>NC_092638.1:15281384-15991884 GCF_039555335.1 Amphiura filiformis
TAGAATCTCGAAGTCCAGCGCGCTAATCCATTGGACCACATGAGTTGTTGGTAGTCATATTGAATTTTAAACATATATATAGGTTATTGGCAGGGTTGCCAAAAGATTTCAGCCCGAATCGCGGGTCAAATAATCGAAAAGTCGCCCAATTTTTCTCTTTACCATTGGTTTCTATGGGGCAGGCCCGGGGGCAGGAAACTATCGGAAGTCGCGGGAGACAATGTTGAAAAGTCGCTCAAATTTTTTCTTAACCATTGGTTTCTATGTGACAGGAAATTGTCGCGGGGAAAATCTTCAAAATTCGCCCAATTGGGCTACCAAATCGCGGGTTTGGCAATAGGCAACTCCAACATTTCTCGGGTATAGCATAGAAATACAACAATACGTGTATTGTGCTGCACACAATACATAATATCGATTTTGACTGCATCTTGCATGGATATCGGTCCATGCAATCATGGAATTAAGAGACATCTATTGAATTATTTACGTAACATTCTATAGAGGGTACGTATCAAGCTATTGTGATAACAATGAAGTCAGCGTGTCTTTGATGTGGATCAGACTTTATTGCCAGTTCGTTTATTTACAGGTTTATTATTTTGACCAAAAATCGTGTTTTTCTTGATTATGTTTCAAGTATGTTGTTTTTATTCGGAAAAAAGTGACAGGGATGTTAGATTTGTAATCTATAATTACAGAAATCCAATCAAAATATCGATTTCTACCCAAAATTACAGATTTTCTTAAACTTCAAAATATTGGAAATCATGCATTTACGTCTAAACCGCTAATTAGCGGTAATAGTTGATATGCGCACTTGGCACATGCGTTACATTGTAAAATGAATCCCGCATCTATTTGTGTGCCCGGGGCTGCCCGAAATTGCTGTTGACCAGAATGTTCCAGAGTCGGGTATTATCTTTACATTTTGCGTAAAATAAATTGTATTTCATTTCATTTTCTGTTTTAAAACTGCTATCTGAAAGTCTAGCATATATATACATTTAATCGGTAGGTTTTCACATAATTACATACTTTTAATAAAATTGTATAAATTAAACTGATAGCATTCTGACCATTACGTAGGGATTTTATAAAATCTGTTTGTGTTCATAAAACTAGTCATGCACTGCGGTATTATAACACAGCCCATTGTCAGGACTTAGTACACGACATCGTGCTGCTATTGATTTTTAAGCGGGAACTTTGATTTTAGACATGGTACACGTTGACCATGCGTTGACTCAATTGTTCCACTTTCACCTGTACTGCTTTTGTTCAGTATCGCGGCAAGTATGATACTCACTTTGATGTAGTATTTGACCAGCTTCCATGTGTATTACTTCCATGATGCAATGTATAGGGATTCTGCCATTTTCTTGTAGGCCTATAGTCCCCGGAGTATAGACGTTGGGTTTCCCCCCAGTTTATTCAAGATTTCCACATAGAACCCCCAAGATATTTTTAGAAAATGGAAGATTAGATTACCATAAAAACGATACAGTAATTTTATCGGGGTTCTATGTAAAAATTACATAGATTTTTCTTCTTTTTTTGAGCGTCCATTTTCAGTAAATTCAAGAAATATTTTGACGTATATAAAATATTTTTGATTCCCACTCATAAACAACACCAACTTTTCCACAATTGGGTATCACGAATCGTTCTACATGTTGTGCAGTTAATATTCATATATTCCTTTATACATAGAATGCTTCACTTTTTACACAAAAAATTTTCCGCGAAAACCCGCCCACTCTGCTATTTTATAAAGATAATCAGACTTCCCTAGAACATGCAATAATTAGCATTAAAACCAAGCTGTTTTTACGCATTTTAAAAACGCTTTGGCCGGATCGCGAAGGTCGCTGTAGTCAAGAGTTCATATATGCACAAAAACATTTGCGCATTGACCATGCATATATATACAGGCTGTATCAAAATGATTGGTACCCATCAGTTTTCAGTGATTATGCCATTATGGACAATACTGTCTCATCAAAATCATTACTCGTTGACTGCCGATAAACGTCCCAATAAATCGGACTTAGTCACCGGTCAGTTCTCATGATAGATATCCATGGCTAACGATGGTTAACTATGAAAACATGTTAAAGGACATCAAGAAAATTTTCTAAGTTAGGCCTATTTATTTTGAGCTCTTTCGAGTATCGACGAGTAATGGATATATTCTGTAGATTTAGGTTTTGTCTGTGACTGCTAATGTGAGGCCGTCGTAGGTCGTACGGGGCTCAAACTCGGTGGGTGGGTGTAGCTCTGTTTATGTTCGTTAAGTCATCCGACCCCGGGGCCCCCTCCCAGGGGTCATTTGAGGTCAAATGACTAAAAACTGTCATATGGGCATGAAACTAGGTCATACGGGACTCAAACTCGGTGGGTGGGTGACGTTCTGTCCTGGCAAGAAGATGTTTATGTTCGTTAAGTCATCCGACCCCGGGGCCCCTCCCAGGGGTCATTTGAGGTCAAATGACTACAAACTTTCATATGGGCATGAAACTAGGTCGTACGGGACTCAAAATCGGTGGGTGGGTGTAGTTCTGTCCTGGCAAGAAGATGTTTATGTTCGTTAAGTCGTCCGACCCCGGGGCTCCCTCCCAGGCGTCATTTGAGGTCAAATGACTAAAAACTGTCATATGGGCATGAAACTAGGTCCTACGGGGCTCAAACTCGGTGGGTGGGTGTAGTTCTGTCCTGGCAAGAAGATGTCTATGTTCGTTAAGTCATCCGACCACGGGGTCCCCTCCCAGGGGTCATCTAAGGTCAAATTACTAAAAAGTGTCGTATGGGCATGAAACTTGGTAGGTACAGTCAACATTTAAAGCAGCATTTTTGAAGGTCATTTTGGGGTCATCCAAGGTCACCACGGGTCATCTGAGGTCAAATTAGTAAAAGCTCATATATGGGCATGAAACTTGGTAGGTACAGTCAACATTTAGAGTTATAAGTTTAGGTCATTTTGGGGTCATCCAATGTCACCCTGGGGTCATCTGAGGTCAAATTAGTAACAATTGTCATATGGGCATGTCACCATCAGCCTGGTAATCGCGCCCAGCCGAGAACCGCCAAATATGGGTAACCGCCTAGTCTATTTTAAAACTGATGCATCAATGACTATGTTCATCATGTCATATAGAGGCCTTGCATGCGACGTATCATCCCGTAAATATGGCGGACTACTCAAATGCATTCAACAAAAGCATGATTGCAATCTACCGTGACAGTTCGTCTCACACACATAATCCTGCACTACGATCAAATAGGTTGATGACAACATTTGATTGAATGGACTGCACTCCGCCATAACTACGGTGAAGGACACCGGTTGAAAACCTTTGTTTGGAGCCAATCAATAATTTCATGCAGGGCCTCTATTGTATCATTCTCACATAGATATAGAAATACTAAATTCGTTCAATAGAGAGCTTGCGAAATGACGTTACGTTAACTTTAACTTTAACTTCTAGAGGATTATAGAGGATTATGTATTCAAACCCATCTTGGTTTTGAATACATAATCCTCTATAATCCTCTAGAAGTTAAAGTTAAAGTTAACGTAACGTCATTTCGCAAGCTCTCTACTATCTATATTTTTACTTCTAGTAGAGCTCCAATCTAAGGGTTAAAGTTATGTTTTAGGTTAGGTTAGGATTTTTTAAAGTACCCAGTACAGTGAACCTTATGGTACAAATGCGCGCGAAAATTTTAGCATAGGCCTATTGAAACTAAACTGGTGAAATATGGGACAAAAGTGGAATAAATTCGCGCAAAGCGCTAAAATGGCATTCTGTGGCTATAAAATGGCCAAATATGAGGTTAATTTCGACACAAACCAATACACAGGCGTCAATATTGGGGGTGATTATATTGACCATCCCCTGGCAAAATATTGTGGCATTTATCCCCCCCCGATCTACGCCTATGTAATTTAGAGCCCTGTGACTCCATCGGTCTCCTCTCCTCTCTCTCCCCCCCCTTTTTTTTCTTCCTCCCTTGGCGGAAACTCTAATAGGCACAAAGGACCAATATGCGATACGTAATCTATTTCCTCTTCTTTCTATATCTAACCTCCTTGGGCCTACATATTAGTACTGATATATCATACGCTGGCGAAATTACGTAATTAATCGGATTAATTAACATACTGAGCAATAGGTGAAAACAATTTTGACAAAAGGAGTTGTCCTTGTCAATTTGTAGACATGTACTTTTGATTATTTACATAGCTTCTTCTCCAATCACTGTGTAAAACATCCATCCAAAAATCTGATTGCTATTATTATATGGATGAATGGACATATCACAAAAGGATTGCTTATCTCAATAGGGCATGTACTTAAGCATTTTTTAACTGACCGGCGTTATTGGGCGTTTTATCGGAGGTCACCGAGTAATGCCGAAGATCAAAATCGATTTTATGTATTGTGTATGTATCATAGGACGCTCGTATTAATTGTCTCTATGCGCTTGAGAATTCAACAATATAAATAATGGTAGCTCTATTATAATACACATTAATGTTTTAAGCAGATAAAATTCCAAAATATAATACGTTTTCTGCCTTTGCTTGTCACGTGGTAGGCCTATGTTGAAGTTGCGATTAGCCTATATTTTTAAATAAGTTTCAGCTGAATAACAAGAAGACAAGTGGCCTAGTGGTCTAAGGCGCTAGGCTCATAGAGTACTAAGCGTTGCGCCGTGAGTTCGAACCCGCCTCTGCCAAACTTTAAAAGAAGTAAATTAAAATTTGACTTTTTTAATTTCATATTTGGGAAATGTGACTGGGAGAATTTATGTATGGTGTGGAGTGGTGTGATAGGGCATGTACTTTAACTGGCCGGCGCGGTCCGGTGACTAAGTCTTTATTGGGCGTTTTATCGGCAGTCAACGAGTAATGGTAACATAAGATCTACCAATTTTAGTTAGATTAATGTGATAAAAGGATATAGACTATAAGTGTTGGCCATTCCAAGAGAGTCTTATGTTGCATTTAAGAAGCGGGCTTTTCAATAAATACCAGAACCAATGGATGCCGATCATTTTGATATAACTTGTATTGTGACGTATGAGAAAAAAACGGCATTGATTGAGAATCATTATCTATTCTTTAGATAAGCAAACAGTTTGCCACCGTTTAGACACCTTTTTCTCTAGGAACGTCTTGCTAAAGCTCACGGGTCACAGTGCGGATTCTGTACTCCTGGTATGGTGATGTCGATGTATACGTTGCTACGCAACCATCCCAAACCCACCAATCAGCAACTCTTACGGGCAGTGGAAGGAAACCTGTGTAGATGTACCGGATATAGACCAATATTAGATGCCTTCAAGACATTCACGAAGGTATAAGACATTTCTTACAGATATAAAACAAGACTATTTGAAATCCTAAAATATAGCGATGGTGGGCCTTTTGTTATCACCTGTCATCACATTCACCTTTCTCTTCGTCTCATTTTCACAAAAGACTTTTTTGTTTCCATTTCATTACATTTTTGTGTCAATCCTTTGATGATTCACTCGGAAAAGCAGTTTACAATAAGAAAGGGCGTTAATAGGGCAAATTGAGTGATTTATGCCCAATATCTTTTCAGGAATCGTGTGGCGATGGTTGCCAGTGCATTAATGGTTTTACCAACGGCAGTACATCTCCAGTTCATGATCGGGTACGTTTTGATTATCCAGTGGTAGATTAGCATAGATGGCGAGTAGTGGTAGTTGGGAGCGTAATCTAGTAAAAATGTCGGGACACAGTACAGCCTGTCTCAAAGAAAATTGTGCAAGTGGAAAGCGCCATCTTTGGCAAATAGAAAATACTGTTGTGACATGATGCTTACATCAACGTCAAGGGAGCAACCCTGGCTTTTAAATACCGTTTGTTTCATTCATTTTAGTTTCGGCAATCCAGAGATCTGCTTCACTAAACAAATGTATGAAAACCCTTTTGTGCCACTGTTAGAAAATTGAATCGAATGTTGTATCCAAATACATGTACAGTACAGTTAATAAAAGAACATTCATTTGTAGGATTAGAAATGATTATGTAACAATTGCTCAGTAAAATTTCAAACGTACACGTATACGATTATGCAATATTTCATTGACAAGATTTTAATTTTACAACAGAGTGTGCAATATTTGTTTGTCTTTTAACATGTCTTGAGTAACAAAGAGAACAGTATTTGCCATGATAAAGTCATTGACATGACATGTACACTTTATTTAATTTTACAGCAGAATGCGAAATATTTACTTATATTTTAATCTGTTTTAAGTAGAAAAAGAGAATCATTATACTGTATCATAATAAAACAGTAAAAACAATTTTATATTGTTGTGTAATAGATGCATTCTTTTGATTTCACGAAGGAACTCTTGATAAACTTGATGCTATCTTTCGGGACTTAAACTTGGATAACAAATGACACAAAATCACACAAATGATTGTTTAAATGTCTGCCATGTTGCTAACAAAGATTTACCGTATCATTGATGCATAACTATACCGTGCACTTGATGTTTTACTTAAGGGCGCACAACACTGGATATTACACTATCATTGATTTACATGTACAGCCCTCTTCCCTATTAAAAGTGGCACAATTGTGATTTTACCCCTTGACGTTGATGTAAGCATCATGTCACAACAGTATTGTCTAATTGCCAAAGAGGGCGCTTTTTATTTGCACACCACAATTTTTTGAGACAGGCTGTATATGGATGAATTGCTACCTGTTGTGGTGTATGGAGTGTGTGTGGGGGTGTGTGTGTGTTAGTCTACTATACGTCATTCTTTTGCAATCCTTTGATGATTAATTTGGAAAAGCATTTTACAATAATAAAGAAGTTTATACAACAAAGCAAGTTTAACAAAATTAGTCAATTGTGCCCAGTAGCGTAGCCAGCGGGAGCAGAGGAGCAAAGTGCCCCCCCCCCCACCCCAATAAAAAATGAAAGAAAGAAGTGCCTCTCTGACAAAAAATGAAAGAGAAAATCAGGAGGGTAAAGGAAAAGAAAAGGGGCAAAATAGTGTAAGCTACAAAATTTTGCTACGCTCGCACATTGTAAAGATAAAGTAATTCCCATGTAAAATACCAAATTTTTGCAAACCACTCGCGCACATCGTCCAAATAAAGCCCCGAAATTTTATTTTGCCCCCCCCCACCCGAACAAAAAGCTGGCTACGCCCCTGATTGTGCCAAATGTGTTTTCAGGATTCGTGTGGTGAAAATTCCCAGTGCGTTAATGGTCGTACCAACGGCAGTACATCTGCAGATCATGATCAGGTAAGACGTGGCCATATAGTAGTAGATTTAATAGTAATTGGAACTTAATCTAGTAAATGTTGATGTTATATTGACGTTAACACCCGATAAAGGAGATACAATTTAAACAGCTTTGTTTTTTATCACTTCAAACTGTATCAGTGGCGTGTCCAGGGAAGTGGGGGCTTTGGGTGCTGAAGCCCCCACTTTGTTAAAAATCATGTAAAATCAGCCGGTTTTGGCGATTTTAGCCATTAAGCTCCCCGCATAACTCTGAAAGGCCCTCTGAGCCCCCCGCAGGAAAAGATCCTGGACACGCCGGTATGTATCGAAATATCAATAGACTGAATGTAAAATTGCTTCAGAAGATCAGATTTAGAGCTAATATCTGCAAAGAAACAGCATTATTATTTTCTGCAGTATCTATTTCGGTGAGGATGTCAGAATGACATTTGAAGAGGGATTTGAAGAGGGATTATAGTAGTTTGAAATTGATAAGACAGATGTTCTGTTCAATTCTTAAATTGAGATCTAAGCTGTACCTATTGTAGATTTATTTGCTTTACTGTATTCATATCCACGCACCTCCTCTGTCTGTGAATGGAATGTTTCCAGCACGACGAAGAGGTGATATTTTTGTTAAAACCCTTCACATATAAAACAACATAGGTAAACACATTTACAAAGCTGCGTTTGCAAAGCGAAAACTATACACTGAAAGATATATGTGATGCAATCAAGCAAAATCAGTCGGAACTCGGAAATATTGATTTTGAGATATAGCCAAACAAAGGCAATATTTCCTTCTGTTTCCTATTGTTTTGGAAGCGTTTTAATTGCTCATATCTTTGGAACTGGTTGTTCAATTTCAATGGGGTTTCTGCAAAATCCAGGTTTGTAAATCCTTTTTACTATCCTATAAGAAACTGAAAATTTATTATTGCCGAGTTCCGACTGATTTTGCTTGATCGCATCACATATTATGATTGATCCGATTCATCAGGATCGGTAGAGTAAACTCAGTAGAAGATTCTTAGTATGTGATCCAGAATGTTCACTTACTTATGTACGTTTCAACAACAACTGTTGTCTTACCGATAGTGGTTGGTCACTACAAATCAATTCTTGATAAAAGACAACAGGTGTTGTTGAAACGTACACAAGTAAGTGAACATTCTGGATCACATACTAAGACCCTTATCTACTGTCTATCTACAATCAGTCGGAACTCGGAAATATTAAATTTTCAGTTTCTTGTAGGATAGTAAGAGGCATTTACAAAGCTGTATTTTGCAGAAAAACCCATTGAAATTGAACAACCAGTTCCAAAGATATGAGCAACTAAAGAGTTTCCAAAACAAAAGAAAACAAAAGGAAATATATCCTTTGTTTGGCTATATCTCAAAATCTATATTTCCGAGTTCCGACTGATTTTGCTTGATCGCATCACATATTGTTTGTTAGACGTCATTCAAAAAGTGATGGTTGGATTCTGCAAAATGACAAATCATATTAATTTCTTTGCAGATAACAAGTGGTCTTGGCAATCCTAAACTATTCACTGAGTATGATTCATCTCAAGATATCATATTCCCTCCTGAGATATTGGTAAGCAAAAATGCAGTTCGTAATCTGCTTATAAAAATTAGTTTCAATTTACGATATTAAGGTTAGCAACTAAATTTAAACTGTTGCGATTTGGTAGTTCATAGCATCTTGCGAATGGTAGTGGGCTACCGGGCTTTGGTAAAAATTGCATTGGTCATTTCACAGCGAGTGTGTAGAAGAATTCAAATATCACAAATATGTGACCGTACAGCACGAATGAGCCGTAAATGTCCTCAATTGTATTCTGAGTTACAGTGTAAAATGGGCATGAAGGTCGTATTCATAGGTACCTCAATTGGGTGCTACGTGTACCTCATTTAATGAGATACACGTAGCACCAAATTGAAATACCTATGGATATGACCTTCATGCCCATTTTACACTGTAACTCAGAATACAATTGAGGACATTTACGGCTCATTCGTGCTGTACGGTCACATATACTTTTGTAGGTCCTATGGTTCTTGAGTTATGTTGTAAAGGGTTGAAACAACAACACTTTTGTAAAACGTACGTAACTTATTAAAAACAATAAATCAAGCAAGTTTTCAAAGTGTATGATTTGTAGACTGAACTTTTGTAAAACATCAAATTGTTATTTTTCAATAATATATTGATTTAGATAATGAAAATTGATATTTTGGCTGCTTCGACCAACAGTACCGCGTCTACCCTTAAATGTAACGCTCAATCCTCATTTTACTAACTTTCCAGTACCCATCCTCCCACATTCAACTTCTCGAAAAGATCATGTACACCGGCCTCATATCATTCATCAACAAACACAATATTCTGACTAACTCACAACATACAGGGTGTCTCAATAAAAATAGGCCCTGTGGATCGGGGGACATAACTTAAAATATCAGCAGTAAAATTAAAACTTTCTTGCAGATTCAAAATCCATGAAGTATCTTCTCTAAATTGATGCATCAATCATCAAAATCCGTTCACTCGTCACTGGGATAATTGGGAAACTACAAATATACTCATTTTTTGACCTTTCCAATGGGACAATACACATTAACATAATGTGCTGCATTGTAGTTTAGAATGGAAGAAATTAACAAAGTTAAGGGTTGACTAAGTATTGTTGGTCGAAGCAGACAAAAATATCGATTTTCATTATCTAAATCAAAATATTATTGAAAAATAACACATTGATGTTTTGCAAAACTTCATACTATGAAAACCTCATTAATTTATTGTTGTTAATGAGTTATGTACATTTTACAAAAGTGATGCTGTTTCATCCCTCAGCCAAAGCTCACTACCATTCGCAATATGATGTGAACTACCAAATCGCAATAGTTTGAAATAGTGTCAAACCTTAACTCCCAGTGTTGCTAGGTAGGAGATAACTTGTCTGATCAGCAACTTTTCTGTTATTGATGTTGTTTATCAATCTTTGTTTATTTCACCATCAATACTATCACCTGGACATTTCATCTTGAGGGAACCAATTTCTTTTGAATCAAATATTTCAGCCACTTCAATATAAAGTTCAGCCCTACTGTTGGTTGACAAATGTATGAGCAGCAACACGTATTTTTTGTGGAACCTGAGAGCACATCAGACATATCGAATTGCATTTCGAAAATGAGGAATGTCCTTCTGATATCAAATAATTTTTTTAAATTCGCAATCATGCAATTTTATGGCAAATGATTGAAAATTGAAAAAAATATTTGATATCAGAAGGACATTCCTCGTATTCAGATGCAATTCGATATGTCTGATGTGCTCTCAGGTCCCACAAAAAATAATGTGCAAACGTTGCTATCCGAGCCCTTAACCCAAAGAGAAACGTGTGAAAAACATTCTTTGGGAGATTGATTGATTGATTTTGAACACTTGATTTCAGCAACACTTGGCGTTTCCTTTTATTTCTTTTATAATAAACTACACATTATTACCCCATTGGAATGGTCCAAAATGTGTCTATTTGTACAAACTTAATTATCTCAGTGACGCGTGAACGGATTTGGATCGTTTTTGCAACATTCTTTAGCAGACACTTCATGATTTATGAATGTATAAAAAACAATTTTATTTTACTGCCGATATTTTAAGTTATGCACCACTTTCCATAGGGCCTATTTTTATTGAGACACCATGTAGATTGTGTAGTAAGCACACTACACATATGGCACTAATGCACATTGGCAACACAAATCAATGAAGCAAGCCTCACAAAATAAACTGTCTTAATCTTTCCAAAGCATTTGATACCATCAAACACGACATATGATATAAACCTGAATACTATTATAGAACCCAACTATCCGGGCACTACACTTCAACGGTACAAAAATAATATCTCGTAAAAAAACTTATTGGTTCGTGGCTAATAATGTTTCCCATACCATGATAACAATATAAAAAAAAATTCATGAAATTTTCACTCACGCAGCACAGTGTCCAAAAATGCATCATTAACATTAACAATGAACCCATTTACCAAATTAGCACCACCAATTGCTTGGTGTCATAGTATTGACAATAAATAATAATAATAACACCGTGATTTTAGGCTAACATTTGTTCATCTCGACTAAATTCACATTTTTCAAAGGTTCTTTTCCCGACATTTGACAATGCCCTGCCGAAAAAAATCCATGGATTTATTGAGGTAAATATCTCAATATACTTACATGTATATTGAATGACATAAAGTCAAGTAGATAGCAGTTAGATGCTTCCTTAAATGATAGTTATACTTAATCATTGTTTTATCCATCAACACATATGACATAATACAGACTACCAAAGGCGAATTCCTGAAGACGTGTTGGTTTCGCAATGGCGGGGTTGCTTGGGCTTCCATCGGTTGCCTTGAGGAGTTGCTGGAATTAAAATCAAAGCACCCTGGTGCTCCAATCATTGCTGGAAATACTGCTCTAGGTAACTAATGGTGCCTCGAATATTACATAAAACAATTGACCTTTTCGGTAAATTCGGTAAAGCCTTTGAGAGCCCCGGTTGAGAGCAGACTTGAGATGCCGTCAATTGACGTCACGCCGATCTGCGCACATCGTTTAGCGAACATTGTTATTGCGCATTGTTATTGCGCATCGTCGTGACGTCAAATGATGACATCTCAGGTGTACTCGCAAAGCATTATGGGATTTACCGAAAAGGTCAATTATGTTCCTCTGGTTCCTCAAGTTTGTGTTTTAAACTACCTTTTGTACATTGCCCATAATGCGTCTTGGTTTTATCCTCTAAATACGTCACACTTATGACGTCATACAAATAACAAATAACGGACAAGAAATTTCACAAATTTGAACCCTTAAGGCAAAAATATAACTAATTTTGCCGACGTCAACTATGACAATAATGAGAAGAAAAGTGCAATATGTTCATCAGTTCTCGGCACACAGATTTTAACAAATTGACAATGTAAACATGAATCTCTTGCACAAGATATTCTACACGATTGATTGCCCAGTGTGTTTGTTACGAACGACTGAAATGGAGACCATGAGTATGTGTGACGTGATCCCTGCTCATATTGTTGTTATCATGTTCCTGCTGCGTTTGCTCTTGTATTGTGCTTTTCCAGTTGAAATCCAGTATACACCCCAAATGGACGATATGACCCTAATCATCCACACAGGGAGTGTGAATTTCAAATGGGTTACCTGAATGGGTGAGTCCATTTGAAATCTACACCTCATTATGTGGGAGATTACGGCCATGTCTTCCATATAAAGGGTTTGAAGGGGATTTTGAACTGGAATATCCTGTTGTTTGTTGTGCTGTTGTTGCTTTTACTGCTGCTATACGTTATAAACAACTTGTAATAGAGATAAGTGGTTTTTCAATGGTTTTGCTTTGCTAACAGAACAATTTTCTCAAAATCATTGTCCCCGTGGTAGGTATTCAGAAGAGGTTTACAGGTTTTAGTTATCCGGTCATATTGGCACCCATTCATGTTCATGAGCTGCAGCAAATAAAGATAACTGAGGAAGGTTTGGAAGTGGGTTCTATGGTTACTGTCAGCCAACTTTACGATGTATGCCAGGAACACGTTACGAAAATACCAGGTTGGTGCTAGAAACCTACCGTTATGAATTTGACAGATTGCCGAAATTCATCACTTTGCTCAATTCTCTGCTAAATTCTCTGAATACACAAACAGCTGATCAGACCACATGGTAGTGCATCGTCAACTCTATGCTGCCATCTTTGGCTCATTTATCATCATTAAATAATTATTATGCTACCCTCTGTATTTCTCTCTCTCTGTGTGTCAGGTGGCGCTGTGTAGCGCTGCTGTGGTCTTCACAAGAGTACGCCATCTCACTCGATCCGATGCCAAGTGTGTTGCACCTTGCATTCCCTGGTTAGAAACCAGCTTCACGTCATTAGTCCAAGATGTTGGTGGACGTCCTCTTCCTCGTTTGCCTTCCATGGCCCCTTGCAAAATCTGTTTTTCTACACCTCCATGTTTCCTGACAATATGGCCAAAGTACTTCAGCTTTCTCTCCATTATGCCGCTTCTGATGGTTAGACTTGTACCAATCTTGTCAAGGATCCAGGAATTTGTTCTCCTGTCTTTCCATGTCACTCGTAGAAGCCTCCTGTAACACCACATCTCAAAAGCATCTACTCTTTTCCTATCATTCTTGGTCATAGCCCAAGACTCGCATCCATAAGTGGCAATGGAAAACACAGTTGCACGAAGTAGGCGTACCTTGAGGTCAATGGATAGGCCTCTGCTTTTCCATATGCTTGACATGCCCTGCACAGTTGTCCTTGCAATAGCCAGTCTTCTCTTAATTTCAGTTGTGCTGTCACCACTGTTGTTAATCATTGAACCCAGATATTCAAATTGCTTCACCTCCTCAATCTGTTGTCCATCTATCACAAACTCATCACTTTTTTCTTTCTGTCTACAACCATTATTTTTGTCTTCTTTGTGTTCAGGAGAAGGTGTTTTTCTTCACTGGCCTCTTTGATGCGCTTCAAAAGATCAATCAGCTCTACTCTGCTGCTACAAATAAGAGTGGTATCATCGGCGTACCTCAGGTTAGTAATTCTTGTGCCGCCAAACTTCACTCCACCTTCAAACCCCTCCAAAGCTGTTCTCATTATGTCTTCAGAGTAGATGTTAAATAGGTTTGGTGATAGCACACAGCCCTGTCGTAAGCCTCTTCCAATCTTGAACCAATCTGTGTCTCCACTACTTGTTCTGACTGCCGATTCTTGGTCTTCATATAAGCAGCTGATCAGATCCACAAGATGACTTGGAAAACCCATCTTTTTCATAGTTTCCCACATCTGAGGGTGGCTAACATAGTCAAAAGCTTTACTGTAATCTATGAAGCACATGTAAAGAGGAAGTCTATGCTCTCTGCATTTCTCAATCACATTCCTGATATTGACAATTTGGTCCCTAGTACCCCTTCCTTCACGAAATCCTGCCTGCTCATCAGATATTTCCTGCTCCATTATGTTCTTCATTCTCTTGATGATGATCTTCAGAAGCACTTTACTTGCATGACAAATCAGGCTGATGGTCCGGTGATTGGCACACTCTTTCAAATTTCCTTCTTTGGCAGTGGAATAAATACTGCCCTGCACCAGTCTCTCGGCCATTTCTTCTTTTTCCAGATGATACCACATAGACGCCACATTAGGTCTATCCTTCTTTCCCAGTTGCCTTCCACAACTCAGAAGCTACATTATCAATGCCAGGTGACTTAGCATTTTTCATTTGTTCCATGGCAAGCTCAACTTCAGATCTCAATGGTGGAGGTTCTTCCTCACTCGTTTCACACTGTACATACACCTTGTCATCTTGTGCCTCAAACAGCTGGGAACTATACTGAACCCATCGCCTTTTGATGTCTACACTTTCGGTAAGAGTGTTACCTTTCTCATCATTTATAACATCCATCCTGGGGTCCACTTCTTGGTAAGTTCTTTGGCAATACCAAAAGCTATTTTTGAGTCACCCTTACATCTTTCCATTTCCACACACTTCCTTTCGATGTAGTTTCTTTTGTCCTCCTTAAAACTTTTGGAGACCTCTTTGTTTAAGCGTGCCCATTCTTCCTTTCCTCCATCTGCCTTTGCTCTCTTCCTGTCATCAGCTAGGTTTAAGGTCTGCTGAGAGATCCACGGCTGTTTCCGTTTCATCTTTCTAGGGATGTACTTCTTTGCTGTGCTCTGGACTGCTTCTTTCATGTCTTCCCACAATTCATTTGGGGTCTGCTCCTCTTCATTAACTTTCAGTAACTCATCAAACCTGTTCTTCACATCTACTGAATATTGAGTGGGAATGTTGTCAACATCATACCTGGTAGGTGGTGCATTGTCTCTCTTAGCTCTCAGTTTTAGTTTTACTTTGGCTACAAGTAGCTGATGGTCACTACCACAGTCAGCGCCTGGTCGTGTCCTGACATTTTGGAGTGATGTTCTCCACCTCTTCCTGACCATGATGTAATCGATCTGGTTTCTTGTTCTATCTCCTGGGCTCATCCAAGTCCACAGTCTCCGTGGATGATGCTGAAATAACGTGTTCCCAATGACTAGGTTATTAGCTTCACAAAATTCCTCCAGTCTGTCTCCACGTTCATTTCTGATCCCAAGTCCATATTGGCCTATACACCCAGTTTTCTCCTTCATTTTGCCAATCTTAGCATTCCAATCCCCCAGTACGATGAGTAAGTCTCTTCTAGGTATACTATCCATAACTCCTTGTACCATCTCATAGAAGTCTGTCATCTTACTCTCTGATGCATCTGATGTTGGTGCATACACTTGTATGATAGATATATTTAAAGGATGTCCTTGCAGTCTTACAGTCATCACTCTTTCATTTATTGGATTATATCCCAAAACACACTTGGCTGTGGTTCTTTCTATTATGAAACCCACACCTCCACGTTTCCTTCCAGTATCTTTTCCAGAATAGATAAACATACTTCCATCATCTGTAGTGAACCTCCCTTGTCCAAGCCACCACAACTCTGTTACTCCTAGGATCTTAATATTGTTTGCAACCATCTCCTTCTCCACAACTTCAATCTTTCCTCCTGACATACTGCGTACATTCCATGTAGCAATATTTATTGGCTTCCTTAAAGGGGTGCTGTTCCTTTCCTTCCTGGGACCGTCAAGAACAGGACTTCCTGTAGCAGGCTTTAATCCTGATCTGTCATCACCAACAGGTGTACTCTGAGCAGCATCTCTCTCTTCCCCAGTAGCCATTGACGTATCTTCCGGCCTGCGGGTCGCACCTTCCGATACCATCGTTTTCTTTTGACTTTGTACTCTCATGCTTACATTCAAGGCCAAATAGTACAGTGGGTGGCCAGGTCCTTCCGTACCAACAGTAGAGGGCCATTCCTGAGTTCTTACAGTACTAGCCTCCTCTTGACACAAACCATCTCCCTGGATGCCAGATGTGAGCTTTGTGTAATTGTGTTTTGTCGTTGACCATACGGTTGATTCCTCCGGCGCAACACATACATCAATGCTGTTGACCATTGACGACTATTTAAACCATAGCTAGTATTCGCTATTTACCCATAGCTGGGTTAAAGAAGGTTCACCCTACGAAAGTGTGCCTTCCTTCTGCCTACTCATACCACACTGGCGAGATAACATGGTAGAGGCTGGATGAGCTCCGAGTTGGAAGAGAGGAGTTCTTGAAGTCAGCTCTTTTCGGTAAATTCGGTAAAGCCTTTGAGAGCCCCGGTTGAGAGCAGACTTGAGATGCCGTCAATTGACGTCACGCCGATCTGCGCACATCGTTTAGCGAACATTGTTATTGCGCATTGTTATTGCGCATCGTCGTGACGTCAAATGATGACATCTCAGGTGTACTCGCAAAGCATTATGGGATTTACCGAAAAGGTCAATTATGTTCCTCTGGTTCCTCAAGTTTGTGTTTTAAACTACCTTTTGTACATTGCCCATAATGCGTCTTGGTTTTATCCTCTAAATACGTCACACTTATGACGTCATACAAATAACAAATAACGGACAAGAAATTTCACAAATTTGAACCCTTAAGGCAAAAATATAACTAATTTTGCCGACGTCAACTATGACAATAATGAGAAGAAAAGTGCAATATGTTCATCAGTTCTCGGCACACAGATTTTAACAAATTGACAATGTAAACATGAACATGGTAGTGCATCGTCAACTCTATGCTGCCATCTTTGGCTCATTTATCATCATTAAATAATTATTATGCTACCCTCTGTATTTAAAACGCTGATTTCCTTCAGTCCACTTTGTAGTAATAAAGATTTGTGGTTTCCTTGGGCTATTTACTACTTAAAAATTATCCAGCGAAGTGGTTACGTAACTCCCTAGTACCTGGATCACGCACCTTTCGGAACTGGTAGTACACGCCGTAGACATTGTGTTGCGATCATTTTGATCAAGGTGCAGAACTCAAAAGCGTGATCCAGTTTCCATAGTGATAATCGGATTACACGTAACACTTCGCTGGCGAATAAGTCTTTGTGTCTCATATCCTATTCACTGATGGGAGTATGTCTACAGATTCCAAGATGAGTAAACAATAGAAGTGAGTAAGACCGGACACAGGTAGTGGGGTTAACCTTGAGTTGACCTCACATAGCCTCATTCCAATTATAGTGGGGCGGGGTGAGGCCGTTAAGAAATCATACAATACGGATTTAAAAGCGTGTGTCCTTTGCTCCCTTCAATATTAACGATGCATATATAGATGAGAAAAGAAGAACCCTTG
The DNA here is from genome assembly GCF_039555335.1 of Amphiura filiformis. Classification (NCBI taxonomy): domain Eukaryota; kingdom Metazoa; phylum Echinodermata; class Ophiuroidea; order Amphilepidida; family Amphiuridae; genus Amphiura; species Amphiura filiformis. Next base: position 15,299,019 of record NC_092638.1, read on the forward strand.
ATGCACTTCTAGAGATATTGGCCAGGTTTGCTGGAGAACAAATAAGGAATGTTGCGGTGAGTAAAGATAGATCTTCATACTCACGATAAACTTTTGTAAACGCTTGTAGCTTGTCCTGGGGAAAAACAGAACCTTTGGGTGTAGACATAGTCTGCGACGTAATAACGTATGTACTTACGAATGTTAATCAGATAATTTGCATGTGTTATTCAAAATACGCTGAAATACGCAACATAGAATAATGACAAATGAGTTAGCGCTTATTTGGCTCAATGAACATGGTCACTGTTCCTGTAGGTGAAACGAAATGTGGCGTGACACAACCGACAACTCAGTGGCGTAGCTGCCCCCCCTGTGAAAAGTCTTGCCCCGCCCCCCTCTTGCCCCCCTTTGGGATGGTGACCGCCCCGATATTAAAGACTTTTTTGTGTTTCTGACCAAATTTACATTATATTTTGCCATTTTAACCTAAAAAGTGCCCATTTTTGCGCGCTTCACGCATTTATTCACTTTCTGTACTATATTTCACCAGTTTAGCATCAATATGGCAAAATTTTTGCCATTTGTAACATTAACTGATTTTGTCGCCAAAAGGTGCCCTTAAAATTTGTCTTGCCCCCTTTGCCCCCCCCTCTGAAAAAGTGCTGGCTACGCCACTGCGACAACTGCCAGACCACCTTTTAGGCTGATGGTTTCAAAACATGCGCCAAATCAATAGGGTAATAAGGTTATTCACCTCTTCGGCAAATCCCACGCTGCACATCGTAACTACGCATTCACCGTGCGCAGTAACGATTGGCGGAAACGATGTTCGCATTGGATTAATTCACTATAGGATTTGCCGAAAAGGTGGATATATGAACAGTGGTCATATGATATTACCTCAAGCATGTCGATAAACTATATAGTTCCGAATCTGTGTTTATAAATATGTTTTTTAAAAAACACTGCAATCGTCTCATCTATAAAGTGCCCTTCACAGGTTACTTGCCTATACATTGTGGGGATCACCTTTACACACCGAGTTATTCTCTTCTTGTGTACAAATATTTGCCTTCCTCCAGACAATTGGCGGACACCTGATAGCTGCCCAGCCTCATTCAGATCTCAACGCATTCTTTCTTGCATCCAGATGCTCTGTCACATTAGCAGCACATAAAGGTATTTCAATCTTTTTATATTACATGTATCAAGGGATTCGTGCAAGAATATCGTATCAACAAAAGCCTGACGTATAGACATCTGACTGCATTTTATATCGTACAAATATGACACCAGGCAGCTATTGCAGATGGGTCGTTCTTGTATTCACCCATCGATATCTATATTAGGTTGATCCAAACGTCCTACCCAAGGTTCTGCCTTAACTCGTATAATTTCAGTTCTGCAAAAATGGTAGCTTCTCAAATCATTGGATTATACACAGGAGTGTCTACTAATAAGAGCAGATTTAGGAAAGAAACCAAAAGCTTAATGACGTCCTAAAACGTTTACGATTACCTTTGTAAAAAACGTGTTAAATATAGGACAAAGTTGATCTTTCGGGTTGGAATTTCAAACTTACGTTAGAGGAACGGAGGGAGATGGTTAGCCATCTAACGAAAGCACTTTCGTTTATGGGATGTTATCGAACTTTTGGTTTGTTACCTTATTGATTTCTGTAGATTCAATAATAACCATAATACCCAATTTAGATTTGGTACACCATTTGAATGATAAAATTCAAAATTCATGTCCTTCAACGAAAAGCTAAATATAGATCAAAGCGTCCTAAACATGCTAAACTTAGAAAAGTGCTTTTGAGGAACCAATATCTAAATTATCATATTTAACTGAATATGTTAATATACAAATATAATTGTGTTTGGTGAGCACGGTAGCCAAGCGGAACGGGCTCCGACTCATAATTGGAAGGTTACGGGTTCGCGCCCCGCCGACGCCATCATGTTGTGCCCTTGAGTAAGGCACTTTATCTCGATTACTCCTCTCCACCCAGGTGTATAAATGGGAACCGACATTCTTAAGGGGTGGGGTATGAACGTTTGGACAGTATTTATTGTGGGACATTAGAGCACATCAGACATATCGAATTGCATTCTGAATACGAAGAATGTCCTTCTGATATCAAATAATTTTGATTTTTGAAATTCGCAATGTAATACACATTTTATGGCAAATGATTAAAAATTGATATTTTTGATATTTAGCAGTACTCGAAGTAAACTTTATAAATCTGATGATTTATACTTAAAGTGTATGTAGTTCAAGTTCAAGTTCAAGTTTATTTGTTTTCATCTCAATTCACAATAAAATTATACAAATGGAAATTAAAGATAAGGAAAACATAATGAGATAACTTATAGAAACACAATAAGAACATGAAAAGTGAAGAGATGTGGATGCCGCAAAAACGCAGAGCGTGAAACTTGTGGCACCCAATCTGAACAAGATGGAAATTTAACTTACGCTACAAAATTAATATGTACAACGAATGTATCATGTGGCCGAAATATGAATAAATGAAAATTAATTGAACGGAATCAATAAATCAGATAATAATACTTGAAAGTACAACAATAAAAAAAATATAGTTGGGATAAAAAGCCGACGATCAATTGAAAATTTTGACCTTTCGTATTGAAGATATGGATTTTTTCCCAAAACACCAAAAAAATTAGGTCTTTTGGGGAAAAAATCCATATCTTCAATATGAAAGGTCAAAATTTTCAATTGATCGTCGGCTTTTCCTCCCAGCTACATACACTTTAAGAATATGTTATTAGATTTATAAAATTTACTTCGAGGACTGTTATATATCAAAATGTGAAAATATCAAATTTTAATAATTTGTCATAAAATTTGTATTATATCGTGAATTTCAAAAAATGAAAATTATTTGATATCAGAAAGACATTCTTCGTATTCAGAATGCAATTCGATATGTCTGATGTGCTCTCATGTCCCACAAAAAATACTGTCGAAACGCTCAAAACGCTCATTCCAGATCCCTTAAATGCTGGGAAGGTAACAGACTCACTGTGGAGGAGGTGTGGCGATCCCCCATAGCAACATTTCACGATGAAGTCTGGCCTAATCGCTATCGAAAGAGAGCTGGGCACTGCGGCCTTTAAACATGCAGGTTCGACTCCTTTACCTTTACCTTATATGTTAATAACTTTTCCTTCAGGAGTCAAGAAGACAGTGCCTTTGTCAGGAGACTTCTTTCCTTCAAGATTGAAGACAAATGTTGCAGAAGATGAAGTCATTGTGAATATCAGTATTCCATTCACCAAAAAGGTTAATATTTGTTGTTATTTCGCGCTCACCTCTCGTGATTATTGTGTACAATATTTCAATGAGTCTGCTTTCTGAATCAGAGGATGTATAAAGACATTCCCATAACCCAATGGGGTTTCTGACCTTGGTATGTCTGGCTTTTGTACACATGTGGCACAGTTGACCATACCTTGCATTGGGATTATGATTAAATATCTGGTGTTTTTATCCTTTTATTTAACATTCAAAACATTGAGACTTATGAATTAAATTCATGCAGTGGGACATTAAAGGTCATATATATTGCTCGTACAACATCATATCATTGGCAAGCTAATATTATGAGGACAATGAAAATGACTCTTTTTGAGAAAATAAGACGTTTAAAATTGATATTCCGCAAAAACCAACTTAAGCGATGAGTTCCTTCGAACGAGACAGATTTGACCTAGAAAAAAGTTGACGTCATGAAATGACTGTGCCTGCTTTGCGAGAAAGGACTATAAGCATTCTCAATGCACAGAACATATACTGTTATTGTTCACAGAAAAAAAACTTAAGTATTACAAATTTAATGGTTTTTAAACATATGGATAAAATCAGCCGCTTCTTTTTTTTATATATATTAGTAAATTATTGTGATATTACAATTCATATGTATATCAATATCATGAGAAATATTTGGGCTTTATTTCCTGTTATTCATCAGTGAGAAATTTTGCAATAGTCAATGGTTCATTCCAGATAACAAAAATGCACTTCGGGTATAGAGGGCGATTAGATATGCGTGACTAAACACATCCGACAATGCGCCCTGTCCAAATAAGGTTACATAATGGGTTGAGTCAAGAATAAAAACTTGTTACATTTTGCTTTAGTTCGCTTTATTACATTTCAACTAGGATGAGTACATCAATGTGTACAAGGTGTCACGTAGTAATCACGTGGATACAGCCATCGTCAATGCAGCATTCAGACTTCAACTTGATGAAAGTACAAAGACCGTACAGGATATTTGCCTTGTATTTGGAGGAGTGGCCGCCACAACTAAGATAGCTACAGACACAGCCAACAGGCTGATTGGAAAGTAAGCCATTAATAAAAGAAATCCTTTCTTTAAAGGGCATTTCGTGATCCATAGCCTCAACCCCAACTTACACCAAAACAGTTGAAATGTTCTTGCGGGGTCGATCGTTTGACAAAGACATCGTTCAATAATTTGTATTTTCCGGCTGTCGACAGCCGGAAATTACAAAACATAGAGGGCGGTGTGGTACAGTTATGCGCGATTCGCAAATTCTATCCGAATCAACTGAAATTTTGGTGGAGAGCTAATCCATGTCAACTCCTGGGATGTGCACCACAGCACCTCTTCAAGTTTTCCTTTTTCTGTGTGGTGCTAGATATTGGTGAGAAAGTAAAATGCTGAAAATTTGAGCTTCATACTCCATTTCGTTTTCCCGTGGTAGCAAGTTGAAATTTAGGGGGGTCAGCATAAAAAATGTGTCGCCATAAATGTATAAAGGGAACCCATACAACTTTTACAAATATTTTATCTCGATGGCTTTAACACATCAGTTAGGTTTGCCTACTCCATAGAGTTGTACACATTGTTGATTTCGCATGTAATGACTCTTTATGTACAACTCTATGGAGTAGGTAAACCTATCTGATGTGCTAAAGCCATCGAGACCCAAAGCCAATATCTCTCATAAATGTTGTCCAAGGACATATTTTCAACATACCTGAAGTTGATGGTGGAGCATAATGTCTGACATTGGTTTTCAGGGGGGTCAAAATGTACAAAAAATGAACAATTGGGGTTTTGCATGGGTAATATCTCAACTAATAGTATTCTAATAGGCTCAATATGGGATAGGAGTAATATCCCACCAAAGGGCTTTGACTGACCAAAAAATGGACATTAAAATTATTTTTACTTTTGGAGTTCTGACCCCCCGAAGTTGGTCCTGGATGGATGAAGTTGCATTTTGAGGGCCCTATATCTTTTTAAGTAAAGGACTTACAAGTTTGCTGATGGCAGATTTAAATTCTACACAATTAAGTACCACAGGATACTTAAGTTGTATGGGTTCCCTTTATACATTTATGGCCCTCCAAACATCGTCTTTCGCGTAGCGACACATTTTTTACGCTGACCCCCCCTAAATTTCAACTTGCTACCACAGGAAAACAAAATGGAGTATGAAGCTCAAATTTTCAGCATTTTACTTTCTCACCAATATCTAGCACCACACAAAAAGAAAAAAAATTGAAGAGGTGCTGCGGTGCACATCCCAGGAGTTGACATGGATTGGCTCTGGAATCATTTTTCGTGTATCGATTGCCTCTATTGACCCATACCGGTGAAAGAGAATGCTAAAATCACGAAATACGCAATGAAATTCATACATTTGAACTGTATATCCGTAAACTTATGTTTTTTACAGTCTCTACGCAGGACAACCAATTCTTTAGAAATGCATAGTCGCGCTAAAAGTCGATCGATACATGTTAAAATCAGCACAATTCAGAGATACACCTTTTTGCTATGAAATTTATTTTCTCGGTCAAATATAAAGCAATATTTTTTTTCTTCAGTAATGTCAGTTAAAAACATAGTTCTTGGATATAAATTTTTTTTTAAATCCTGGTGTTAAAATTCAAGCATCATATTTTGTCTTTTAGTGTGATATTTTTTTTTTTTTTTGTCCTTTAGTTCGCCCGCGAGCTTTTTACGGAATTCATTTTTAGCGTCTCAAACTAATATAGTTTGCTAAAAAGATATTTCCCACCTCTGTAAGGCACATCGTGTGGGTCTATATATTATAGTTTTGTCAGAATTTCCGTTTTTATTTTACCCTTTTTCCTTCATGCTCCGAAAATGTCAAACTCAGTACTTTATCTCGAGAGCAACCAGCAGAAATAATCGATATTTCAATTGTTGTCAACCAGGTCCCTTTTCCATTGAAAACCAGGATTGCCTGACCAGGGATTTGGTAGCCCAAATCCCCAATTGGTTTTTCTGGTAAATGAGGTGAATTTTGGAAATTTGCTCCCGTGATAGCCTGCAATTTCAATTTAAAGGGGCTATGGATTCCATGATTATGAAAACCATTTTGTCTGTTTGTTTGTTTATTTGTTTACCTAGGATGAGGTCCATGGGAAAATCCACTGTCCAAACCTAGAAAAATTCGCGTGTTATTATAGGGGATTTTAATTTCCAGTTGAATTTTGAATGACCCCCCCCCCCCATCGCGGGTTGGCATTTTCATTTTCATTACACCCTTCAGACTTACGTTCGGGTTTGTGTAGGCCTATTTGTCATAATTTAGCGCTATAGGACCTACTTTCTAAATGTATAGCTATAGCCTTGCTATATAAATATTATTAGGTTCCGGTATGTAATATTATATAGGCCTATGGGGGTGGGGTGGGTGCAGATGTGTGTGAGGTGGGTAGTGGGGTGTATGTAGGGATGGTAGGGGTGGTACTCAACACATTTTAACCATGACTTACAATGCAAGGCTCATTGTTGCCATACATGATTTTTCCTTTAGGTCATTATAATAGGTTGTTATAAACTTCCATGTTTAACCTTGTATTGTTTTGGCTGCTTCATTATGACTTTCGGTGGGTTTAAGCAATTTCAAACAAACACAAACAAAAGGCACTATACCCAGTCACCTTCATGACAATTGAAACACTAGGTAATTTCTTTGCTATATTGAAGTTCTGGCAACACTGTAGCCAGGCCGGGCACCCAGAGATATCGATTCACAATGCTAGTATTAGCCTAAGATTTCACGCGTGGAAGTTGGGAAAAATCCTTCTTTAGCGAACTATATTACTTTGAAAAGCTAAAAGGTTGATCCAAAAAAAGGCTCGCGGGCAGAGTTGAAGCCTATCAAAATCGAAAATCTTACACTAAATGACTGAATTTCACGCCTAAGTTTAACACTAGGATTTGAAAAAAAATACAGTATCAAGCATTACAGTTTTTCCTGACATTTACTGAAAAAATGAAAATTATTGCTTTTCATTTGGCCGAGAAAATTAATTTTAAATTGAAAAGGTGTAACTCAAAATTTCAACACCAAACTCGATCGTTTGTATTGCCTCATTAAATGACTGAGTGAGCCTTGCATAACAAAAGAATTGGTTGTCCTGCGTAGAGACTGTTTAGGCTAAGAGTGCACAGAAATTGCCCATTTTAGGACATTAACATGATTAAGGTTAGATAAGTAACACTAATGCAACATGCGTTTTTAATGTTTAATATAGAAAATGGAATACCCATATTTTGGCTGAAGCTCATGAAGGATTAGTAAAGGAAATGACCCTTGACCCCGGTTCTAGTGGAGGAATGGTGGAATATCGACACACTTTGATTTTGAGTTGCTTCTTCAAGTTTTATACTGATGTCGTGAAACAAGTGATGCCCAATGACCAACTTGAGGTTTGAGTAACGCTGTATGATAATAAATTTGGATGATGATGATGATGATGATGATGATGATGATGATGATGATGATGATGATGATGATGACGATGATGACGATGATGATGATGATGATGATGATGATGATGATGATGATGATGATGATGATGATGATGATGATGACATTAATGATGATGACGATTTCGAAAACGCATTTCAACGCATGCGCAGCCGGGTTCATACTGGTTATAAAATAAATATCCAAACCAGGGCTATTTCGAAAGATATTATTTTGACACTTTATTTTTTTTAACAGGATCCTGTAACCCTAAAAAGTGTGCTTAGAAATTTCGATGAACAATTTCCCAGTGGATCTCAGATTTTTCAGGTAATCCTGGTGATTGACAACATTACCCCCATACACATACACAACCCCTTACCATCCCTCCCAAAACCGGGACTGTGTAAACGGGAACGGTACTTCCTGACTTTCATCTCTTAACCAGGGACATTACACAAATAGCACAAAATTTGATCATAATACCTATCAATCACCGATAGGGGACGCACTCTCAATTTTGTCAGTCGTCTTAGGGTATTTAAATAAAGGCACTTAATTTAATACCCACGTGACCAGATTGGCGCTGACATTACAGCTTCTAGACAGGATGACAGGTGACCTTTGGCACAGCGGGTGGTCTTTCTGTGTATTTCAATTGGAAACGCGAGATGCATGTCCAAATTTTCTTGCAAATGTGTCATTTTTTGTAGTATTATTGTAAGAGTTTCCGTCAATATTAAACTTTTTTTGCCATCGGTAAAAGCTTCCAAAATTTAGTTCTTGAAAACATACTAAAAAAGTAGAATACCCCAATGTGTAATTAAGTTGCCTTATTTGATGACATTTGTCTGAAAAATTCCATCTACTGATCACTTGGTGGTCTTGGTATGGCGGCGCCCATGGGTCACGTGGGCATCAAATTTAGTACCTTTTATTAATGCCCTATGGTGACTGTTTGTATTTACGTTATTTGCAGCCCGGGTGTGCAGCCCATCTCACATAACGGGGACGCTCCCTGGTTGGCTTGTAGGGTATCACAGTTACGTCCTGTTTGGAGGTGATAACAAAAGGCCATACACCCCAGTGTTGTAGGTCTCGAGACCATCTCGAGATCTAGTTTTGCAATGTCAAGGTCTCGGTCTCGGAACTCAAAAGTCTCGGTCTCAAACGTTTTTTTGTTCGAGACCTGTCGAGACCTGAAGAAAAAGATATGATTTTCTGTTGTTGTTCATTATCCTTACCCTAAATTTCAATGAATGTTGAAGAAATTGTTAAGAATAAAGGTGCGTACAGAATTCATTTTAAAAAGTGAATGAATCATAAGTGAGCATGTTCGGATCTGAGACTTCCAATTTCAGTGATTAAACATAGGTGGGCAGGTGGCGGAAGCGAGGATCCCACTAAACTTTTGCAATGGGAACATTCTCCACAAAAGCATAATAGATGAACAAATAGTTGCCCTGTGTTTGAACTGCGGGTCCAAATTTCTTGAAAAATTGGTCCAATGATGGGTTCCCTTTCAAATTCTCAGCGGCACACCCCTACCCAAACAAAACTTGAGTATCCCCCAGGATTAAATCTCGGTCTCGGTCTTGGTCTCGGAACTTAGAGGTCTCGGTCTCGGAAGGGGTGGTCTTGGTCTCGGAAGGTTTGGTCTCGGTCTCGGTCTTGATCTCGGACGGGCAGGTCTTGGTCTCAGTCTCGGTCTCGGACATAGAGGTCTTGACTACAACACTGCCTCCCCCACACACCCCCACACCGGTACCCCAGCACACCCACCGCACCCACATGAGTTTGGCGGCAAACGTCCCCGGTTGCAGTAACGTCAAGTTTCATTAAAAAAACCGTCCGCGTTTGACGACAAACACACACCCTACATACTGAAGAAAGCTCATTATGATATATACATGTCCCATAAAATTGGTTTCTTTTAGATGGTATGAACAACACGTGGTAGTCTTATCACCCATGATGGTGTGCCAACCGGAATATCAGAATCGAATTATTCTCGTGATCAACATGATCAACTATCAACTTTTTAAAATATTTCGTTTATCAAATCTGGTTTCCGGATGTGGGACTTTAGACCTCTTTCCAGTCTTCGGAAGTGAATCAGAAACGTGACTTACAATCTTCATCCATTTTGATTTTTGTTTGGTTTATTTTGTTAGCCGGTACCAGATGACCAACCAGCCATTGATCCGATTGGACGGCCAATAGTACACGCTGCGGCGTTGCAACAGGCAACGGGCGAAGCAGAGTATCTGGATGATGTTCCAATAGAACAGGGTAAATGGCCATACAATATATTTCTCATGCTTAAGACTGGAATTAAGGGAAAACGTAGTGTGTTAGCTGAGTTATACTCAGCTGTGTCAGAAATGTTTTTTGCTTGATCTGGCAATGCCAATTGCACTCACCTAGCAACTGTAAACAACATAATGTAGGGCAAAAATGAATATACTAAAATCATTTTAAAGCACTTTTTAGGCACACATTTTGCCATTTTAATATCTGAAGTGTTGAACCCAGCTAGCACACTACGTTTTCACGACGTTCGCTGACGTTGGACTTAGGTTGTCCTTTACGTTGTAAACACGTAAATCTGTGAACTCGTATTCATGTTGTGACAACGTTATTTTCGATGTTGATTTTTGGACGATGATATAACGTCATTATGACGTTGTATCGACGTTTATGCAATGTTTAATCAGACCTGGTGATAACGTTTGAATAATACGTTCAGAAAATGTTACACAAATACGTATCTGAATAGTTCGGATGTTGACACCATAGAATGTAAATTCTTCCATTCCAAGGAGATGGTTGTCCAGTCACAATTTCTCCATCGTGTCGTCTGACGATCGCTTTTAGCGTGAAGCTCAGAGTAACGACTTCTATTCCTGATGTTCAAAACTTGGGCCAAATTTTTATACGCTCTCCCTATTTGGGATTGAGCATCATTGTTGCCCGATGTTAATATAATGCCATAGTCACGTTGTCTCGACGTATAAAGCACGTGGTTAAAATATGGTTTAAAAGTCATGAACTGACCCCGATACAACGTCATCTGAGGACGTCGTTAGTATGTAAATTTATGACGTTGTTTCGACATAATATTATAAAGCACGTTATTACAACGCCGTATAAATGTTATAGTCTGACTCCGGTACAACGTAATCTACGGACGTCGTAATTACGTTAATTTGTGAACTCGTATTCGTGTTGTGACAACGTTATTATCGGATGTTGATATAACGTCATAGTGACGTTGTTTCGACGTTCACAACTTGACCTCGAAACAACGTCCATATATTACGTTTATACGACTTTAGATAACTTTTATACGACGTTGTAACAACGAAAAATTGTTAGGAATACATTTATGTACTTCATAAATTTGCAAATATGGAAAACATGGACAAGTTGGATGGAATTCAAGAGTATGTATCCTTAATGCGGCTCTGAATTCATTAATGTGGTTCTGAATTCATTAATACCATTAATGGTATCACAGAACACCAACGTTTCCAAAACGCCTCTGTGTTTTTTTTGGAATGGCAGGTGTACACATGTGTATGTATGATGTGCCATGTTAAAGTATTATTTTTAATGTTTTTGCCATAAACAGTATCTTTTACAAGATACAACTATTTGTACCGGGGGCGTGTCTGTTGTCAAGTCGTTAACAGACGGTCAGACCTTGAATAATAAATATTTTGGCTTTACATTACGCATTGCTTAAAGCAATTATAGTAGCCTTGGTCCAAGGCTTTGGGTCTATAAGTCACAGGAAAGCACAATATAGTCCTATTCAACAAATTATTGCTTTATATGCCGCCCCCCCCCACGTTGTGTTGTCTCATATCCCTGGTCATATCCAGCTTGCAATAAATATGATATTACCTCATGGTGGTTTCTTTAGTATTTACATGTAAATGGCTAGCACCACTTTCCATACTGTTAGATTACATACACGTATGACCAAAAATAGTGTACTCACAAGTTTTAGGAAACTGACCAAATCATAGATCCAAACTCAATATCCTACAATTGGTCTTAGATTACATGCATGTAGCTGTGGCACCAAAATAGTGCCCTCGTAAGTTATACCTTTTATATCTTGTTTGGAAGATTTTGAACTTAATAATTTTGGTATACAGGCCTACATGAATTATTATTTTTGATGATTCATTGACACTACTTCATAAAGTAGGCCTACTATGTTAACTGTAAAGTAGAACCTATGTTAAATACAAAATAATAGGCCTATGATATCTTGATAATGATAATGATAATGTCGCACACCCATTATAACTTAGTAATTTAGGCATAGGCCTATTAAAATACAGTCTACATATAGGCCTACATGAATTTCGATTCCAAGACCATGAAAATTAATTTTACTGTTCTAACCATGTCAAAAGACTTGGTCAAGTCTAAAGCAATAGAGGGTATACAATACAATGTCACTCATGGCAGAGTCAACCTCATCAATAGTCATCATATTCATTGAAATAAAATTTTGACAGTCGTATAAGGTACCACGGGCCAATCGCATGATAATACAGATAAAAACAGGTGATAGGTATGAATGGTTTTGGAATCGAACTACACACCTGTTCTCTTTCACCTTAAAACTATTCCATGTCTATCCCTGAATGAACCAACCGTAACGGTATAACAATTGATGAGTTTAGGGCCATAGAAATGGATACATTTGGACACACCTCAGTGATCCGAATACATTAATATCCATTTTTGTGGAATATAGTATTGGCGAGTTGTGATTTACTTTGCAGAGTTTTTAAACTACGTTTTAAAAATAAAATACGGCGGTATTCTGTGTGTGGTAGCATGTAAATATAGTGTGGCGTAGGGCCTATAATGGTGATGGGTGGGTGTGGGCGCGGGGTGCTTGTTTTAGGGTGCGCTTATCTGTATGATTGATGACCCTTTGTGAAATAGCACAGGGTCTACATTTTGTTTCTTGTTATTTTTCTACTAAGTTAAGATTTAGGCCCTATTCGTAAAATACAGAGTGTATGTTTCTTAAAAACATCATCAATAAAACAATAACAAAGACGTATAGCAGAAGCAGTTTCACCTTCATTTATTTTCACATGATAATTATGCCTATTGACATTTAACGTCATAATGTAAATTTCCTTTCAAATTTTAATTTTGACCATAAATTACCAAAAATGATGAAATAATATACGTAATAACTATCACGAAAGGTTTCTGTCCATTTTAAGCCAAAATAATGAGGTATTAAAAAAGGTCATCTGGCTGCTGAGGCATGTGTAAGAATAATACAATGTCCAAAAATTAGGTTGGAAAATATTGTACAAATATCACGTTAAAACGTCATCTATTATGCCTTCCGAATAACGTACATTTTCTTAATTTTTGCCTTTGCCTTGTGGCATTACTTTCGTGGAGTGATTGAGGTTAACTGTTTGAGTGAATGAAACATTCATGAAGATTCAAGACAGTGCCAGTAAGTTATGGATGAATAATTTGTCTTGAGTCTTTGTAGGTGGAAGGGGGGGTCACAAAAAATGTTGGCCCAAGATGGGGGGGTCGTAAAAAACTTTTGCCCGCGATAGGGGGGTGTCATAAAAAATTGACTCCGCTCACCGACATATTTGGGACCACCCTTCCGAAGAAAATGCCAGTCCCCTAATACACACACACGTGTACCTCACATACCCCGCAGCACCCACGTCAACAAATCCACAGTCCATCGACAAACACACTCCTATCCCCAAATACCCCCACTCTGCTCTAACTCTACTAATAACTCGTCACTAAAACTCACAAAATAATTATAGATGATGAAATACGGAATTTTACTGTCGTTTTAAACTAGCATCTTTGTCCTTCTCACTCACTGATTTCGATCGGGCGGTTTATACTTTAATAGATCTTCAAAGCGATATTTAAGTATAAATCGCTTTCCCATTGTTCCTTGGCACATATTACAATAAGTGTATAGAATACGCCGGTCCCGCGCGATGGGTAGCTGTGTCAGTCGCAATGCTATAAGCAAATATTTCTAATCTTTTTTTTTTTAGTATCACCTGCAGATACTAAGTTCAGTCACATTAAGCGTACATCGACAACCTACAATGAGAACCCTTGAAATGATGAAATTGAGATTGAATAACTTGTCCAGTCAATATCATAATGACAGTTTGGTGCCATTTACGAAGTATTGCGAGGAGCTTTTGCCAGCAAAATATGGAATATATCTAACAGAAGATATCAATCGGAAATAATGAATACTAGGCGGTTACCCGTATTTGGCGGTTCTCGGCTGTCGCGATTACCTGGCTGATGGTGACTGTACCCACCAAGTTTTATGCGCATAGGACAGTTTTTACTAATTTGACCTCAGATGACCCCTTGTGACCTCGAAATGATCTTCCAAAATTTGGCTCTAAATGTTGACTGTACCCACCACGTTTCATGCCCATACAACAGTTTTTAGTAATTTGACCTTGGATGACCCCAAAATGACCGTCCAAAAATTTGACTCTAAAAGTTGACGGTACCCACCAAGTTTCATGTCCATACAACATTTGTTACTTTTTGACATCAAATGACCCTGGGTGACCCTGGATGACCCCAAAATGACCGTCCAAAATTTGACTCTAAATGTTGACTGTACCCACCAAGTTTCATGCCCATACGACAGTTTTTACTAATTTGACCTCAGATGACCCCTGGGTGACCTTGACCCACTAACCAATACAAACTTGTTCTGTCTGGGGAAGTTTGAGGAACGTGCGACCCCCAGTCTCTGAGAAAAACAGTTTTTACTAATTTGACCCCTGGGTGACCTTGACCCACTAACAAATACAAACTTGTTCTGTCCTGGGTCAAGCCGCACCCACCCGTCAAGTTTGAGGAACGTGCGACCCCCAGTCTCTGAGAAAAACAGTTTTTACTAATTTGACCCCTGGGTGACCTTGACCCACTAACAAATACAAACTTGTTCTGTATGGGATCAAGCTGCACCCACCCACCAAGTTTGAGGAACGTGCGACCCCTAGTCTCCGAGAAAATAGGCGGACAGACAGACAGACAGAGGCACAGACAGAGGCACAGACAGAGGCACCGAGTCACAGACTCACAGACTACCAGTATTATTATATAGATAACCACAGTGCAAGGCTTGTGTTGGGCTTCTTACGTGTCCAATTTTGTGAGGAGAAGTTGAAAAGGTAAGGTTTTATTTAATGAATTCATGCTCAAAATTTCCGTTACGCGAATTCTATAGATATGACATATATCAGCAGAACTCGCCACTTAATTGAAAGATTTGAGCATGAAGTAGGTTATGAATACACGCAAATTTGATTTTTCTCGCTGTCACCATTACCAGAGAAGTCTTTTTCGTTTTAAAAGTGGGGAAATTTGTGAATTTTGATTGACAAAATAGCATGTAGACATTATCGTTTCCGACCCTGCAAAATCACATCACATTGTCTGCCTAGACGAAATATATTAAGGCATATGTTGAGGTCCGAAGACCCAAATAAGTATCATAATTCTTTCTAGGGAGTGTCCAACATATAATAGCCAAATGACACGGAGATCGGCCCGAGGGAAGGTTATGAAATCTCGACTGAGTGAAAAAAGTGCATGTGTTGTTATATCAACCTTTATTCAGGAATGCAAAATACAAAATATAAGCAATGCAAGAATACAAGGAGGAACAAAAACCCAGGACAAAATCTGGACAAGATGCCCAAATTAATGCAGGGTGACATATTATACATTATCAAAAATACACAAGAATATACCAATAACAAGCAGAACACACCAGGAATACCAAGCAGGACTGAAAGAACCCAACAAAATGGCAGGGCGACGGGTGCGATCACAAACTGATGTGGGGCTGATCTTCGGAGCCCCAGGCCGGCTCCTGCCTAGCATTCCAGATCGTGTAACTAGACAGGAGGGCCATTTTGCTGAGTTCTTTCATGAATTTCTTGGACGGTTTGGCTCTGCCTACAAAATAAAATATCTCGACAATGCGTCCAACATTTTCCTGGGTAATGAGCCCACGTGATCCGACTTCAAAACATGTCAAATCACAAGTAAACCCATTATCTGAAATGTCGGACACAAGGTCAAGGTACTTCGTTTGTTTGCGCTCATGGGCTTTTGATATGTTGGTTTCAAATGGCACAGTTAACTCAACAAGATGGATGGATTTGTCCTGCTTATTTTGAATGACAATGTCAGGCTTGAGTTTAGAAACAATGACATTAACTGGTAGGGTACCCCCTGTTGTGGTAAAGCCCGAAATGTCGCTGAATATGAGGATATTGTTATTTTCAAGACCGGTTAACGCTTTAAGGGTGTGTTTGAGGATGGAGTTATGGCGCCAGGTGTATCTACCTTGATTTAGTGACAAGGGGCAGTTGTTCAGAGCGTGGAGCAATTAATCGGATGAATTGCCATAACAATAGAGGCCGTCAGCCTTTCGCCATCTTGTGGGTACAAATGCTACGCGTGTTCATGCGTCGGACACTACGCGCAGGGCGCAGCTTGCCACGCGCAGCTGCTAGCTGTTATCACGCGTCATCACGCATGGAGATCGAACGACCATCGCAGCGTGTACCCACAAGATGGCGGCATATGACGTCACGCTGACGGCCTCTATAGGTGAAAACAATGTTGAACATATCGCGCTGCACTACAAGCAGATTACACTCATCACCTGTGTATGTCTGCAATCATAGATTGAATACAATACTGGTCTTTTCAAAGATACTTATCTTACAGGTGCAAGTAATCAGCATGATATGGTTCAATGAAGAGGTACCGCGTGAACGTATCAGTGCAGCGCGGTATATTCAAAACTTGTTTTCACCTATTGCTATGGTAGTTAATCCGATTATTACGTAACTTCGCCAGCGTATTACTTGGTACACAAGAGATACTAAAATCAATACCCGGGATCGATACACGTGAATGTCCTATGCACGATTTTGATATTCACACGAAAATCTTTGGATACCGGGTAGAAAATGATGAATATCTCCCGTAAATGATTTCGTATAAAGAAACCAGATGTGGTTCCTTGCACTTGAACATACGTGTTGAACAGATATGATAGTCATTAGCTCACGTATTGAGATAGAAGCTTGCGTCTTGAACTCAAAAATTGACAATAATTCAGATTTTATAATTGCCAAACACCGAGCACTACTATATAGCGCAGTGTATATGTCAATCGTAGAGGTAGTCTAAAAGCAGTGATCTATGGCGACCATCCTATAACACACACAGCGAAGTCAGTCACCTTGCTATTGTCAGTAGCCTTAGTCAGATGTCCTTCGGCCCATTATGCGTTTCAAAACTATTAAACAGGTCGGAACAAAATGGTCATGCGTGGCGGTGGATTCACCCTACCATGGCGATTTCTGCCATGAAGATATCGGGGCGATGACACTGTGCTCATTTGGCTCCATGTTCGTCAGAGAATTCACTTCAAAATTCTTCTCTTAACCTGACAAGCTTTTAATGGAACTGCTCCACAATATATCACTGTTCTTACTCCGTTCAATACTAGTCGCTCTCTCAGATCATCTAATAAAATTTTGCTCTCAGTACCTAGATAGAACAACATCTATGTTTGAAGTCCATAACTTTCAGTTGCCACGCCAAAATTATGGTCCAAACACATTTGTTTATTTCTCTTTTCAATGTTTTCTTGATACATCCTATTTTGTATGTGTGTATACTTCCTTTAAAGTAATTGTATTTAAGGTTACACGAAGAAACGTATAAAAAAAACGTATAAAAGACGTATAAAGTTGTTCTCTAAAACCGCGTTTTTTCAGCAATCAAATATCGCAGTGAGTCAAATGTTGGTGCATGGATGTATCTTTTTTTGTGTGTTTATACAAATTTTTAGAATCTGTTTGAAAATCCTTCGTTTAAATCATTTTTACGCGCCATGTTCACAAGATCAAAAACGCGTTCCATGCAGTTTTTTTCAAATGTTCGCTCCGTATAAAACCACGCCGAGTGATTGTTTTCTCCTTTTTTGTATTGTACTACAAATCGACCAAAGAAATAATGTTGCCATGGGGAAGAACCAAATACAGTACCGATTAAATTTTATTAGCCCGTTTTTGGGAACAATTTTCGAGAATCTTGTACCAAAAAACACTGTTATGTTACATTATCGATATCTGGATTGTGGAACGTTAATTTTGATTTCTAACTGCCTACGTTATTTCTCAAATGTCTGTCGCTTACTTTACCATTTGAATTTCAGTCCAAATTTAAGCTACTTTTGCAAAAAACGAGGTTTTTCGCCATCGATACCTTCGACATATACAGCGGTAATGAGCTTGTTTATCCTAAGAGCCTGTTATGCACTATTCCATATTAATAGTCAGTTTGAGATCAATCAATTTCATATGTTCCACAGTGGCTCAATCGGTTAGCGCGCCGGACTCACGTTCGACTATACGACGTATAATACTATAGTTTTGTGCTGGAAAGCTTTGGTACGTGTTCGAGTCCCTATGTGGTCTATTCCATTTATTTTATTTTATTTTTCTCTCACTTTTTTTTTTTTTTTCTTGTTCGTTTCTTTCTTTCTGCCTGTAGCGATTGATTGTTTTTGCCCGTTTTTTTAACATAATTCAGGAATTTTTAGGCTATAGGGGCCTACTAGTCTATTATTAAATAGGCGCGGCCTATGAATATATTTTTACAAATTAGATTAACAAAATATTGGTTGTTGGTTTTGTTATTGTTGTTGTAGTTATTGTTGTAGGCCTATATATTGCATAATCAGGGTATAAATAGGCCTACTAGGCCTACTAGGCCTATTATAGCATATAGAAGCATTGATAAATAGGCCTACTAGGCCTATTATAGCATATAGAAGCATTGATTTATTTCACGACAGATATCACCCAGGATAATTTTAAAAATTGAAAATTTAGAATATCCAAAGGAAAATTGCCGAAAACGGCTGCCCACAATCAACACCACCCCCGCCCCCATCAGCCCATATGGTTCTATCATGGTCGCCCCTCCCTATCCCTGCAACATATAAGATGACTCACGAGCCGCGGTTTATCCGTGGCCTAGTTCAGATTGTACACTATTGTCCCGGACTATTGTACGCATGAGTTCATTCTTTTCTGCATGGCTGTTTCCATTATTAACTTACGCCCCTCTGGAATCAAGCCTTGAAAATCAATTGTATTTAACCATTATGTATTGTTCTGCACCTCGGAATAGTGTTACAAGATTGACGGCGCAAGAAAGTAAGGTGTCCTGTACAGATTCAATGTTCCGTTAAAATTGAATTATGTCGATTTTTTTTCAGGGGAAAAGTTTTTAGGATTGGTGACCAGCAAACGAACATCTGCAAAGATCTTGTAAGTACGGTCTTGATCAGGACAGAGGCCTCTCTTTTGAGTTGGAAATCAAACTCATTTTATTTCAAACAACACGATGTGTAATAAACCAAAAAATGACAATTTTATTATCTGTTAAAGGGGCAAGCTTGGATTCCAGCTATTCTTGAATTAAGTAATTTCTGTCGAGTTCAGTCCATTTTTCAAACGTCACCACGGTCAAGGTCAAGTCACATATTGGCGTGGGTTTGTGTATGTGACGTGCATGTTTGGGTCTATACGTCACATTAGTGGGTATAACTAATCCTTGAAACACGTCTCTGAACTGAAATTAACTGATCTAAACAATGGTAATATATTCAAGCAATTTTAATCATTAACAAGAAATCATTTCGAAAATTAACTTGCTTTGGTGACAATCCAAACAAGTATGCGCTATTGTGACAGTGAAATTTCAAGTACGCGCTATTGTGACCGCGTAATAAACAGATCGACATGTGTAAATCTCGCCGGATAGGTACTTAAACCAACTGGTGGTTGCTACGCATTCTTGAATATTCATATTGCAAAGACTTCGGACAACCGGACGGAACCGCCAAGAACCGGCGGTCGACCACTGGCATCAAATGTCATTAAACAGTCACTTCCGGTCTGAAACGAAATACCTTCAAAAATGCTTTTTCTGGCACAAATAACAGAACAGAGTGAAACCACTTATATATACATCTGTATTAATAAATAGTCAGTGTCTGGTGTTATTGGTTAAAAGTGGAAAAAATGGCCCAATTGTGTTGGTGTTCTTAGACCACAGCGTTTCTAGTTAATATTTAAGTTAATTGTTAAGTCTTTTATTGCCAGATCAATAGACCCATCTAAAGCTCTGGCTCAACCAGGTGTAGTTGATTACGTAGGAGCTGAGGACATACCTGGAGAAACAAGTATAAATGGAGAAGACATCTTCGCTTTGGGAAAGGTATTTCCAACTTTCTTATCTTTTCTTAAGTTTACACAAAATATTATGATGATTGAAATCAATTAATTCTTAACAACGGTCTCAGCCAAGTTTCATACGCGACTTTAAAACCTAACGGTACACAGGGGCGTCGGTAGACCAATATGATTCGGGGGGTGTACAGTATGGTTTGCCGACGGACATTTTTTGTAATTTGTTGACCCAAATTTTTTTTAGCCAGGACGGCGCTCAGAAATCTAAAAAGTGAGAGGAGGGTAGGAGTCAAAAAAAATTTCAAAACTAGTAACTACTATACCATTCACAGTATGTCTATTACGTTACAACAACACAATTTCGTAACACATTAATCTGTTATATGGCTCTCACAATTTGCCGACAATCACACATACCTTTGACTACATTTGCCGACAGTCACATGGTTTTGCCGACACCAGTCAAATTTTGCCGACAAAATTGTGTATTGGGGGGGTGTCACACCCCCCATACCCCCCCTCTAGCGACGGCCCTGAGTACACTGTGACAAATAGTCAAATTGACAAAACAAGTGGGTCATAGGTCACCAGCGTCGTTAACCTTAAGAGTTCAACCACCCGTTTTAGGATGTGCAACAAAGAAGACAAAGAACGATGACTTGGGACAAAGATTCAATTGAGCATTTTTTTTTTCAAATTCTTAGGTAGAGTTTTACAGTCAAATAATCGGCGGGATTATTGCCAACACTCCAGATATTGCTCGAAAAGCAGCTAAACTGGTCGACGTAAAATTTGAGGATCTACCATCTATTGTGTCTATCAAGGTAGGGCGTGTACTTGTTAAAGCAGCTAAAGGTCTTGATAGAGGTTTATCATGGACAGGGAATGACGACATTAGATCGCCAAGAATAAGCATATAATCCGGTGGGTTCTTAGTAGAACGTTGGGTACAGGAATTTCTTTTGCTAATAGTTAATCAGTGATTAGACTGACAGACTAGTTCCTAGATTGTATTACGCATGTCGGCCATTACGCAAACGCATTTCCGTGTGTAGAGCTAGAATCTGCCATGCGCATTTGGGATTCCGTGAATTAGGCGGCTTCAATTTCGATCGATGAATATAAATAATTAAACGAGTGAGGGATGGAAAACTTAAATAGCCGTGCGCTGTGGTTAGCTTCTCCAATAAAGTTGCCAAACTGTGAATTTTGTCTCGGGGCCCACTCACGTAAAGAAAAAGTTGCAAGCATGCGTGTGAACGCAAACGCGGATTATGGGTGGTTTTGAAAAGCTAAACGCGGATCCGCGCGGAGGCTTGATTTTATTGAAGAAAAAAAAAGTTATTTTTTATGATAGTTTGGTTTTTTCTTGCGCCAGAACGTTGTTTAGAAAAAGGCAACGTTGAAGCGGCATTTAAACAAGCAGATCACATCGCTGAGGGCGTGGTGCACATTGGTGGGCAGGAACATTTTTACATGGAGACACATGGATGTATTTCTAAGCCAAAGGAAGATGGAGAAATGGACATCCATGCAACAGTACAGTGGCCACAACATCTGCAGGTTTATTCACATTTAATAGAAGAAAAAAAAGATTTTTACCACCAGTGATATTTCCGTTATAATGATAATTTTATATCATGCCTGTGTTTGAATCTTGAGCTTCAATCACAGCTTTTAAATCGTTTAATGGTGATATTGGAATATGCTACCCCAATAATTGGATTCATACATATGAGCAGGTTTTGCCGCGAAATGAGGCTATTTCAGTTCAAATCCATACACCATTAAAAATGGGGTTACCTGAATAGGGAACATCATTTGTAATCACACCACCTGTGTGGGAGATTAAGGTCATGTTTTCTACAGGGTGCAAGAGGCAAAAAGAGTGCAATAGAGCAAAGAATCGATATTTATGTAAAAACCACGTTGAAATTTCCAATTATTGAAAGTGTCTATAAATGCCACACTCAATAGTCACCTGTTGTGAAAACACATCTACCGTTTAATTTTTAAGAGTCCTTTTGCTACGATATCCAATTTCATCATTTGTCCAGGAGGTACCATGTATTTTGAATGAGAGCACACAATGCACGATAAAGGCACCAGCTTTGAAACTGACTTTAACTTAAATAAGGTTGATTTTTGCGTTATTTTAATTTCTTTTTTCTTTTCAAACAAACTTTCTAACATTTTAAGTCCTTCATACCTCACTCGACTCCAACTCAATCCCAATATGTCCAACTTACTGCATATTCTATAATTCACTCCACTTCCATTTGCGCGCATTTCATTTCGACATTTGAAAAAATCCGCTTACATATGTGTATGTTTTTGATAGAGAATAAACATCTTTAAAAGTAAAGGTAAAATGAAAATAACAACAAATAATGTTTCTTTTCCTTAAACAAGACCAAGGACAATAACAATTTGGGTGCTCCATTTTATTTCAATGCCAATGAGGTTAAGAAAATAGCAGTTGTTCCAAATCTACCATACACAGAGTTGGCTGAAATTCAAATTTTAGATGTTTCTTGGACAAACATTATAATTGGGTATCGCTATAAAATGTGTCATAAAACAAAACGGTAAATGCTAATTCCTTGTTTTTTTCACACAAGGTCATTAATGGATATATCATTTATAAAATGTTTAAAAACCTAAAAGGTTCAAATCGGTTCTTAAATAAAAATGGATTCTTTTCTCTATTGCACTTTTTTTTTGACTCACCCTGTATATGGAGTGTATGGATTTCAACTAAAATAGCCCAATATCAGGTGAGTAATACCGGGTTATTTTATACAATTTTGGCAAAAGTGAGAAATACTGGGGAATTACCAGGAAATACTTACAAACCTTTCAAGCTTATTTTATACTGTTATAATTATAAATAATTATTATTAATCGTTTCTATTTTATTAAAAATACTGCAATTGTGTGATAAAAATGTTAAATGTAAAAATTTCAATTTTTAATAATTTGCCATAAAATTTGTTTTATATCGAGAATTTTTAAAAAAAATCAAAGTTAGTTGATATCAGAAGGACATTCCTCGTATTCAGAATGTAATTTGGTGTGTCTGCTGTGCTCTCTTGTCCCGCAAAAATACTGTGCAAAGGTGGGTAACCGAGCCCTTAAGACGATGCATTTCAATTTGTTTAATAATAGCTGTTATAACTATTATGTACTAAGTTGCCTATACAAAAAAATGAAAAAAAACACTGGCACAGTTTGTAGGTAATTCCCCATCATCCAGTAGTGGCGTAACTCCTATGGGCTCTGGGGCCGCGCCCCGAGCACCCGGACACCCAAGCCTGGATAGCCTTTGACATGATAATACTTTGTTATATAGGAAAGAAGTGGAAACCTTTGCCCACCATGCATAGAATTAGTCTTCATTTAGGTGCCCCTTCAACACAAAATTTTTCGCGCGCATTGCAACATGAATTGTCATTTTAAAGACCTAAATTCAACTTGATTAAATACCAAATTAGTGGTATTTATGCACATTTTTGCGCGCCCGCACGCAATTGTTTTAGGAAGAGGGGGTATTTTGTATTCTTGCCCCTGGCGGCCACAATCCCTAGCTACGTCACTGCAGCTATAGTGACGAGTCTTCAAAAGGAAAGACATTGGAGAATATGAAAACATGTTGTTTTATTAAAATGAACAGCATTGAAACATGAAATTAAATTTAATCTGAAACACTATTTGTAAGTTATTCGGTAGGTCTATGGCTTTCAATACCAAAATGGATTAGCTCTGCAGTATGCACACCCTTGGTCAGGGGCACCGATCTACTTTCGCCCCGGGCACCCTGACCCAAAATTACGCCACTGTCCCCATCTGTAAATATCAAGCAATCGCGTTTTCATTCTTTCACAGATGAGTGCATCCAAAGTGTTGGGCGAGAAGGCCAACCGAATCCGATGTCATGTGAGACGAATTGGTGGAGCATTTGGTGGCAAAATCTATCGTATCATTCCGGCTTTAGCATGTACTGTAGCTGCGAGGAAGTAAGCTATTTTATCTCAATAAAATTAACAGTTCATGAAAAACATTTTTTGTGGAATCTGAAAACACCTGTTACGGGTGATGTTAAAGCCATGTTATAACATTTCCATAAAAAATAAATTAGTATTTCTTTTCCATAAAATGTTAGCTTTACTGTCATATATGACCCCTTTTAATTTTGAGCTGGACAACTGAGGTAAAGCAAAGAAAACTGCAATTTACTACCAGCGCAGATGTCGCCAATGCATGTCACTCCTTCGATTGTGCTACCACACGGGCCTTTGATGTGTGTGTACCATCCCGCACGCCATGTACGTACTGTGATGTGACATCGTGTACGCGTTCGACTAATATTTCCATCGTAATAATAAAACGACGGTTCGTGCGTTTTATTCAAAATCGCAAATTTTGACAAAATTACAGCACCTAAAGTCTTGATTTTTGCAGGGCATGTTAGTTTAATAAAGCATATTACAATCGTGTAAAAAACAGAATTTTGACAACTATTGAGGGAGTCTTCAGCAAATGTTATAATATGGCTTTAAGTAAAGTCTGAATGTCGTGCTCATGATCATATTGTGCATGAGGTATTTTATGGTCCAAAGAATGGATGATTCCTGCAAGTGAAATGGGTATAGAAGTGGCCATTGCCCGGGGCCATTGTTGTACGGATTGGAACGGGGTGAACGCACTCTCAATGAAAAGTTAATGGCGATGGGTTATGACACACATCTGTGGTCAAATAATAAATATAAACAAAAGAAATCATTTCAAACTTTTCAATGGCCCCCATGCCTTCATGCTAAAATCACGTTCTTTTGCTCAAGTGTCGTCAAAATTTGTGATCTTATTTTTAAAAAAATCAAAATTTCTCTCCTTTTAGATATGTGTCCCGACAACTAACATGCAAAATATAGCAATCACATGTATCGTTACTAGGATAAGCTGCGCGCAAGGCGAAAATGACACGAAATAACATCTGGCAGAAAATGACATTTTAAGTTTAGAAACACTGAATATGTCAATTAGGCAACAATTATGCGTTTTGAATATTAAAAAAAAACACTTTTGCTCAAGTGTCGTCAAAATTTGTGATCTTATTTTAAAAAATCAAAATTTCTCTCCTTTTAGATATGTGTCCCGACAACTAACATGCCAAATGTAGCAATCACATGTATCGTTACTAGTGTAAAAGGAACGGGGGTGGGGCTGGCTGACCCTTTTTATTGAATGGCCGAGCGGATTTGCCACAATTTTTGGAGCAGCGCCACCCCTCCTTTTAGGGGAAAATAATAAAAGTAGCGAAGGCTGGTTTCTAAAAGCGCAGATTTATGCGAACGAAAATATTGCCACCATCAGGGTAAGTTGGTGTGGCAGAACACACCGAGGTATCCGTCAAAGGAATCCCGGTCAGGCTTATAAAGACAATAAACAATGAATATTATTATTTGTTAACAAGTTTTATTAAATGTTCTTACTCTACAAAAATGCATCTTACTCTACTACAACATGAATAACAGTTTATGTCACAAATGGCTTACCATACCTGACTGAAAGAAATGGTTTAGTTTACAATGCACAACTGTTTAATTGAACAATTAGCAACAGTGTGTTTTTATCTGCTGATATGACGCAAATGGCCTGCCATACTTTATGTTGTTTTGAAACATTACATCATTTTACACAAGTTTCACAATTTACATTACAAAGAATACTTTTTGTAAGGTTCATCAAAGCATCCTATACAATAACAAGTAATACATGGTACCTTTTTTTAGGATTCATCAAAGCACCTGACACATGTAAATACATAAACAAAGGTCACTGCACTATTAACTTCATGCACAAACTATTTAAAATGCCAAACCTCACAACCATTGACTTTTTACCTTACTCCTGAACCTTAATGTCTCTACTACAACTGTACACTATTTCTTTCTACTGGTATCACCTGAGCACCTTTTTACCATGAACTCGCCAATTCTCCAACTATTTTAATCTCACACAATCCTGAGCCATACACGACTCTAACATTGTACACAAATGTTAACTCGCAATTTAAGCGCCTCAAACCTCCGCGTCCCTAAACTCTCACAAGCTCTCTCACAACTCGCCTAATCTGCAACTCCTTAATGCATAAATCACAAAAGCGCAATTGCCAACATTAATATTACATTTTACAATTATTTCACAAAAATGACATTATGAATGCACACTGCAAGCATTATTTTTGAAACCATATTACGCCTACACACTGAACACATATTTAGCGAATGTCCTCATGGAAATCTATGTTGCGCACAACCTTCGGGAGTTGATGCTGGGAGCCACATCAACACATTCTGCACCACTGCGCAGATTTCCACTTGAAAGACAATCTTTTTATACAAAAACAAGCATTTTATACAATGACGCATTGGGGCCGTCACAACTTCAAAGTGCACGAGGAGTCTACATGGGCTTAAATAGAAGTCAGTGAAACTTCCGGTATAGCAGTAATACGCCGTAGCCACCCGTCAGTGTTACTAGTATCTCTACTTCGGGTTTCTTCTGTTCTCTACGTGTCTTTAATGAAATACAACCTGTTTACTCATCAACACACATTTTTGAGTTGGTACACAAATCCCGTGTAATTTTATCCAATACTCAATTTGACAGTTTACAATACACACAAGGTTTCAACAATGGCTGCATCAAATTATCACATAATGTAAAATGATCTATTTTTGTCACACAACAATCATCAATTTCAGTGCTAATTTTGTCAACAATGGCTTGCCATACTCAAGTTATAAATACACAATTGTATATGCTAAAGTGTTTTGCCAAAGTACACAATATAGTTTGTTACTTCTACAGAAGTTATTTACAAAGCATGAATACACATTTTTATCAAAACATTTTTATAGGCCTACAAATCTTGAATCAAATGATGCACTAATATACCTCTACACAAAGCATTTAGCCAAACCTGAAATATGATTACGCAATCAGCATGCACAAATTTGGTAAATTATGCAACTACATGTTATTTAAAGTCACACATTATTTTACCCTGGCCTACTTTTACGCAAAGTGCACAATATCTGAACCATGCTCACAATCGCCATTATGACGCTTTTGGCGCGCCATACTTTTGCTACAAAATGTCAATCAACATGATGAAATAGCTTCAAATATTTATTTACACAAAGTTTGACTTTCTGTACACAAAATGTCATGACAATTTCCAATCATCTGTGCTGCTTGTTTTACAAAACATAATATTTTAATGCAATTTACTCTCCACAAGGTTTTGTCCCAATCCCTGCCAAACAATGACCTGAACTTGAACTCTGACCCAATTTCAGATATTTTTACTCATCAAAACAATGTCCAAAACAAATACAAGCCAAAACATTGCTCAAAACAAACCCATCCCAATTTGGCAAACATTTATTTTACTCATCCCCCCACAAGAAGCACAAATTGTTTGTTTACATTTAAATATGCATCTATATCAAAATCATGAAATCACAAACTCACATTAAAAATATACACACAATGTCCATTGTCGTCGCCTGTCGATCTTGCTTGTCTGTCGTTCTCGCGAGTGCACTTTCGAAGAAATTAATAAATCCGACATTTTGCTGGCCAGCTTTTTAAATTGCGAAATGTCCATTGCAGAAATACATGCGCTGGAAGAAAATGGCGTCTTCGCTAAATCACCTGAATCATCATTAAAATACCATCCATTTCGTACGTCATGAGCTGCCAAAACTCCACTGAAGATGTAACTCCAATCTAGGCGATAATATCCACTCAAATATAAAGGGAAAATGTGAATCTAGCTTTCTCCATTTCTCAGCATACTGCGAAGTAAAATGTCGTCACAATTAAAACTCGTCAACTGGGTAAATTTACTTGGTCTTTTCCAATTCCACACGAAAATATTGTCACGGTAATCTCCATCTCTTCCAAACTCTCGTCTTACTCCTCCAGAAAAACACACAAGTAATATTATCCGTCCATTTGTCGAAATTGCCTTCTCTCGTCGCTTTCTACTCGCCTATCCATCACGTAACACGGTCTGCAGTCTCTCCGTCTCCTGAATCAGTCTCTGGTCTAGTCTCGTCTGACAAGTTTCTCAAATCGCGCACCTCAAGACCCACGCCAAAGTTTGGATCAGCTGACTTTTAACCAATCAGCGTCCGCGATTGCTAAATCCTCACAAAGGCGATGCCGCTTCCTGTACAACAGCTTACAATGTTACCAGTACGCGCTGAATACAATGGATAACTTCTAAATATAACTGAAGTATGGTACAAAAAATACCTTGATGTAGCCGCAAAACATGTGATTATTTGGCTTGCAAAATAATGGAAAAACACGCTATTTATAGAGGGGAAATCCCGTTACACTAGGATAAGCTGCGCGCAAGGCAAAAAATGACACGAAATAACATCTGGCAGAAAATGACATTTTAAGTTTAGAAACACTGAATACGTCAATTAGGCAGCAATTATGCGTTTTGAATAAAAAAACATGTTTCTGTAAGCAATAACATTTATACCAGTTACTGGCACTATTTATATGCAATAAACATGTTAATTTACGCAGAATTTAATTTTGATACAAATTAATATCGCCCCTTGAAAACAATACAATACATAAGAAATATATTACGTATATTATTTAGGACAAAATTCAATTCGGTATCGGGTCACTTTGTTGCCTTTGGTTACTCTCAACCTCAGAATCAGAACCAAATGTCCGACTTGATTCAAATAAAAAAACAAATGAAAGCCAAAATTCTATACTTGACTGATAAAAAAGAGCAAGATATCATTATTTTGGCCAAATACTTTGATAAAGTATATACGGATATTAAAATTAAGATTTGATCGAACTTTTAACTTATTACATGAGTCTGGGGATCTCCTTGTCCTGCTCGCAAAAGAGATATTTTGGCGGTTTTTTTTCAATGTGTCATGTCTTCCAATATTATTATAGCATGTAAAATATGTAAGAGACAATTGCAATAAGTAGAAATCTTCGATGGAACATGGTAAATGTGATGAATTGGGTAATGCACCTTAAACTTTGAAAGTCCAACATTGTACACTTGTAAGTTACATTTCGACAGGTGTGGCAAGCCTGTGAGACTGATTCTAAGCAGGACAGAGGACATGTCGCTTACAGGGACAAGGCAACCCACATATTATGCGGAATATAAGGCTGGTTTCACGGATACCGGTGTCTTGCAAGCCTTGAGGGTCAAGGTATATGTCGACGCGGGATTCACAGAAGGCTGCATTGATTATGTAAGAATATTATTAAGTAAGAATGTCATGATTGCGGAAGTTCTTAAAGTTCAGTAGTTTAAGGGATCTGGAATGAGCGTTTTGACAGTATTTTTTGTGGGACATAAGAGCACATCAGACATATCGAATTGCATTCTGAATACGAAGAATGTCTTTCTGATATCAAATAATTTTCATTTTTGAAATTACGATATAATACAAATTTTATGACAAATTATTAAAATTTGATATTTTCACATTTTGATATATAACAGTCCTCGAAGTAAATTTTATAAATCTAATGACATATTCTTAAAGTGTATGTAGCTGGGAGGAAAAGCCGACGATCAATTGAAAATTTTGACCTTTCATATTGAAGATACGGATTTTTTGGGGAAAAAATCCATATCTTCAATACGAAAGGTCAAAATTTTCAATTGATCATCGGGTTTCATCCCACCTACATACACTTTAAGTATAAATCATCAGATTTATAAAGTTTACTTCGAGTACGGTTAAATATCAAAAATATCAATTTTTAATCATTTGCCATAAAATGTGTATTACATTGCGAATTTCATAAAATCAAAATTATTTGATATCAGAAGGACATTCTTCGTATTCAGAATGTAATTCGATATGTCTGATGTGCTCTAATGTCCCACAATAAATACTATCCAAACGTTTCATGTGTTTCGTACCCCACCCCTTAATCATTCTTAATGATTTATAGACGAATCCAACGAGCCAAGTCATGGTCAGGATTTGGTCGGGCATCTTTGGGTAGCCGCTAGCACCAACCTGGTGTTTTGAGCGTCCAATTGTGCAAATAAAAGCCGCCTAACACCTAGAGAAGATGCAAGGACGAGGAGTGTTAATAGAATAATAGCTAATAATATATATAATGGAGATAATTCCGCAGGTAATCCCGTCGCATCTATTCATACATAGTCCTTTTGTTTGCAAGTACATCAATGCATAGATACCGCGTGTAGTTAATCTGATTATTATGTCACTTCAACAGCGAATAGACCAGCTGTGTGTTTTGTCGAAGGGAACTGTATTGTGTTGTAAACTTTAATCTTTCTTTTGTCTACCTGTGTTTTCGCGGAAGGTGTAAAACGGGTGATGGAATGCAGTTTAAAATTTCTGCCAAGGCGGAATCATTTCACATTTTGAGTGCATTGTAGCCGACGGCTACCCAACTAAAGGCTGCTAGTCAGGTGTAGGAATGCGTAAATTTGGATTCCTCTATAGGTTAATAAATGCGTATCACTTGCTGGGAGTTAAATTGTACAAAATACTACACGCGTACTGAGATGTTGATGCGTCTAATGTATGAGCCACACAGCCTGTGGAACAGGGGGAGTGCATTAGACGCATCAATATCTCAGTACAAGTGCATCAGTTTGTACAATTTCTCGGGCAACAAATGATACGCATTCATATGCATTTCATACATGAGAAAACAATACCGTGATTTTTGCTATTTATGTGACGTATTTTTTGTATCTATCTTGTCCTGATTTGATTCTGAACTGTACAGATCTTGATAAAATTCTGCACACACGTCTAGAATTTCTTCTCTATCGATTCACCTTTTCGGTAAATCCCATAAGCCTTTGCGAGTACACCTGAGAATTCGTCATTTTTACGTCACGCCGACTTGCAATGCCCAGTAGTTATTTCACCAAGTAATAAACTGGCCTCAAAAAGAAACTTATAATTTGTCACAAGGTCATATCTTAAAATTACACACATGATTACTTCAATACTCTACTCTAAACACATGTCAGTAACCAAACAGTTGTCCAACTGACACAACAGCAAAATGCACTGACATGGAACAGCTTCCTGGGCCACATTCACAGCCCAATAATTGGCACCCAACACAACAAATCTGTGAGTAAATGGAATAGTGTGGAACAAGACCTGTTTCTTGAAGAAAGTGTGTGAAAAGCAGAAGCAGCCCCGTTCCACACTATTCCACTTACTCTTTGGAAATAATCACCTGTAAAAGAATCTTGTACGCATTCTCACAGATTTATTTTGCTGGGTTCCAATTATTCCGCCTGTGAATGTGGTCCCGGAAGCTGTTCCGTGTCAGTGCATTTTACTGTTGTGTCAGTTGGACAACTGTTTGGTTACTGATGACATGCGTTTAGAGCAGAGTATTGAAGTAATCCTGTGTGTAATTTTGTTCATTTTATGGACAGGATTTTAAGATATGACCTTGTGAAAAATTATAAGTTTCTTTTTGAGGCCAGTTTACTTTTTGCTGCATTAATCAACAGGTAGCGACTCACATTCTTTTCAACCTGGACTCTGTGTATTCTGTCGCCAACATCCACAGCACTGCAATATGCTGCAAGACAAACAAAGCCACTAACACCGCATTCCGTGGATATGGTGCCCCGGAAGCAATCCATATCATTGAGAATGTCATGTATGATATTGCTACAGTGTGTCAGATCTCTCAACTACAAGTAAGGCTACAAACAATTGTTATGTCTTAAAGCCCACACGCGTGTTCATTTTTCTTAGCGCGTCAATGTCAGCTGAAACGGCAAGTTAATTTTTTATTTATTTTCTTTAGTTTCTTTTGTTAGATTTTAGCCGTAAGATCATGAAATTACTTGATTCGACACTCGCATTGTTTAGGTGTAAAACAATTGATATTTGCCCTTCAATTGTGTAAATCAACAACCATTTCATGCTGTGTACTTTTGAACACTCGAAGATGACATCTTAATTCAAAATTTTGCTTAATAAAAGTCTTTTTAAAACATCATTCCGCATTCGTGTTTGAAACTGCCATGGCTTTGAGATATAGCATTATATTTTAGCCTATTAAAGTAACGGTCGTATTCTTAGCAGTCTGTCAGCATGATGTTACGCCGAAACTGCATTACCGCTGAAATGACGAATCTCCCGTACTTACTATTGGTATTTAAAGCCATATTATAACATTTCTGTAAAAATAGATTAGTATTTTATTTTCCATAAAATGTTAGCTGTTACTGTCAGATATGTCCCCTTTTAATTTGGAGCCGAACAAGTGAGGTAAAGCATAGAAAATTGAAATTTACTACTAGCGCCCATGCATGTTACTCCCGCGGTTGTAATACCATGAATACGGTGCGATCCTCTGTGTGTGTGTGTGTGTGTGTGTGTATGTGTATCCCGCACGCCGTGTACGTATGTGCATACGTGTTGGACTAATATTTTTATCGTAATAATAAAACGACGGTTCCAGCGTTTTATTCAAAATCTAGGATTTTAACAAAACTACAGCACCTAAAGTCTTGATTTTTGCAGAGTACCTTTATTGACTAAAGTACAATACAATCATGTAAAACTGTTTTTGAGGGCGTTCTCCTCAGCAAATGTTATAATATGGCTTTTATACGACACTGTTGTCAAGGCCTGCTGCTAGAACAACCTAGCTAGGTTTAGGGAATATATAGTGTTAGTGTTCGTAGTTTGTGACGTGTTACAAAATATGGCTCAATTGGACGAGGAATAAAGGGGGCACTTCGCTATCCAGAGCTTTATCCTTCCACCAATTTACTCCAAAATAGTAATGTTTGTGTGCATAAACTTTCTTGCAGATTCTTGAGGTCGTTCAACAAATGGTCCAATTTGTATTTTTCCGGCTACCTATAGCCGGAAACTATATCCCGGTGGACTACGGGGCACTGTATTTATAATGCATGCGGAACTCGAAAATTCAATGTCTATATTAACTGAAATTTTGGAATCATTTTTTTTATAACCATAACTAAA
This sequence comes from Amphiura filiformis, assembly GCF_039555335.1. NCBI lineage: Eukaryota > Metazoa > Echinodermata > Ophiuroidea > Amphilepidida > Amphiuridae > Amphiura > Amphiura filiformis. Next base: position 15,332,226 of record NC_092638.1, read on the forward strand.
ATATCACGAAATACCCCTTTACTACACTTATTATATATGATATCCAGCTCTATGTTCAGTCATGCAGGCTGGTGCGTCCATTTTGACCCATATGTTTGCTAATTTCGAGAGAAGTGCCGAGGGACTCAGGCTATTGCCGAAGTAAGCTGAATTCGGCAAAAAGTAACTGGCGAAATTGCCTTACGGTGAGGGATTGCCGATGTAAGCTGATTTCGGCGATAAGACAATGTCGGCGCAACAATGGTCAGTGTAATTTTGTTCTAATCGTTTACGGAATGCGTGGTACTGCATCGGGTACTGAATAAGACCATGTCGCGCCTGTCTTCAATTACTGATTTTAAAAACAAATCTTATACTAAATCTTGTGCAATGTAAAGGTAGTGTGCTTTATGCCGTCCAAACTCTTATGTGTGAATACATACGTAGTTACAAGCACATTCTTTATCATGTATGCATAAAGTCATTGTATTTAAATTCTTAGAAAAAAGCTGTGTAAAAACATCCATTGACAATAATTATATATCTACCATTTCTAAATTAAGGCGAGCGAAATCAACTTCCACCGTGAGGAACATGCAATGACGTACTTTGGTTCGTCTCTTGAAGATTTCGATAATTTTCATCGTTGCTGGTTGGAATGTGCGAAACAATTTCATTATCAACAGAGACGCTGCGTTGTGGACGTTTACAATGCGTGAGTGTAGATTCTTTCAGGATTTAGTTTTTGTGTGCGTTTTGCCGTTGCGACAAATAAATGAGCACATTAGGCAGCTATCGTTGAATGTCAGCTCTGAGAAAGATTCAAACTGAATCTTAAAACAGAGGGAGGATGAGTTTCAAATGGAACTACCTAAAGTGTTCATTCCATCTGAAATTCATTCATCTCCTGTGGAAGATATTTTCTAAAATGTTCCACAGGGGGAGTATGGATTTTAAATGGAGGAGCCCATTGCAGCCAAGAACCAAAACTCGCAGTGAGCGGAGAAACTCGCAGTGAGCGGAGAACCGGAAACGTGATGTCTGTCGGCTGTCGCAACGGATAACGCACAGAAAACGGGCTATGCCAACCTTTACAGGTCACTTCTAACGGCACGCGTTAAATATATATGTCCTTCACAAACGGTCCATGGCTGGATTGACAGGTTCATATGAAAAGGTTTGACTACAAAAACGATTATTTTATAAATGCATCTACGTACAGTTTCCACCTCGATACACCCGAGTACACAGATATTTCCAGCACAGCAAGTCTAGTCTCCACGCAGTCTGTGTTATACTACACGGTTGAGTGCATAGCATCATAAGAGCTGTGTGAGATCTAGTGGAAAATAGACATATGTGATTGGTTTTTGTCGAAACCTCAAGTGTTCCCTTCATCCATTCAGATAGTTTTTAATATCGAACGAAAGCTAACACTTCCCCCTAAAAACACCTGTTTTCATTAGGTCAACAAATAACGCAATTCAATGTTTTATAGCAAGGTGAATGTGGTAAATCTGTTGAAACTACCTATCCAGACACATTTTTTGTAGGTTTTAAAAGTCAAAACCTCAAGTTCCTTACAATATTTTTCAAATTTTATGTCATTAAATGAAAGAGCACACTTATAATTATATTGGCCATGTACTAAACTTCATTAGAATGAGAAATGGGCAGGCCAACTCTCTTTAGTTGCAAATTTTGTTCAAAAATTTACTGTTTTCGCCTGTTTTGTCATACGGTTGTAAATTCAATGAACTATGACTTTGCTAAAGAGCGCTTACAAATTGATATGTATAGACGAATCCAACGAGCCAAGTGATGGTCAGAGTTCATTCAGCGATTACTGGGGTCCATCCGCACCAAACTGGTGTTGTGACTGCCCAATCGATTTTATATTGTATTGGGTTGTGTAGTTTCATCGGTTCTTTTGTATACATGTAACACGGGTGATGGAATGCAGTATAAAATTCCCGCCATATAAATTTCAGATGGGACACAGCGACAACGCCAGGTAAATAATTATAATTATATTGCACAGGTGGGAAACTAAATCAATACACGTATATCTGCTATCACGCTGCTATATATCAGAATTAACAAAATAGAGTTGACATTTCTATTCGCTCCTAACCAATAATAACTACCCTATTGTTAGTAACGACTAAACAGAATAAAAATCCTATATTGTTGAGGTTTAGACAATAAAATAAGCAGTGTCTCACCATTTCTATAGAATTCCTGAACGATTAAACCACATGCAATGAGATAATTTGAAGTAACCGCTAGCGCTCTTGTCCTTTCTAGGTGGACTAAGGGATTTGGGGAGCCGAGTTCTAAACTGGCGTAGAGTGGTGTATCTGCTATTTGATGTTCAGATGATATATTTTTGATACCTGGGTAGTAAATGATGAATATCTCCCCTTATTTTTGGTTTCTATAAAAACAAATTGTAAGGCTTGTACCTGAATATATGTGTTGAAAGAAAATGATAATCGTATAAGTGCGTATTGAAAACCAAGTATAAGTGTGCGTTTTGAAATCAAAAGCTGACTAAAATTCGGATTTTATATGTGCAGAACCAAAATAAATGACTGCTGCCCTCATTCGTCAGCTGATTCGTCAACCCTCAAGATTACGGAGATAGGGTATATGCACACACAGTACATACACAGTGTAGAATAATGGTGGAGTTAGTCTAAAGCAAATAACGTACCGGCCTCAATGACCTCTATTGCCAATAGCCATAGTCGGCGGTCCCTCGGCCCATAGTCTCAAAACTATTAAACAGGTGGAACAAAATGGCCATGCATGGCTGTTGAAGAACTAGTGGATTCGACCTACCATCATGGTGATTTCTGCCATGAAGATATCGGGGCGATGACACTGTGCGGGATGGACCCCGTCCTCACGTCAATGTCTGTCATTGAGGTATACTCTGAAGTACAAAGTATCGACGCGGATGCACACGTGCCGATTTTGAAGGCACGCATACCTCAGCAGAGACGCATCACTGCACACTATTTACGCGCTGTATACGCGAGCGTTGTTACTTTGTACTTCAGAGGGGACAAACTGTAGGGATGCGTAAATTGGATTCGTCTATATAGCACGGCTTTCCAACAACTAAGTTCAAATTGGTGGTATTGTTTGACACGCGTCTGTCCAATCGTTGGTAGATAATTAATACGTTTTTATGTGATTGTGAAAGATGGCGGAAAACTGATAATACATTGATTATATTTACCAACGGTTCGAAAGTGACATAAAAAGGTTGCTTACACGCTAAAGTTGTATATTCTTTCTGCTATTATCGTATTCTTAAAGAATAATATCCTGGGTTTTTTTTATAGTCAGAATCGATGGACCAAGCGTGGATTGGCTATAACTCCTAATAAACATCTCGTTGGAATGCTGCCCATTTACAAGCTGCAGGTACAATATTTTAGGGGTGTTAATGTTTTTGATGTGAGTGGTATGTGGCCCAGTGGCGTAGCCAGGGGGGCAAGGGGGTGAAAAGTCTTGCCCCCCTCTTGCCCCCCCCCCTGTGGGATGTTGACCGCCCCGACATTTAATACTTTTTTTGTGTTTCTGACCAAATTTACATTATATTTTGCCATTTTAACCTAAAAAGTGCTAATTTTTTATTCACTTTCTGGACCATATTTCACCAGTTTAGCTTCAATATGGCAAAAATTTTTCATTTTATTTTGGAACATTAACTAATTTTGTCGCCAAAAGGTGCCCCCTTAAATTTTGTCTTTGCCCCCTTTGCCCCCCCCTCTGAAAAAGTGCTGGCTACGCCATTGATGTCGCCCTGTAACTAAAGGGATAGGAAGCACCCGTTCATTCGCTTTAGACTTTTAGACTATGTTTTTGCCTGCTAAAGTGTGTCTCTAGGCACCCTCCTGGACAACATATCAAAAAAGGACAAAAAGGGAAGTAAGGGAAAATAACAATAATTTGCATAAAACAAAAATGGCGGCTAATTTACGGCTCAAATGGGAGAAATATGGATTAAAAACCCCGTTTAATTGCATTCCTCTCATCATTAGGGTTCAGACAAATATAGTTTGACTTGTTTCGGATGTACAGTTCTTGAGTTATAGGCATAAAGGTCAAATGTCACATTTTGTGCTCCATGATGAACATTTCTAATAAGTAAAGTTATTGTTTGCGGATTATACGGTGTTAGATTGGATGAATGACTGAATCTAGATTGTGTTTTCAAAATAATGGGGTGAAGACATTCATTGTTTTGAGCTAATTGATCGCGTGCACGCTTCCAACAAATGAAATGTACAGTGTTAATAATTAAAATAATTTATGAATACGTTTTCAGACCTCAACAATGATATTTATCCACTGTTCACGCTAAAGAGTGTGTTCAATGGGAGCAGCCGCTATACCATAAAGAATCAAGAAAAATGATTAGTGTCTCTTCTTTATCACAAAAGGTGTAACACAGAGTCGCATTTTCATGTTTGATTTGTTCATCATAGGGCATGGCAATGGTTACAGTATACCTAGACGGAACGGTACTTATTCATCAATCTGGGATTGAGATGGGCCAAGGCATATTCACAAAGATGATTCAGGTAGCAAGTCGTGTACTTGGTGTACCTCATGATTTAGTGCATTGTCAGGAGACTAGTACCACTACAGTACCCAATCAACATGGAGCTAGCGCGTCTTGTACGGCAGATAGAAATGGTTACGCAATCAAGGTACAACAATTATGACTAGTTAGCCTAATTAGCATACAAATATGCAAATTATGTCTTATTAGGCTTACATCCTGTAGGCTAAGAGAAACATATTATGACGGTGGATTTTTTTCATGGAATACTAATCAAAAATATCGTTCAGCACTTTTCAAAATGTATGTCTTTGTATTTTAATGGCCATTAATAAGTTAAGCATGCATTTCATTGCTCTATCTCAAATTGCTTATATTGCTATAATAATAATAAATAATAATAATAATAATAATAATAAACAGATTTAGAGAGCGCTATATAATAATATTTATTATTACTCTATGTAGAATGCCTGTGAGATTATTAAGGAGCGACTGAAGCCATTCAAAGACGCTAATCCGAAAGGTTCATGGACTGATTGGGTAACTATTTCATTTTATTGGGGATGTGCTAAACTAGGCATTAGGAAGATAACTGTGGCAATCGGCAATGCCTATCAGTCTTGCCTTAAGATTGAGCTAACCTCTTTTGTAGTCATATAGTCATTCCCATACACCAAATCTCCCTAACCTATACGCTGGCGAAGTTACGTAATAATCGGATTAACTACCATAGCAATAGGTGAAAACAATTTTTGAATATACCGCGCTGCACTGATACGTTCACGCGGTACCTCTGCATTGAACCATATCATGCTGATCACTTGCACCTGGAAGATTAGTATCTTTGAAACGACCTGTATTGTATTCAATCTATGATTGCAGACATACACAGGTGATGAGTGTAACCTGCTTGTAGTGCAGGGCGATATGTTCAAAATTGTTTTCACCTATTGCTATGGTAACTAATCCGATTAATTACGTATACTGATGCCTATTACTAGACTAGACACCGTAAACGACGTCAAAAACGGTATCACGTGATTATATAATCACGTAATAATTACGTAATACCCTTCTTGAATATTGATATCACCCCTCAACGGCAGGACGGTGCCAATCATACGCACATATGTTAAGGGAGACAATAGAGACAAAACATCCTCAGAATCAAAATCGGAATTTTATTTCTACAATCTATTACATAAAATTCATCAATTTTGACAACAGAAGACAGTATAAGTCAGAGGAGATCAAACCCGTAACTAAATACAGGCTATACCTTACCTTCAAACTAAATCCCCGTACATACGCAGTAGGCATAATAGGCATGAAAAGGAATTAAAGCATGTCAGCAGCAATCGAAAAAGCCAAACCTTGGAAGTCGCCAATTCCTTGACTTATGCCAGCAGTTACTGTATGCAGCAGATAGGTATGCAGAACGCTATACGCTAACTGTAAAACAAGTATTCCTGAAAAAAATTGGTGTCAGTTCCAATTTACAATGTAATTATTATTTGAATGTAATGTTAAGGTTGGTCTGAACCCTGGAATTATGAAACTTTCGGGCCTCATAACTTCTAAATTGTTGGTCTAAAGTATATAAAAGTATACATATTTAGAATGGCAAAGACTTGATAAGTTCATCTGTGAGGTCAAATTTGGGCCAAAATGGCACTTTTGGCCCAAAAAATCTAAAAATAACAGTTTTGGCCCACTTCTTTTTGTGCACCATAATAAAAAATTCTTTGGCCAAAATTTAATTTTTATTAATTTTAAAAACTAGATCAAAATATCTAGGACCCGTTTTTTCATTTTTTTGAATTTTGACCAATTTCACCAAAAATATTTGAAATTTGTGCCAAAATTGGGCTTTTTTATGATTTTTTTGAAAAATCAACATTTTTTGACCATTTTTGGCGCAAATTTCTCAAAGTTAGTCGAAATTAAAAAAAAAAAAAAAACGGGTCCTAGATATTTTGATCTAGTTTTTAAAATTAATAAAAAAAATTTGGCCCAAGAATTTTTTGTTATGGTGCACAAAAAGAAGTGGGCCAAAACTGTTATTTTTAGATTTTGGGCCAAAAGTGCCATTTTGGCCCAAATTTGACCTCACAGATGAACTTATCAAGTCTTTGCCATTCTAAATATGTATACTTTTATATACTTTATACCAACAATTTAGAAGTTATGAGGCCCGAAAGTTTCCATAATTCCAGGGTTCAGACCAACCTTAAAGAGAAGTTTTGCACTGTAGCGCTGACAAGAACATGAGTGGTAGTTCATATATCATTAAATAGGCCCACATGTTTTGGCGCAACGTCAGCCTTCTATTCTTCAAATCTTTTCAGAGGGCGCACCACCAAATCACTCCACGATTTATGTACCAGTGAAATTCGGTTAAAATAGTCCACCGCTTATTTGAGCTTGTTGCGGCTTTATTTTCTAAGATAATTGTCATAATTCGCCCGTTTTCAGCTCATTTGCTTCTGGCAAGTGTCTACATGAAGGAATCTGAGAAAAAATCCCAATATTTTATTTCAGAGTTGAAGTTTTGGCGCAAATTTGAACAACGTCCGGTTTCAAAAATGAGTGATTTTTAGGGTTAAATTTGAAATGGAGCCTTGATCTTTGGTTCGAGTTGTATTTTTCCTGAATGTATTTTATGCTTTCTCTCCCCCACCAGCTCCAAGTACAGATAAAATACAAAAAGCTGAAAAAGGAAAAAAAAAAAAAAAAAAAAAAAAAAAAAGATGTGGACACCGTCGGCTTCCCCCGTGTATTATTCGCCGGTGCCATTATCACGTGACTGTAGAAAAATGCTGCTGCCACCAGATATAGGCTAATTAAAACAGCGTATTACTATCAAGACTTATGTTTGAAAGCTGTCCTCAGATCGATGCGTGAAGTTTCAAGTCCATCACACTACGTGCTCTATATTAGTCCATGTCGATATTATCAAGACAGAGATTGCGTCTGATGACGTCATCTGTCAAAGTTGTTGATGATGACCCGGCGGTAACGGCGCCTATTTTAAGCTTATTGTTAATTTTGCACCTTCAAACCGTACAAACCATCTCAAAAGTTAGGTCTTTATAGTAGGAAACTTTCTTTAGCGGGGCACCATGTCAACAATGCCTAGAAAAGTTGCTTTTTGCCTTGTAAAAGTACGTAATATTTCGGCATTTCCTGGTATCAGGTCGATTCGGCCCAAACCAATTCGTCCACAGTTGACTTGGCCATATGCCAATTCATGCATTGGCCCCAAGCTAAGTCAGCCACAAACCAATTCGATATTGACCAAAAGGGATAAACGATTTAATATGTTAATGAATATATGTGACCGTCCATCACGAAACAGCTGTAAAGTCGGCTGGCGGTCAATTTTGTTTTATTTCGTGTTTAGAAAATATATCATAAGCTTTAAAATGAAAAATCATTTGACTCCAAACGATACCCAGAAGTAAAAAACAAGGTGGTTAAGTGCACAACGTACAAAAAAGTGACTATATCTCATTAACCGATGATCCTACAGATATGCGACCACTGACTTTTCTGTTCCTTTTGACATATGGCACGACTCTCTAAGATATTTGGTTAAAAATTTCAAAAAGTGACTATATCTTATTGACCAATGATCCTACAGATATGCGACCACTGACTTTTTTTTTGTTCCTTATGACTAAGGGAAAAGTTTGACATATCTCACGACTCTGTAGGAAATGATGTACATCATCATCATCATACATCATCATTTTATTTTCATACAAATCGACCCCAGAAATCGACATACAAAATATATATAAAAGACACAACATTTGAATGAGGAGATGGTCAAAAGGCCTGAAGCGAGCACCCCCTTACACTGCCTTAAGTTACAACATACAATTACATAAAGCTAACAAATAGAAGAAAGAGGAGAAGAACATGCAAAGAAAGAAGCAATATAAATATTTATAACATTTCATATCTAGACATTCCACAGTTCACAGAAGAAATTGATAGTTGGGGTGGAGATGGGTGGGGATGGGTGAGGTCATTAAATAATGCCTAAATATTAGATGTAATTTTTATTAGACTTTTCTTTATTTGTAACTTAAACTGGTTTACTGATTTTGCCATCTTTATATATTTATCAGTAATATTCCATTTCCTAGGACCGGCAGCTCACCGGAAGCCCGTGTTGTGAGGGCCACAATAACTGCGGCTACGTACCCCGCTACGTACAGATACGCGAACGCTGACTTTTTTTGTTCTTTATGACCTGAGGAAAAGTTCTACATATCACACGACTCTTTAGGATATTTGGTTTAAAAGATAGAGGGTTAAGTGCACAAAGTACAACGAATTGGTGTGTGACCGAATGCAAGACATCAAGGCATCTAAATATACAGATTTGGTGTAAGAACAACGGTTATGGAGAAAATCACGAAATAGTTAAATTTGGCCAACTTTTTTGTAGGCCTACATCAATATACAGGGTTCGAATTAGCATGTGGGCGAATTGGTTTGGGGCTGAATTGACGAATAGTATTGATATCGATATTGATATTTTTACCCACGTGATATTTCGATATGATGATTCGAATTGTCACGTGATCGTCAAACCTGTACTAAAGGTGTCAGTTCTGCAGGAACTGACACAAAAATTGGTACAGCTGTGATTCGAATCCCCACGAACTGCATAACTTACTTCATGTGCTAAAATATATACAATAAATAAATAAGTGGTCGATGACCTATTATTTTTCAACCTAGGTAATGTCTGCCTATCAGAATCGTGTGAACCTTACTGCTATAGGATTCTACAAGTAAGATGATTGGTTTAAATGTCTATAAAATTAAATGCATTATTTAACGATCAGTCCTGATTGACAGCAATCTCCCAACTTTATCCCATCAAACAGTGTACTTCGGTTATATTTATAAACGCGCTTTTATAAATACGCACGTGACCCATGGGCACGACATACCAAGACCAGCAAGCGTGGCCAAATCCCCGTGCATTGACCACTATACAGAAAGGGATAGGAACTCTGTAGATAAATATCATCAAATTTAAGTATTAATTGAATTGCAAAATTATTACACATTTTGCAATTCCGAATTTGTAATATGTTATCCAAAACAACATTTTAAAAGTATTTGACGACGGAAGAAATATTCAACGACGGAAACCTTTACAATATAATCACAAAGTTGAACAAAATTGAACAAAATAGACAATTTTGCTGCATAGCAGTCTCATGTTGTTCCGCCTTTGCATTCAAATGTATAGAAAGACCACTTGCTATGTAGAAGGTCACTTCGATACTTGCTGTCTATAAGCTGTTATGGCAGCGCGGAGGTAGTCACGTGCGTATTTATAAAAGTGCATTTATAAATATAACCGAAGTACACTGTCAAAGCGATCGTGGTATCTTAAGAAATCCATATTTTCTCATAACCGTGCTCATCCCCATATTTACCTAGGAGCCAATCCTTTGAAGTGACATGGCATGTTATAAAAGGTTGGCCTATGTATGTGTTTTCTATTGGTCAAAATCAATAACTACTGCCATAATAATTGTGCATGTATATTGTTTTAAATCATTTCTTGTATATAATTATGTTTGATATTGTTTTTGAACGCACCGCTGGTTAGGCGTGTGCCACTGTTACAAAAGTGTATGTTCCAATAAATAAATAAATAAAAAATACTGGGCGGCCAACTAAATCAATCTTCTACAGGGGTCCCTGCATGCATCATAAGATTCAGAAAAAGATTAATATAAAGAGGAACAAATTGAGTCATCTTTGGTTTAAATCAGAGCATTTTTACGATGTTGACCCCTGTGTAGGTCAAAATATGACCTTTGATTTTTTTGCTAATAATTCAAAGACCATACGTCACAAGTAGGTCAAACTATACTATTTCTGAATCCTCATGAACAGAGGAATACTTTGGTGGTGCTTAAAACAAGATTTCTGAGTAGAGAATTGATTTAGTTGACCATCCATGACTTATAGAAAAAACTTATAGGCAAACTTTTTATAACTCAACATGTCTTTTGCTTCCAGAATATGAGAGTTGGCTCCCTATTAGTAATTGGTATACCACCCGTAATAATCCCTCTATTGGCTATTGTGATAAATGTTTTCCTTCTAATACTCGTATTCAAACACAACGTCGTTGTAGGATTTGAACCCACTTCGTGATATTTAGAGTAGTGTAGCCTAAGTCCTTTCAGCCGTCACCATGCCTATGGACGATTGAATAGCAAAGTATTTGTCCTGTTACACATTTTACAGATGTGCTGACGTCACCTGGAGTTGGGTGACTAAAACAGGACGGCCATATATGTATCCTGTCTATGGCACAGCGTGTAGTGAAGTAGAAGTAGACTGTTTGACCGGGAATCACCAAGTGCTACGTACTGATATTGTGATTGATATAGGCAGAAGCATGAACCCAGCTATTGATATTGGACAGGTATTTTCATAGACATTTATATCCCAGGACGCGTTCCAATTATATGATGATGTACTTAAAGTGTATGTAGCTGGGAGGAAAAGCTGACAATCATTTTAAAATGTTGACCTTTCGTATTGAAGGCACACAATGTTTTTCCCAAAAAGGCATATCAAAAACAACATTTTTAAAGTATTTGACGACGGAAAAAATATTCAACGACGGAAACGTTTACAATATAATCAAAAAAGTTGAACAAAAAAGACAATTTTGATGCACAGTAGTCTCATGTTGTTCCGCCTTTGCATTCAAATGTATAGGAAGACCGGCTATGTAGAAGGTTACTTCGAGACTTACTATAAGCTGTTATGGCAGCGCGGAGGAGGCCACGTGCGAATATATAAAAGCGCATTTATAAATATAACCGCAGTACACTGTTTGAATTCCGATCGTCAAATTTACGGATGAGATGTCTATCGGTTTTCTCAAGCTATATGACTTACCTTTACTCGCGTCGATAATAATTGTAATGTACCTTTATTTACACTTCTCCTTCTACGGGGCGAGTTATTTTCTTCAGAAGGCGGAGGTTCATGAATATGTCAGTGACCAGAGTTAATTTTTATGACCCCTCCTATCTCGGGGTGATGAATATAAATTATTCCCAGAAGGCCACAGTTGTTCCTCTTATTGGAAAGAATGGGCGCATAGCGCGAAATGATATTGATGGTATCTGGAACTTGCGTGAGTGGCAACGCAGCAAGACGGTTGTCAACAAGTTCATTATTTTGTAATGCGATGCATCATTTCAACTTTGACATGGGATTCGTTCTTGCAGAAATGTCCATTTACGGAGTTCCCAGCTGAAGATGAACCAGAATGTTGAACTATAGACGAATCCAACGAGCCAAGTCATGGTCAGGATTTAGTCGGACATCTTTGGGTAGCCGCTAGCACCAACCTGGTGTTTTGAGCGTCCAATTGTGCAAATAAAAGCCGCCTAACACCTAGAGAAAGTGCAATGACGAGGAGGGTTAATAGAATAATAGCTAATAATATATATAATGAAGATAATTCCACAGGTAATCCCGTCGCATCTATTCATACATAGTCCTTTTGTTTGCAAGTACATCAATGCATAGATACCGCGTGTAGTTAATCCGATTATTATGTCACTTCAACAGCGAATAGACCAGCTGTGTCTTTTGTCGAAGGGAACTGTATTGTGTTGTAAACTTTAATCTTTCTTTTGTCTACCTGTGTTTTCGTGGAAGGTGTAAAACGGGTGATGGAATGCAGTTTAAAATTTCCGCCAAGGCCGAATCATTTCACATTTTGAGTGCATTGTAGCCGACGGCTACCCAATTAAAGGCTGCTAGTCAGGTGTAGGAATGGGTGAATTTGGATTCGTCTATAGGCTAGTCAAATTAAAATATCACCCACCACTAATTGCAACAGAATCCATTTTGCATGCGTCCATCTCTCAAAAGCTCACACAAAAGCATATCGAAAGTCCCCAAAAATGCACTTAGTGCACAGTAGTGGAACAGTGCCTAATTTGCATAAATCCAAAATGACCGCTTATACAGGGGTGAAATTCTAAATTTGGTCAAATCTTGCTAAAAAAACATACTAATGTTTTGCTCTTGTCATAATGAGTAAGAAAAAGTATAGTTTGGCCTATCTCCGATGTATATTTGGACTCCACTGGGGGACAAAAATGATTTTAAAAAATGACTCATGTTGTTCCGCTTGCAAAAGCATTTAATAAAAAGAATAGTTTGCCATATCTCCATAGGTTGTTTGTTACCTTGGTAACATGGCAAAGAAGATTAAATTGCATTGAGCCATGTTGACCTTGACCTATTTTGTAGTGTTGCCTATGTAACAAAACATCCAAAACAATGCAACTTTTATCATTTTGATTTATTTTTGCCAAAGGAACAATTTGAGACCAGTTGAATTAATATTGGAGCAAATATTTCAATATTGTAAACGCCCGTGGGCCCCAAAATTTGACCTTTTTGCCTATAACCTAAGAACTATGTGTCGGAGACTGGTCAAACTATACTTTTTCTGAATCCTTATGACGAGAGCAATACATTGACCAACATTGAAATTTCACCCCTGCATAAGCGGCCATTTTGGATTTATGCAAATTAGGCACTGTTCAACAACTCAGATTTTTGGGGACTTTTGATATGTTATTAAATATGCTTCCCTGAAATGAATGGTGATTAAATGGATTCTGTTGCAATTAGTGGTGGGTTAACCCCTTATTTGTCTTAATTTGACTAGCCTACTAGCATAATTGAGAAAATGTGGGTCAAAACCTATCAATGTTAGAGGCCACCTCTCAACACAGCTTTTCAAATTCAAGTATGACGGGAGCCTTTTCTTTAGGGAATTTCATTTTAATACAAAACTTATAGTTTATTTAAACATACTTTTAAGAAATTTCAGTTCAAAATAGGGTTTGCCCGGGAATATTTTAGCCATAGTTTCGGCCAAAAATTGTGACATTTTTAGGGACTACGTTTTCGTTAAAATATGTGAGATAAAATCATTTGCGGTCTCTTTTATTTACCGACTTTGACAGTGTGATTAATCATATTAGCTAGGACCTATAATTTCTTATTTTATTAAAAAAATTCTGATCTCACTTCTTGAATATTAGTAAAAAGTAAAAGCCTTCGCCATGTTTACGTCTCGAAATATTGGATTTGAATTGTTTTAACAATGAAAAGCCGTTTCTGCCTTCCGCTGCTCGCGCTGAGCTGAGTTGCATACAATACTTACCGTGTAAGCCGTCATAGCTATAGTACCGTCAGCCTCATAACAAAACTGCCTATTATCAAAGACAGAGATAATAAAAATTCCTTTAAAAGGAATAGGGTGGGCAAATGAAAAATTGTCAAGAGAAATGAAAGAATGAGTAAGTCTTCAAAATTAAAAACAGGGAAACTATGACACAACATCGAATTCCAATGGGGGAATAACACAAAACGTATAAACAAAGTTAAAAGAGTTTTAACTTTATACGTTTATACGTTTGTTATTCCCCCATTGGAGGTTGTGTCATATTTTCCCTGATTTTAATCTTATCTATTGCTTATTGCTTTGTTCTCTGCTTGTCAGTTGGAACAGATTTTCCTTGTTTTTATATTAACCCTTCACATCATAACAGAAGACGTTTTATGTTAACATTTTATATAAAACATTGTTATAAAACTTTTGTAGATAATAGTTATTTAAAACATTTTCGTAATCATACCTAGAGGTTTTTTTATCATCAGATAGAAAGACTTCTGCTCATCTTCTCTGGTGAGACAACAGGGCTGGGGTATATTTCCATATCAAAGTTTAAAACTTATGAGGGGAAAAGTTTGATTTTACAATATTTCGATATTATTTTTTAACTTTGTAACTTTATTATGATTAACATAACCGTATTTCAAAGCGTCAAACTATATCATTATTTTATCCCAACAAAAATAATCCAGGGAATAAAATATTCATTCATATGTTTATTTATTTTATTCAACCTGGGCCATTTCTACTGGTGCACATGCATTCTAATAATTTGTCTATAATACCTTATACAAGCATCAGCAAGCACTATTTGTCACAAGATTTGAAAAGTAAATAGCCTATGTACACACTGAACACAATGCACATACAAGCTGTATTTAAGTACATGCCGAAGCTGTCAGTACAGTATAAAATGATGACCTTCACGATGCTATTAATTTAGCCCAAAGATTAGGAAAACTAGCAAAACTGGTGAACTGGTACTGTTCAAATAAAAACATCTGCAAATCTTGCTGCAATTTCCAAATAGTATTTCTATTACTTAAATAATTATTTTTGTTATTTCTTTTAATACAAACACATTACTGCCTATGACGACTTTATCGTATTACTTACATATCAAAATCAAGTAATAATTACAAAACTCGCCGTAAACTATCACCTCTGTGAGTGTTTGGGATATAACCGGCACGAATATTTTCTCAACACTGCGGCATGTGAAAAAGTAGGTCAATAGTCAGAGAATATAAAATATTCTTTTTATAGTGATAAAAAGAATTTATCACTGTCACTGTCGATTACGATCCTTGATTGGTTAAGCTTGGTTAATAGCGCGTAAAAGGAAGGCCGATTTATCTGGTGCCGATCGGAGAAAAGGAATAGCAGAAAATGGCGAAAAATTACGTATATACTTTTACAAGGCAAAAAGCAACTTTTCTAGGCATTGTTAACATGGAGCCTTCGCGAAAGAAAGTTTCCTACTATAAAGACCTAACTTTTGAGATGGTTTGTATGTTTGAAGGTGCAAAATTAACAATAAGGCGCCCGGTTATACCGCCGTGTTCAGCAAGTCATCATCACGACACTTGTAAACAAATCGTGCTCGAGTTTGATGTGACAGATGACGTCAGACGCGGTAAATTCTTTTTATCTCTGTCTTTGATAACAAGTCATTCTTACATGTTTCTCATTTGCAATTTTGATTTTCTGAGTATTCTTACTATAAATAGGGAAATGTTGTGACTGACTGACTGACTAAGTGACTGACTATGTGACTGACTATGTGGGTGAGTTAATGAAAAGGCTCCGTCAGTTTTAATCCAAATGCCGCCAAATTCATACGGGCGATCAGGGAATATACGGGAATGTCCTGCTATTAATTTGGTTGAAAACGGTCAAAAATTGGCCTCAAAATCAGTGAAAATGTGGTCGGTTGCTATCCTAGGTAACAAAGAAAAGTAATCCGTTGCTAACCTACAAAGAGAAGTAATCCGTTGCTCGCCCTAGGGAGGGCGAGTAAGCGCAGCGGTAGTTCCCTCGCTTTTCACCACTGAGGTCCCGGGTTCAAGCCCCGGCGCGGCCCAAGGACTCATGTGCACTTGGTTTATCCCGATTCCATGCTCGCTCTCGCAGGTTTTCTCCGGGATCTCCGGTTTCCTACTGTATCGCAAAAATCGGTGATTAGTTGTTTGGTTATCAAACAAGAATTCCTGAAAAAAATTGGTGTCAGTTCCAATTTACAATGTAACTATTATTTTAATGTAATGTTAAAGAAAAGTTTTGCACTGCAGCACTGACAAGAACATTTAGTGGTAGTTCATTTTATCATTAAATAGGCCTAATTATACACTTACATAGGCCTGCGTGTTTTGGCGCAACGTCAGCCTTCTATTCTTCAATTTTTTTCACAGGAGGAAGATGGTGAATTTCATCATTCGACATCAGCAAAGTATCAGGCCCTTGCAACTCCTATACCAGCGCAATACAAAAAGATTTTTGTTTAATTAACACTGGATTATATAAATATATTAAATATATTATATTATAGAAGGGGCTGGTGGTTTATTTGTGTAAAGGTCAAAATAGGATTCGGATCGCAAAGGCAAATAGAACTCTGGGATTTATTAAGAGGAACAAGTATTCATGTTCTAGACAAATAAAAAATCTAGCTTACAAATCTCTCATCCGTCCAGGAATGGAGTATTGTGGATCCGTGTGGGACCCACATACACAGGAACTCATACAAAAGCTCGAAGCTGTGCAGAATCGGGCACCAAGATTTGTAATGGCAGATTATGAACGGTACAGCAGCGTGACATCAATGAAAGAAGAGCTTGAGTGGGAGCCTCTTGAAGATCGGAGGAAGACAACAAGAATTTCAGTCTTCCAGCAAGCTCTGATGGGTCACCTCGCCATTCCAATGCATAATATCCTGCGCCCCGTCCAACGCGCCTCACGACATAGTAGATTTACACAATTACCAGCATCAAAAAACTGTTTAAAATTCTCATTCATGAACCGCACAATTAAGGACTGGAACAACCTACCATACCAAATCACAGACATAGAAGACAAGGACAAGTTTAAATCATCAGTCAAACAGCACATCAAAGATAAAGAAAGCAAGAACTAAGCAACCAAAGCATCTGCAGATTAGCACCACCCTGCTCGTGTGACCCCTTCCCAGGGGCGTTGGGCAGTTACTAATCCAGATCCAGATCCAGATTGGGTCAGGACTCTGTTTTGTCATCTTCCTTCTGTGGGTCATTGAACCTGCTCATTGTCTGGTTTTTTTGTGTGTGTGTGTAATTTTGATTTTGAAATGGACCCTTCATCTTTGGTTCGAGTTGTATTTTTTCCTGGATGTATTTTATTGCTTTCTCTCCCCCACCAGCTCAAGTACTGATAAAATACAAAATACTGAAAATGAAAAAAAAAAAATGTGGACACGGTTCCCCCCGTGTATTATCCGCCGGTGCCATTATCACGTGACTGTAGAAAAATGCTGCTGCCACCAGATATAGGCTAAGTAAAACAGCGTTTTACTATCAAGACTTATGTTTGAAAGCTGTCCTCAGATCGATGCGTCAAATTTCCAGTCCATCACACTACGTGCTCTATTTAGTCCATGTCGATATTATCAAGACAGAGATTGTGTCTGACGTCATCTGTCAAAGTCATTGACGATGACTTGCTAAACCCGGCGGTAAATTATTTTAAGCTTATTGTTAATTTTGCACCTTCTAACATACAAACTATCTCAAAAGTTAGGTCTTTATAGTAGGAAACTTTCTTGGGCGAAGGCACCATGTCAACAATGCCTAGAAAAGTTGCTTTTGCCTTGTAAAAGTACGTAATTTTTCGCCACTTCCTGGAAGCAGGTCGATTCGGCCAAACCAACTCGTCCACAGTTGACTTGGCCATATGCCAATTCATGCATTTGGCCCCAAGCTAAGTCAGCCACAAACCAATTCGATATTGACCAAAAGGGATAAACGATTTAATATGTTAATGAATATATGTGACCGTCCATCACGAAACAGCTGTAAAGTCGGCTCGGGGTCAATTTTGTTTTATTTCGTGTTTAGAAAATATATCATAAGCTTTAAAATGAAAAATCATTTGACTCCAAACGATATCCAGAAGTAAAAAAAAAGGGGTTAAGTGCACAACGTACAAAAAAAGTGACTATATCTCATAAACCGATGATCCTACAGATATGCGACCACTGACTTTTTTTTCCTTATGACCAGAGGAAAAGTTCGACATATGGCACGACTCGGGGATATTTGGTTAAAAAGATAGAGGGTTAAGTGCACAAAATTTAAAAAGTGACTATATCTCATTAACCAATGATACAGATATGCGACCACTGACTTTTCTGTTCCCTATGACCAGAGGAAAAATTTGACATATGGCACGACTCTCTAGGATATTTGGCCAACTTTCTTTGTACATCAATATACAGGGTTCGAATTGGCATGTGGGCGATTTGGTTTGGGGCTGATTTGACGAATAGTATCGATATCGATATTAATATTTTACAGAGCACGTGATATTTCGATATGATGATTCGAATTGTCACGTGATCGCCAAACCTGTACTAAAGGTGTCAGTTCTGCAGGAACTGACACAAAAACTTCCTTCACCCAATGGAATTTGGGGAGCTCCACAGATAATTGGTGGATGTTACAATCTAAATGCGAACAAATTACCGTAGACACGCTATGAGATCGGCTAGTTGTGAAATGAGGATCTCGAAGAATCTCATGGTATCTCGCTCGCAATCCGTGTAGAGATGTAGATAGAGATAGAGAATCATAGATTAATCAACACACAGACTGGAATTTGCCATGCCTGTGCCCTCTAAGTGTACTCGAATTCAGCTGACGCCGGTACAGCGTTCAGCCCTGGCGACATCGCTCATCATACGCGCGAAGTTTCTTTTGTGTACTCTTGCGCTATTTGCGCTATTTTTGAGTTCCCTCACGCAAATCTGACTTAGCATCGACCCCCATAGGCAACATGCCTACTTTCCGCGGTATGTACATTATAGTAATATGTTATTCGACATTCTGCAGAAATAATTCATGAATGAATTCTACATAGTGGCGAATAAAGTGTTTTTATGGTGCAAACTTCTTCCCCGGTTATTGATTTTTTTTAAATCAATAACTGGAATAATTTAAAAATTGCAACGTTTGGTCCTTTCATTTTATTGTGCTATCTGATATAACAATCTGGAGATTCCTTTAAACCTTTACGTGCAC
The DNA here is from genome assembly GCF_039555335.1 of Amphiura filiformis. Lineage (NCBI taxonomy): Eukaryota > Metazoa > Echinodermata > Ophiuroidea > Amphilepidida > Amphiuridae > Amphiura > Amphiura filiformis. Next base: position 15,351,316 of record NC_092638.1, read on the forward strand.
CGTTTGGGAATGGAAGACATATTATTATTTCTGCAAATGCACGTCTTCTGATAGGCGTCATTTTATTACTGACCCTTAAAACACAAAACATTTGAGAAGATAATATGATAAAAGCGGTTATTCTATATAGTTGTTTTGAAGTTGTTTGTTGTGTTACTCTTTAGATCGAGGGAGCCTTCATGCAAGGATACGGCCTGTTTGCCTTAGAGGATCATCGATATTCTCCACAAGGAATACTACTAACGAACGGACCCCATGCCTATAAAATACCCTGCTTCATGGACATACCGTCTGAATTCAACATCACATTGTTGAGAAATTCAAAGACCGAAAGAGCTGTTTATTCATCAAAGGTAATCGATCTGTAATTAACAAAAAAATTTAATTTAATTGATAACTGATGTAAGTGTTTGAAATTATCTTATTGATCTAGAATAATCTGAGTTACGCTTTTTTATTCAGAAATAAGTAGAGTTTCGATTAAAACCTTAAAGGGTAGGTCTATTGCAAAAACAAGTTTATCTCTTCGAAGAGAATAATTATTACATTACAAGTTGACACTTGTTGCAATTTTTTTTGCGTATTTCTCCTGAAAAGGGAGACATTGTGTGGGTAAAGTTCAGCCTCGTACGTGTTCTTCCCCCGTTTGAAGCGTACGTGTTCTCCCCCGTTTGGCTAATGATCTAATTTCACATGAGTATTCTTGGATGCTGTGAAAATCTTGTTTGGACTTATAAACTGAGCTCAAATAGAAACTTATAATTTTTCACAAGGTCATATCTTAAAATCCTGTCCATAACAATGAACCAAAATTACACACAGGATTACTTCAATACTCTACTCGAAAGACATATCAGTAACCAAACAGTTGTCCAACTGATACAACAGCAGAATGCACTGACATGTGTTACGAGTCGTACTTGACTCAAGGCCAAAATCACCTTTTGCCCGAACTCACACGAATGCACAACACAAATACACTGTTTGATTAAGCTAACAAAATCTAAGTCTTTAATTGAAAGCTGTTATGATTGGTACAATATATATGACAACAAATGCTCATACACAATAATCAAATATAAACATTCTTTATCTATTTAGTACTTAGCCAGCATTCTTCTTCTTGGTGATCATAAAGTTCTTGCAATGTTCTGGACGACTGATGTAATATATCCTTATTCACTTGTCCTGTGAAAATCAGCGAAGTCCAGTGAACACTTGCGTTTATATCCTTGCGTATGAAATCCTCACACGAAAATGGCGTTGCTTTCTCCAGACCGTTATCTCCTTGCGCTGATTTCTCCAAACTTAACTCCTTGCGCTGCTTTCTCCAAAAATGGTGCTATTTCCACCTTTCACACAATATCTTCAGGACGCAGGACTGCGATGCAGTTGTCCCCACTTATATTGACAGTTGCGTTGAATCAAAACACCAGACTTCAGCAAGTCGACAGAAGAATATATATTCCTTTCTTGGAAGAAGTACGTTCTTTGACGTATTCTAGATCTTCTCCGACAACACTGGCAAATAGTAGTACTTTGACTACATAAAATATTTCTGGTTTGCAATTTCCTTTCTTTGAAGGAATTGGACTGTAAGCATATTAGCTAGCTAGCCCAGATCAACACTATAAACTGTGACAATAATTGTGTTTACATTTTCTTATATATCAAGCATTGGGAAATCCCACGTATTAATAGCCAAATGTGATCTTGGAAATTCCCAAGCCTTAATTATAACATTAACCTTTCTCATTACATCACTTCCTGAGGGGAGTCCCCTGACATCACTTCCTGAGGGGAATCCCGTGACATCATCTTCACTTTACAACCTCAGGGGGGTTTCCAAATATTCCAAATTAGATATGATTCAACTTGTTTTGCTCAATTTGAGAGGGGAATTCCCCCAAAATGTCATCACTCATGTAATTTTGTAAACAAAGATAAATCAAATTAAATTACTCAGGGCACATCACACATGGAATAGCTTTCTGGACCACATTCACAGCCAAATATTTGGGATCCAGGGCAAGAAATCTGTGAGTAAGTGGAATAGTATAGAACAAGACCTGTTTCTTGAAGAAAGTGCGTGAAAAGCAGAAAGTAGCCCCGTTCCACACTATTCCACTTACTCTTTGGAAACTATCATCTGTGTAATGATCTTGTACGCATTCATTTCTTTTGCTGGGTGCCAATTATTCGCCTGTGAATGTGGTCAGCAAGCTGTTTCATGTCAGTGCATTTTGCTGTTGTGTCAGTTGTACAACTGCTTGGTTACTGACATGTGTTTGGAGTAGAGTATTGAAGTAATCCTGTGTGTAATTTTGGTTCCTTTTGATGGACAGGATTTGAAGATATGACCATGGGAAAACTTATAAGTTTCTTTTTGAGCTCAGTTTATTATCTTAAATGTGTAAAACATCTCTGATTGAGAGTTTTCTATGAAGAGCTACCTCACGAACCACTAAACCAATAATTTTTCATGCTGAGTCAAATGGTCATGAAATGCACAATTTTAAAGAAAAATGCACAATTTTTGCAAAGTCTGCAGTTAACACTCGTGTAGAGAGGGTTATAACTTATATCCCGACTTATTTTTCTCATTCTAGGGTGTTGCTGAGCCGCCAGTGTCGTTAGCGAATTCGGTATTCTTTGCGATCAAGGATGCCATCCAATCAGCTCGTGCCGATGTAGGACTACCCGGACCATTTCGACTTGATAGCCCTGCTACAGGAGAGAGGGTCAGATTGGCATGTGCTGATAGTCTTGTAGGAAAGGTAACAAAGCTTTGTATATTAGATAATATTTTTGTAGCCACAAGAGTCTTTATTCTAAGACTAGGTTGATATTCTGGGATTGTGATAATTAGAGTCGTAGCCAACGAAGTGCGGATGTTTTTGTCTGTAAAAACGCTGAAAATCAGTTTTTTGTTTTGTTTTTTAAAGAAAAAAAATCACATACGGTCCACTTTTTTCGGTAAAATCTTTGAAATTAGCTCTTGTTTGAAAAATCGCTAAAAGTCCACATTTTAGCGCCCCCCCCCCTCAATCCTGCCTACACGTCTGGTGAAAATAACATTACATTATAGTAAGAAGTTATATAGTAAGAAGTTGGAACATGTGCATCATTGTTACTGTGTCTATTTGAAAAGCTGCCTTATCATTTATCGCAAAACATTTGGACCATTTAAATCGAATCCCAACCTATCAGGTGTGGTACACATGATAGGAATCGTCCATCGGGGGGGGGGCACTCGAATATGAAAGTGACGTACCTGTGCCCACCAGCGTACGAAACTAGGGGTCTATCAGTGTAGAAATTTTCAGAAAAAAATGGGTTATTCGGTGTTGGCAATGTCAAAAAATGGGGTGATTTTGTATGGGAGCACCCAAAATTTCTCATCATTAACAATCAAACATAGCTTTTTACCCAATTTTACTGTACAAAATAGACAAAACTCGTTTAAATTTTTCAAAATGCGCGCGAAGCGCGCCGAAATTTCAATTTTGAGGACTAATTGTTTTAAAAAAGGGGTCATTCAGTGTAGGCTACTGGGTGTAGGATTTGCCCAAAATAACGGGGTCATTTCATGGGCACATGGCGTATGTCAATATATGGGAGTGCCCCCCCGGGGGGAATCATAAATACATTTTAATATATTGAAATCACATATAATAGATAGATATCAGTGTTTGCCGATTGAAAATTGATACAATACAAGCAATGGAAAATGTAATAATCAAGGGTGAAATAAGCGGGCTATGGGACTTGTTTCAGGTCCATGAGTTGCCTACTGTAGTCCATTGAAATTAAAAATGACAACACCAGGCTGCAGAACACTCTTTGTCCCGACCATAGCCCGTCACCATATAATCGTTTATAGATATTAAGATACCCAAGAAATAGGAAATGGTGAACCAAAATGGGGGTTCGATCTCTGCAAGGTCAGAATTTTTGAGCTATTATTGAACTGCTATTACACCATTTTGGCCAAAGGTGAGTCATATTGGTTGAACAAATTCATCAGGATCGGTAGAGTAAACTCATTAACCAAAGTTCTTGATATCTGATCCAGAAATTGCATTTACTTTGTGTACGTTTCATCAACACTGTTGCCTTTGTCAACACTTGATGATGGTAGAACAACAGGCTATCGCTACGGTACTGCTCCGCTTAATTGTAGACCGAAGCTATGGCTCCGATATGTCGACGACATTCTTAAAGTTATTCAAAGAGATAGTGTTCAGCAGCTCACAGACCACATCAACCAAGTAGACAAGTCAGGGTCCATCAAATTTACCTTTGAACAAGAATCGCAAGGTCAGCTTCCATTTCTGGACACCCTAATTGTGAAGAAAGACGATGGAACAGTGAAGTTGTTGGTCTATCACAAGCCTACACATAACAACCAATATCTCAACTACCAGTCACACCGTCCTTTACATCAAAAACTCGGGGTGGTACGCTGCACGTTATACAACAGGAAGGACACCATCGTAACAGAAGAGGAGGATAAGGTTGAAGAAGAAAAGAAAATCCAAGAAGCACTCCAAACATGCGGTTACCCTAAGTGGTCTTTTGAACCAGATGTAAAGTGTCAAGCCGAAGAAATCTGCTAAAAAGACTGATGACAGCACCAGAAGTCGAGGTATGATTGTACTACCTTATGTGAAAGGCGTAACAGAAAGGGTGTCAAGAGTGATGAAGAAATATAATGTCTCAACCGGAATGAAGCCATACAACACGCTTCGCAGAGAACTGGTTCACCCAAAAGACAAGCGTGTTTGAACTGTGATCTGTCTTACATAGGGGAGACTGGGAGAAAATTTGGAACGCGGCTCGAAGAACACAGAAAAGAAAGGTCAACAGCACAGTAGTCACCAGAGCAGGTAGAAAAGAATCCCTTACAACAGTTAATAAGTCAGCAATAACAGATCACGTAGTCGACAAAAATCAAAAAGAATAAGAACGATTCACACGCTGGATAAAGGAGGCTATAGAAATTAGAAAGAGGAGGGGCACGACCATGAACAGAGACGACGGACAATATCAACTCTCACACGTTTTTGATGAGTTTCTAGAACTGCAGGGTTCAAGAAAATCCCCAGATGGAAAATCAACTGGCAACACCAAGACCTACGCTGGAGATAATCTAGCGTCGGTTGCCAGTAGGAATCACTCATCATCAAGTGTTGACAAAGGCAACAATGTTGCTGAAACGTACACAAAGTAAGTGCAATTTCTGGATCAGATATCAAGAACTTTGGTTAATGAAAAGTGAGTCCTGTTTTGTAAAAGTGAGTCCTGGTCCCGACTAAATTGAGGTGAACCAGGACTTACATTTTTCCCAAACTGATTCCCGGTAGAAAAGCTCTTATTTTCACCTTTGTTCATAATGCTTGCAAGTACCGAGTGTTTAAGATCTGGAAATATTTAATATTTCTTTTCTTATTTTCCTCTCAGTTTCCAGTGGCAGAACCCGGGACGTACACGCCGTGGGAAGCTCCGCTTTAACATGTTTAACGGCTTTACAATTAGTTCAAACCAATAAATTGGTTTCTATAGGAGTAAATCATCGGTTTAGTGTTAAGTCTATAGTGCACAATTGCTCCCCTTTGAGCCATCAAATGTGCCGCCTGAATAAATAATAGTCTACCTTTATCATGAGGCCCTAACTTCATAAAGGATCATAAGTACCCCAGCTGAAAAGTAGTCAATCTTATCAACATGTGTCTCAAACTAACAATTGAATATACCGCGTATTATCAATTCATCATTATGACTAGTATCTCTATTTACATTGCCTCACAATATACTAACATACTTTTTGTTTGAAAAATTTAAAGGTCAGGTCTATTGCAAAAACAAGTTTATCTCTATTCGAAGAGAATAATTATTAGATTACAAGTTGCTCGTTGCAATTTTTTATGCGTATTTCTCCTGAAAAAAAGAGAAATTGTGTGGGTAAATTCGGGCTCGTACGTGTTCTTCCCCCGTTTGAAGCGAAATTAATTTTTAAGGAGTGGGCTATGACGTAAGTAAATGAAGCGGACACTATATCATGCTCTCATTTACTTGTGTGACAAGTTTGACATCAGCAACAATGAGTTGTACTATTATTTACCATAACAATGCTGCATAACAATATGCAGACTATTGTTCTCATTTCGGAAACAAAGCTCACACAGTATTGTTACTATGCGCTTGCTTTGTAATATTTCATCCAACTGAATATCGCACAGGGAAATCAGATACATGAGTTTGTGGACGGTTTATATGCTAGTTTCAGATTGATCACGATGAAATTCTAAGCTCAAATTATTTATTTATTTTTAGGCCTAATATTTCTCATGATATTGATATACATATGAATTGTAATATCACAATTTACTAATATATAAAAAAAAAGAAGCGGCTGATTTTATCCAGATTTTAACCATTAAATTTGTAATACTTAATTTTGAGGGGTTTTTTCTGTGAACAACAACAGTATACGTTCTGTCCATTGAGAGCGTTTATGGTCCCTTTTCTCAAAGCGGGCACATCTCATTTCATGACGTCACCTTTTTTCTAGGCCAAATCTGTCTCGTTCGAAGGAACTCACCGCTTAAGTTGGTTTTTGCAGAATATCAATTTTAAACGTCTTATTTTCTCAAATATAGATATTGATATACATATGAATTGTAATATCACAATTTACTAATATATAAAAAAAAAAGAAGCGGCTGATTTTATCCATATTTTAACCATTAAATTTGTAATACTTAATTTTCAGGGTTTTGTTCTGTGAACAACAACAGTATACGTTCTGTCCATTGAAATCGTTTATGGTCCCTTTTCTCAAAGCGGGCACATCTCATTTCATGACGTCACCTTTTTTCTAGGCCAAATCTGTCTCGTTCGAAGGAACAAACCGCTTAAGTTGGTTTTTGCAGAATATCAATTTTAAACGTCTTAGTTTCTCAAATATTGATATTGATATACATATGAATTGTAATATCACAATTTACTAATATATAAAAAAAAAGAAGCGGCTGATTTTATCCATATTTTAACCATTAAATTTGTAATACTTAATTTTCAGGGTTTTGTTCTGTGAACAACAACAGTATACGTTCTGTCCATTGAGATCGTGTATGGTCCCTTTTCTCAAAGCGGGCACATCTCATTTCATGACGTCACCTTTTTTCTAGGCCAAATCTGTCTCGTTCGAAGGAACTCCCCGCTTAAGTTGGTTTTTGCAGAATATCAATTTTAAACGTCTTATTTTCTCAAAAAAGGAGTCATTTTCATTGTCCTTATAATATTAGCTTGCCAATGATATGATGTTGTTTTTGCAACAGACCTGCCCTTTAACACACAAAATGTGTGAATTTTATCAACAGAAAAACTTCAAAATTATTGAATGGTATAATTCAAATCCATTGAATAATATTGGGGCATTTTTACGATGATTCTGGCTTCTCACGAATCTTTAAAAGGTATAAATGATTACCGTTGTTGTAGGCAATAATAGACTAATGGGAAGAAAATTTCACATATCTTGTTATTAGATAGAAAATTCGGGCGCTTCCCAGGAAATTATATTATTAGTGGCTTTCGTTAATTTGGTATTAGTTCTCCATAAAACAATACTATTTTGACTGCCCTGACTAGCGCTTTGGTGTAAACTAAATGTTTTGTTTAGAATAGTGTACTTTCGGCAAATAATGTAAATTTTCAGTTTTGTTCCTTGTTGTCTGTTTTTAGCTAATTCTCTCATTATCTTGCATTATTTTCTGACAAGTAACTGATGATATAAAAAAAAGAAAAAAAAGAAAAAAAAGCGCAGTGATTTATATTGCGCTACGCACAGGCACAACGCCTAGACGTTGATCCACAAGCCTCAGCACACTTTACAGGTATACATTGGTATACAATATACATTGTATTATATACCTCATAATAGATTCCTCTCATCTGATTGGTTGAATGTGCAGTCATTGAATTAACTATGCCCTCAAATGAACTATGAACCGGTCCATGGAAATGAACTATGGACCGGTCACGTGCGTCCCGATCAAACTGCGCAATCGCAACATCCACGCATACATTCGGTATATAAAACAAATGAAGAGCTCTGTTGCAAAAGCCCTTACATCCACTTTTGGCTGAAATTGAGCTATTTCGACATGACATTATAGTGTGGGTAAAAATACACATTTTGGTAGTTGTTTGACCTTCATACCACTCTCCCTTCCGGAGATATCGTATATTTCCTGTTTGGGAAATCTTAGGGAATTTCCGGAAATCTGAACTTAAAATGAATATAAAATTTTAGGAAAATAATTTCTTGATGTATAATAGTAGCCTTGAAGGGACTATTTTGGGGTCACTATGTTTGAAAAAAATCATTGTAATTAACGAAAGCTAGCTTCGGAAATGCTCAAAAACATCATTTTCCCGGATTTGATTTAAAATTCATAATTAAACAAAGTAAATGAGATAATTCTATTTTTCTTTTTGATTTTGAAAGCATTAGTCAAGTTACATAAAGTAGTGCAAACAAATGGGCTCAAATTTGATTTGCACAAGATGGTTTCTAGAAAAGGGGTAAATTTATTTTGTTGCAAAAGCCCTTACATCCACAAAAGGCGTGATATTAAAGAAATAATAAAATAAATAGGAAGGCTTGAAAATTGTACCAAAACTATTCTGTTAGTTTCTATTCACCAACACTTTATCCGAACCCAAATTAAATCATATCGAACAAGTAATACTTGCACAATTAAAAAAAGCTGTTTTTCTCAAAAAGTCTAAAGTGGATGTAAGGGGTTTTGAAACAAACCTCTTCAAATATTGACTGCTGTATTCGGGACATGGTTAAGATTATAGGCCCGCGGCACACTGTCATCGCCCCGATATCTTCGTGGCAGAAATCGCCATGGTAGGTTGAATCCACAGCCACGCATGGCCATTTTGTTCCGACCTTTGAGACGCATAATGAGCCGAGGGACATGACTAAGGCTACAGACAATAGCCAGGTAATTGATCTCTCTGTGTGTGAGTGAGCTTGTATACGCCATTCAGGTCAATGGTCATCGACTTTTATACTGCCTCCACGGGAGCGAGTACAGCTATAGCCTACGCGCTGTAGTCCATACAGGAACAACGCAATATAAAATCAGAATTTTGGTCAGTTTTTGAGTTCAAGACGCACGCTTCTTTCTCAATACTCAAGCTAACGACTATCATATCCTTTCAACACATTATGTTCAAGTGCAAGGATCTTAATATGGCTTCTTTAGAACAAAAAATTACGGGAGATATTCATCATTTTCTACCCCGATATCCAAAGATTTATCGTCAGAATATCAAATCGTGCATAGCACATTCACGTGTATCGATCCCGGGTATTTATTTTAGTATCTCTGCTGTACCAAGTAATTATTAGCCAGGCGATGTCGGTGTGCGTGGTGATCTCAAAACCATGCTATGACCCAAACCATGCATTGAGGTGATTTCAATGCATGGTTTGAGATCACCTTGGGCCTATAATCTTAACCATGCCCCTCATAGCAGTCAATATTTGTATACTATAGAGGCCCTGCATGTGACGTATTCAGTCTCGATCATGGCCGAATATTCAAGTTTGTTCAGTAGAAGCATACCAATATATCTAACATACGCACCAGGTTTATTCTACATATAATATAAAACGTGCACCTCAGGTTGATCATAACAGTTTGTTGAATATACTTCATTACGGCCGTGGACGCTAGTTCAAATCCTTTGTTTGAAATCAATCGATAAAAGCAGGCAGTGCCTCTGTACTGCACAAGTACCACACGAGAAATAATGACGATTACCAGGTTCCTAAAAGGAAAACGAATTTCGCTCATAAAACCTTAAAAACAGCGGGCCCAATAAAGTAGAATTCACTTGAGAAACATATAAAGACAGACTATAAAGACGATCAAGCATTTCAAAACCAAAGTGAAAGATATTCTTATTCTTAATTACATTTAGTGATTTATCTATATATAATTTCCTTGTACAGCTTCAAGTAATTTCATTGTGTATCGTATTGTCTGTAATATAGTTAATGTAGTATTGAATTTGTCATGGTAATTTCTTACATAATCTTGAACACAAAACAGGCTTTTTTGTTTTGTTTTGTTTTGTTTTGTTTTGACAAGGTATAAAGAGGAGGAGGTTAGCTGTATGTTGACGTTTTGCAGTATATTTTGTTGTTGTTGTTGTTATTTGAAACTTAATTTAGGTCAGGCCAGGGTGTTCTTAATACAGGCCATCCGGCCTTCTGCGAACCTCCTCATTCAATGTATGTGTTTGTTGTTGTGCTGTTATATTTTATATTTGAATGAAATAAAGATGGTTAAGGGGTGATGGAATTTTTTATAATTTGCCCAGAAATGAGAGGAATCTGCCATGTTTGCTGTGAATTTTTGCCTAGCAATATTGATCACATGTTCAAAATTTAATAGCTTTTAATAGTCCTTCAAAGGTCGTGGTGAGTTCTACTGTAGACATGACTGCATCATGATTATTTTAAAGTCAACAACATTCAACAATATGATCACCGTGATAGTATGAGAGTATCAGTACCGTGGGTGTCAGTGATCCTGGCCTGACACAGTAGACAAACAAACAAACAAACAAACACGCCACACACATGACACATGCATGCAAGGTAACATTGACTATACAGTAATCAAACAATGGTATTGATCCTGTACAACTGGTCGTGGTTTATTTACAATCGATTCATTTAAAATCCCCATAGTAAACATTAATTTTGGCAAGCGTTTTCTCTCTCTGGAACGAGGATGCATCCACTGGCTCCGCGTAATGAAAAGATCTAACATGATCGGTCAATTTAGCTCCGCGAAGCTATGCGTAGCAGCTCCACGTTGTGGCGGTTACGGCCAGCCATATATTGATCATGCGAAAATCGTAAAACATAGAATAGAAACAGTGTGGCAGGCTCTCAAAATCTCAAATTGTATGCTTAGCCTGAGTCGCACGGCCTATCTCGAACAAAATCACCATGCGTAGTTGTTGAAAAACGTGAGGATTCATCGTACTATCACGGCAATTTTTAACACGAAGATATAGGGATGATGACGGTGTGCAGGACACCACTGATAACATCTTAACAATCTCTCCATCTGTTCCTATCTTCCACTGCCCTCTGTGAGGTGGCAAAGTTCAGGCCAGTCCATTCTCTTATGTTGTCTTCCCATCTCTTTTTCTGTCTTCCTCTTCTTCTTGAACCATTCACTGTACCCTGTGGGATTGTCTTTGCTAACACAGAGGAGCGAGAGATGAAGCAAAGACAAAGAATTTTCGAGGTTTCTGTGGTGCTGTTTCGGCTCTCACCCAAAGATTCCATTAAAAAAAAGTTATGTTCTCACCCAATGACCCCGTATATTTTACATTTTGCTCTCATCGAATGCCAAAAATCATGCTCTCACCCAATGACCCCATATTTTTTACATTTTGCTCTCACCGAATGCCCCTTACTGCGAAAGTGGCAGCCCTACACCTATATCCATTTCATATTGAAGTGCCCCCCCCCCCGGGGGGGCCTGGTCCGCACCTCCTCGTTGGTCACATGGTCTTTATATGAGATGTTAAGGATCTGACGGAAACACCTCAACTCCAGTGCTTGTATTCTCCTTTCCAAGTCAGCTGTCAGTGTCCACGTTTCACAGGAAGATGGATATGGTGAGGGTGCGCATTCGTTTGATTTTTGATCCCAGTGAGATGTTCTTGTCATTCCATAATGGCTTTAATTTTGCCATGGCACTGGTTGTTTGTGCAATCCTGGAAAGCACTTCAGGTTTTGACCCTTCATCTGATATAATCGCACCCAGATATTTGAAGCTGCAATACTGTGCCTAAAGGGAGACACTGCTGCAGTGTCGGGGAGCTGAAAATTACCTTTGCCAACACCTGCAACCCCGGTTGCAAAGAATCGGTGTTTAACATGCTGTTTCTGGTGTTGGATTTCCCAATTGGGTGCTCTCAGGTGCGGGCTGGTATTTTACCAGAGTGAGGAAATGAGCTCCCTCTGTCTCCCCAGCTCAGTTGTTGATCATGCCAGCTTTAAGGCGGAGGGAACCATCAGGTTCAACGGCCAGTATGTTCAAATGTCTTGGCCATTTGTTTTTGCTACTGTAACGACATAGACAGTACAGCCAGCGACACAATCATGAGATATTGCTCTGTTCTTTCCCTTTTAGTTACTCATATCTTGTTGTTCGTGGCATTTGTTAGGTTAGGGTTAATACCAGGTCTTTCAAGAGCACTTGTGAGTTATGTTCCGACCGGACTTTGTCCTTAAACTGCTTGAGAACAGTGCGGTAAGATCGGGTGCTGTTTTTTTGGTAGGGCTAGTTTAGTTCCAAGGTCTCTTGCCGTGAACATCAAGCTCCATCTTTGTTTTCTTGAGTATTCTGAGGGGTCAAGGATGGTAGTGATTCTCTTCATATTGGAGTAGCCTATCTCAATGGCTCCGAATTTTCATCATGGGCCAAACAGCGGAAGAAGAAGATTTACTTCTCAACGGTCAATAGGCTGGTGTTGAACATGTCATCATTGGTCAACCTTCCAACACTGGCCAACATGTTCCAGATCAGGGGCGAACTACTGCATATTGGTAGATCTCGGCTGCTGTGTGTCCAGAAATAAGCTGAAACAGGGCTGATCACCCGTAAAGCTGCTGGGACTGGACTAAAATAATTCCCGACAACTCAATGATTACGAAAACTACAAGCAAGTCTCCAAAAGTACCGAGGGTAGATGAGCGGCAGTCTTCTGTTGACTCCATGATGGACCAGCGGGAATTCGGCACACCATCACGAACTGTTGGCCCTGATTATTGTCGCCTGTCTACCTTCAAACCTCTTGTAATATCTACTTATAATGTCCGTGCTATTAATCAACAAGGGAAAATCCATCAGCTATTCATGGGCTGTGTTGATGCATGCGCAGGTATTAACATTGCCGGAATTCAAGAACATCGTCTCATTACACCAAGCCCAACTGATGAACTTTGGTCAGACGATAGGAACTGGGTTTTAACATTCAGTTCTGCTACCAAGCAAAGGCACGGAGGAGTGAGTATGGTCTTGTCCAAGCATGTTCACAGATGTCTTAAGAGTATTGAAGCTGTTTCCGAGAGGGTACTATTTGTAACATTCCATGGTAACCCTCAGCTTAGCATCACTGTTGTATATGCACCCACTGAGTGCTCAACATCTTCTGACAAGGAGGAATTCTATTCATCTCTATCTGACCACTTGGATGGTATGAAAAGGCACAACATCCATCTCATCCTCGGCGATTTTAATGCCAGAATAGGAACAGATAGTCATCTTTCCCATCCTTGGGTGATTGGTCCATACTGCTACATGATTCTACCAATGACAATGGTGAGCGTCTGGTCAACATTTGCAAGGAGTACAACCTCAGACCAGTCCAAATGAGATTCCCCCAACCCAGGATCAACCCATGCACAGTTAGATCACATTCTAATAAACAGCAAGTGGGTAAATTCTCTCCGCAACTGTCGAGCATACAATTCAGTAGAAGTAGACTCCGATCATCGTATTGTGAGCGTCCGTCTAGCTGCCAGTCTGCGAACAAGCAAAGGAAAACCTTACAAGAGACCAAAATTCAATTGGAAGAAGTTGCAAGATCCTGATACAAAGGAGGAATTTCAGCTGGAGCTATCGAACAGATTCCAGGTCTTGAGCATGTATGATGCCACACCCATCTCTGATAGGTATGAGACCTTTGGGACAGCAGTTCGTGAAGTTCCTGAGGAAGTTATTGGAAAGTAAAAGCCATGCGGACTGCCAAGTTGGGTATCAGATGCAACCATCAGACTTGAAAGGGATGAGGCCAAAAAGAGGTACTCCATTTCAAAGTCTCGTCAATCTAGAGAAAGATGGAGGAACTTGAACACCAGCCTTAACAACTCCTATAAATCTGATGAGCTTGCTACCCACAATAAGCAGATGGAAGACCTGAAGCTGGCCGATGAAATGGGGAATTACACCACCACCTGGAAAATCATACACTCGCTTTCTGGGAAGAACTCAAGGAAAGGGGTAAAAGTCAAAAAGAGAGATGGATCAGCCCCAACCAGTGACCATGAACTGCTTGAGGAATGGAAGGAATATTTTAGCTCACTCCTTAAACAACGACAGTGGCACAGCAGCTTCAGAACTTCCTGCACCAGCTGTTGAAGATCTTCCATACCCCAACTCGTGAAGAAGTAGTCGAAGCAATAGCAGCTATGAAGACCAACAAGGCAGCAGCATTGGACTGTGTTATAACTGCTGAAGCACTTCAGGGAGGAGGGGATAGCATGATTGATATGATTCTCAAATTCTGTATGGAAGTATTCTCAACGCTGACACCACCACGTCAATGGGTCACAAATGTCATCATCCCTTTACCAAAGAAAGGCGACCTCTCTCTCATGACCAACTACCGTGGTATTTCGCTTATGTCCATTGCTGCAAAAGTGTACAACAAGATCCTTCTGAACAGGATTCGACCTCACATTGATCCTTTACTGAGAAGCAACCAGGCTGGCTTTAGATCAGGTCGAAGCTTTGCTCAGCAAATACACACTTTGAGGAGGATCATGGAAGGCTTCAAGGAGTACCAACTTCCCTTGACTTTTGTGGACTTCAAAAAAGCCTTCGACTCCAACAACAGGTCCGTCATGTTCTCAGTGCTGCGGCATTATGGAATACCAAAGGTTGTGGTCAATGCCATCCAGGTGCTCTACAAGGACTCCAATAGTGCCGTTATGGTAGATGGAAGTATCTCCGAGCCTTTCCAAGTAACAACTGGGGTGCTTCAGGACGATGTGTTGGCACCATTCCTGTTCATTATCCTGGTAGACTACCTCCTGAAGAAATCAACTCCTAGAATTGATGCTGGAGTTGTTACCTACCCACGTCGGTCAAGCAGGTATCCTGCTAGGATGCTGAATGACCTGGATTTTGCTGATGATATTGGTGATGATATTGCCCTGTTGAGATCTTCTATAACCCGGGCCCAGTCACAGCTTACTAGGACTGAAACAGCAGCAGCAGATCTAGGCCTTGTCATCAGCGCACCTAAGACAGAATATATGACTGCAAACTGTAACGCCCAGCCAGCACTTGAAGTCTATGGTAGTACCATCAACCATGTCACAGACTTCAAGTACTTGGGTTCCAAGATGGGCTCTAGTGTTGGAGACCTAAAAAGAAGAAAAGCACTAGCCTGGGCCGCTTTCTGGAAACTGGAAAGCCTTTGGAGAAGCCCATTCCTGCCAATCGAAACAAAAATCAAGCTGTTTGAGACAACTTGTGTTACTGTCCTTCTGTACGGGTGCGAGTCATGGATAATCACCAAGGACATGGAAAACAAGATCAATGCCTTTGCAACATCTTGCTACAGAGTCATGTTAAACATCAAGCGTGTGGATCGGATTTCAAATTAAACCATCTACCATCTGACCAACACCACTCCACTGGTTGCCAGAGTCAAGATTCATCAACTCAAATTTCTCGGCCATATACTGCGTCTTGAAGACGACGAGCCTGTGAAAGAATATGCCCTTTATATTCCACCGCATGGGAAGAGGAAACCGGGACGGCCGCGCACACTGTACTTACAGTATGTGCAGCACCTCCTGGGAGATACTGAAGGGATGCTGCAGCCAAACAAAATTGTTTCGCTTGCCCAAGATCGAAATAGTTGGAGAAAGCTTGTAGTCGCCTGCATGATGATGACTGTGCCTAACCTTTGATCACTTATTTCCACTGTTTCACTGATTCCTGTTGAATTGTTCGTCATCAGCTTGGTCTTTTCTGCACTTATTCCCATTCCATACCTCTGTGATGTTTGATGGAGGTTATTAATCAGGGACTTGGATTTATTTCTCACTGCCAGCTAAGCCATCTATATCATCAGCGAAGCGAAGATTGGATACTGATCTGCCTCCGATGCTAAAAGTTCCCTCATGGTTCTCTAGTGCATCAGCCATACTTCTTTCCAGGAATAAGTCGAAAAGCGTTGGTGGTAGCAGGCAACCTTGTCTCATCCCGACTGATGTTTGAAACCAATCGCCTGTGTTTCCATTTGCTAGCACTCCACTCATGGCATTACTGTACAGCTGTTCGAAATTACGCACTAGTGTTGGGTTGATGTTCTCATACTGTTCCACACTCTATCGAATGTCTTCTTAAAGTCAATGAAGACATGGTATAGGTCCTGCTGGTGTTGGAGATGTTTTTCACACAGTATTCTAAGGTTGAATATCTGTTCTGTGGTCCTTCCTGCTCTGAAGCTCTGCTCTGACAAAAGCTGGACATTTCCTTTCTTGGGGAGTGTAATCACAAGTGACTGTGTCCAAGGTGTAGGCCATTTGCCTGTCTTCCAAATGTTGTTACATATCTTTAAGCACATCAATTGCTGTATCACCTGCTGCTTGAACAAGCTTACCTGGAACGTTATCTATACCTGGTGATTTGCCCTTTTTCAGTGCTTTCACAGCGGCTTCTACCTCTTCTCGCAGGATAGGCTGACTTTCCTCACTATCTGGATAAAACTGTGGGCAGTCTAGGATTGATGGATCACCTTGCAGTTCGTAGTTGTACAAGTCAGAGCAGTACTCCTTCCACATTAAGAATCTCTTTTTCTTCCACTAAACACTTCCCCTTCTTGTCCTGTATAGTTGCAGATCTGCTGTTCTTGACAGTGGTTAAATTCTTTACCAGTTGGTATGCCTTTCTACTGTTGCTCTTGTTCAGGCTTGATTCCACCTCTTCACATTGCTGACCAATCCAGTTTTCCTTCGCTTCCTTAATGCCGTTCTTAACCAACTTGTTGGACTCCCTTATTATTCTCTTGCTCCATCTGGATTGTTTCATTTGCACTTCAACTCTCATCTCCTATCGCAGAGCTCCAGCAATTCCTTTCTGATCCATGGCTTCTTCACATGGCGGTGTTTGCCTAAGAAATCAGAGGCAGTCTCATAGAGCTGTATTAAAGGTGTCAGTTAAGGAGTCCAAATCCAGGTCTGTATCATTCATGCAGATCAGCGGAGCAAATTTTCCTCCGATGTTGGCTGCGAATTCTCTTGCCACGTCTGGGTCCCTCAGTTTCTCGAGGTCAAACTTTACCCTCAGTTGGGTTTCTTGGATTTTTCAGTCTAACCCTGAAGGTCATCATCACAAGATCATGGTCGCTACCTACGTCAGCACCTGGAAAGCTACGGGTTCTTGTATCATTAACACCAGAGTGAAAGCGCTTTTTGACCAAGATGTAATCAATCTGGTTATGGTGGTTTCCATCTGAGGGATGTGCCAGGTCCATCTTCTAGAAGCCTTGTGTTTTCCAAGGGTGTTGGCTAGCACATGGTTATTGTATGTAGCAAAATCCAACAATCTGATGCCTCTGTTGTTTGTTTCCGGGTTACAGTAAGGGCCGTACACGTCCTTCCAATCTGGCTGGGCATCCTCTCCTACTTCCAGTCTCCCATTACTACTAGGATGTCCTTCTTTGGTGTTTCATCCATGTAGTTATTTTAATAACTACATGTGTACCATGTAGTTATTTGTGTTGGCGGTGCCCGGAGGATTTAAACCATAACAAGATCTGGGCGACCAATCACAAGCCAGATCCATTTAAAGATGCATTACATCATGGCCAATTTTAGTAGGTCAGAAATCCGACAATCTCATCCATAGACAGCCGTGTTAAGCATGTAAACCGCAATCCAAAGTCAGTAGTCCACTTGGGAAGCTAACAAACAGAGGGAGTACGGTGACTGAAAAGATCAGATGTGAAAATCTGTCAATTGTGCACAAGCTTAAAGTTCTAAGCTTAAAGGCAATAGCCAGAGTATGCACAATTGGCAAGTGGACTACGGAGAAGTCTACAGGGTGTCCCAGAATGATTTGTACCGTGTTTGCAAAAATAACTAAAAATAGAAGACGGGCAGTGTATCTATTTTTGATACCAGCATTATAATGTTGGATATATGTCTCCTACCTATTCTGTTAATTTCAGCACGCTACCTTTATTTGTTTTGGCGTGGCATGCAATAATGTAAAATCGATGAAAAACGACTCGCATACCTTTGAAAAATGGCACGATACGATGAAATGAAGAACGTGGGATGTTTGGCACAGCATTTCGACGACAACTACTGTTGGGGTTGCGCCTTAAAGCTTGCCGGACAGCTGCAATGTTCGCTCTAGTTCTTACAGTCTTACGAGCACCTGAAGCTTCACTCTGCCGATTCCTGACAGTTCCGTGCTCGTCAAACTTCTTTACGTTATACACTATCGTCTAATGAATCTTCTTTGCGTCTCAACATAGCTGCCGGTTTGCCAGTAAGTTTTTGAAAGAAATCCACGCTGCTGTACAGTAAATTGAGGAGCCGACTTTTCTGTACCACAACCAATTCGATCTCTGCAAGCATTTCAAATGACATGGACCTCACACCACAATAACTATATTTAAAACTACCGCCAAAGAGAGAATTGGATTAGGCCACAAATCCTTAATTCCATATAATGATTGCTTCGTAACGTCATAAATAATAGATAGATATCGGCTATTTAGTGGAAATATGAACAGGGCACAACTAAAATACCTGCATAACTTTTTCCAAATAACTTTGTGCTGAACGGTTAGTAATGTTACAGATTTTCAAAATAGGTTGCGTTGTCAAAACTTAGAATTCATCATTTTACGCAATCTTCTATAACTTCTACTAGAAACGTCAAATTTTTAAAAACTAAAAAATCTGAGAAAGCTAACTATATGTAGAACTTAAACTGCAAAACAATATAACCATTCAACATGCCCTTCATACCTAAAAAATTCCATCTTTCCCGGTACAGATCATTCTGGGACACCCTGTATATTCAGACTTGTTTCATCAGAAAGAAATAACTTTTATTAATAGAACAATATACTTAGAGTTGTTTTCTAAAATGTGTGAGGCTAGAGGTTAAACATGCCTAAAAGTATAAAACAATAAAGCTGATTATGCATATGCATTGTTTTCCTCCATGTCGCCAGCCGAGGTACGTTCCGTATAATAGAGAGATTGCGAAGAGGGTTTCGCTTCGTTATTCCGAAGGGTCGTTATTCCGAAGGTTCATTACTCCGAATTAACGATAAGGTTCGTTATTCCGAAGGACCGTTATTCCGAAGGGTCATTACTCCGTATTTACAACAAGGTTCGGTATTCCGAAGGTCGTTATTCCGAAGGGTCGTTATTCGAAGGGTCATTACTCGAATTTAAAACAGGGCTCGTTATTCCGAATTTACAACTAGGCTCGTTATTCCGAATTTAAAACCAGGCTCGTTATTCCGAATTTAAAACAAGGCTCGTTATTCCGAAGGGTCATTACTCGAATTTAAAACAGGGCTCGTTATTCCGAATTTACAACTAGGCTCGTTATTCCGAATTTAAAATAAGGCTCGTTATTCCGAATTTAAAACTAGGCTCGTTATTCCGAAGGGTCATTACTCCGAATTTAAAACCACGCTCGTTATTCCGAATTTAAAACAAGGGTCGTTATTCCGAAGGGTCATTACTCGAATTTAAAGCAAGGTTCGATATTCCGAATTTAAAATAAGGCTCGTTATTCCGAATTTAAAACAAGGGTCGTTATTCCGAAGGGTCATTACTCCGAATTTAAAACCAGGCTCGTTATTCCGAATTTAAAACCATGCTCGTTATTCCGAATTTAAAACAAGGGTCGTTATTCCGAAGGGTCATTACTCCGAATTTAAAGCAAGGTTCGATATTCCGAATTTAAAACAAGGGTCGTTATTCCGAAGGGTCATTATTCCGAATTTAAAAGAAGGCTCGTTATTCCGAATTTAAAACAAGGGTCGTTATTCCGAAGGGTCATTATTCCGAATTTAAAATTAGGCTCGTTATTCCGAATTTTAAACAAGGGTCGTTATTCGAAGGGTCATTACTCCGAATTTCGGAGTATGACCCTTCGATATTGATTCCTTCGGAATAACGAACCTGGTTGTAAATTCGATTCAATAGGGTTCGTTATTCCGAAGGGTCATTACTCCGAAATGACAATAATGGGCCTTATAGGTAAAAAAAGAAAGAAAGAAAGAAAGAAACAAAGAAACAAAGAAAGAAAGAAAGAAGAGGAATGGAGAGAGAGAGAGAGAGATAAAAAATATAGACAAAATGAAAGGATATAAAGAGAGGAATAAAAGAAAGAACGAAGAAAGGAGAGGGCGAGAGAGAGAAGAGAGACAAAGAAAGACAAATAGAAAAAAGACAAAAAGCAGACAAAAAATAAAGAAAGTAATAAAAGAAAGTAATAAAAGAAAGTATTAAAAGAAAGAAGGAAAGAAAGAAAGAAAGAGACAGACAGACAGAAAAAAAAAAAAAAGAAAAAAATGACGAAAGGCAGGCAGACAGACAAAACATAAAGAAATACAAAATTAAAAAAAATGACGGATAGAGAGAGAGAGAGAGAGGAAGACAGACAGAAATATAAAAAGAAAGAAAGACATACAGACACACAGACACAGAAAGAAAGAAAGAACGAAAGAAAGAAAAAAAGAAAGAATGAGAAGAAAGAAAATAAGTAAGCAAGTAAATAAGAAAGAAAGAAAGAAAAAGAATGGCCAAAACTTGCAAAAAATATAGTCAGTCAAATATTAAAAAGTAACACAGAAAGCTCATAAACAGTACCACACAACTTAAGTTATAATGAATCATTCAACACATTTTTTGTCTCATTTGATATGATGACACATTTCAGTGAATTTCACTTGTGAGCAATGACACCCAATGCCTTTAATTTCTTATACTTATAATTGCAAAATCTGGCCTTATTAGGTCTACAGTCAGAAATATTTTTTGTTACATAATAATTAGTTTTGAGATGAAAAAAAATTAAACATTTATCACTTATTTACAAATGCAAATTGAATCACATAACATGGCTTGGCTATTTGCAATAATAAAAAAAGATACAAAAACAAAATTTTCTGTAATAAAATAGGTTTAATAACCAGTTTAACTACAAGTTTGTCAAAATTGCCTCATAAAAGAAATTGCATACGTGCATTAGTAAAGGAATGATTAGTCTCGGTCCCAGCCGGTTTGTGCTCCTCCGTCACTTTGTTTAGTGACGGAGGAGCACAAACCGGCTGGTACCGAGACAAAGGAATGATAAGTGGTTTCAATTTTGCGTTATCTTGTCCACGTCTATGACCATAATGAGAACCGAATATCCGATATCTTTCAAATAAAAAGCCAATTGAAGCTGCAATTTCAAAGAAATTAAATATGAGAAAACCCGAATATGACTTAATTATAGGTTAATACATGCGTATCACTTGTTGGGAGTGAAATTATACAAAATAATGCACGCGTACTGAGATGCTGATGCGTCTAATGCACGAGCCTCGAAGGGGGAGTGCATTAGACGCATCAACATCTCAGTACAAGTGCATTATTTTGTACAATTTCTCGAGCAACAAGTGATACGCATTTATTAACCTATTTCATACACGAGGCTAAAAAAAATCCTGTTACTTTTTCATTTTTGTAACAAAATTGTTACTAAAAATTTGGGAAATGCAGGCAAATACAAATGCACCAACTCGCAAGTAAAATGAACGCGTCCGAAAGCACTGCGAGTACTACGCGGAGTGCGCGCCCGTGCAATTATACAACATTTATGCACGGCTAGTAATTTACTAAAGCTGGTTTCATACTTTCTGCCGCTTGCCGCTGAGCGGCATGACGCTTCATCATGCCGCTTGTACTTTTCTGCAAGCGGAGCGGCAGCGGCATGACTCTGAAAGCTACTCTTGCCGCTCAGCACCGCTCCAAAATCGTATTTTGTTCTCATACGTCAGAGCGGCACCGCTCCGAGTTGACTTGAATTCAACTCCCAGCGGTGCTGCCGCCGCGGCAAAGCGGTGGAGTAATCGATATATCGGCTTGCCGCTGGTCACCGCTAGCGTTTTTAGTGAGATTGCGCAGTGAAGTAAAATCATCTTCAGAGCGGCAAAGCGGCAAGCGGCAGGAAAGTATGAAACCAGCATTACGGAGGCTTTGATTGGTTCTCACTATCTAGGAGTGTATACAATATCATCATTTCGCCATTTGCCCACTTCAGTGCCCCCCTTTGTTTTTTGGGGTTTTTTTTGTTTCTTTGCATTCCGTACCCATTCAAATCTTCGAGGTGTAACTTTTCATTAATCTCCTAATCTATACAATGAAAATTGAGTTTCTGCATGACTATTCCGACACGCCTATATGATGTTGCGATTATAAAATTTGAAAACAAAATTTGATTAGCAAGCTAGCCAGAGCTGCATCATCTTTTCTTCCATAATATAGTACATGAAAATACAATGCGTTTGGTGAATTGTAATTCATTATGGAAATATAATAGACATATTAATATTGAATAGCAAAAACTTGTTGCATCGAATATTCGACGTGGACCAAAAAGTGACACTAACAATACCAAATCCTTTTATCTAAAAAACATTGAAAATCTCACCGTATATCAAACTTTTGATAACATTTTCAAACATATTTTCTCATTTTTAAATAGGCCTATATCACATTCTCAAAGATCATAGTTTGCCAATACCATGTTCCTGGTTTTGAGGGAGCGATTGACATATTTTGATACAGTTTTCTTATAATTGACACCCTTCCTGACGTTGATGACGTTTTGGGCGCTTTGGCTCGGCTAACTCTAATCAGCCGGAATCAGTGGACCGGAAAATTCAGGGCAACTTTCATTGCATCAAAAATGCGTCATTAAAGGGAAAAACCCCGGGAAAAACATATCAATTACTGAGTAAAATGAAATAATTTACTAAGATATAATTATTATTACTGACTTTTCCTTGGTCTCACATGAAATTTCTTAACATATCCAAACTGAATGTAGAACGTAGCCTTTAAAGTGTAGGCCTATACCCGGGGCCTATACGAGGGATCCAACATGAAAGCTTACATCGGCTTTGTCATTTCAAGCAGCTTTTGATGACATAATGGTAATCTAGCTGAAACTTAACCAGGTATTTTCTTGTTTTGAAAGGTGCAGTAGCTTCTAGTGACAGAATTTAAACTTCTGAAGTCCAAAATCAAATATCTACAGTTGGTAAACATCATTAGCAAACATTCCTGACTTGAATATCTAAAAGTTGATATCCATGGTTTAAAAAGGGCACCTGAGTTTGAGAATAATTGTACAGGTGTGCTCTTTTCAAATATGTATTTGGATTTCCCTTACGATAATACATGTGAGAGATATAAAGGCTCGAAATGGTAAAGAGACTTTCGAGATAACCTATACTTAGAATGTCATGTACGTAGAACTATAATAAAAAGGGTTATGCAAGGGCCAGAAAGAACCATTTTAGGCATGAGAAGCCAGGTTCTGTTAAAGCCAGAAGGAACAATTTTGAGTTCTTGCAATTTCCTAGAACCCCTAGTTGTCCTGTATGTAGAACCCCTACAACCTGTTTGTTTCTAAGATTGTGTCATCAGTTGATTAATAGGCCTACTCTGTCTTCGTGTTCATGGATTTCAACCCTAAAAGTTCAGTGAGAGCACTCAACTTTTGAATAGACGGGTATAATGTGCATGTCAAGAGTTATCTTATAACTGGCACCCATCCTGACGTTGATGGCGTTTTGGGCGTATTTGGCTCGACTAACTCCAATCAGCTGGACTTAGCGGACCGGAAAACTGCCAGCGAGATAGCTAGATCTCACACCACTCTTCGCCATACATACATTCTCCCAGCCACATTTCCTAGCATAATATGAAATGAAAAAAAAAGGAAATTTAGTTCGGCAGAGGCGCCATCCAGTTTTCCGGTCCGCTAATTCCGGCTGATTGGAATTAGCCGAATAATAAGAAAAGACCCTTTTTAAAGTCAATATGCTAGATGAGACCCTCCTTCTTTTTTACATTCTACCCAATTTTATCATAAAAATGCCATGAAGTAATTAATGAAGAAACTTAAAATCAAACTATTGGCATCTATATTTCTATTGCAAATTTGCAAAAATTAAAACTTTTGAAATTTGTTCCATATTTATTGAAATTTCTCTACCCGATAACTCCCTTTTTCAAGTCTTATACCCAATAAACCCATTTTGTCAAAAATTTACACGCAATTACCCTTTTTTCATTTTTATAATACCCAATATACCCTTTTAATCACCAGTTATTACCGACAGGCCCCTACTACCCAACGCCTGTCGGCACTATACCCCAAACCATCCTCCCCCGAGTTCAGTAGGGCATACATGTTTAGAAAATGAACGCTTTTCCAGTTTTTTGGCCACATAGGGGCCAAAAATTACTTTATGGCCAATTTTGTCAATAACGAAGCATTTTAGACAGTGCAAACAAATCCTTCTTTGACTTGCTTTTTGCATGACGAGCAATTTGAGACCATTTGCGTTGAAATCGGAGCATTTTTAATTTTTGGCCCCTGTGTGGCCAAAAAAAACTGACCACCGCCCAAAATTTGACCTTTTTGCTTATAACTCAAGAACGTACGGTAAGTCGCAGGTAGGTCAAACTATACTTTTTCTGAATCCTTGCAATGAGAGGAATAATTTGTTAACCAGATTTGAGCAACTTTGAAATTTGACCACTGTGTTGACCTTTAACCTTGAATATGGCCGGAGTGCCGGGACATATTTTTTGTTAACATCTTGAATGTGTTATAGGGGAATTAAAAGCGAAAACAAACATTTAAATAGGAATCTATTCTTTATGCAAATCAGACATTATTGCTTTAAATGTGTTTATCGTTAGGCCATAGACCTAGGGGCTATAGTTACCTTAACTGTAATCATGGTAACCTTTAAAGGTATTACAAAGTAAACGTATTGAAGTGTTTAAACAAGTATTTAAAACCCAAACATTTTAATTTTCGGTGCATTAATAGGGAACGCTATTATTATACCAATTCATGTTTAACAAAAATCTAACTCCATACTTTTTTTATCGTTCATTAAAAAAGTTAGGTTTCTAGCATGTTTCGTTTTGTACCTTTACTCTGTTGAAATCCCGACATCTAAAAACCCAAGATGGTCGCCAATTAAATATGCAAATTAGGTTTTCTTTCTTTCTTTCTTTCTTTCTTTCTTTCTTTCTTTCTTTCTTTCTTTCTTTCTTTCTTTCTTTCTTTCTTTCTTTCTTTCTTTCTTTCTTTCTTTCTTTCTTTCTTTCTTTCTTTCTTTCTTTCTTTCTTTCTTTCTTTCTTTCTTTCTTTCTTTCTTTCTTTCTTTCTTTCTTTCTTTCTTTCTTTCTTTCTTTCTTTCTTTCTTTCTTTCTTTCTTTCTTTCTTTCTTTCTTTCTTTCTTTCTTTCTTTCTTTCTTTCTTTCTTTCTTTCTTTCTTTCTTTCTTTCTTTCTTTCTTTCTTATTGGTTTTTTACCTATAAGGCCCATTATTGTCATTTCGGAGTAATGACCCTTCGGAATAACGAACCTTATTGAATCGAATTTACAACCAGGTTCGTTATTCCGAAGGGTCAATATTCCGAAGGGTCATTACTCCAAAATTCGGAGTAATGACCCTTCGGAATAACGACCCTTGTTTTAAATTCGGAATAACGAGCATGGTTTTAAATTCGGAATAACGAGCCTGGTTTTAAATTCGGAGTAATGACCCTTCGGAATAACGAGCCTTGTTTTAAATTCGGAATAACGAGACTTATTTTAAATTAGGAATATCGAACCTTGCTTTAAATTCGGAGTAATGACCCTTCGGAATAACGACCCTTGTTTTAAATTCGGAATAACGAGACTTATTTTAAATTCGGAATATCGAACCTTGCTTTAAATTCGGAGTAATGACCCTTCAGAATAACGACCCTTGTTTTAAATTCGGAATAACGAGACTTATTTTAAATTCGGAATATCGAACCTTGCTTTAAATTCGGAGTAATGACCCTTCGGAATAACGACCCTTGTTTTAAATTCGGAATAACGAGCCTTATTTTAAATTCGGAATATCGAACCTTGCTTTAACTTCGGAGTAATGACCCTTCGGAATAACGACCCTTGTTTTAAATTCGGAACAACGAGCGTGGTTTTAAATTCGGAGTAATGACCCTTCGGAATAACGAGCCTAGTTTTAAATTCGGAATAACGAGCCTTATTTTAAATTCGGAATAACGACCCTTGTTTTAAATTCGGAATACCGAGCGTGGTTTTAACTTCGGAGAAATGACCCTCGGAATAACGAGCCTAGTTTTAAATTCGGAATAACGAGCCTTATTTTAAATTCGGAATAATGAGCCTACTTGTAAATTCGGAATAACGAGCCCTGTTTTAAATTCGGAGTAATGACCCTTCGGAATAACGACCCTTGTTTTAAATTCGGAATAACGAGCCTTATTTTAAATTCGGAATATCGAACCTTGCTTTAAACTCGGAGTAATGACCCTTCGGAATAACGACCCTTGTTTTAAATTCGGAATAACGAGCGTGGTTTTAAATTCGGAGTAATGACCCTTCGGAATAACGAGCCTAGTTTTAAATTCGGAATAACGAGCCTTATTTTAAATTCGGAATAACGACCCTTGTTTTAAATTCGGAATAACGAGCGTGGTTTTAAATTCGGAGTAATGACCCTTCGGAATAACGAGCCTAGTTTTAAATTCGGAATAACGAGCCTTATTTTAAATTCGGAATAATGAGCCTACTTGTAAATTCGGAATAACGAGCCCTGTTTTAAATTCGGAGTAATGACCCTTCGGAATAACGACCCTTGTTTTAAATTCGGAATAACGAGACTTATTTTAAATTCGGAATATCGAACCTTGCTTTAAATTCGGAGTAATGACCCTTCGGAATAACGACCCTTGTTTTAAATTCGGAATAACGAGCCTTATTTTAAATTCGGAATATCGAACCTTGCTTTAAATTCGGAGTAATGACCCTTCAGAATAACGACCCTTGTTTTAAATTCGGAATAACGAGACTTATTTTAAATTCGGAATATCGAACCTTGGAGTAATGACCCTTCGGAATAACGACCCTTGTTTTAAATTCGGAATAACGAGCCTTATTTTAAATTCGGAATATCGAACCTTGCTTTAAATTCGAGTAATGACCCTTCGGAATAACGACCCTTGTTTTAAATTCGGAATAACGAGCGTGGTTTTAAATTCGGAGTAATGACCCTTCGGAATAACGAGCCTAGTTTTAAATTCGGAATAACGAGCCTTATTTTAAATTCGGAATAACGACCCTTGTTTTAAATTCGGAATAACGAGCGTGGTTTTAAATTCGGAGTAATGACCCTTCGGAATAACAAGCCTAGTTTTAAATTCGGAATAACGAGCCTTATTTTAAATTCGGAATAATGAGCCTACTTGTAAATTCGGAATAACGAGCCCTGTTTTAAATTCGGAGTAATGACCCTTCGGAATAACGACCCTTGTTTTAAATTCGGAATAACGAGCCTTATTTTAAATTCGGAATATCGAACCTTGCTTTAAATTCGGAGTAATGACCCTTCGGAATAACGACCCTTGTTTTAAATTCGGAATAACGAGCGTGGTTTTAAATTCGGAGTAATGACCCTTCGGAATAACGAGCCTAGTTTTAAATTCGGAATAACGAGCCTTATTTTAAATTCGGAATAACGACCCTTGTTTTAAATTCGGAATAACGAGCGTGGTTTTAAATTCGGAGTAATGACCCTTCGGAATAACGAGCCTAGTTTTAAATGCGGAATAACGAGCCTTATTTTAAATTCGGAATAATGAGCCTACTTGTAAATTCGGAATAACGAGCCCTGTTGTAAATTCGGAGTAATGACCCTTCGGAATAACGAGCCTTGTTTTAAATTCGGAATAACGAGCCTTGTTTTAAATTCGGAATAACGAGCCTAGTTGTAAATTCGGAATAACGAGCCCTGTTTTAAATTCGGAGTAATGACCCTTCGGAATAACGACCCTTCGGAATAACGACCCTTCGGAATAATGACCCTTCGGAGTAATGACCCTTCGGAATAGTGAACCTTCGGAGTAATGACCCTTCGGAATAATGAGCCTTGTTGTAAATTCGGAGTAATGACCCTTCGGAATAACGGTCCTTCGGAATAACGACATGACCCCGCGAAGAGGCGTTCACTGCAAACGCAATACGGGTAACGGATTTCTGCATTTTGCGGTAGAACGTCATAGTCCCGTTCACATCCAAACTAGCCTCCTACAAAGCCAGTTTGTGTCGTTCCTAACGCTCGTCGTTCCTAGTATGTTCGTGATAGCCGCATAGAGTCTGAACCAAGACTACATGTAGGCCTACGTGTAAACGCAATTGCAATCATGATGGCGCTATGCTGAGACAAATAATCTAAAGGTAATAGAAAGCACCCATTGATTCACCTTGGGTGCATCGAACCAGAGAAGATTATCTTCTTTCTTCCATGTTTCATCGAACTACTTTCCTCGGTATTGATATGCAAATACGACTGGCTGTATCTATAATGTTCTAAGCATTCAGTCCAGATTAGCGATATTTGAGTTTTGCGGGCTATTGGAAAATGAGTATAAGCCTATGTTCAAACGTGTATGCTATTTGTCTGAATCATCTAAACAGAGTTTGGTGTTGGATGCCTAGGAAGTCTTGGCGTATATTATTCGAATAACAAGAAACAAACTCCATTATCATATAAATAATACCCTGTTTACTTTCTAAAGCAAAATGAAAATAGATAATCTAATATGCCTAGTTCGATAAACTACCCAGCAAACACAAATATATTACAGAAAACGTTAAATGTCGGGTTAAAGGTTATGTGAGGGTCAAGGGCATTAAACGTTTTAATAACATTCAAAAAACCTTTTGTTCAAAAATTGCTGATAAACGTTCTAACACAATAGACACTTAAATATGTTTGCCAAATGATATTTTACTATAGCATTTCGAATTTTGGCTTAAAATGTTGTTGTATTATTTTTTCAGTATAACACGAGTTTTCATGATTTTTATATAAACATAGGCCTACATCGATATGTTATCAAAATGAAAAAGCAAGGCGAAAAATAGCGTTGCACGAACTTCTGTTCCCCGTCCCAAACAGACAATTATACCGCATTTATGCCGTAACACGACACAATCTTGCCTAAAACGCCTCTTCGCAAGCTGATTTTTGGACGGCATTTTCCACACACAAATGAATAGGCAATCTGCCCGTTCGAATTCGCGTCGAAAAAAATCGAAATTTGTTCACTTCTTCTTGTCTATACGAGATCAAATTTTAACCCCCAAAATGGTTTTTATTACATGTCGAACTCTACTTGTTCTATTAGGATACTTTGATTCGCTTCATAACAAGATAAACATAACATTTTTCTGCATTTTATAATGCGTTTTTTTTGTCATTTTGGAACGTCATTTTTTGCTACCAACCGCAACGTAATCGCCTTACGGTAATTCCACGATTGACCAATTCACAATAGATTTCACCCTCTAGAGGGCATAATAACCGATTTTCGACTAATGTAGCTTGCCGTTGGCGTTCCCGTGTCACGTTTCACGTAAATTTCGCAATCTCTCTAGTATTGTGTCCCTGCTCGCTAAACATGCGCGCATATAAATGGATTATAGGTACTTTTCATTAGCTGGTATCATGCCCTAATTATAAGGTATAAAACATCACAACACAGGTTATTAAATTTTTCCAACAGGTCTTTGAGACTATGTCGCCAATATTGTTCAGATACGTTACCATATTTTTAATGGATAACAATCTGTGAAAATAATTGGCTCGATGATTGTTCTCATAATCGATCAAGCAGGTTCCATAGATATATTATATATATATCGTACATAACACAATGGTTTCAAAGTAAAAAAATCAGGTCTATTAATGGCAAAAAATCCTGATGTTACGTTCATGTCGTCACAGATACCTTACCTAAATTTTACTCCCCTCGGAAAAAACGCTGCGATAAATGAGGCCAAATACCATACCAGACTTTAGCACATTGGGTGGTGACTGATCAAGTATGGGTATTAAGTCGGGAAGTTTTTACACTAACTTGCACGATTAAGACAAAGGTGGGAAATGGCTTCACACAGTGGCGTAGATTTCTTTTTGACATTGGGGGGGATGAAGTTGGAAAAAAATCTTGAAGTATAGTCAATCCAGCACCCTTTGGCGACAGAATTAGTTTATGATATAAATGCGCGCGAAGCGCGCTAAAATTTTTGCTATTTTGAAGCTAAACTGATGAAATATGGTGTAAAAGTAGATTAAATGCGCGCGAAGCGCGCGAAAATTTGCACTTTTGGGGCTAAAATGGGCAAATATGAGGTTAATTTGGTCAGAAACCCATTATCAGGCATCAACATTGGGGGGATGATTGTATGGACCATCCCCCCCTGGCAAATAAATCCCCCCCATCCCCCCCGGGATCTACGCCTATGGCTTCACAGATACGTTACCACAGATACGTTACCCCCAATGCGTACAAGTAATATTGCTCGAAAATGAAGTATTGTTGAAAAATCACCCATGCATTGTCTTGTGTTCTGAAACTTTTAAAGTTTACGATTCTGAATGATTTTCGTGAATTCTTCGTGGTTGGCATTTTGTCATTCCTGAGACCAAACTTGAACACTTTATGGAGAATGAGCCTGTAGTTGGCTGGGTCTAGTTTTTCTCCCTTCTCAGTAGTGAATAGGTTGGGTAATTTTCTTAGAATTTTTATTTTAGAGGAATGTATACTAGTAGTCTAAATTGTCAAGTTAGCTCAATCATTAAGGAGTTCGACTATGGTGCGGGAGGTTGCGGGTTCAAACCCTGGCGGTGCCTAGTATGCTCTCGTGGAAAAATTGAGCGTACAAAACTCGGGGAGCTGATCCTGGTTGTGATGGTTATTTGTGGTATATCTAGGGTGTGCGCTCTTGTAATGTAGCAGCAAAGTCCCTGATTTGTTGTTAAATGGTTTATGGAATGATGTGGAGCCGTAGTGGTCAGCGACAACCTGTAAAGTGTGCCGAGGCTTGTGGATCAACATCTAGGTGTTGTGCCTTTGCGTAGCGCACAATAAATCATTGCGCTTTTCTTTTTCTTTTTTTACCTCTACACTCGATCCAAAAATGAGGGGAGCATGTGATGGCCATGACGGACTCAGGTTTGCAATACCCATATATTTATAGTTAACAATTAAGCCCTTCAATTGATAACACCTGTACAGGTTACTGATGAAATGTAATATCATAGAAAAAGACAATACACACAATTATATAGCTTTTGTTATTTATTCATACAATATGAATGCACATGTTAAGTTATGAAGGGGTACAAATAGGTTAATAAAGAGACATGAGAGTTACTGCTATAATGGCCGCAAGCTATTCCACACTAAGGATGTTTTAGTAGGCAAAAAAAGGTTCGTCTCAGAGCTCGCACGCTCATTTGTAAAATTGCGCGATTTGAAAAAAAAAAGAAATGCAGAATTTTTCTTTATTTAAATTTCCGGAAAAATTCAGCGAAATCAGATTTTTTTCTCAAAATACCATAAAAATACCAAGTCAGGAATAAAAAAAAAATCTCATTTCGCTTTTGTTTTCAAACAACTTGTGAGCTTTGAGATAAACCTTTTTTTTTTTTGCCTTACATCACTGTAAAACCATGAAGCACCAAGGTCAGGTTAAGCTACATGTATATGGGTCAAAGAGACAGAAAACTGGTAGTTTTGCGAAGGGATGCACTTTTTGGTGATAGTTTTTTCATATTTTGGGGAAAAGTTCCTAAAATTATCCCAAATATTTGCACATTTTAGTTTAAAGGTGTTTAACCAGATTGACAGCCTCATCTCCCACTTTACCCCATCAAAATGCAGATTTTGCTTATCAGGTGAAAGTTTATATTTTTCTAACTTCTAGATTTCAAGTTCATTTTGAGGGAGTAATTCCACTCAAAACTTGGTATAAGAATGTTTAGTGATGGGCTTTGATGGAACAATCGGATGTAGTTCCGACCACAATCTGGTCACAAATCATTCCCTGCTCATAAGCGATTTTCTTTTGTTAAAAATAAATAAATAAATGCCAACAATATTGGTTAGTCTGTGTGATCTGCTAGCAGAATGAAAAACAAAGAGTGGTAAACATAGCAATCTATAATGGTCAAATACTTCATCCCATCAGGAGTTGCAGGTGATGTAGGCGTGCAAGTGCATGCTAACCTAACCCTAAGAGACTGGTAATGTTTGAATGTGGATCATTTGGTGACTTGGGCAGTTACATTTTATTCAGCAAAATTTTAAAATAAAGGTCACCAGTCAGTGGTTTAAGGACAAGGGTGTGGTCTTAAAGAGTTGGTATTAAGGTTGAGATTAGAGTTAGGGTTAGTGTTAAGGATAAGAATTAGGGTCACCCACTAGTGATTAGCATGTTGTAAAATGATGAAGGCCTGTATCCTATATTTGTTCCCCTTACAAATATTATTTGGTGTCTTGCATACCCTGTGCAATATGCACCTCATAAATCTTATTTGTATCGCTTACCCCTACTCAACACCCTTGATGGGTGAAGAATTTGTACCAGCCGCTTATCAGATACATACTGTAAATTGCCAATTTTTGCATGGTTAACTATTTGTGCTTCACTATTTATGAACTGTTACACATATTTTGTTAAATTTGTGATTCGAACCTAAATATACACAAAAGAAAAACATATCATTTGTGCTTTTTCATTCATGTTAGCTGCTTGGAGTACAGCAAAAATGTCTTCTTTTGCAGTACTTTAAACTCAGCTACTACGAATACTTCTGTCTTGTTAACATATTTTCTTCCTTTCAAATTAATAACCTTGGTGCACTTGACAAAATTTTACATTAGAACCTCCTTAAAATAAAATCTACTAAAAACCAAACTTAATAACACAAAGTGTTTTTGAAGTAGTCTTTTATATATTATATAAATGATTTGATAACACAAAACCCTGATAAAACAAATCTAAAGCCCCGACAACTTTGATATAAAATTGGATTGATTAAGCCCATATTTTTTGGTTGAGCTATGAGTTTTAAAAATATTGGACAAGATGTAGTGAAGTCCAATATTTTAAAACTCATAGCGAGACCAATGAATATTGGGCGTATAGTATCATTTTATCATTATTATGTTTTGGACCCAATATTTTCACACACTTGGATTCATCTGAACATAATAATATGTTAATGAGGTTCCGACTTTTAAGCAGTTCAATAAGTTAAGCATGAGGGGAAAATAGTTCTCATCAAGAAAGTCGGTCCTGTACCTCAAAAACCTTTTATTAGACAAAAAATTGAGAAGAACTACTGTCCATCCAGGGCAAAAAATAGAATAATACTCTGGTATCCTACACATTATTATGAAAATTATGAGTGTGGAAAATTATAAACTAATTAGCACATTATGGGAAACATGAGCATATAGTATTACAAGACATTGCCCTGCAACCACATTATTTCAGTCATACCTGTTAGTAGCATATGCAGTGAAAAACAACACCATTATGTACATGTATACCATGTTACTTTACAATTAAAAATACTTGGAAAGAATACATTTGAATAGATAATAATAGCAATTCACTAATGCACAATAAATATGAAGCCAAAGTTATACAGCCAATCTTAAGTTCCCAAACATAATTGAATAATACAATATAGTGACTAGTGGGTAGCGCTAGAACAAAGTGCTCCAGAGTCTGCAGGTACCCCCAAACTTGCAGAAAATCTGAAAGTAGGGGGTCCATTGTAGAGTTTGGCGAGTCAGAGTTCCACAAATGCAGTATAAGTATGTCTGCGGTAGTGCTAGATTGAAAAGCTGTGGGTCTGCAGGAATCCCTGAACTCGCAGAAAATTTAAAAACTGGGGGGTCCGAACTGTATTTTGGTGAGTCCGGGACCCCAAAATGCAGCCTAGCGCTACCCCTGACTTGATAGATCGGTTACAAAGTGAGGTCAATTTAGTTCCCAAAATATCTGTCACATAGGTGAGAAAGGGTGATCAAAACAACTACAAATTTCAGTTTTCTACTTTGTGTTAGCCGCAATGCCGCCCTTGATGAGCCAATAGAGTGGTATGGTAAGAGAGAGGACCCCATGGAAGGGGCTCCTGGGATAGTGATGCCTTCAAAAATCAGGAAGGTCCTTGATTTGTTCAACAAGGTTTCGCTACCAAACGCCTCACCAGTTCCAATAAATCATAAGAGTTCAGATTCGTGTCAATGAGCAACCTAATTAACATATTTTGAGACTAACATCTAATGAAATTTGAAGACGCCAATTTCTAAAATTCAAACAATATTCTCCACATGCTCATATCAATGTTCTTGCTTGCTTATTATTCAATTGAGTTAAAAATTATCATTTTCTTTTAGTGAGGTATTTCTAGGCAATGACAAACTCAGATGAAAAGGTGCTGAGCTTCTCAATATTGTTGGAAATGAAGTTCTCCAGTTAGCCAATTCCAAATTGGTTATGTTCATATAACTACTGTAACCCCTTCATATATTGATATTGTTTTCACAACACTTGTAACTATAAGTAACACATAAATGTCACATGGTATGCTGCCTATACATACAAGCTTTGTTTTTACAAAGTACACTTTGTATACATTATATAGCACTTATATTTGATAAAGTTAATTTATGGTATATACATTATATAGTAGGACTACGTTATGTGCATTATAATACAAACTTTTGTTTACAATGACATACATTGTAACACTAGGTACACACAAGGATAACATGACTATCACAACGATGAACAATTTTATATTGGGAATTCCTTTGCAGTATATTTGTACTATTCCCTATATCAACTACATTGGCTCCATTCAAAGCATTTTGTATTGTATAACAAACACTTTTAACAGAATGTTCTTCTTGTCAAAACCAATTAATTTTACTGACCTGACAGTTTTGGCCATCTTGGTCGAAGGCCATCATCGGAGTGATGGTACTTGATCCTTCCTTCTAGTTGATTGGTCGCCAACAGAGGGTGCACTAGTGCCCAGAAGTGGATTGTATATGTGACTGAGAAAATGGGCCCCCTCATCTCTGTTCAAGGTGTTAGGAGCTCTCTTTCTTATCCACATGGATTCTTTGATGCGGCGTGCCCCCGAATCACATTCCTTGTCGAGGATTTTGGCGCCGTCCCAATTGATTGCATGAAATGCTGGGCCTATTTTCTCAGTCACATATACGATCCACTTCTGGGTGCACTAGTGCGCCCTCTGTTGGTGACCAATCAACTAGAAGGAAGGATCAAGTACCATCACTCCGATGATGGCCTTCGACCAAGATGGCCGAAACTGTCAGGTCGGTAAAATTAATTGGTTTTGACAAGAAGAACATTCTGTTAATTGTATCACACAAACCTGATGAATTTCTTCAAGAAAACAAACACTTTTGTATTGTAAAGTTTAACTCCAAATTTGATAGACAGGTGCCATTCAGGAGACTGAATGTGATTGACAGCTCAACTGTGACGAAAACAATATATTGTGCTTACACAGAAGCATAAACTATTCGCTGTACAAGTGATGTAATAATCAGATTAACTACCATAGCAATAGATGAATGCAATTTTTAACTATATGGCCCTGCACTACTGCCACTACAACGTTCACACGGTACCTATGCATTGAACAATATCATGCTGATCACTGGCACCTGTAAGATTAGTATCTTTGAATAGAGCAGTATTGTATTCAATCTATGATTGCAAACATACACAGATGAGTGCAACCTGCTTGTAGTGCAGGGCGAAATAGTCAACATTGTATTTATCTATTGCTACATAGTTATCCGATTTATTACATCACTTCTACAGCGAATATCAGGGTTTCCCAAACTGGTTTTCCAATGACCCAAATGTCATGAAAAAAATGGAGTGACCCACAGCATAATACAAATGTTGGTACTTGATCGCACATGACATATATTGGTACCCTGCACTTTGATGTAGATAGTACACGATCTGAGGTTATTGTTCCGAACCCAGGCTACTTTTTGTACATTACAAGGCATACAGCCCGTAGTATATGTGATGCGATCAAGCAAAATCAGAAATATTAATTTTTCAGTTTCTTATAGGATAGTAAGAAGCATTTACAAAGCTGGATTTTGCAGAAAACTCCATTAAAATTAAACAACCAATTCCAATTCCAAAGATATGAGCAATTAAAGAATTTCCAAAACAAGAGGAAACAAAATAAAATATTTCCTTTGTTTTGCTATATCTCAAAATCAATATTTCCGAGTTCCGACTGATTTTGCTTGATGGCATCACATATGCGTACTGTATGGAATAAAGCGTAGTATCAACACGTCTATCAATAGCCTCAGATTGATGATGTTATGATTTGATGAGACAAAAGCTACAGAGAACCTTCTTCATGGATGTGAACCTCTTTTGTAAATATGCATTGTCTTCCATTTATTTTTTAATTTTCCCTTTTAGTCAAGGTCCGTGACCTTCTGAAGAAGTGATGCGATCCACATTTGGGTTGCGACTCACATTTTGGAAAGCCCTGAACTATACTCTAAGGCGACACATTGTAAGTCTATGAACTCAAAGTTGCCTGACAGCCTATAGTGGAACACAGATTTAAATAAAAAAACCTTTGATATGAGCCAAGTTACAAAACATTGAAACGGAGCCATGATAAATAGGCCTAAAACTTGTATGATAAAGCCATTAGTATTACTTAGACCTATTAAATCCAACTCAACAAGATTACAAGTCACTACAGCTCTGCATTTTGAAACCATGTACTGCCTGGACCAATGATCTAGTTTCTCTTCAGTTTGGACCAATTTGGAAATTTTGCCCAAATACTGGCCAAATGACCCACAAAAATCAAAATTATTATTAGCAGCATGTAGCCTGATATTGGACTTAAAAGGTTACCTTTTCAGAGTCTTTATTGAACAGCAACGCCATCACAGCATCTTCATTCAGCGTAGGGATGCTGGATATGACCTGCCCGCCATCTATGGTGATTTGCTGTCGCTTGACCACCGGGTTGTCATGTGACCGGAGGAGTGTGAATGAAGATGCTGTGATGGTGTTGCAAGCTATATCGCTGCTCAATTATTCTTATTATTTTCTTTATTTTCACACAACTTGTTGGACCAATTGTGTGCCATGAGACCTTTCAGAATAACGGCCCAGAACCACAGCTATGGTTGAGAGTGCATTCAAAACAATTAGTGGACAATGTGTACCAACCTTTCGGATCACACATCGTGGGATCACATATCAAATTTGCCACTAATCACTTTGTTATGTTCGCACACATAAATAAAACCCAAGGATATTCGCTGCCGTAGTGCACGTTAGTATCCATTGGTTACTGGTTCAAGCCTAGGCTCATACACCTGTTCTGAATTTTGATATGCCATAGGCTTTGTGTTGTGATCATTTCGATCAGTGGTTCGTAACAAAGAAAGCATGAGCCAGTTGACCTAGTAACAGTCATATTCTAACGTACACTACGCCAGCAAATTAGGCTTCCGTCTTGAAATCACATGACTTGACACAAACAGAGCTCATGGCGATAACATGGACGAAACTTTTACATCCTTTTTACTGCTTATATATAATAGACCAAGCGACACATTTGATCCCTAATGAGGAAAGGTAGAATATTGGTGAATGTTTTCAGATTTTCTGTGCATTTTGAATGCAGAGCCTCTCAGGCCTCAAATTAATCCAATAAGATCAATGTGTTATGTTCATTCTTACCATCCAATCGGGACAATGATATGTCTACAAATACTATATCAATAATAAAAAATGTCTTTCCTATGAAAACCAATACATTAGGCATAAATACTGTCTGACCTTGTTCTTTCCTTTTCATCAAACCTACCACGTAAGATATCGAAGATTAAGCAGTCAAAATATTCGCTCGGGAGGTCAGAGGTTACATAGTATACTTGCAGTGAAGGATAAAACAAGCAGTTAAATACTGATCCACACATGAGCTGTATACAGAGTAATTACAAACACTGCTGAAGTATCACCTCGGCCTATTTCATGTTGACCTTTGATCTTTGAACCTGTGACCAACTGGGCTATTCCATTTAAAAACCACACTCCCCTTGAGGAAGATGTTATAATTCAAACTAAAAGTTTCAACCATTCCAAATCCAATAATTTTTATCCAAAAACAGTGGAAACTGTACTACGGAGTGTCAATTTCCACAGGGAGTGTCAATTTCAGATGGAATAGCCCATTATCACACGCCAGCACCATGTTGTGAGTATACTCGTTACCATGTTGTGAGTATACTCATAGCCACTCAGTCTTGCTTAAAGAATTTCTGAATGACCTGTTCTGTTGTGAGTTCACTCTTATAGTTTGCCAGATATTCCAAGATGTTCTCTGGATTTTGGTTGCCTTCTCTTATTTCATTCCAATGGCTAAGCACATCGTAGTATTCGTACATTTTGTCCATGTTCCCTGTGTTACTGTATAGCCGAATCAAGCCCCTGTAGTCGTATTCTAAGCCACTGTAGCCCGGACCAAATAGTTTTTTACCTGTAAGAAACACAAGATTATTTGTATGTGAATGCACTGAACTTTAAGCAAACAAATCAAATAACATTCTAGGCTAAAAACTGCATGACTTGTTGAGAATGCTTGGTAAGAACTGACTTAACAAAATATTTAGATGAAACAAGCCATGAACAGTCAACCCTCAGTGTCCCTCACGTTTTTGTGTTCCTCCACATCAGAACATCACAGTTGCTGGTTGTGACATAAACATAATTATTTTATCACATACAAGACATACATGACAAGGAATGTTGAATAGGAGGTGGCCAATACAACATGATCACAAGATATTGTATTGTTTGATATGGTACATAAAAAAGTGTATAGTGCGCTACGCACAGGCACAGCGCCTATACGTTGATCCACAAGCCTCAGCACACTTTACAGGTTGTCGCTGACCACTATGGTCCCACATCATTCTATAAACCATTTAACAACAATTCAGGGACTTTGCTGCTTCAAGAGCGCACACCCTAGACATTCCACAAATAACCTTCGCAACCAGGATCAGCTCCCGAGTTTCAGATGCGGGTTACAACAAGACAA
The DNA here is from genome assembly GCF_039555335.1 of Amphiura filiformis. Lineage (NCBI taxonomy): Eukaryota > Metazoa > Echinodermata > Ophiuroidea > Amphilepidida > Amphiuridae > Amphiura > Amphiura filiformis. The sequence goes on from NC_092638.1 coordinate 15,390,508, forward strand.
TTAGCAGTAAGTTCCTTGTCCAAGGGAATTTCCAGCTAACTCAATTTTTCCACGAGAGCGTACTAGGCTCCGCCAGGGTTCGAACCCGCAATCTCTCGCACCATAGTCGAACGCCTTATCGATTGAGCTAACTTGACTGCTATAACTTAACCTAAAATATGTAACAGGCTAATATGATACTGAGACCAAGTATGCTAGTGAATCTCACAGGTGGGGTAAATGGACCTACAACTTTTGAATTAATACCAGACATATAATTCCCTTTTTATTACAGCATTAGGATTAAATTCAAAGATATTGAAAGAAGGTATACATGTCACACTTGACAAATAATATAACTGCATCAGTTTGATGCAACTTATTTGGTTACCGTTCTCCATCATCAGCTTGTGACATACAAATGTTGACTAATCCTATGACTTGTTTTAATTTTTTCTTTTTGTACATATAGACCTTTTCCCAGACGTCACCAATCAATCGATATTGGGTCCCGCATTTGAGTCATCTGCACCCAGACATCCAAGACCGCAATATCGATTAAATGACGTCACAGGAAAAGGTATACAGGTCACCACGGTCATCCGGGTGACTTTTTAACATCCAGGTTATATGCCGTTGACAACAAACAAAACGTAATGCCGATGTTGTGTTGTTGTTTGAGTTTGGCGCCACGCTGTGCTTTGTTTTCGACGGCTCCTGACCGGAACTTGAAATATCTTCTTGTTTCTTACCGATATCAATTGAGCGTTGGTACAAGTTTTCAGCCTGACTATACAGCATCATGTCATAATTGTAGAGTGACGCAAGATGACCAACGGAAAGCGCCACCTCGTAATCTTCCTCACCGAGTAGCTTCTCTTTGATGGCAATAGCTTTCATATGCATCTGCTCTGCTTCCTGTATACATTTAAATACAATACATGAAACATAGATGAACAAAAACTCTGTATACCACTGTTAAACTGAAAAAAGAGACCTTTCTACAAAGTATGGATTGAGCAGGGGAGATAGTCCAAGTCGATATGAAGCTTTTCATCTATACCTTAGTTTTTATCGGGAGGAAGGGCTAGTGCAGACACATGTCCTATCATGCATCCTTCTTTATCTGTGACACTCTGTCTCTTATCTACTTTGCATTTCTGCAGTGTAAATGATGCTTACTTGGTCAAAGAAAGTGGGACACTGACAACTGACCTTATATGAACCTAATAATATGAGCTATAGTTCCTTGGCTTCCTCTCAAGAAAGACATCCGTACTTTGCTGCAGCAAAGTCTCAGCATCATCACGAGGGCTGATCGTTCCATGAAATGTGACATTTGAGACTGCTATGCACATACCGCATATTGCGTGATGCTCTATCGCGTAAATGCAAAGGTATCCAATGCTTGTATGATTTGTTAAACATTGTCGATAACCTGATTGGCCCACATGAATATGCGAGAATTCTCACTGCATACAAAGCTCAGGGACTTTGCCTGTTAGTGCGCGATCAGTACCTCTTTAATCTATGCTTATGGAATAGCCTGCCAGTTTCAGTTTGTATGTTGAATTCCTCCGAATACCTGCTTGACAAGATTAAATCTGCCATATTTTTTAAACTGTCATTACTTAATACCAGATATTTGCTTACCGTATATCTATGCATGGATTGGTATAGCCTGCCCAAGTTACCATAATGTTTAGCTGTTTGTACATTGAATTCCCCAAAGGCCTGCTTGGCAAGATTAAGAGATGAGAGATGAAGATCATGGGCCTCCTGGAGGAGCTTGGATTCTGTGATTTTGTCATGAGAGTCAATGGCAATCTCTTCAAGGATCAGGGCTGTAATACAAAGAATATAATTTGTTATCATATTTATTATTTATTTCAACATAATATTCCTAAACACAACACAAATAGAAAGTTAGTACTTATGTAACCCGTCATGAAATTCTTGTTAATAAAATCTTCTCCGATGTCTTTACTTTTGAAGATTCGTCACTAGCCATAGTGACGTTGCAAGGGGTTGTGGCGCCCAAGGGGAAAGAATACACAATACCAGTGGTGCGGTAGCGCAAACATGTGCATACAAATTTGGTATAATCAAGTTGAATTTTGGTCTTTCAAATCACAAATTATGTTGCAATTTTGTGTTGAAGGGGCACCCAAATGAAGAGTAATTTTATGCATGGTGGGTAAAGGTTTCCACTTCTTTCCTATAACAAAGTATCGAAAGGGTATCCAGGCCTGGGTGCCCCCTTAGCCCGAGTGCCCGGGGGCCCCCCCCAGAGCGCATAGGAGTTACGCCACTGCATAAATCTCAACCAGCTTATGTTGTGACGATTTGATTGACACAGATTGCAGCATCTTGTAAGCTCTAGTTTGATACCGCATTTGCTACCAAAACCTCTGACAAAGATTGATACCGGTATATGAAATTTGATGCAATTTCTAAAGTTGCAAATCACAAAATGATCACACAGATGTAAATCTATGCATGGCAAAGCTCGCTTGCCGCAAACAGCCTCTGTCAACAATCCCTAGTGCCCAAAGTTCACTGATGAATACTAGGCCATGATGCGATCGATATAACCTAGCGGTTGTTTCGGGCTATGTCGCGGTCTGCATTCACCTCTACAGCTATGTGTGTTATTTTTTTAATTTGCAACTTTTAAAATTGCACTAAACTTCATATACTGGTATCAATCTTTGTCAATTTAGAGGTTTTGGTAGCAAATGCGGTATCAAACTAGAGCTTACAAGATGCTGCAATCTGTGTCAATCAAATCGTCACAACATAAGCAGATTTATAATGAAAACAGGAACAGCCCATTAGTCCAAAGGTTTATTAGTCTGAAAAGGGTTAAGTTAGGGTTTAGGCATTTTATGTTAGGATTAGGGATAACGTTAGCACTAGGGTTAGAGTTAGTGATAGGGGTAGGGTTAGGATAGGGTCAAAATTAGGATTACAGTCAGGGTTATGTTTAGGGGTTGGTTTAGGATTACAGCAGGTTAGGGTTAGGGTGAAGGTTAGGGTTACAGTGAGGAATTTAGTTTATATCCACGTTATTGTGTTTTCTTACTAATGACCATTCAGACTATCAAACTGTAACCATTAAAATTGTCTTACCTTTGACCCTCCGTGATGATGCTAACAAGAGGTGGTTATCTGGCAATATCTGAGTGATGATTGTGATAGCCTTTTCAGCATGTTCTCTGTTGATTCAAATCACATAGTATCATTTGTTACAAACATTAGAACACAAAACATTTGTACAGCAATCTCAAATGTTTCCATTAGTTATTAGGGCAAAATAATGGGCTTGACAAATGCATGCACATATCTGTGAAATCAAAACACTATCATATTCTGTAAAACATGTTATAGTCACAGAACGTCCTTTGCAACATTGAATTGCCCTATATTCACAAATGAAGGATTTCTGCAATAGAGTCTAGTTATCAAAAATTAATTTTATAGGAAACTTTACTTTAAGAAAAAAAAAGCTCTTTGCAACTTAACAGGCAACACAGCTTGACAAGGATATTGGGGAAAAAAGAATTATCAAACATCCACTGCATTCGTTACATCCAACTCATTACGGCTACAATTCTGGCAAGAATTTGAGAATCCTTTCTAAAAAAGACTATCCTAAATTAGGTGTAGGACGCAATGTTTTGTTCTTAAATTAGCACCAGTCAGAAATCCAAGAATATATTATTATGTTCTGAATCTGAACACGCACACAATGTACTCATGGAAAAGTACAAATATATATGCTCATGAAAAAAATCTGCATCAAAAGCTTATCCCTGACAAAGAAATGTGCTTTCTCTTCCTCCTCTTCTATTAGTCCATTTGGCTTCCTCAAGGCAGTTATGGGTCATTATTTCTCAAATCACCCCCCAAAAAATATGATTTTACACCTCACCCCCTTCAAATTTGTTCAAAATTGGTATCAGGGTGATTTTGGCTGGCAAAGCTCAAATTTCAAATTTTAGCTTAAATCGGACGTACGGTTTTCGCGCTATGCCCCGCCCATTTTTTGCGATTTCGGCGAAAATTGTCGCGTCCATATCTCCGTAACCGTAGGTCCTACTGAGCTGAAATTGTGTCATTTTTTAGCTAATCTCTCAAAGAATGCAAATCTACTATCATTTAGTGTGTAGGAGGAAGAGAAAAAATATGACCTTTTTTTTCTGTACTTTGACCTTGAATTTGACCTTGTTGCCACGTGACTGCTGAGGCTTAATTTATGTTGGAATTACACCTCCATATGTTGTCTACATAATATCAAAAAATTGGAGGGGTAATATTTTTTGTTTTCTTGCTAGGCTTTCATAAAGCAAGCATGTGGTTGCCAGCCAAAATCACCCTGTTTACCAATTTTGAACAAATTTGAAGGGGGTGAGGTGTTTCCCATTGGGTGAATTGAGAAATAATGACCCTTATGTCAGTACTCTGTCACAGTTACTCAGTTCCTATACAGATGTATCGCCTTTGAGTCAATGCACATGATTTAACCCCATGAGCACTACCTGCCGATCTAACATTGCCTCTGATTGGTCAATTACATGATATTTTCACTTTAATCACCAATCAGAATGGAGCTTTGCAAATAATTCACCGTAATTTTTTTGTGTGGTAAAATTATTCTAACAATGTTGCTGATTGGGCCAATTGATAATAAAAACTTCTTTTAGGCCAATCGGCAGGCAGTTCTCATGGGGTTAATACTGTGCCCACTGGGGCACGCACTGACATCTCTGCCTTGTGCAAACCAAAATGGACTGTAGATTTGTACAACAGACTTACTTGGCATCATCAAATTTGCCTGAGCTGTATTGGTGGACATATGAAGCGTAGGCCAAGTCTTCATGGGCTATGGCTACGTGAAGATTACGACCGCCAAAAGCCACCAGCCGGATGTCTAATGCTTGCTGCAATGGGAAAATACAATGGAGAGGTTTGTATAAATGATTTGATTGACAAGTTAATTGGTGCAGAGACAATGCAAGTAGAAACCTGCAAGACCTGCTGAGGAATATACCATTGTAGAAAACATGGTGGACAAATTATTAAAACATTCAGTTCATGATCAAAAGGTTGTGGGTTCGAACCTTGGAAAGGCCAACATGTTGTGACCTTGAGCAAGACACTCTATCACTTGTCCCACTCCACACAAGTAAGGGGTAGTCATATCTTAGTGGTAGTCATATCTTAGCTATCTTAGTGGTCAAGGCTCCCACTGGACGCAATACAATTTGTGCGTCCATACGCAAAATTGTATTGCTGGACGCAATGTTCAACAAATTTCATCAACCAGTTGATTCAGCCCAAAAATGAGTGATTATAAGATATTTGATAACTGTTTCATTACCGTTTTAAAGGTGCTATAAATAAATGTCGCATCATTTACTGTTTAATAATGAGAGGCTGTTGATTTGTAAGAAATGTATTTCCCTCCTCATTATTTATTAATATGGGCATGCATGTTTGTGAGAAGGCTAAGTACTTATCATGTAGTTGATACAATGAGAAAATTCACAATTTGTAGGGCTTGCAGAAACATTTTTGTCACAAATGCCTTTAATTAAATCATTTTCATTTCAAGGAATATAGTTTTAAGAACTTACAGCTAACAATATAACTGACAAGTTCAAAACTATGTATTTCAGACATACAAACATATCAAAATAGTTCTTTTGGGAAGTTTGATCATTATTAAAAAGTAAATAAGCAAACATACATTCTTTACAATGTCCCTATTTCAAGACTTGAAAGTGAAATCTTTACCTATATGCTTGATGCTTACCTGGTAGACTATAGTTGACTGACAAATTGAGTCAACATTAAGAAGATAGAATCCAAAATCTAATAGCACATCGGAATATTTGGGGTGTCTGGTCCCATAGTGTTCTCTGATAAAAGAAATACAACAATTTCACCATTAAAAAAAAAACCTGGGAAATCTTTTCCAACTGACCAGCAGGGAACCAAAGGATGGATCCAAGAGGACACAGCTGTATTCACACTGACAATGAATAAAGGTTAAAACAGGGAAAATGCGACACAATTAGATGTTCACTTATTGAATGTTGTGTCACATCTTCCCTGTTTTTATAATTAAAAAGACACCATTTATACCCGTTCTTTTCATCAATTTTCTTGCATGATCTTGGCTTGTGTTAATACGCACTTCCCAGCTACTTCCGTGACTTAACCCTAACTGCCTAAGGGCTTTTTGGCGATGGGAAGGGAAAGAAGGAAGTAATAAAGAGAGAAAAGAAGGAAAGAAGTTGTTTGCTCTGGGTGGGATTGGAACCCGAGACCCCTCGCATGCCAGGCACTGGGTCGGCGACACTTTGCCACGGGTCTTGGGCTTCGCTGGCCAGCGAAACCGTGCCTATATATCACTTAGGGCGATTGCGTCATTACACCACGTGGGATGCATGCACGAACAGCGCATATATCAAGTAGTATTTTGTAGTATACCGTCCTGTTAGGATTAACCAGCATACAAGCTGTATCAATCCAAGTGTTTGGTACCTATCAGTATTGATGAAACATCAGATTTGTATGTTCTTGAAAAGATATGGCCAACATATTGAATAGTAAGTACCATATGTGATGCGATCAAGCAAAATCAGTCGGAACTCGGAAAAATCAATTTAGAGATATAGCCAAACAAATGATATATTTCCTTTTGTTTCCTATTGTTTTGGAAACTCTTTAATGGCTCATATCTTTGGAATATGTTGTTCAATTTCAATGGGGTTTTCTGCAAAATAGTTTTGTAAATGCCTCTTATTATCTTATAATAAACTGAAAATTTAATATTTCCGAGTTCCGACTGATTTTGCTTGATTGCATCACATATATTTTCTACAAATTGTCTCTTACCTTACTAAATATATAGCATGCTTTATAAGCAGCTCAGCCTTTTTGAACTGACGCTTGACTACACATGCCTTTGATGCTTGCCTCAGGGTGTCTACTACACTCCGTACTGACATACTGGGATGAATATGCTTGAGTGCCTCTATACAATGTTTGTATGCCTGTATAGAAATGAACAAGAGTGATCAAATTAATTGCAAGATTCAATTAGGGATTCAATCATGTTTCACCGTTGTTCATCACCGATTAACAACGATGCGTCCGCGTCGTCTGAGTGGTTTACTTCGTGAGGGCAGCTTTAGCTTTAGCTGCCCGAGCGATAAGTAAACCACTTAGACAGCGCCGGACGCGAAGTTTTAATCGGTGATGAACAACGTGAAACATGATTGAATCCTTTCAACAACGAAACAAGCTAAAGATGTCTAATTCACATGATTCTTTCATTCAGAATGTCCGTTTGTCATTGCCACTAAACCTTACAAAAAGATCGCAGTATTTCTCTGTTGATATCAGCAATAAAACTAAAGAATAAAGCGGTCATATTTACTTGCTACCGCCAAGTGCCGCAAACATAAAAGAGTTCATGTTTACGCATAATATTCCAGGCATGACGAATTTTATGCGCTCATGCGTAACGCGTACACGTAACCTTGCGTTCGTGTATACGCTACTGAACTGTGGATTCATCACAGATTAACAACGGTTGGCTCCTGTACAAGGTATAGGAAGAGTTGTTGAATGCTTGATTACTGATTCTTTAGCATCGATTACACTCGTTTCTGACATACTGGAGAATTGCATCCGGGCAAAAACAATTGAACTGGAAAATGCAAAAATGTGACATGATCAAGAGGAATGAGTCGCATGTCGCTAATATTGTTTTTGAAATATTGGCAAAAACAGTGTTCAAATTCTTTTGTTTTATATTGTTTTCAGCCACTGATAAATTGCTCATAATTTGGTAACCAGATGTCCGATTATAATGGGGTTTGCATCAAAATGTAGCATTCATACCAGAAAATGATGTAAAAACTTCTAATTGAAAATTGCCGTCATGTGACTCATTCCCCTTGATCATGTCACAAATTACTACTTTAATAAGTAGCGTACCCCAAAAAGCAAAGATTCATGAATGTGTTCATAGGCCAAAGTGCCCATCTGTCTTTGCAAAGTGACTTGGGGCCAGACTCCTCTATGAATAATGTTGCTGCGAGGGTCCGCTACTCCTTCCACACAAGTCAGTTTCTTCCCAGCTTAAGCAGCTACCCATTTACACATGGGTGAAGTGAATCAAATAGGATTAAGTGCTTTGCCCAAAGACAGAACACGTTGGCTGTGATGTGACTCAAACTCGCAATACAGGCCAGTAATTGTGTAAAATTTAGTAAAATTGATGCATGTGAGGACGACATGTCATGAACTTAACATGATATATCACCACTGTATATATTTATTTATTGCTTGTTTATATTTTTATCTTTTGTGGGTTTTTTGTTGTTTTTATTTTTGTTTTTTGTTTTTTCTTCTGGGCACTTTCCAGAAAAGGCACTTTATAAATGTTGCTGTATTTACGTATGTGTGTCATAGACCCAGCTGATCTCAGTGGAAAACAACCTCACATGTTGGTGCTTACCTCATCATAGAAGCTCTTAGCAAACCTAAGTGCACACATTTCCCCATGGAGTGATGCTTGATTCACAGGCTGTTTTAATTTCTTGAGTTTTTCCATAAGGTCTTGTGCATGTAAGAATGCTCGTTCTGCTGAGTCGTATCTACAGTTTGCATTCCGAACATATATCAACCTACAACAAAGTCAAAAAGATTATTTTGGTCATCTATTATTTTGACAAATCTATTATATTCATGTGCAACATAGCAACTAATATCAACAAAATGATAATTAACGTCTTAGTTTACTGGCCAGTTAGTGTGGTCAGATACAAGGATAAATGTATCAAAATTCTTTGTCAATGGATGACTCGATACAAAACAGTTGTTGTGTTGTCGCGGAACACGCTCCTTGAGGCGTGCACTTAAGGAAACGATACATGATTTACCGACAAGTGACTCATTTCGGAATGCGATCATCAATTTTGAAGAAAAAAAAGCTTCCACAGGCTTCGTTGGGACTCGAACCAGCGATTCTAGAATGTTTTGTACATGTATGTGAAATAGCTTCAACAATGGTTCGCTGCATAATGGTAAAAATAGCCTTGACCTAAAAAAGGGCGAGAGGTACCATATTTACGGATTCAGGCTAAATTTAAAATTGATATAAAACGTTTGTTTTTTGATCGATTACAAAAATTAATTTTTGTCGTATAAAGAAATTGTATCTGGTGTGAATTATTCCTAGGGCTTTTTATTCCTAGGGCTCTTTGACTTCTTCAAATAATTTTTTAATGATAGAGTGAATCCCCTGGCCCTCTATAATTACGCACAAAAGATCGAGTCCCCTTAATTCAGATCATGCGATGACAGCGTAACTCCCATGATACAAAAATGTAAATAAACAGCAAACAAAAATACCAAAATGAGGTACAAGAACAATGCGCTTGATAACTGGGGCCTTGACATCTCAATAGCTATGTGGCATATTGTATTGTAGGCATAGAGCGTAATACCTGTACACTATCACAGTAAGCATAACTGAAGTTGTAAACAAGTTTCGTTCATCAATAAGGGGAGTTTTGCTATGAAATTAGTTTCTAGTCATTAAAAAATATTTAACGGACTCAGAATGAGAATAACAATAGAAATTGTATGTTCTTATTCCCTATCGTGTCTTAAGAGAATATGCAAGTCCAATATGTTTAGTAGTTGCGCCGGCATCCGCTACTCAACATATTGGACCCGCCTATCCTCCACCACATGATAGAGGATAGTAAGAACAAAAAATTCTGTCATTCTTCTATTACACTCATTATCTGTTATTTACCTTACACAGCATTCATATGCCATTGCTAAATGTGGAGTATCATTTGATAGTGTACAAAGTCTAAGACAAGCGTCGTATACTTTCTCTGCATCATAATACCAGCCTGCTTCTGATAAGAAACCACCTGCGATGAAAAACAAAAATGTACAATCATGTAGTATCTTCTATTATTAAATACATAATTTTTACAGTTGCATCAACTACAATCAAGCTATAGACCCCATTGAATACCACATCACAAAACAATGTCCATCAACATGGATTCAAGAGAACAATATATCACAAATGATTCAAACTGGTGATTCAAAATATCATTCAGAAATACTCAAAGCTTGTTCCACCAACATAGCTGCCATTTCGTTGTTATACCATTTTGGTTGGTTTATTTGATAAGGTCTACATGTCACGATATTGAAATTTCAAAGTGCAATTAGTTTTATGAGCTTCACTTATCATGGGCCAAATTTAAAATACAACATTTTAATCATTTTATTTGGTTTAAGGGGGTACTACACCCCTGTGGTAAATTTGTGACTATTTTTGTATTTTTCTCAAAAACTAAAAACACACTGGTAACAAAAGTTATGTATATTGTTGGGGCAAGGAATCCAATTACTACACTGAAATTTCAGTGACTCCAGACAAGCGGTTCAGTGTATATGATAGGAAATGAGGTACATCCTAGCGGTACCTCATTTCTTATCATAAATAACGAACCGCATGTCTTGGGTCACTGAAATGCCAGTGTAGTAATTGGATTCCTTGCCCCTATAATATACATAACTTTTGTTATCAGTGTGTTATTAGTTTTTGAGAAAAGTGCAAAAATAGTCACAAATTTATCGAAGGGTGTAGTACCCCCTGAAGTAAAAGAGTGCAGCATATGTTTGTAATAATACTGCAGCTCTAACTAAATCAAGCAAGCTGCCATAGGCCTACTAGAATTTGGGCTGAGAAAAAAGCAGATTAATTACGAAATTGAAGCTACTGACTCATAACTATGTTATATACACATGTAACCACAAGCAGGACGGGACCAGGATTGGGCTGTTGCATTTGAAATCAATAAACCCCCTATGGAAGACATGACCTTAATCTCCTACACAGGGGGGTGTAGATTCAAATGGAATCACCTATTCAGGTAACCCCACTTGAAATTCTCACTCATTAAAAGGTCATGACTTCCATAGGGGTTGTATGGATTTCAACTGGAATTGCTCATTTGAGCGGGCATCAAGTGTGATCCAGCAGAGAGTCAGGAAGTTGGTTGTGTGGGTGGGACCAGGTGGTGAGTGCCAAGAATTCTCTAAATTCAGTAAATTTCCGTTGTTAACCGTGTAATTGAATGGGATTATTTTGAAATTTTAAAACGCTTAAAATATCACAAACAAGTAGGCCTATGACCTATGTTAATAAATAATATTAATACAAGCTAAAAACTGTTGGGGTTCGATAATGAACCCCACAAAACTAACAGAGTGTATGGAAAATGCCATACGGCTGAGCGGTTTCGCCGGCTTTCTCCGACCATCATGCCACTCGCCGCCTGGGTGGGACTCAAGAATATTTGTCTTTCAATTTTTCCAATAGCTCACTGAGAATCAGAGCATGCAATGCATACTCATTATCATTATTGCTGTTGTTAACAACCTTACCTAATGAAAAAGCTAGAGTGATATTTTTATCTACTGTGTTCATGTTAGTTGATTGCAGAGCACCTGCTTGGCTACTGTACGAGTCTGCTAGAACTGTTGCTACTTTCACACCATGGTCCATTAGGGCTTGAAAACAATGATGTAGAAAATGCCTGTGAAAGGGAAAGTGAAAATATATGTTATAATATCATTCTTATAAACTTAACAACACTCTGCTGATATAGTGAGCATTCAAAAAAGACAGGCCTAGGTTATTATACATGTGTGTAGGTGAAATACCCATCATTTGTCTCTTGTGAATTAAATGTCAAACCGGTGTGAAAAAGTTCACGGTGTCAAATGTGTGTGTCCTCAGTTTTGAGGTGTCATATCACACTCACAGGCTTATCATGTCCTAGGTTCACAGTGAATGAACATGTAACCAGGGTGTTAGCTAGCCACCCATCCACCTGTCATTTTGGACAGGCAGTTTGCTCATGGGATAGGCAAAATTAATGCCTGTGATATATGCTAAATTCCAAACTAATGCTTGAATAAATTCTGCAAACCAAAATAAGACCCAACAAATAAATCAAGGCTATATCAATAGCTATTTGAACTGACTGAACCTCCAGAAGGGGCAGATGTCTGATTTTTGTTTTTAGGGTAAAATTTTGGACGGGCAGTTCAGGTGAAAATGATGGGCACTTGTCAAATCCTAGAGACCTTGACACACACACTTCTGAAAAAAAGATCATTAGTTTCACGGCAAAAACTTCTCATTTTATATGGTTAAGGCGATATAATACCCCGATTTTCATCAGTACCCCTCTTCTTTTTTTTCTTGCAAATTTATTAAGTACATATATATGTTTATCACCTCATGTCCTGAACTTATAAAATATATCTACATATAAAGTGAATTTCAACAATTTTAGTAAGTCATTTTAGCCCTATATATTTTTTGTTTACTGTAACCTAGTAACTCAGATCTGTGTTTCATAACAAACCATAATTTATTCTTTTGAAAATGTTCAAGTAGGGTACATGAATAGAATACATTAAATCCTTTGTTATACTCTCTATAGAAAATCTATAGTGGTGCATGCAAAATACCTACCATGATATAACACTGAATAAATTAAATAAACACTTACAATGAATGCATAGTCATTAGTTGTTAGGAGAAGAAAAGGCTATTAGGTCACCGTATGTCAGGTTATAGGTCAATTGGTTCAGGTCAAATTTAAGCATCAATTTTGAATACACATGTGAGAGTCTGTGATATCATATGAGGCATAATTTTGATATTCTGTCTTTAACTGGATATATATCGAGAAGTGCATGGTGGATATACTAATATACCTTGGGATGTAAATGGTGAGTACAATTTAGAATGCCTAGTTGAGACGGATTTCACAAATAAATATAAAATAGTTACCAAAATCACAAAACTTAAGCTTACGGAAAACTACCCAATATGGTTGTATAGGTGACAAGAAATACAATTTTTTCATCATTGCTGTAGTATGGTTGTTGTAACCTGTTACCTATGGCTTAATTAAGTTTCAGTGCAATAATGTCGCAAGTTAAAAATGCAAAATATAGCTCAACATTGAAAATAGAAGCATTTTAACCAGTTCCTTTTTGATAGTTGTGGAGCACCAAGTTCATGAAGTCATAAAAGAAATCAGGAACCACTTATTCCCATTTTACATATCAACTTTATTTCCCTAATGTGTTAGCAACACATATCCAAAATTTTAACGAAATCCGTTGATAGTAAGCTTTCCAAAATGAAGTGAATTTAAATCATCAGTGATGTACCTCCTTTTGGCTTCTATCTGTAAAAAGCATGTAAGCTACATTGATACCGATACCACCAATAAAACGAGAAGATTTGCCCCTTCATTTTGCATACCACTTTGTCCAATTTTTTTTTTGTAATTTCTTCACAAAATGCAAAAAATGCAAAAAAAAATCAATGGGTGTAGTACCCCCTTAAATTATGTGCAAGTTACTTTCACTTTGTGCAGGTAGATTTTCTATGTTATCTGCACAAATCCAAGTAACTTTTTTCTGGTAAATTGAATGTGGGTACAGAAAGCTTGTAAACACAGGTAGTCATCCATGGCAAGGTATGGTCATGCACCTGTCTGGCACCCTAGGGGTCTCTGGTTTAAAATCACACTCAAAAAATGTTTTCTCTTCTTTTTTCTTTAGTAACTTCCTTCTTTTCTTCCCCCTCGCCAAAATAGGCTTGGGCGTTAGGGTTAAACCATGTTCATAAAACCTTGTAACAATTTGACTTTTTCATTTGAGAGTTATGTGCACAATTAAATTTGGGTTAGAATTTTCATAGCAATTTTTGGGGGAAACATTATTTATGCCATTTCTTTTGATATTGGCATGTGTTTACATCAATTGTAAAAATTGCTATACAAGCTGAAATTTGTGTAGCAGGTTGTCCAAAATCCCCTACACCAGTAAATCCACCGCTGACTCTTAGATCACAAGGAGCACCTGGTGTGCATAATTTACCATACTCTACCTTCATAATTGCTAGGCCTGTCATTTTGAGCTGTTCATATTTTGTATATTCTTGAGAATTTGGTAAAAACATGGATTTGTCATTCAAATAATTAAAGTTTTGACACACACACAAAAAGTTGGGGCAGGTAGGAAACAAGAACTTCAACAAGGAAATCAACTTTCTTTAGCATCATATTTATAGATTTCATGAATGTCATACAATACCTTTTATCATTGGCCTTTAGAACTTTGGCAAAGATATCCAGCTCACAGAATTCCATCCCAAGCTGACATAATCGCCCTTGTTTGTATAACTGCAATCAAAATATATGTTATAGATGTTATTAACGTACACGCACGGGTAAAAAAGCCCACCTTCAGCTACAAGCCCAGTTAGCCCACCTCCTATTCTTCAAAATGGTATAAGTTTCAAGTTTGTCGGAATTAGGCAACCGGGTCAAAGGTCAACCAGTAAGGGTTGGTTTTTTAAAGATTTTAATCTGCATACCACCTCTGGGTCCAATCCACCACTTAATCAAAAGTTTTAATGGTCTGTTATTGAGACATCAATTGGCTAATTTTTATCATAAATAAGTTGGAACATTTTCTGATGTAGGGGTACCAACGAGGGGATCTGAAAATCAAGCAAATGAAATTTTGACAAAACAAAGAGGTTTTGAGATACATTGTTTCTACGATCGAATATAAATTCAGCTTGACAACTCTTTTCCCACATGCACAAACAATAGGCCTACCATGAGGGAGAGTGGAGACAATCACTGACATTTACACAACGAATAAATAATGACTTGCTTAAATATGACATGCATCGAGTGAATTTTACGATTGAGGTAAGGTTTTCGGCCTGTTACAGGGGCGGATCCAGGAATTTTCAATCAAGGGGGCGCCGAGCCACCGCCACCGTGGCTCAGCGCCCACACAAAGTCAGGCGCCTCCCTGCAAAAATACACATAGTCAGACGCCGATCTGCAAAAACGTAGTAGGCCAGTGGGACAACGCAACCGCTACGTGAACGAGCTAGACTATACGTCGAACAACTGAATACAAGCACAACGTATGGACCAATATATTTTTGTAAACATTTTAGGCCTATAACAAAATGTATATTTCGTACAAATTGTACAACTATAGTTTCTACCCTATGACCTATAAAAGTTATCAGTTATCAAATTGTCCGCAAAAAAATGGTCATCGGCATCGCAAGTACCGGTATCTTTGATGCTGAAAACTAAGGATATTCACGCAGGGACAGGCCAAAAACCTTACCTCGATCGTAAAATCCCGCCGATGCATGTCATAAATAATTCATTATTCCATTGTGTAAATGTCAGTGATTGTGTCCATGTATTGTTATTGCACCTGCGATCTCGCGCGAGAGCAGTTGTCAAGTTGAATTTATACTCAATCGCTGGATCACCACGTGAATTCGCCTCTCGAAAACCTCTACGAGGTTGTTGCATCGAGCACGCTAACTGGCTTAGCAATTATTAAAGTAGTTTTGTAAACCAATCAGGTTAGACATACTTTACTGGCGAGTCACATTAATTAATACCGTAAAAGGCTGCCGCGTTCATTGATTGGCTTACGATTTCAAAGAATGGCTTTTGCAACCAATCGCAATACGGGTTATATGACGCCCGTCGGAAATTTTGCATACGTCCATGATGACGTCATGCCCCAGTGCCACGGAGCTGGCTTTTCTGCGAAAGCGAGCGAGTGGTATAAAGTCAGTTTCACACCTGCGATTTAATGGAGCACATCCACAGCGCATTTGACAGATAAAAATGAAATTGGCAATTCTGAGCAACGGGATTCCATGAAATGGACGATTATGTAAGTTATTCTACAGGATCGGTAATAATTAACAGCTGTTCTGCTGTATTTGAAGTGCATATTGAAGTTTGTAAGTTTGTGACTTCGTATGTTATGTGCAATTGATATTATAGGAAGCTTAAATTGGCAGGCTCTCAGGCTGCGACAAATCGCCTGTCCGATAGCCCGGGGCAATCACATTTTTTGTCGGGCAATTAAAACTCTGAAGAGCTGTGCCCGATCGGGCAAGTCTAAATTTAAACCAATTAAAGCTTGATGATTTAAAATGGAGTATTTCTGTCCAACTTGGCGTGTTCACAGAACTAAAAAAACGTCAAAACAAAGTAGAAAACTTCTTGAAATGGAACTCAAATTTCGCTAGGCACTCGCATCCCACACCAGACTTGCAGACATATACATGTATATATATGCTAATGAACATCATGCCGTTACGTGACGTATTGGAAGTTTGGCCAATTATAGAACCTGGGGGAAATATCATGACGTCAGCTGGCCATGTATTTGCATATGATTGAGATTGAGATGTACTAGTGGTTGACGAAATACGTAAATCGCCATGACTTTACTGACAAAATTTCACATAAAATACACATTATTTTCCACATGTAAGAAACAAACAGTGAAATAATTGAATGAAATGTTAATTTTTTATGCATTTCATGAATACTCATTTATTTATCAACTTAACTGAGAAAAGTATTGGATTTCCGTAAGAATGAAACTGCCAAATTCGGCACACTTACGGTACTATGCACTGCACGTGCACTGCATGTGACTTTGTCGACAATTGTTGCCGGGAATATTGGTTAATTTCGGGCAATTTCGGGCAACCAATTTTGGATATTGCCTGCCCGATCGGGCAAGCTAAAAAATAAAATTTGTCGCGGCCTGCAGGCTCTCATGCAATGTATCCGTCTCTTCCGAACATATATGGACGTTCAGGGCAAGTCATACTGAAGTATGACTTGCCCCAGTTCCAATAATTGAAACTCCCGGCGTTCCAATAATTGAAACTCCCGGCTCCGGCCGGGAGTTCCAACAGGTGCTGTGTATGTGTTTGTATGTGTTTAATGTGCATCCACATACACACTTAGCCGTCGGTTCGAAGAAATCGTTGCTCCAAAAATGATTTCAAATTGCACATTTGTAATCATTTTTCACCACAAAATATGATGAAAATACAGGTGAGCAATGTATGAATATATGGAGAGGTCAAACAGGTTATTAATTATTGTCAATATTAATATTTTGCGACATTTATAATGAAAATAATTAACACTCTAAACACCCTAGATGGCACCTTCTACAACTTGAGAACAAGTCCTCAAACGTTCGAAATTTGTAGTTAATACTACAACTGGACTTGCCCACACAGGGTATAGAGCTAGACCTGGATCTGGATTTGGTTAAGTCGGCATGGCATCCTAGTTCACCACGTAAACTTGTATGGCTCAAAATTCGGACCGCTCGCCATTAGGCCGTATAAAATTAATGTTTTGGTTCTCGTCCAGAGGATTTTCATGAATTGATGAGGGAGGGAGGTGTTTTTTTTTTTGGTTTTTTTTTCAATGTAAAATTAGCATTGTCAGTAGTTTTCGGTCTTCTCCAACAGTGCTTGAGGAAGCACGACGAGGCCTTTTTTTTTTTTTTTTTTCAAATGTGAGATTCTGAGGATAACCCCTAGAGTACCACAAAAAGACTTGGAAGTGATGCTTGTTCTCTAATAAACTTATTTATATGTATGAAGATTTCATAAATCATTCCAAAGTCTAAAAAAATTGAAAAATCTAAAAATCAAAAAAAATCTGACAAATCCCAGAAATTGAGGAGGGAGGGGACGAGAACCAAAATATTAATTTTACACGGCCTTAAAGGAGTATTTCGTGATCCTAGCATCCTCTATGTATGTTATTTTTCATTAGATATCCACGAAAAAAACCTATTCCCAAAATTTCAGTTGATTCCGATTTTGCGTTCGCGAGTTATGCATGATTATGTGTATTACACTGCTAGACAATGCGTTGTAATTTCGTTCTGGTGCACCAGAACGAAATTCAAATTTCACGATATCTCTGCTAAACGAATTAATCTGCAAGAAATATTTTGTACATAAACATTATGTAGCCAGAGGTTTCCAGTGATATAAAAATCTCAACTTTTTTGGAGAAAAGTGGGGGGATGAGGCTGTGCCTGGGATCACGAAATGCCCCTTTAACATGGACAGATAGTATCAGTTTGTGAATGAGGACATCGTATAAGTTCCTTGTACTAATGGCATCCCGAGGGAAACATTCCACCAACTTCATTGCCCAAGTCTTGGGATGTAAATGCAAATGCATATGCCAAAAAAGCCAAGCAAGGCGGGTGTTTACATTTTTTTTAGGCCTTTTTTTAAGGGGGAAATTAATCAAGTCATGAGGAGTCACATTTTGCCACACTAGGGTACATCTTAGTATCATGATAGGGAAACTGCAAACAAAAATGTAATCATGTTTATTTACGCCTATTACAGCTGGGTTGTGCAATTGTGGACGTGCCCTTTAAAAATTAAATGTCTGGAAACACATCAATCATATCAATCAACTCTTCAACCCACGCAGGGTGACTGTTTTTCACTGCATTTTTACATCTTTCTTACCTTGTAATAAATATCAAACTGAATATTTTCAGGGAGCTGTTTAAGCTCTCTCTTGTGTCGCGTATACGTGGCTACAACTGCACTAATTGCGGAATTATAGAGGGTTTCTGGTACCCATTCTAACTCTATTGCCACAGCCATGTTTGGGCCCAGTTGCTGTTTTGATGACTTTTTTTCGTCCGATTTGGTTCGGTAATTCTCGGGTCTTTCCGTACTGCATGCGGTTGCCAGTTATGTGTACGAAATTCCCATTTTCGCACTATCCGAAATCCATAAGCATGCCCTTTTTATAATTATCGATGGGTGGGTTCTCAGGGTTCTCACTCAGTGGAGACCAATTTTCAGGGCAAATTTGGGTGCTTTGGGGTTGTTTTAGTTTGTTTGTTTTGTTTGTTGGGGGGGGGTTGTGAAAAATTGCTATACTGATGAGTAGCTAAATACAGCAAAATGATAAAGTAAGTACGGTATAGAGAAATTCAGCATCTGAAAGTCTATGTGGCATGTCCCCGAACAAAAAATTGTGATGAACCCTGTCATCATACTGTCATAATATTAAATAATTATTTTGATGATGAAAAAATAGCAATTGTCAAGAATCAAGTCAGGATGAGAATCACAATAATTATGAGCCCTGGTGGGAGGGTAAAATTAGGGGGGCAAGTTGGCAAGCCAAAAGGGCGGGCGCGGGCCGCAGGGGGCAAACAATTTTGGCAAGCTAAGAGGGGCAAAATATTTTGGCACACATTCTTGGACTGTCTTTTAAATAAAACGCTCTAGAAAACAGTACGGGAAGGGGTATGAACGTTCAGTGGGCAGTATTTATTGTGGGACATTATTAGAGCACATCAGACATATCGAATTGCATTCTGAATACGAAGAATGTCCTTCTGATATCAAATAATTTTGATTTTTTTTTAAATTCGCAATGTAATACACATTTTATGACAAATCATTAAAAATTGATATTTTTGATATTTAACAGTACTCGAAGTAAACTTTATAAATCTGATGATTTATATTTGAAGTGTATGTAGGTGGAATGAAAAGCCGACGATCAATTGAAAATTTTGACCTTTCGTACTAGATATGGATTTCTTTTCCCAAAACACCAAAAAAATAGGTCTTTTTGGGAAAAAATCCATATCTTCAATATGAAAGATCACTGAAATTTTCAATTGATCGTCGGCTTTTCCTCCAGCTACATACACTTTAAGAATATATCATTAAATTTATAAAAATTACTTCGAGGACTGTTATATCTCAAAAATGTGAAAAATATCAAATTTTATTAATTTGTCATAAAATGTGTATTATTTGTTTATTGTAAATTTCATGAAATGAAAATTATTTGATATCAGAAAGACATTCTTCGTATTCAGAATGCAATTCGATATGTCTGATATGCTCTCATGTCCCACAAAAAATACTGTCGAAACGCTCAAAACGCTCATTCCAGTTCCCTTAATATGCAAATTTTAGTGCTCGCTGCATTCGCAATTATATATATCTAGACCATAAAAAAAAAATTGCACTGGGATATTTGGCATATGCAAAAGAAGGGAGCAAGCGATTTTTGGCAGGCCGAGATAAGCGAGGGCAAGCAATTTTGGCAAGCTGTTTGAAATTCCCCCACAGGGGCTAATAATTAATAATTATTGCACAGGCCCTTATGCAGGATTTTTTTGAGGTGCTGATTTTGGAAAAGTGGAGTTTTCCAAGAGGGGCCGATTTTGTGAAAAGTGGACTTTCTTCCCAAAATGTGGACTTTTTGGCCCCCAAAAAATGATTTTTTTGCTTGCTTCTCTCGCAAATTGTGATTTTTTGGGACTTCATGACTTCTGCACCCCCCCCCCCCCCTGTGTACGGGCCTGCACAATGCGAATGAGAAATTTGAACTACCTACATGTAGCCTATGTCAGTTGAGAGAGGGTGGGCAACAAGAAGGGGCACTCGATTTTGGAAGGGCACTAGGACTAGTAGGCAATTTTTTTTTTCGGGGGGGGGGGGAATGTGCCCCCGGGAATGTGCCAAATGAGAGAACCAAAACGAGCTACAAGGTTAAGGGAGGGCAAGACACTCGCATAGTCGCATGATATATCTAGACTATTTAGAGTCAATATGACCCACCACCACCACCACCACCACCAATACACCTTAGGGAACAAACCAAAAGATCGATGACGTATAGCTTATAAACACAACTAGTTTCGTTTCTTAACGGACCCCTTCCCTCCCTGCCAGAAACGTAGGCCTAATTATAAAATGTTGAAAATTCTGACATTAGTAATAATAACATTCTTCAGACCGATGTTTTTTACAAACGTTATCGAGTATTTTTACCCCCCGTAGTACCCCCCTCCCCCTAAACGAAACTAGTTTCGTTTATAGGACGTCAGCGATCTTTTGGTTTATTCCCTTACCCCTTAAACAGGCTTAAATTGTATTGAAACCAGTCTTTTTGAATAAAATAAACACACTATCTCCCGGTGGCCATCTTGTGTGACTCCTTACATTTTGGTCATCAAAAATGTATGACCCCCCTATTTTTCTTTCCAAAACTTTATACGACTCCCCCAGTATGACCCCCCCTTCCGAAGAAAATACCAGCCGGAGCCTCCTAAGCTCTACCCATTTGTGAGGGTCAAAATGAAAATGTGGGGGGAGGGGACTGCCCGAGCGAGGTGGGCAGGGCGTTTTTTTTAAATTATTTATATTGGATTTTTAATTATTAGATGAATCATGAAAAGTGCCCAAACCCCAAGATTTATATACTCTACTAATTGTGAGCCCGGTGGTCGGGCGGTGGTCCCCCGGTGGTCCGTGTGAGCAAAAACTGAAAGGGTGCCACATGAAAACCAATACCAAAAATCGTTCCCTTTTATTATTCCAATTTGGCATCACCTAAGAATGATAATGATATTTGGCCGGTAGAGGGCTCTAATTAGCTTACAAGCTGTCAAAACAAATATTTCGCGCCACGAAGCTCGTCGTACAAACAAATTTTTGCCCAAATCAAAACAATAATACATTGTACAATTCACAATTTTCATAGTTGATCGAGTATCTATTTACTATCTACCACGACGACTCGAGAATGTGAGTAAAATTTGTACTAGTATTCTGGGATTCATGGAGCAGACACTTTTGCCTCGATTAGAACTTTGGAAATCTATAGGTATAAAAGAGCTTAAAAGGCAAATAATGAAATTGTTGTCATCGAATGTATGGAGCAAGTATTCAACCAAAATGCCAAATGACAATTTGATTGACTTATTCAATTTTAAGCAATTTATAAACGATTTTGGAGTTGAGTAGCATTTTTATGCCATAGATTTACACACTGAAGTATGTGAATGTACCAAGAGAAGAGTAATGAAAGCAAATTTTGCTATGGCTATGCATAAAAAAATGCTAAATTCCAACACTGGTCATAAAGGATGCGACGATGGGATGTTCCTCGCTAGGTTGAGCCCTTGTATTCATAAAACTGCAAGAAATAATCTGTACATTGTACACATGTATCATGGAACTAAATTTTTGTAATTTGATTTTCAGATGGAGAATACCACTTTTTGCTAGACTACAGTGCATCATTGCCCCAAAGACAAGTACAGACCAGTGACAAATTCTAATTCTGTTGGTTATTTTGTCACCACTGCACAAGATGTCCGTTGTAACTCTGCAATTGGGACAGTGTGGCAATCAAGTAGGGTTGAAACTATTTCAAACACTTGCGTCAGATTTGCAAAATGAAAATCTACCGAAGTCTAAGAATAACCAAGAGTATGTTGAGGAGAGCCTACAAAGATTTTTCCATCGCAATGATTCTGGTGGCGGTATGACGGCAAGGGCTGTGTCTGTTGATATGGAAACAAAAGTAATACAGAATACAGTGACAGAAGCTAAGAAGTCTGCAAAATGGAGATACCCGATTGGCCAACAGTTTTGCAAGAAGAGAGGTGCTGGTAATAACTGGGCTGATGGTTTTTACAGTCATGGAGCAGACACGGTCGAACCTGTCATGGAAATGATACAGAAAGAGGTAGAAAAATGTGATGCACTGGGTGGTTTTCTGGCTCTTATGAGCGTAGCCGGTGGAACTGGTTCCGGAGTTGGAACTTGTGTCAGTCAGGCACTAAGAGATGAATATCCCCATACTGTCTTGATGAATCAACTCATCTGGCCACACAGCAGCGGAGAAGTTATACTGCAAAACTATAACACTATTCTGTCACTTGCTCATTTGTACCAGTGCTCAGATGCAATATTGCTCATCCAGAACGATCATATAAGAACAATATGTTCACGTATCACAAATCAACCCAATGTATCGCTGGACAATATGAACCAAATTATAGCCCACCATACAGCATCCGCTCTACAGCCAGCATTGAATTCTAAATCACATTGGCAAACTTTTGGTGATATAATGAAACAATTGGTGCCACATGCAGATTATAAACTTCTCACACTCCGCAACGTACCTCAGGTATCGCAAGAGTCTCTAGCATTCAGCAGTTACAATTGGCCTAGTGTGTTGAAGAGACTGAGACAGATGCTTATCACAGGAGTGGTTATTGAAGAAGGTAGGTACCAGCACAGACAAACAAGTACCTAGACCTATGACTTTGGTTCGCGTAGTGAAGCCGACACTGCTTAGCAACGACTTTGACAAGGACGCATACCCGGACGCAAGCAAGCCGATATGTTCGCGTCTATGGAACATGTTGCATTTGACGTGAGCGATAATGGTGCAACAATCACGCAAACGAGCGCGTCTTTCTCTCCAGACATGAACGCTTATTTCTTCGCGTCCGACCACCCGACCAAAATCACCTTGGATACGTGGCTTCACCTACTGCCACGGTCAGGGATGGGCAGTCATAGCCTCATAGGGCTAGGTGGTATGTCTATGGGTACCAGTACAGTAATACAGTGTACTATAAATTTCATTAAACTAAAACTAAACACAGAAGAAATACACTCAACTGTATTTTTCCCTAAAAATGAGAATAAAACAATGTACTGAAAAAAATTGTATTCCACATTGATGTTGACTAGTAGTTCTAGATTTGAAATAATTTTTGAATACTTTGTACAAAACAAGGTAAGCAAAATATATCAATTCTATTCAATACTTTTAAGTGCAGTTGTTATATGATCCATAATGTTGAAAATGTCCAAAAGAACATAACCATTTCCTATCCATTTGTATTCTATATTCCCAGGAATGAACTGGCATGTCAAAGTGCCCACATCTCATCAAGCAACTCCTCACCCCGCCTTCAGCAGATCCCTTGCTAACATCCTTACTCTGCGTGGCAAAGAATCATCCATAGCAGACACCTCAAGCTTTAGCGATGCCAATATGTATCCTGACTGGATCCCGGGTGACATGGCTCTCACTGTTTGCACACAGAACAGGGAGTTCTGTAGACACGAGAAAACTGCCACATTGCTTGGTAATTGTCAAGCTCCTGTGACAAGTTTAGACACTGTTGTTCATAAAGCATGGAATATGTTTGCCATGAGGGCGTATGTACACTGGTACACTCGCTATGGGATGGCAGAAGAAGAGTTTATTGATAGTTTTGCTTGTTTGGAACAAGTAGTACATAACTATAAGAATTTGTAATGCATAATGCATACTTTGTAACAAGTGAACCAGGTGGTGAATGACGTGCATTCTCTAAATTCAGTAAATTTCCATCGTCAACCGTGTAATTGAATGGGATTATTTTGAAATTTTAAAACGCTTGAAATATCACAAACAAATAGGCCTATCTATGTTCATAAATAATATAAATACAAGCTAAAACCGTTGGGGTTCGATAATGAACCCCACAAAACTAACCGAGTATATGGAAAATGCCATACGGCCGGGCGGTTTCACAAGTTGCCGGCTCTATCATGCCACTCGCCGCCTGAAGTGAACCTTCATGTCGTAGAGAACTGGGACTGATTTTGTTTCCAATCATAAACAGTAATAATTTTTGTAGAGATGTTATCAAATGATGACTTAAGCGATAAAAATATCTGCCTGTTCTATGGGCTGATGGACCTTAGTGACTCCATTTGAAGCCTACACCCCCTGTGTGTGGGGAGATTAAGGCCAGGCATGTCTGCCATAGGGGGTGTATGGATTTCAATTGGAATAGTCCCTTATTATGACCTGATACCATGTTTTTCCTATTTCCCCCTCAAGATGTGTACATTAATACAGTAGGCCTACGCTTAACAATAACATCTTGACACTCCACATTTTTGTTTTTGAAGAGTGAGGTCTTGTCTGATGTGCTCTCATTGCTACCAGAGCCCTTTGTTTTATGTTTAACTTAAGGGATCTAAAATGAGCGTTTATTGCATTTCGACAGTATTTTTTGTGGGACATGAGAGCACCTCGGACCTATCGAATTGCATTCTGAATACGAAGCAAGATATCAAATAATTTTAATTTTTTGAAAATCACAATATAATACAAATTTTATGACAAATTATAAAAATTTGATATTTTTCAAATTTTGATATATAACAGTCCTCAAGTAAATTATATAAATCTAATTCTTAAATCTAATTCTTAAAGTGTATGTAGCAGGGAGGAAAAGCCGACGGTCAATCGAAAATTTTGACCTTTCATATTGAAGATATGGATTTTTTCCCAAAAAGACCTAATTTTTTTGGTGTTTTGGGAAAAAAATCCATATCTTCAAATGAAAGATCAAAATTTTCAATTGATCGTCAGCTTTTCATCCCACCTACATACACTTTAAGTATAAATCATCAGATTTATAAAGTTTACTTCGAGTACTGTTAAATATCAAAAATATCAATTTTTAATGATTTGCCATAAAATGTGTATTAAATTGAGAAAAACAAAAAATCAAAATTATTTGATATCAGAATGACATTCTTCGTATTCAGAATGCAATTCGATATGTCTGATGTGCTCTGATGTCCCAAAATAAATACTGTCCAAACGCTCATACCCCAGCCCTTAAACATATGTGACTCAATCTGATCTACTCACACCAAAGTAGGAAATGTTAAAATCCCCAAGTCCCTGACATACTTGGTTGTTATTAACCTTTTTCATACATTGTCTTATAATTTTATTAATTTTTTTGCCTATATCAGAATTTCATCATAGCCGACTTTGGTCTTCGATCAGATCGGGTCACATTATGAAACTAAAATAAAAATTTCACCCTATTCCCGATTAATTTGACCAAATGCAATCCAAGTTATTGCAACCATTCATAGCAACGAGCAGGCCATGAAATTTCTGTCCTCTATGCAGACGTTTCTAGATCACCATAACACATTAAACAATCACATTCAATGCAATAATATTGGGTTCTTCCACAATGTGGTGGTTTATTATATTCAGTACATAATTAATTTCATATATAACATGTTTTCTACATATATATTTTTTGTACAATGAATCACACATAGTATCAGTTAACACAAAATCATTATTACCTATGACCATCAATACAATAAATTGGTGTACATTGTGGGTTCTGCATATGGACTGATCACAAGATCATATAAATCAATGGACACTTCTTTCATTTTGACTTAAAAGGGGAATAATTGAAAAATCATTTCCCTCAAATTTTAAGTAACAGAAACAGCAAATGTGATATAGCCATTTGTTTTATCTATTTTCGTAACTTCTCATTTATGCAGAGCAATAATTTCAATACCTATAAATTTATTTCTACAAACAAGCTGTACCCAATTGTGGTACCCATCAGTTTTGATGCTTATTGAAAAGCCAGCTTGTTCAAAATACAACATTAGATCCTCTTTTATGACCAGAACATTAATTGTTTTATGACCCTCAATGAAACTTCATAACATTAATATTCTAATAAGTTTGATCTCATGTTGCATATTGACATGCAAGCTGTCCATAATCACCAGAAACTTTCGGGTCAAAATCATTTTGATACAGTGTATTTTTTTTTTGCATTCTGATATCAGAGGGATAAAATACAACCTGAGTTACTATAAATAATGAAGACAGGGAGTTACATTTGACAGTTGAAATCCACAACCCCTATGAAAGATGTGACCTTAATCTCCCACACAGGGGTGTAGATTTAAAATGTAGTCACTTGTAATTAGGTAACCCACTTGAAATTCACACTCTCTGTGTGGGAGATTAAGGTTACAAAATGTATGTCTTCCATAGGGTAAGGATTTTAACTGTAATAGCCCATTATATATGTTTTGTTTACAATGTTATAAATGTTCTTAGTGTACACTGAATTTAACTGTTGTGGCCATGGAGCTATTAAAGATGGAGAAGCAATAGATTATGTAACACATTGTTCACTTGTGCCGATTTGAAATCTGACAAGCTATTCATCGAAAGGTACCTTTTGTTTGTGACAAAGGGCTTCCGCCATTAAATCGGTAAGCTGGCCCGACAGTGTATTAACGCTTTACCTAGCAGGCTACTGTCAATAAGTGATCAAACGAAAGTCGTGTGAAAGCGCCTATTGGAACGAAAAGTGATTGAGTAGCCGTAAGCACAAAAGGCACACATTAGCCGCTGAAGTACAGTTCGTTGTCACCCTACTGAATTTAGGTGCTTCATTTAAATAAATTGAATGCGCTTGCTGAATGATTACACATCAAGGCTGCCATGTCTGCATGTCTATAGTACTGTAGAATGGTAATAGCTACGTATACATGCAACATATAATAAGTATACCGGTATAGGCCTATATAAAAGTTGTTTCACAAATTGACATTTTATTTTATTTTAAGAAGGAGAATGTCATAAACAGTGGCGTACTGAAGGGGGGAGCTCTTCTGTGAGGGGATGAGGGAGGTAGAGGTGGAGGAGGGGATATGAAGAATGAGAGGAGGACTGGAGGAAGAGAGAAAGAGGAAGAAATGAAGAGAAATAAATAAATAGATGTAAATAAATAAAAAGGTAAGGAAAATGATAGGAATGAGAGGGGACAAAAAGTAAGAGGGGATGGAGAAGGGAAGGGTGATAAGAAGAGGGAGTGATACTTTAGCAAGGAAAGAATAAGTACAGAGAAAGGAAAAGAAAGGAATGACAAATAAATGTAGGCCTTATAATAATTATTATAGAAACTAAACACAGCCCCCCACATAGGCCTAACACTAACAGCACTATAGGCAGCCATTCGATGATTTCAATGCCGTTATGCGTTACGTATTTAAAACGCCCAGTCAGATGAATTTTACACCTGCCAAGCACAAGTCACCCAATTTCGAAAATTGGATGTTGAATGTACACTCTCATGAATATTGATTGGCAACATTTTCCAATATGTCAGCGCTCAAATCGGACACAATAGAACAATAGATCATTCAGTGCGTTGGTTGTGGCGGTACAAACTGCAGAAAGTCAAACTTGAATGAACTATTGTCAAGTTTGTTCAAATTTTGTCTTCCACCAAAACAGATTTGTAATTTTTAATTATGTCACTTCATAACCAACAGCATAACTCCAAGTGTATAATCAAAATCACTCTCCTGTGACGTGATTCAAACCTATTCAAAATTACTCTCCAGTGATGTAATCTTGAATAGTTCCGATGGGCTTTAAGCATCCAAGATCCCAGAATATTCCATTTCTTTGGCAAGAGCTACTTAAAATTCATTTATACACAAATGGCTTATTCCACTTGAAATCCACACCCCCTATGGAAGACATGACCTTAATCTTCCACACAGGGAGTGTGAATTTCAAATGGGGTTACCAGGAAGCTTCAAAATAAGCAGGCACCCAGGAGCCATTTCCCACTGGTCATAACATTTAGTCCACACCAATATCATATGAACTAGGCTACATTTTTTTCAAATAGAGCCTGGTAGTTAAAGTAGGTTTTGTATTTTGTGTCAATTGAAATTTAAATACCTCTTAGCCCTTTAAAATGGCTCCTTGTTCACTAGATAATCACAGGATCAGGAGCTGTTTTCCCAAATGTGTGGCTCCTGGTCCAGATCTGCTTATTTTGAGGCTTGGTTACCAGTATGGGTGACTCCATTTGAAATCTACATTTTACACCCCTGTGTTGGAGATTAGGTCAAGTCTTCCATAGGGAGTGTATGAATTTCAACTGGTGAACTGGAAAAGCCCAATCTATTTGGAAACTGCTGCAATCCCGGGGGAGGTACTCATGGTTTGGGTAGGGATGTGCCGCCAAGAATCTGAAAGTGCACCCAAATTTATACCATTTTCCAAGAAAATTTGACCCATTTTGATACCGGAGGCCACAATCTTTTGACTCCTATTAGGTGAAAATTAGGTGTGTTCCAAAATTGACTGAAAAGGAGCAATTTGCTATACCAGAAGGCAAATATCTGCAGCACACCCTGGTATGGTAATTTGTACTGAGTATCACCTGGGGCTGCAATTCAGTTGGCAGTATTTGGCTTTTAATTGTAGTATCTAAAGTACATGTAAGATTTGTTTGAACATCTTTGACAATTAAGGTTGTCTACTACAATGAACATTTACGGTGTAAAAACAGTGGAAGGAATGTGTACTTTTATCTTCTTTATCAAGTACATAAATACAAGGCTGACATTGGCTCTTATTCGATTGAAAAGGTTATAGTAATGTCAACCCTGTGCTGTGCACATACAGAGGAGGGTTTCGTATACAAGTTTCTTATACATGTACAACAATACTTAGATACATAATAAAAATAATTTCTTTACACATGTAGCAACATATGAAAGTCGTCTGCTAATTTGCATCATAAATACCAATATTTAGGTTATACAGTCTGAATCAAAATGATTAATACCTATTAGGCCACAAAAAAAATTGCTTGTTTGTCCATAGAGGCTTATGAAAAAGTTGGGTCGGTAGGTCGGATTTTTTTTTTTTTAATTTGAAGACTGGTAAATAAGTCAAAACACACAGCACTTTACTGGTTTAACTCTTGAGATGGTTCTGCATGTTATACTGTTCATTTTCTTTACATTTTCTTTCTTTAAATTTATACTAACCACTGTAAAAAAAAAAATTCCAAAAAAAAAAAAAAAAAAAAAAAGGCACGGTCGGGACCAGGGTGCACGGTCGGTCGGACGTGGGCAAACAAACAATTTTTTTTTTGGCCTTAGTTGTGATATTTATTGAATACCCTGCTTCAACCAAATACATGTACAACATTCGATCCCCTTGAAATGACCAGATATAGAGTTTTATAACATGAAACTACAAATTAGCTGAATCTTGTTCTTAATCACTGGAATCGGTTGGGTAACAATCATTTAGATACAGCCTATAATTACTGATTTCAAACCATTTACAGATCTTCTTGCCCAACAATAAGATCCCTGGAACCTGCTTACATTTTGACACATATCCTAAATGTTTCTCGCCTGCTTTAAGTATGCAGCATTTTGACTTTGATACTGATAGGTCAGAGGCTGATTCAACAGAAATATTACAGACAGGCATATTTCATTTTGACCCAGCAACTGAAACATTACCTCCCATCACTGGTTATTGAAAATAAAGGTAAGAGCTGGTTCTGTATACGATCACACACTGGGTACAGGAATTACATTATTAAAGTAACTGGCAGAGAAGTATACCACTCTATTGAACTGGTTGATGTCACTCTCTGTTAATGAGCAACATAGCCAGGGCTTAGCATTCCCTTTCTATTCCTCATGAGTGCCGAACAAAGCTTTAATCTGGTTTGACGTTTATGGTATGATGATATGATTGAATTGGCCAATCGGTACTCACTTGTATAAAATTTATAGTGCTTTATAGTGCGCTACGCACAGGCACAATGCCTAGACGTTGATCCACAAGCCTCAGCACACTTTACAGTGTGCTGTACACACACCATAGGAGAGAGAGCCATTCTTCTTTGTCAGCTAATGTAAGTGAAACTTCATGGCTAGTGCTACACAAATTAACCAATAGATAATGGATATTTATATCACTAACTTTGAAGGTGGGAAATGATCACAAACATCTGGTTCAACCTAACTGTCAAACAATAATCTTTGATTAATCAAATTACTACATTCATTTTGTTATGGATGAAATCAAAACTCGACCGCCGGTTCTGTCCGGTTGGAGCAGGTTTCTATCGTTCTAAATGAAACATGATTCAACCGCCGTCAACCGGCTGTTGAGTTTTGACTTCATCTGTTACACACCTAATACCAGATTAATGTGCCATCCATGAACATAACAGATTTTTCACCTTGTGCGAGAATCAATTTCAGGAATCGTGTTAAAGTGTAAATTTTCATACAACATAAAATTTAACTTTTTGCAGTTTTTGCACTCCATACAGCTACTGCCAAAATAAAAATGCACAAATATGTTCTCTTATGTGTAGGTCTATGTAAGAAAACTCAAAATCACAAGTTTAAAAACAAGCAAAGAACTCCATAATCGGCAAATTGTCGCGAAAATGACCGTGCTTTTACAGTTCTCGCAAATGATAAATATTCATAAAGTGGCAGTTTTAAACTTTATGAAAACATTTTTAATTGTTAATCTGTGATTGCAAATTACTATGTGCAAATTGCTCACTATAATTTGGTCACGTCAAGTTCGGTAGTGCGTATTTTGCTCGCCACAGTATCAAATCACGAATGTAAAGTTTAACGCTCTGAGTCTACACTCACACGTACATGGGTGGTTTGTCGGTACACTTGCGGCGCAGCCGCGAAAAAGCATTGATGTCACTACAGAACTTGAGGTGAACCAAATTATAACTGGTTGTTGCATGCATAGTGCCAAGAACACATGCATGTCAACAGTTCAGAAACACACGGCTTTGTGTCCAAGTTTTTAAAAAATAACATTTTCATATCAAAATTTTCAGAAAAGAATTCTCATTCTAGTAACAAAATGCCTCATCTACATGACCAATCTTTGTCAAAGTTATAAGCCAGTATAATAAGCTCTCATGCCGTTATACATAGGATCACAATTTATAAGTTTTTTGAAATAAATCGAACAAATATTTTACAAAATTGTAAAGTTATTTGTAGCCCTTTTTGTTTTACACATCTGGACCAATTATAAAAGTTGCATCCGAGTCCATAGGAGTAAACTCTCAAACAATGTGGTAGGCCAGGTCTTTCATGTGTTTGTTACGGACTCTTATCATCGACTCACGTGTAACCTTCAAAACAGCTTTTTACATGATGAACCATTGTGATGACCGACCGCAATGATGTGTGATGCTGTAAATTGGTCGAGATGTGTAAAACAAATTAGGCTACACATACCATTTTAGTTCTTGTAAAATATTTTTTTGATTTATTTCAAAAAGCATTAGTAGGAACTTATTAGTTGTGGATCCTATAGTATGACCACATCTTCAACCACCTTTTTCTCAAAATGGACATAAGGCCTTCTGTTTCTGAGCCCTCAATGTATATCAGCTGTGCTGATCCCCTCCCTTTTAACCTACCAATTCAACCTTGACAATCATTCTTCAAAACTTACAGCTTTTCAAGTAAAAAATAAACTCAATCAAATCTCCATATGCTGTACATTTGCATTGGATCTGAGCACACAAATTGTATTCCAGTATTTCACAAATAGAGGACACTTTTAGAAAAATATGAAATTCTTTACACTCAATATACATAACAGTGCCTATTTCTGTATGTGTAACACTGTTGTTGTGACTACTACACCACGGTCCTCTATCCTACACTCTTGTTATGTAACAATTGATATAGTATTGCTTTAATCTACAAACACTCCAACTACATGTTTTTTTGCTAACCATTCATGCAATATGTGCAGCTTGGGGAAATGTCATCAAATAATTCAGTATATGTGACATGGTCAACGGAAATGAGTCGGATGTCGCTAATATTGATTTTGAGATATTGGCAAAAAAAGTGTTAAAATTCTTTTGTTTTATATTGTTTTCAGCGATTGATCAAGTGACGTAACTTAGCAAAGAAAAATCATATGAACATGGGGTTTTCAGTTTTTGAAAGCTCTAAATGTCCTCTTTAGAAACATATACTAGTATGTAAAACTCATTTTCGACCAGGGTCGACATGTGACTCATTCCCCTTGATCATGTCACATATACTTTCTACAATTGGCATAATAGTCAAATTTCACCTAGAACTTGGATATACACCTGCATTGTTACAACTATTATAACACCTTATAGTCCATTTCAGAATACAATGGGCTATATCAGTTGGAAATCCAAATATTCACTATGCTAGACATGATATTAATCTTCTGCACAGGGAGTGTGAATTATTTCAAATGTCATGTTTCCATAGGGGGTCTTACAATTACAATCAATTGGATCTAATGCTAGTCATTGATATCTTTGGTAAAGCTGGCCCATGGTCTGATAGTTGGAATATACTCCAGACGTGAGCTGCTGCTAGTTGATGAAAGAATTCTTGACAAGGTTTGGGTTTTGGAAGATCATGAAACCTTAAGCAGATCATCAGAGATAGCAACATTTATAAATCTGCAGTTCTATAGCAAAGTTTAGCTTAGTGAAAAAGAAATTTACCATTTTGAGTCAACTCAGGTCCTATGCAGTTTGGTGCAAAATGTTTGATAATATTAATATAATAATCGGTAATCATCCCATAATGAATTTTGCCTAAATTACACAATCTCTCATCAGCCATCTCTTCATTAGTGACACAAATATGGCGGAGTCTGCATTCTCCTAGTCTAAATCAATGATTTTCACAAGATTTTCATAAATATAGAATACTTATATTATACACAGCCTGGTCCACTGATGAATGCACAGAATTCAAATGTTGTATATAATACTCCACTAGAATGTCTTGGTTGCACAGTCCTTTGTATAATACTTCTATATAACTATTTTAGTCTTAAAATAGATCTACAGGAAGACTTAAGTACATGTTTTACTTCATATTTAAGGAGTTATTTGGCTAATCAATCATGTCATCTCTTATAATATGTAAATTGCAATGCATGAAAAAATTGCACATGAGTCATTCCATGCCAAATCAACCAATGGGTTGGCAGGTCACCCCCTCAGATTTGGCTGAAAATCATTTTTAGCATACCTCTATGGGAATAATGAACACATGGAAAAAATTAGCGCCATATTTGACCCCGTTTAATTTCTTACACAGAATAAATCATAAGTACCAAAACCAGCCAAAAAGCATGTGATGTCAGGTTCCCGGTCAGATTCTTACATTGACTAGATATGGTTTCAATATATATCAGATATCAGTCAATAAAGGTACATAAATGGGGACATAATAAAAAAATCACAAGTCTTACTTTGTAACAATATTTCAAATAATCACTGATCTATATAACATAAATTATTCAAATATTTCAATACACAGATGCTGTATGCTGTGTACAATAACACTACCAGATTCATATTGCGACCACCTGCACTGGTACTGTGCAAAACCAAGGAGTAACTGTAGTACCAGTGCAGTAACGATGCCGGTGATTCCTGTGCAGTAGCAGCATTGGTACCGTGTATGTTGTACGTGTATATCAGTCAGGTACCTTGGTGACAGTGTACCTATGCAGACGGCCACAATAGGAATCTAGTAGTGTCAAATAAGTATCAATGATAAGTGCACATGTTTCATCGCTTTGGGACACAAAACGAGGTAAACCACAAGGATTGGTCAAATGTCCAGGCTGACATTGCAGTGGATATCATGGTAAGCCAATGACCAATAGGCAATGGGTAAAATAAATCACAGCTACCAATGATGTCAAACGAACACACAGCGGGGTATCAGGAAATTGGACCAAATCTGTGGAAATGTGGATATATATAATACATGTACATTTGCAGAAATTGTTACCGTTGCTATAATTATTTAATTCTCGGACACAAATGTGTCAATGCGTATTTGTGTTTTACATCACAACATCACGCTGCGTAACTCGTAAGTCATACATAGTTTGCAGTCATACACTTGCGGAATACTTGTGGGCCGTACCCGTTGCTTTCAAATATACCAGATGTGTCTGAGAATTAAATACAGGTATGCTAAGTGCAATGAGACCATGAACGAGACAACAAGGGGTGATCATAGTCCACTTTCCATGGGTGGGAAAAATGTGGGTATATAAATAGAAATTTAGCTTCATCATACCAAACATTAGCACTTGAATCACATTATATTGAGGTACATAGTGTTATGAAATATCACTTGACTTATTAGGCAAAACTATATGTACACAACTGTATGCATTAAAAAATGATTAAAATCAAGTAAAATTGCTGAAAGTAGGGTTCCATCTGTATGATTAAATATGTTTTTGTCATAATAGGATATCCCATCAAGAGTGCAGACTTAGTACATGTGTAAGATCACTAAAACATAATACAGTGGGCCATTCCAGTTGAAATCCTTACACCCCTGTGGAAGACATGTCCTTAATCACCCACAAATGGGGAGTTGATTTCAAATGGAGTTGCGCATTCAGGTAACCCAATTTCAAATTCACACTCCCTGTGTGGAGGGTCATGCCTTCCATGTATGGATTTCAATTGGAATAGCCCAATATCGATTTCACTTAAAGAGAGCCCAGACTCCATGCCTGTGTCACCCATGGAGGGCAAAATAGCGTACTACCCAATTATTATTCCATGTGCTCGGCAAGCTTTGATTATAGTGCATACTTGTTTGCCGTCTGCGTGCAGTGTGTTGTGCCAATGTTAAATCATTATGTGTGCTAAGCTTTTAATTTGCATACATTTGTAATGTATGCAGATGTGTTGGGGTTTTGGCAAGTTTCTTCAGTAGTCTGCTAATTTAGTGTAAACTTATAGTGTAAACACGGAAGTGGAGTTCTAATTGGCTAATTGAACCACATCATCATCACATCGGCACTTCATCCACTGGTCAAGCTGCGTAGCATCGCATGACCTAGTTTAAGTGCAGCCGGTACACTATTTTGGTCTCTCCATATGATACAATTCAATATGGTGGCTTTACCGTAGCATTACACACTGGACTACCGTAGAATTCTGTCTAGAAGCATATATGCCTCTAAACGAGGGTTTTTTTAACGAAAGATATGAAAGGCCAATACCCTTCTCAAAAACATCGCAATAGATTGGTCTTACAAATATACATGTTTGTACAGCCGCCTTTATCAGTGATATAGTTGTTCAAACTCCAAATAACGTTTTTGTTGAGAGTGTCTGCCTCTTGTCTCTTGTGTCAAAAAAACCTTGTTTAAAGGCATATATATGCTTATAGACGGAATTTTACGGTATTCCAAGTCTAATCACTTTGAATTCATCAAACTTCAAAAAACTTTTAAAAGAATAACAAAGATCAACAGAAAAGTAAGTGAGTAGGCTCTGCAATTTTTAACATTGCAAGATTAATATTCCCTATGAGCTGTGATAATTAAATACAGCAAAACGTACAATAGCATCTCTTGTGTTCATTCATCGGTGGTTATTTCATATTGGTTTAAAAGAATGATAAGAATGGTGGTTAACCAGAGGCAATGTCAAAATGGGCTATTCCAGTTGAAATCCATACACCCCCTATGGAAGACATGAACTTAATCTCCCACACAGGGGGTGTCAATTTCAAGTGCAGTCACCCACTCAGGTAACCCCATTTGAAATTCACACTCCCTGTATGGAAGATTAAGGTTATGTCTTCCATGTGCATTTCAACTGGGATAGTCCAATGACTGGAACCCATATCAGTTTCAGTTATTATGGACAAGGCTATCATTAAAATGCAACACAACCTCTGCCCAACAGGTGCATGTAATAAAAGGACATAAAACTATCAACAGTGGTCATTTCAAGTGGATCTAATGTTGCATTTGGAAGAATCAACTTTCCATAACATCAGGGAAGTGATGAGTACCAATCATTTTGATACAGCCAGGATCTGGTAATGAGAAGGACAAAACATAGGTTTACTGTGTGAAAAATAAGTACTATTTTACTACTCTATGCTAATCTTACACACATATATTGGAATACTTTGCTTGCATTTTCTTCATCTCTTGTATAGACGACAGCAGTGAGATTATTTTGCTTGCTCAGTCGATGAGTTGCCGATCAAATTTCGCTAAATCTACTCAACCAATCAGGATCTCATTTACCAATAAGTGTACCGCCCTCTTGGCTATAACAAAAAATAACCAACAATTTGAGCACAGACTTTACAATCAACTGCTACATACACTATAGTTTTACTTCAGGGTGAAGGTGAGGAATGTATGTGGCCTTGAGGATTGGGTTAAAAATGGGTAAGTAGATTGGCACAAACTTTATATAATATATATTTACTATGTTTAAGATCAAACTTCAACACCAAATTATTTCTAGCCCCAAATTACTAAGAATGCTTCTTTGGGTGCAGTGTCCAGTACAGTATGTTATAAGTTTGGTAGTGACACAGGTATATATTTGGCTGGTTGTAGAATCAAATGGAGCATGCTAACCTTATCCCGCACAGCATATACTTATGCATACAAGGGCTGTTTGTCAACATGCTTGCGGTGCAACCACGTAAATGCACTGATATCACTATTAAACTACCTGGTGAAATAAAGTGCAGTCTCAGAGAATAGATGTTTCAGAGAAACCCGATGTACCAGCACCCAGCAAACATTCATCTATGCATCACCCATCAACAGTGGATATGCTGTTAACAATACACACATAGGGCTATTCCAATTGAAAGCCATACACTCCCTATGAAGACATGACCGTATCTCTCCCACACAGGGAGTGTAGATTTCAAATGGAGTCACCCATTCAGGTAACTCCATTTGAAATTCACACTCCCTGTGTAGATGAATAAGGTCACCTTTTCCATAGTGAATGTATGGATTTCACATGGAGCATTATTTAGAGCAGCTTCAACCAGACACACATCAGTGTAACCACATGCTGAAGTTTGATCTTTTTAAGGGGTTATTTTATTTGAAATCCATACACCCCCTACAGACAACATGACCTTAATCTCCCACACATACAGTGTGAATTTCAAATTGTGGAAGATTAAGGTCATGTCTTCTATATAAGGGGTGTGTGGATTTCAACTGGAATAGCCCACATTATGTACACCTTGTATCACCACACCTTTGGTAGTGACATCGGTGCTCTTAACTTTTGCGCAGACCAACCATGCTCACATGTGTATACGCTCTACCGGAATAGTTTGTCGCGTATAAGTCGATACTGTCACCAGCTAAATACACAACTAAATCACTACCAAATTTGAGGTGAACAAAGTATAGACATTTTTATAACCCCATGAGAACTACATGCCTATTGGTCAAAAAGAAGTTTTCATTATCAATAGGACCAATCTGCAATATTGTTAGAATAATTTCACCACGCAGAAAAATTGGGGTGAATTATTTGCAAAGCTCCATTCTGATTGGTGATTAAAATGAAGATATCATGTAATTGACCAATCAGAGGCAATGTTATATTGGCAGATAGTGCTCAGCGGGATAACATCAAATATAAACCTATAAACCTTTCCATATATATATGCTAGCTATATATGTGTCAATGCTGTGAGCTGGCACTGCCTTTCCGCCTAGCGCCTTTGCTGATTGTCGGACTACCTGATGCTTGGCTTGTGATACTACCAGATGCTGGACTGTGGTGCTGTGGTGTGGAGCTGCCTGACGATGAGCCTGTCTGCAGGTTGACATCGTTGATGATTTTCTGGGCAATCTTCAAAGCCATTTCTTCTTTTGCCTGCGTAAAATATTGAAATTGAAACATGACAGAATGTCAACATTGTATGTCACTGATCAAATGGATCTGGCATGGGTAGCATGGATTGGCCAATCTGGTGCGTCAAAAATTAATTAATCCAAATTAAGGACCGTTAATATATATATAATAATCAATAAATCACCTATCCAATAATATTGATTTCGTAGATATCCCTTTCTGAAGAAAATCGATATATCGAAATTGGCCGATAATAAGAAAAAAAGTATTGCAAAATCAGGCGTATTTTGTGTGTTCACAGCCGCTATTACACCAGAACAGACACATTT
This sequence comes from Amphiura filiformis, assembly GCF_039555335.1. NCBI lineage: Eukaryota > Metazoa > Echinodermata > Ophiuroidea > Amphilepidida > Amphiuridae > Amphiura > Amphiura filiformis. The sequence continues at coordinate 15,429,024 of NC_092638.1, forward strand.
TGAAATCTTTGGAATCAATAACTGGTGCTTTACGTCTTTACCGCAGTTGAAAGTTTATATTCCATATTCTACTTTTTGAAACTTTTTGTGACTTTATCATAGAAATTGGATATATCGATTTTATCGATATTGTGTGGCCGATATATCGATTTTTAAAATCCTGACATCAATGATCCTTAGTCCAAATCAGACAGAATTGTTCCAAATTGCTTGGGATGAGTCAGGTCGGGTCGGTATTATTTGTGGAATGCCGGGATTGAGGTTAAAGAAACATTGCCCTGCAGCGGACTACATGTAGTGTACAGCATTTTAAGTTACAAGTTATACCCATAATAAATGAATGGTCAGCAGGGGCAGGGGAAACATAGTGTTGGAGTGACTGAAATGTGAACAACTGTATAAACCCGCCAGTTATTCAGCAACACAAGGAGGAGGGGCTCAAGCTCTTCCTTCTCATGTATATGCCACTGGCTACAACCATATAACTGAAATATAACAGCATATTAGCTTACCGGATCTTCATCTTTGCTCATTAATTTCCTGAGAGAAAACTTGGAACCTATGAAGTAAAACAAAAAGTTAAATATTATTTGACAGAATTTAGATCCACCTTAAGCATAACCTTGAAGTTGAAGAAAACTATTGTCCATGAACTTGAAACTCTGAGTTAAATGAAATGCTCTTGATTTTCTTGAGATGCATGTAGATTTACTTTTCTAGGATTGAGGTGAGAACAGTGCTCCACCACAAGATTGAAGAGTCATCCATGTAATAATACAGGTTAGCTGTTCCATGTATGCTTCACATGCCTTAAAAAAAATCAGACCATACGCCATATTTCACCTTGACTTTCGTAGTGACGAAGGTGTGTAATTCAACTGGTCGCAATATCAATCCACACATGCTAACCTAATCCCACAGAACATATACACAATATGACATACGCATATAAGGATAGTTTGTTGGTAACCTTGCAGCGCAACTGCATAAAGCCAACAACATCACTCAAAGTCGCAGCTTAATTTGACCCTAACAATTACTCACCAGTAGCCTTCTTATTTGTTATGCCTGGATCGGGTTCATAATCCGCTACAAATTGACCTAGATGATTGACAGAACCAAATGTCAGATTTCTGAAAGAAAAGCAACAATATGTGATGAAAATTGAAAACAACCATCGGTTCAGAAACAGAATGGCCAAAATCATGAAAATCCAGGGTGTGTTTCACTCAACGTTGCAAACATCGTAAACCTCAAAATCTTAATGCTTTGCATGCTAGCCATACACTTCAACATAAAAAAAATTCCAAGATATTTTTCAAAATATCAAGAGCTATCTCAAGAACCAATACTGGGCTTGTTTGTTCTGAATTTAATACATTTTTCATGCTGATTCCCAAAGATTTACTTCACAAAGGATTTGAAGATCATATATCCTCCCTAATTAGTGCCCCTCCCTGGTACCAATTATTACAAAGGCATCTCATCAGCTCAGGGTGTATCCAAGGGGGAATAGAGGGTATGCGTCCACCGGGGTGGGGGGTCTATGCCTAAAACATGAAAAATCAGTCTATATTGGTGCATTTTGGGGGCTATTCTTGCTGCTGCACACCCGGGTTGCCTCTGCTCACCCTGGCGTAAAAGATTTTTGGGTATATCCCTGCTCATCATAACAAAAAATACAAAATTACACAATGCAGCCTTCAGATATATTTTAAGTCTTCACTAGGTTAACTTACCCTGAATCTGGTCTCTCCCATAACGAGTCTGGATTTAATGCACCCCAATCAATAAGCATGTCACTCTCATCAAACAGTTTCTTCACATTGCCCTCTGCCAGTAATGTATTCTGCTGATGACCCTCCTTTTGAACTTGTTTTTGTTCTGGCAATGCAGCACTGGCTGTTGCCTTATTGTCTGTTTCATTATTAGATTGGGTGCCAAGATTACTTGGTTTCACAGTGTTGATTAATTCAGTTAAAAATCTATAGTACAGTTCATTTTGCAGAAATCCAGGAAATATACCTGTAAACAAATGAAAAAGAGGTTTGGTAAAAACTAGCGAAAATTAGGTGAAAAGAAAACAGACAAAGTCCTGCAAAGTATCACCCTTTTTTTTTTGTTACATGTAAATGTACAACTTGTAAAAAGAAGACTGCCATAGTTGAAAGAAAATCTAAATTACCTACTGGCAGGAGTTTACTAAAGCCAGGATCCAAAAGCGGCCCATCCACAGACTCGATTATGGCCATACTGACCTGGGATTTATGCTGGCAGTGAGTGTGCCACCAACTACAATTCAACAGTAAATACATTACACTATCCCCTCCCCAACACAACGCTGCCCTAGAGTTGAGTACTTACCATTTCTAATGTAGTATATGCACTTCTCATAGGAGTATTGAAACAATCAGGAAGTGGGCCTCCTTTCCCTACAAATGTTACACTACCTCCTACCCACACAATGCTGTCCTAGAGCGAGTACTTTCCGTTTCTAATGTAGTATATGCCCTTCTCATAGGAGTACTGAAACAATCAGGAAGTGGGCTTTCTTCCTTACACTACCCCCTCCTCAACACAATGATGTCCTTGAGTGAGTACTTAGTTTCTAATGTGGTATATGCCCTTCTCATAGGAGTACTTAAACAATCAGGAAGTGGGTCTCCTTTCCCTGCAAATGTTACACTACCCCCTACCCACACAACGCTGTCCTAGAGTGATTACTTACTGTTTCTAATGTAGTATACGCCTTCTCATAGGAGTACTGAAGCAATCAGGAAGAGGGCCTCCTTCCCTACAAATGTTACACTACCCCTACCCACACAATGCTGTCCTAGAGTGATTACTTACTGTTTCTAATGTAGTATATGCCCTTCTCATAGGAGTACTGAAACAATCAGGAAGAGGGCCTCCTTCCCTACAAATGTTACTTTCTACTTCTAATCTGACGTTGTCGTCAAATCCTATTGGATGAGTTGCTTGGAGTGAAAAATACCTGCATGATTACAAAACATAAACCAATCAAGATTTAATACATTTTGAAATGTTGTTAATGACACATCTGACAAATAGATTTCCTTTCATTTTAACATTTTGCCACTCTGGCAAACAAGCTGTTTTTAGAGCATTACAGGTTATAGAGTGAGGGTACACAAATAAATAGATGAGATATCAGCAGTTAAGTGAAAGGTCACAGACCATTGGGATCAGTGACCTTGTGACAATAACCAATTTAAAGCTTTCTCCCATCCACTTTAAATGCTTACCCACATTCATAATACACTTGATTAGTTAACAAATAGCGTGTTTCATGTGGCAAGGAAGTTAATCCATCATTTGGACAAGCATAATCATCTCTGAACATACCTGGGTATAATTTGTGCACATTAACAGACTCCAAAACCCTCATAAATAAAATCCTTGAGATAACATACTTCTTCGTCCTATATATGTGCATCCCTCAAATTTGAGTATTGTCGCATGGGCTTAATGTGCAGTTTATCTATGCACGATCCTGGAACCTAGGATTGATTACAGATATCAGAACCGGGGATAGTCCCCCTTTTTCTTTGGTCCTCTCTCTGGAAAAAATCCTTGTATTCATGTACTGCGTTTTCATGTCAAGAGACCAGTATCAGATCTTTAGCAAGTTCTGCAACGTTGTTCTCAGCTTGCTCAATTGGGGTCATAAATATACTTAAAATAAATATGTTGACAAACTTACTGATCATAAAGCACCATGGCATCACTTTGTGCTTCCATACCATCATACTGCCCTTGCTGCGAGAGAAGATGCCGCTGGAAATTATCGGCTGCTAACCAGAACTGCAATAAGTGAACAGCGCCCTCTTGCTCTAAGTACTGTATGATAAAAAGTAAAAGACATGTCAATAAGCATACAGGAAATTTATATTCATAGCAGAACTGGATAACAGAGCATGGGAAAAGGAAACCTGGCGGAATGTCTTTACTTGCATTAACATCATTCACGACTGGAGACGTCATATTGCAAGACAGCTATGTAGAACAAAAACCTTAGGAAAGCCATTATGGCTTGTGGGATCCACCTGCCAGAGTTTTATTAGATAGGTAATAATAACATGATACAGATAGCACCCCAAAAGGCAAAGTCTAGCATCACCTATTAATGAAGGGCCGATTGTCCATGAAGTGAGATGGAAATACTACGCCCACTCTTGTCTGTTACAGCATATTTTTCAAAGCGCATGCATGCAATACCATGCAGGGATTGAGTTTTAAGGCATGCAAGTGCGATCCCATACCATCGCACACCTTAAATCGCCTGTCCGAAAGTGCGATTTATAGCACAGCTCAATTCCTAAACTGACAGCCGGCCTTAACATTTCCAGAAGTTATTTTCAATACTCAATCCCTGCCATGTGTGATTATATTCAATCAATTGAACAATCTGGTTTCATGAATATTCAAGAAAGAATTCCTGTCTGGCGCTATCTGTTCTATTTATATGACCATATTTTCAACTTACTTCCATAAAATGAAAAGTTGCTGTGTCATGATCCAGTATGTCTGCTAAGTAGACTCTCCCACTGGTCAGGACGTCTATTTGGTATTTACAATGGTAGTCACTCGTCAGAAAGGAAGGGAAATATCTGCAATGGACAAGACACACATTTTACTTTGCAAGAAGGGCAACATTATTTGACAATGGATAGATGAAAAATATTTCTGCCAACATGACAATGACAATCCCTGCACCAAGTAAATAAAGGTTTCACAGAACTGATGTCGGTCATTTAATACTTGTAAATGGTTATGAATGATGCACTTTTTGTGTCGTAAAGTCACACTCGGATTTTAAAACAGGAACAGGTTGGATTCAAATGTTGGCAACTTGCATAAGTTTTGGAGGTAGGTTTTCCTATGAAGTTAATGAGAAAGTCTTCCTACACCAATTTAAAAGGCCAAGGCTGTTTAACCCCCTGGACACTACTGGTCATCTAACATCATTTCTGATTGGTTGATAACTTGTTCATTGTTCATTAATGCTCATTTCAATTGCCAATTATGACTAGGCTTCAAACTATTTATGGTCAAACTTGCATTTGAAGATGATCTTATTAACCCTAACACTGGACCTGCTTTTTGGGATCGGAAGTCAAAGAAGATCCGAAAAAGTCAAGGAGAAGAAGAATTTTGACTTGGCACCCCCGGGATTCGAACCTTTGACCCCTCGCATGCCAACCACACAGTCACGGACCGGTAGCTACACAGGTTATTGCTGCCCGCCAGCAATTCCGTCCGCATATAACACTTGGGGTGATTGCGCGCCATCGAGACCCTGGGATTCATGCATGCGCAGATTTTTTCATCGTAAGATTTTGTAAGATTTTAGAGGGTTAGGGTTAGTGTAGGCTCTAATCTGGAAAAATTCATCTTAGTTAACCCTAACACTGGACCCTGCTTTTTTTTTTTTTTTGTCAAAGAAGATCCGAAAAAGTCAAGGAGAAGAAGAATTTTGACTTGGCACTTTTGGATTCGAACCTTTGACCCCTCGCATGCATGCCAAGCACACGATCACGGACCGGTAGCTACATCGGGTTATTGCTGCCCGGCCAGCAATTCCGTCCGCATATAACACTTGGGGAGATTGCGTCATCGCAGACCCTGGGATTCATGCATGCGCCAATTTTTTCATCGTAAGATTTTGTAAGATTTTTGGGGGTTAGGGTTAATACCCTCCTTGATTGGTTCAAAATTGGACACAATATTCATTTTGGCCAATCGGCAGGTAGTTCTCATGTGCAGTCAACTTACTGTTTTTCCATGACATCAAATATAAATATCTGGGCTCTCTTGAAGCAGTCTGGATTTAATGTACCTTCCTGGGGACACATTTTAGCTGAAATTGAACAAAGGAACACCACCATTTGAATGCATACCAACACAATTTACACAGATATATTATTTGTTTTTCAAACTTCTACATTTATATGTGACCTGCTACCACGAAATGTGTCTTAAGTTGCAAGTTGGTAGCTTCTAGACATCCTGGCTGACTGAGTTGATGTTCTTTGTTTGCCGCGCACCTGTACAAGCCAGTAGTATGTCCTTCAAGAATAGCCCATTGTGCCCCCATTCACAAAGGACATACAGACATACTACTGGCATGAACAGGTGTTTCAGAAACAAAGAACACCAACGCATTAGCCCAGGTGCCTCGAAACTACCAACTTGCAACTTAATGCTCATTCTGTTGTGACAGGTCACATATGTGTTAAAGGTGTCATTTTAAAACTGTGACATTTGACTAGAATTTATTTAATGGCCAGTATGTCTTACAATATGTGACATGATCAAAGGGAATAAGTCAGATGTCGCTAATATTGTTTTTGAGATTCTGGCAAAAACAAGTGCTCAAATTCTTTTGTTTTCAGCCACTGATAAATTGTTCATAAATCAGTAACCAAATGACCGATTTTGATGGGGTTTGCATCAAAATGTAGCATTTGTAAACTGCCAGAAAATGATGTAAAAACTTCTAATTGAAAATTGCCGACATGCGACTCATTCCCATTGATCATGTCACATATACAATTTGAGATCACACATTAAGAACATTGTATTACAACAACATCTTTGTGTAGAAAACAACATGTAATATATTCCTTTAAGATGACATGCTTGACCTCTTGACCTTACCTATGACCTCCATCCTGATATCTTCAGTGACATTGACAGGATAAGATGCATCCTTGCATATATACCTTGTGTAGATATTTGTTGCATCCCTTTCCACAGCTGCACAAGAAAAAACATTCATACAATTAATTCATGCTGTTCTCATACACACGATGATTTGTGTTCATCACAACAGCAGATTATGAAAACAAGAAAATACTAAATTATCCTACACAAGTAACATAGACTACACAACTGTGTACCATGGGCATGTTACCGGATGTAAAAACACAACTATTAAAAACAAATGTAAACAAATGTGGCTTATTATACCCACTATCACATTGGGTGTATCCTTGGTGTCAGATATTCATGAGCATGTTGGTAGCTCCTACTAAGGACAAACCTAAGAAATGCGACCGGTCTTGTGTCATCTACGGCGTCTCATGTAATAATTGTTCTTCCCAGTACTTTGTTGAAACAGAAAGACCTCTGAGTAAGCAACTCACAGAACACAAAAGATTGTCTTCCCATGTGGGGTGCATTTGAACCCTGAAGAGCATGATTTTAGTGCGGACAGTGTCAAAGTGCTTGACTCAGACTCACTATCAGTCTATAATATCGAATTGATTAATTCGAATTAAACAATTCATCGAGTGGCCATGGGCAGTGCCATTAGACATGTTACAAGACTACCAAGTAACAGGTGATGGACCATACACACACAAAAGAATAGGCACTTTTAATCATTTTCATCGAGGTTACTCAAAAAACCTAGCTAGTTTATTATACAGCAGGGGCCTCTGCCTTTTAATATGTTATGAAATATTCAAGTTCAAGTTATTCATCCCAGTCCGAGTCACATCCAAGTGTCTGCACTTCAGTCCAAGCCAAGCTCATTTCCTGCAATTGCATGCATATTCAAGCCCAGACATTCCAAGTCTGGATTTCAGAGTCTTCAACATGGGAACATGATTGCCAACCTTCAATTCGCTGTCGTAGTGCACGTTACAATATGACCGTTGCTAGGCCAACTGGATCACGCTTTCTTTGTTACGAACCACTGATCGAAATGATCACAACACAAAGCTTATGGCATCAAAATTCGGAACAGGTGTATGAGCCCAGGCTTGGAGTAGTAACCAATGGTTACTAACGTGCACGTCGACAGCGAATATCACACCTTCTGATTACACAGTCACACCTTGAACAAATTCTAAATTTTACCCAGAGCAGCCACCACACATAAACATGAAGAAAAAACAGTGTATCTGGCATGGTTGTTGATTTTTTAAATTTAAATCAGATTTTTTTATTTAAATTGATTTTTTTTTAGATTACAAGAACTGCTATACCCCATGATAAAGTGCCAGTGGAAACTTAAATATGCTAGTCATATGGACAATCCTACCAAGTATTTACAAAAAATCAAAACATGTTTTTGCATGTGAAAATTTCAAAGATAAAAAAATTGGTAAAATCATGGGGAACAAATCTGTTGAATTCTGCACCTTGAAGATGAATTTTTAGCAATAGATAAAGTGACATCATAGAGGTATTTTAATTGTATCCAAAAGTTGTAGAAGCATTAAGAATGAAGTAAAACAGTCAATTTATGCAAGAAATTAACTTAAATTGATTAAAAATGGAAAAAGGTGATTTTAATCAGTGATTTAAATCGGTGTGATTTAAATCAAACAACCCTGGCATCTGGCGAATCCGGCAACCTTTGTAATACATGTACTAGCATGACACTCTAAGCAACTGAGCCGAGAGGCATGCTGGAGAAGAGCAGGAGATTGAAATCTATAGGCATTAGGTTCAAATGATGTTCTTCATTTATAACAAATACACAAAGTCACATAGGAATGAAATTATTATTCAACCCACAGAACTAAGTAGAATAATCATAGTCACACCTTGTAAACATGTTACAAAGTAACTTTATACTGCTCACATATATGAATCAAATTTCTACATTTCCATCCATCATTTTCCACAGTAACCTACCTGTTCTTGTATCTACACCTTTCCAAGAATGATTCCTTTTATGTCCCGGTGATGAATCTGCCCCAGAATCTGACCAGCTCACAGTCTTTCCTATACCAGAGTCTGACCTAGTCCTGGAGTGAGTTTTGACGGAATTAGTGGATGAATCGTCTTCTTCATCTGAGTCAATAAATGGATTCGATTGTGACGGTGTCAATGACGAATCCGCTTTTGGCACTAGTCTGAGCATTGCTTTCTATTCGTACACCTAAATCACTGTTTGCATTTTCGTCACTTTTTACACCATCGTTCTCTTTAGTACTAGTTGATTCAGCTCTACCATCACTACTCGTAGTCGTAGAGTTCCTAGTGATATTTTGGTTTTTGCTTGCACTTTTGAAAGCATCACTTCGTAGCCGTGACCACGAAGCGGTGGAGAAACTCTCGGTGGCAAGCCAAAACTGTACTAAATGTACGGCATCTAACATTTCCATGTACTGTATTAAGTATGGTAACGCTCCATTGTCGTGTAGTACTTCTGTGAGTGTTTTGCATATTCTTGATTTGGTGGCTAGTCCTGTGCTTGTAAGCTTACCAGATGCTGAAGCTGCAAGGAAAAAGAGAGACAATACATCAGCACATCAGTACAGGGATAAAATTGTGGGTATAGTGCACCATATCTTCTATCTAAGTTTGGTTGATTTTCTGTCATCTTTACTCTACACAAATTAAATTTTACAATAGTCAAAATCAGAGTTAAAATAAATTCATATTTTGATCCAAAACAAATTGATTCGGGACTGTGGAGTCATAGATATATGTGATGCGATCAAGCAAAATCAGTCGAAACTCAGAAATATTGATTTTGAGATATAGCCAAACAAAGCAAATATTTCCTTTTGTTTCCTGTTGTATTGGAAACTCTTTAATTGCTTATATCTTTGGAGCTGGTTGTTTAATTCCAATGGGGTTTTCTGCAAAATCCAGCTTTGTCAATACTTTTTCCTATCCTATAAGAAACTGTAAATTTAATATTTCCGAGTTCCGACTGATTTTGCTTCATCGCATCACATATATTTGAATTTGCATTTTTATGTTCCATAAACATGTCATAAATATCATGGATGACCCACAAATTTGGAGTTACATCTAGTGTTCATCACACAGGTGGTTTACAGCTGTGACAGCCAGCATTAATTATGTTATGGTTCACAGTGAACCGTTCACTACATAGTTAGGTCATGCTACATAAATTTAATGCCAAGAGGTCACGTTATCTATGGATCATCATGCACCATCACTTCTTAAATTCATCAGCTGAATGCAAGAAGGTCATAAGTGCTTTGTTATTATGCACAGGTTACGACATTCTTCCAGTCACTCAAATTCAAATTCAACATCATTTTATCAGGGATTGTCTTTTAAAAATGAGGTTAAGAGCTGTAGCATGCTCTTCTGGTCACTCCAAGCAGAGCTTTAGAAGATTTAGAAGAGCTCTGTTTGCACCTGTGGCCCTTAGAACATAAAGAATTTAACTGGGCATCAAGAGGAGCTATAAATCGCTCTCCGCTCTTGCAAATGCAATTTCAGAGGAGCTGGGTGCTCTCACTCCTCTCAAAAGGCAGTCTCCGCTTTATCTCATAATGCAAAATGTATAACTTCCTTCTTTTTTCAAATTTGAAAAATTAGGTATCTAGAGCAAGGTCAGGTTTTTTAATGACAACTTGCATACATACATGTAGACCTATTATATTAAAATATCAAGAGGAGCTATAAATCGCTCTCCAGCTCTTGCAAATGCAATTTCAGAGGAGCTGGGTGCTCTCACTGCTCTCAAAAGGCAGTCCCCGCTTTATCTCATAATGCAAAATGTATAACTTCCTTCTTTTTTCAAATTTGAAAAATTAGGTATCTAGAGCAAGGTCAGGTTTTTTAATGACAACTTGCATACATACATGTAGACCTATTATATTAAAATATCAAGAGGAGCTATAAATCGCTCTCCAGCTCTTGCAAATGCAATTTCAGAGGAGCTGGGTGCTCTCACTGCTCTCAAAAGGCAGTCCCCGCTTTATCTCATAATGCAAAATGTATAACTTCCTTCTTTTTTCAAATTTGAAAAATTAGGTATCTAGAGCAAGGTCAGGTTTTTTAATGACAACTTGCATACATACATGTAGACCTATTATATTAAAATATCAAGAGGAGCTATAAATCGCTCTCCAGCTCTTGCAAATGCAATTTCAGAGGAGCTGGGTGCTCTCACTCCTCTCAAAAGGCAATCCCTGCTGTATGTCATAACGCAAAAACGTATAACTTCTTTTTTCAAATTGGAAAAATTAGGTATCTAGAGACCTATTCTATCCAGATAATGAAAAGTTCAGTACATTTTGAGAGCTGAAATGAAATGACGGATTAATTTAATCTACAAAATACAAACCTGTGCCTAAATCTCCATATTTACTCTCTTCATCACTGAGTACCCTCATCAGACTAGCTTTAGCCTCTTCTATGGACATAACAGCTGGTTGCTGCTGCTTTGGATGCTGATTTGATTCCCCATTTGCAATTTCTGTTGCTGTGCGGTGATCACTGGGGCTCGCTCACGCTGCACATTCTGTTGGACTGGCCGATGAGGGCCTGGTAGCAGTTGTCCTTTCACTGGTGGAAGAGAAGGGACTCTGCTGCTGGACACTGGTTTTCCTTTTGGTCCAGCTGCTGGTTGCTTCTCTGTTAATTGTAAAATCAATAAACTTTACAAAATTAATGTTCTGTTTAGTAAACCTTGCATGTTCAGTGTGCACATGAAGTCGGAGGCAAAAAATACAATGTGGAAAATGGTTTCAATGGATCACGGGCATTAATGGTAAAGTTATCCCAGAATCAGAATCTGGCTTGTGATTGGTCATCCAGATCTTTTGATGATTTCAAACCTCGGGTACAAAAAATGTATGTGCCTTAACCGAAATTAATTGATGATGGTCCAGGGAATAGACCTGGAGTTCAATAACTAAATGTATAACATGCACAACTAAAAGTTCAAGTTCAGGTGAATATGTTCATCATGATTAACATCTTTTATTTGTCAAAATTGAATACATGTAGGGTTGGTAAAGTCTAGGTGATACTGATCCACTCAATTAAATTATAATGCAAATTTAAATTTGCCAAACGCAATAATTTTGTAGCATCTTGTGTGTACTACCCATGTACCATGCCTCAGTACCGTACCATACATGTACATGTAGCTCTTTTAATTGTATCTGAAAACTTTACTTGCATAAATCATGCATATATAATTAGAAAATTACCTGGCAACTGGGCTTATATTAGAAAATAAAAAGAAAGTTGCCAATTTCTTAATTTCGCACCATTTTGACAGGCCATATCTCGAGAACTGAATGTTCGATTGAAACAAAATTTTCAGTTTTGTAATCTACAAGGCAAGAGCTTTAACATATTTTAATTGAAAGAAAATCTAAATTTTTGCATTAGCTAATAGGGGCACCTTAAACACAATAGTTAACTTTCAAGAAACAAAATATAACTAGAGCAACTGTGCCCTTTGCAAGGGCACGAGGTAAGTTAGGCGGATGACTGTGACGATCTGATCAAGCAGCAACACTGTGCTGGATAGTATTAATTTTAATAAGACTGTTTCATTAATAGCCGTTTTAATATACCTTCATCGTTGAAAGCTGGCATTTTGAAAACTTGATCTTTGACCTCTGTATGACCTCCTTAATGACCTTATATGAATTTTAAAATATTTAAAATACTAGTGCGCCTGTTGCTGTAATAGCCCTTTAGCTATTAGGGGGTATGTGGGCACTTATTGGGGTATGTGGTAGCTTATTGGGGTAAGGCGCTTATAGAAATGATTTTCAGCAATGAATGCTGGGAAGACACTATAGCATATTTGCAGCAATGCATTCTGGGTAGACATTTACAGTGCATTTCAAATTGGGCATGTAGCCAAAAGCTGAATGGAATCTATGAATGATTGACCTTGTTCACCTGCTTGGGCAGCTTGAAACTTGTTGTAGATTGTCTAGTGGATTCTTTTTATCCATGTGCACTTGCTGCTTTGTATCCACGTGGGGTATTTTCCCCATGACCTTTGACCTTGACCTCCGATGACCTTGAAACTACCCGGTAAACAGCGCACGCCCAATACCCATCTATGTGTGAAATATTGGAGCGATGCGTCGAAGCGCCATGGAACGCATAGCCGGACAGACGGACAGACACACAGACAGACAGACAACGGCTATTATTTTAGTAGTACTAGTGCACCTGCAGCTGAGAGAGCCCTGATGCTGTGAGAGCACTGGCATGGTAGCGATACTGTATGACCCCAGATTGTTGTTTTGCGCATATATTCCCCTCGTATCAAGGATTCCACCCACCAACTTTGAGCCCGATAGGACAAAGTTTGAAATCCATGACCTTTGTCCTTTAACCTCGGATGACCTCCATATAATGTTTTTCATGCTCCCCTCATACGAAGGATTCGACCCACCAAGTTTGAGCCCGATCGGACAAAGTTTGAAATTTGACCCCTCCGTAATGACCTTTGACCTCGATCGACCTCGATTTTATTTCGGGCATATATTCCCCTCGTATCAAGGATCCCACCCACCAAGTTTGGGCCCGATCGGACAAAGTTTGAAAGTTTGACCTTTGACCTTGACCTCCGATGACCTTCAAAACCACATGGTCAACATGCTTTTCCCAATACCTATCCATATCCAACATTTCGCTCGATGCGTCAGAAGCGTAAACGCATAGCCGGACAGACAGACAGACAGAGACCGCTTATTATTTTAGTAGTATAGATAGATGTTAAGAATGTCATCATAAGGATCATTGCATTGCAGCTCAATTGAAACATTTTGAAAACTTGACCTTTGACCCCCTATTGCCACTTAATGACCTTAAATGAATTTCAAAATATTTTCAACATGTTTAGAATGTCATAAGGATCATTGCATTTACATTTCAGCTCAATTGGAGCATTTTGGAACACTTGACCTTTGACCCCTTTATGACCCCTTAATGACCTTAAATGAATTTTAAAATGTTTTTAGAATGTTTAGAATGTCATAAGGATCATTGCATTTAAATTTCAGCTCAATTGGAGCATTTTGAAAAACGTGACCTTTGACCCCTTTATGGCCCCTTAATGACCTTAAATAAATTTTGAAATATTTTAAATATGTTTAGAATGTCATAAGGATCATTGCATTTAAATTTCAGCTCAATCGAGCATTTTAGGTTAAAATGACCTTTTTGACCCCTGTGACCTCTTGGATGACCTCTGACGTTAAACAACCCATGACTTTTGTAGCCAGCTACCCAATACTGCTTGTGACTGAGTTTGGTCAAAATCCGATCAAGGATGTGGAAGTAGTAGCAAATTGTGAGAAGAAGAAGAAAGAAAGAAAGAAAGAAAAAACTTGACCTTTGACCCCTTTATGGGCCCCTTAATGACCTTAAATAAAATTTTAAAATATTTTAAACATGTTTAGAATGTCATAAGGATCATTGCATTTAAATTTCACCTCAATCGGAGCATTTTCGATTAAAATGACCTTTTTGACCCCTGTGACCCCTTGGATGACCTCTGACGTTAAACAACCCATGATGTTTGTAGCCAGCTACCCAATACTGCTTGTGACCGAGTTTGGTCGAAATCCGATCCAGGATGTGGAAGTAGTAGCAAATTGTGAGAAGAAGAAGAAAGAAAGAAGAAAGAAATGGCAAGAAAGAAATAAGTTAGGCTGCACGCCTAACTTAAAGAAAGACTAGAGCAACTGTGCCCTTTGCAAGGGCACGAGGTAAGTTAGGCGGATGACTGTGACGATCTGATCAAGCAGCAACACTGTGCTGGATAGTATTAATTTTAATAAGACTGTTTCATTAATTGCCGTTTTAATATACCTTCATTGTTGAAAGCTGGCATTTTGAAAACTTGATCTTTGACCTCTGTATGACCTCCTTAATGACCTTATATGAATTGTAAAATATTTAAAATATGTTAAGAATGTCATAAGGATCATTGCATTTAAATTTCAGCTCAATTGAAACATTTTGAAAACTTGACCTTTGACCCCTTAATGACCTTAAATGAATTTTAAAATGTTTTTAGAATGTTTAGAATGTCATAAGGATCATTGCATTTAAATTTCAGCTCAATTGGAGCATTTTGAAAAATGTGACCTTTGACCCCTTTATGGCCCCTTAATGACCTTAAATAAATTTTAAAATATTTTAAATATGTTTAGAATGTCATAAGGATCATTGCATTTAAATTTCAGCTCAATCGGAGCATTTTAGGTTAAAATGACCTTTTTGACCCCTGTGACCTCTTGGATGACCTCTGACGTTAAACAACCCATGACTTTTGTAGCCAGCTACCCAATACTGCTTGTGACTGAGTTTGGTCAAAATCCGATCAAGGATGTGGAAGTAGTAGCAAATTGTGAGAAGAAGAAGAAAGAAAGAAGAAACTAGAGCAACTGTGCCCTTTACAAGGGCACGAGGTAAGTTAGACGGATGATTGTGACGATCTGATCAAGCAGCAATACTGTGCTGGATAAGATTAATTTTAATAAGACTTTCATTAATTGCCATTTTAATATAGGCCTATAGGCCTATTGATCGTGAAAAGCTGGCATTTTGAAAACTTGACCTTTGACCTTTGCATGGCCCCCTAATGACCTTAAATGAATTTTAAAATATTTAAAACATGTTAAGAATGTCATAAGGATCATTGCATTTAAATTTCAGCTCAATTGAAGCATTTTGAAAACTTGACCTTTGACCCCTTTATGGCCCCTTAATGACCTTAAATGAATTAAAAAATATTTTTAACATGTTTAGAATGCCATAAGGATCATAGCATTTTAATTTCACCTCAATTGGAGCATTTTGAAAAACTTGACCTTTGACCCCTTTATGACCTTAAATGAATTAAAATTTTAAAATGTTTAGAATGTCATAAGGATCATTGCGTTTAAATTTTAATATAGACCTATATTGATAGCATTGAAAAACTTGACCTTTGACCCCTTTATGACCTTAAATGAATTAATATTTTAAAATGTTTAGAATGTCATAAGGATCATTGCATTTAAATTTGAATATAGGCCTATATTGATCGTGAAAAGCTGGCATTTTGAAAACTTGACCTTTGACCTTTGTATGGCCCCTAATGACCTTAAATGAATTTTAAAATATTTAAAACATGTTAAGAATGTCATAAGGATCATTGCATTTAAATTTCAGCTCAATTGAAGCATTTTGAAAACTTGCCCTTTGACCCCTTTATGGCCCCTTAATGACCTTAAATGAATTTAAAAATATTTTTAACATGTTTAGAATGCCATAAGGATCATAGCATTTTAATTTCACCTCAATTGGAGCATTTTGAAAAACTTGACCTTTGACCCCTTTATGACCTTAAATGAATTAATATTTTAAAATGTTTAGAATGTCATAAGGATCATTGCGTTTAAATTTCAGCTCAATTGGAGCATTTTGAAAATCTTGACCTTTGACCCCTTTATGACCCTTTAATGACCTTAAGTGAATTTTACAATATTTTTTAAATATTTAGAATGTCATAAGGATCATTGCGTTTAAATTTCAGCTCAATTGGAGCATTTTGAAAATCTTGACCTTTGACCCCTTTATGACCCCTTAATGACCTTAAATGAATTTTAAAATATTTTAAGCATGTTTAGAATGTCATAAGGATTATTGCATATAAATTTCAGCTCAATTGGAGTATTTTCGGTTAAAATGACCTTTTTTGACCCCTGTGACCCCTTGGATGACCTCTGACGTTAAACAACCCATAACTTTTGTTGCCAGCTACCCAATACTGCTTGTGACTGAATTTGGTCGAAATCCGATCAAGGATGTGGTAGTAGTAGCAAATTGTGAGAAAGAAGAAATGACAAGAAAGAAATAAGTTAGGCTGCCCGCCTAACTTAACTAGAGCAACTGTGCCCTTTGCAAGGGCACGAGGTAAGTTAGGCGGATGATTGTGATGATCTGATCAAGCAATACTGTGCTGGGTGCTGGATAGTTTTACTTTTAATAAAACTGTTTCATAAATTGCCGTTTTAATATACCTTGATCGTGGAAAGCTGACATTTTGAAAACTTGACCTTTGACCTCTGTATAACCCCTAATGACCTGAAATGAATTTTGAAATATTTAAAACATGTAAAGAATGTCATAAGGATCATTGCATTTAAATTTCAGCTCAATTGAAGCATTTTGAAAATTTGACCTTTGACCCCTTTGTTGCCCCTTAATGACCTTAAATGAATTTTTAAATATTTTTAACATGTTTAGAAAGTCACAAGGATAATTGCATTTAAATTTCAGCTCAATTGAAGCATTTTGAAAACTTGACCTTTGACCTCTTTATCGCCCTTAATGACCTCAAAATAATGAATTTTAAAATATTTTAAACATGTAAAGAATGTCATAAGGATCATTGCATTTAAATTTCAGCTCAATTGAAGCATTTTGAAAATTTGACCTTTGACCCCCTTTATTGCCCCTTAATGACCTCAAATTAATTTTAAAATATTTTTAACATGTTTAGGATGTCATCAGGATCATTGCATTTAAATTTCAGCTCAATTGGAGCATTTTGAAAAAACTTGACCTTTGACCCCTTTATGACCCCTTAATGACCTTAAATAAATTTTAAAATAGTTTAAACATGTTTAGAATGTCCTAAGGATCATTGCATTTAAATTTCAGCTCAATCGGAGCATTTTCGGTTAACATGACCTTTTTTGACCCCTGTGACCCCTTGGATGACCTCTGACGTTAAACAACCCATGATTTTTGTAGCCAGCCACCTAGTACTGCTTGTGAATGAGTTTGGTCGAAATCCGATCAAGGATGTGGAAGTAGTAGCAAATTGTGAGAAGAAGAAAGAAAGAAAGAAAGAAAGAAGAACTAGAGCAACTGTGCCCTTTGCAAGGGCACGAGGTAAGTTAGGCGGATGATTGTAACGATCTGATGAAGCAGCAATACTGTGCTGGATAAGATAAGGATCATTGCCTTTAAATTTCAGCTCAATTGAAGCATTTTGAAAACTTGACCTTTGACCCCTTTATTGCCCCCTAATGACCTTAAATGAATCTTAAAATGTTTTTAAAATGTTCAGAACATCATAAGGATCATTGCATATAAATTTCAGCTGAATTGGAGCATTTTGAAAAACTTGACCTTTGACCCCTTTATGGCCCCTTAATGACCTTAAATGAACATCAAAATATTTTAAACATGTTTAGAAAGTCATAAGCATCATTGTATTTAAATTTCAGCTCAATTGGAGCATTTTTCGGTTAAATGACCTTTTTGACCTCTTGACCCTGGATGACCTTGGACGTTGAAAAACCCCATAACTTTTGTAGCCATCCCCCAATACTGCTTGTGACTGAGTTTGGTGAAATCCGATCAAGGATGTGGCAGAAGAAGCAAATTGTGAGAAAGAAGAAAGAAAGAAAGAAATGCAAAGAAAGAAATAAGTTAGGCTGCACGCCTAACTTAACTAGAGCAACTGTGCCCTTTGCAAGGGCACGAGGGAAGTTAGGCGGATGCCTGTGATGATCTGATCAAGCAGCAATACTGTGCTGGATAAGATTAATTTTAATAATAATAATTTTTTTTAATTTTCATTAATTGCCGTTTTAATATAGCCTGCCTTGATCGTGGAAAGCTGGCATTTTGACAAATTGACCTTTGACCCCTTAATGATCTTAAATGAATTTCAAAATATTTAAAACATGTTGAGAATGTCATAAGGATCATTGCATTTAAATTTCAGCTCAATTGGAACATTTAAAAAAACTTGACCTTTGACCCATTTATGACCCCTTAATGACCTTAAATGAATTTTGAAATATTTTTAAAATGTTTAGGATGTCATAAGGATCATTGCATTTAAATTTCAGCTCAATTGAAGCATTTTGAAAAACTTGACCTTTGACCGCTTTATGACCCCTTAATGACCTTAAATGAATTTTAAAATATTTTAAACATGTTTAGAATGTCATAAGGATCATTGCATATAAATTTCAGCTCAATTGGAGTATTTTCGGTTAAGATGACCTTTTTTGACCCCTGTGACCCCTTGGATGACCTCTGACGTAAAACATCCCATAGCTTTTGTAGCCAGCTACCCAATACTGCTTGTGACTGAGTTTGGTCAAAATCCGATCAACGATGTGGAAGTAGTAGCAAATTGTGAGAAGAAAGAAGAAAGAGGAAGAAAGAAATGGCAAGAAAAAATAAGTTAGGCTGCCCGCCTAACTTAAAGAAATGGCAAGAAAGAAATAAGTTAGGCTGCCCGCCTAACTTAAGAAATGGCAAGAAAGAAATAAGTTAGGCTGCACGCCTAACTTAAAGAAAGAAATGGCAAGAAAGAAATAAGTTAGGCTGCACGCCTAACTTAATTCTTCATCTTACATGAAAAAATTGTTATGCAAAATTTTGGAATTGCTACACAAAACAAATTTTGCATACGGTAGTGGTCGCATGTCATGAATTGGTCATCTTTTGTGTAAAATGATGTAAAATGAGAAAAATATCACCAATTTTGATTCAATTCAACACAACTTTTAATGAATACATTTTAGACCATTATAAGTATATATTTCTGGAAAGCTTATATTACAAGGATGCCAAATCAACAAAGCATAACATCATAATACAGGGTGGGTGAGAAATATACAGGGTGGAACAACAACAAAATTAGCATCTTTCTTGTCATGGTGAACCCCATATTTTTCCTTTTCTGAAAGCTATGTAGTTCAAAATAAATATGGATTCAGAAAGACATTGCATGGGTCCTTCAAACAAATTAGGAAGAAAGAGTTTAGTATCCCTTTCCCTTGCGTTAAACATACAGGGTGGTCAAAAATTGTAAAATAATTTTTATGACATTTTTCAATCAAAACTTTTTTCCTCCATTTCTGGCACTAAAACTAATAGCATAATTGAATTCCTCATCAAATTTCCTTAAAAAATGTGTTATTTTGAATAAGCAGGGTGACTCGGGCAAGAGATAGTCCATTTAGAAATGTCGGAGCATAGTATGCACACTTTGTACATTAACATATAGGGAAAACTGTCTTAATTAGCATTTAATTAGGCAATTAATTGGTTACATCTTTTGTTACAGTTGATGTACTATGAGGTAGATCTACAATCCAGGATGATATATGGTCGCATGTCATAAGTTGGGTACAATTTCCATTACATGGTCAAAAATGACAAAAAAAGTGTTTTTGGATATGTTGTATATATTGACAATCTCTAATATTTAACACCATTTTTAACCTTAACACATGCTTAATTTTTGAGATAATGCTTAATTAGTAATAAATTAATACACAGGTGTCTATGTAAATCTCAATTTTCAAATGCGTTTTTCTTAAATTGGACCTCAATTACAAAAATGACTGTAAAATTTTTATTTTATGCAAGAATGTCATCAGATTTGGAGGATATGTTTTCAATACATTAATGCTTCAAATGAACTTTTTAAAATAATTGTATGTATGTTAATTACATTGTGAAGGTCAATGACCTTTTTGCAAGTAATTAGCGAGATGGTTATTCTATTATTGAGGAAATGAATATCAAGAAGAGAAATGTACATTAGCATATTGCTAAAAATACTGAAATTCAACTAGGATTTCAATAAAAATGAAAAAAAATGGAACATATAACCCTTTAAGGTGGTACTACACACCTTGATAAATTTGTGACTATTTTTGCATTTTTCTCAAAATATAATATCACACTGGTAACAAAAGTTATGTATATTAGGGGTAAGGAATCCAGTTACTACACTGGAATTTCAGTGACTCAAGACAAGCGATGCACGTTATTTATGATAAGAAAAGAGGTACCGCTAGAATGTACCTCATTTCAGTAACATATATAATGAACCCCTTGTCTTGAATCACTGAAATTTCAGTGAAGTAATTGGATTCCTTGCCCCTATAAGTTATAATAATATACATATAACTTTTGTTACCAGTGTGTAGTTACTTTTTGAGAAAATGCAAAATTAGTCACAGAATTTATCAGGGGGTGTAGTACCACCTTAAGTAGTCAGTAATTGTTTTAGTTGTACTAATTCAACATTCAAAGCTGTCAATACATCATACCCTCCCTAGATTTGAAAAAGTAACCAGTAGTTTTGACATGCTGACATGTCAATTTTCACATAGGCCCTATTGCATACTCCCGCATCCGCCTGCTCCACATCCGCCTGCTCCTCCACCCCTGGCATTTTTCATTTCAACTGATGTGATTTGTTTACTGAATAATGTATAATTATATGCTTCAGTAGACTGAAAGAGTATAATATTAGGCTTAAAATGAGGTATCAACCACTGCTGTAGGATATGGGGTTACGGAAAACCAATCAAATTTGTATCACAATTTTCAGAAAAATGTAATCCCTCCAACCTTTTAGCATACCCAACTTATGACATGCGACTATATGTGCAATTTGAGGTCCATGCTAGTTGTACTTTTCAAGATACAAAGGTTTGAAGTTTGCCATATTTTCACAATTTTGTGTACAACCCTATGGGGCTCCCCCGTCCCGGCTCCCCCGACCCGGCTGCTCCATTGGCACATATTACATATTGAGGTATAAAACTCAAAGTACTTGTCCAATTGACTTGGGGTTTTTTGTATTTGAAAAAGAACATAATTATCTAAAAAATGACACCAAACTTTGTCAGGCCGCGACAAATCGCCTGTCCGATAGCCCGGGGCAATCACATTTTTTGTCGGGCAATTAAAACTCTGAAGAGCTGTGCCCGATCGGGCAAGTCTGAATTTAAACCAATTAAAGCTTGATGATTTGAAATAGAATATTTCTGTCCAACTTGGCGTGTTCACAGAAGTAAAAAAACAGTCAAAACAAAGTAGAAAACTTCTTGAAACGGAACTCAAATTTCGCTAGGCACTCGTATCCCACACCAGACTTGCAAACATATATGCTAATGAACATCATGGCATTACGTGACGTATTAGAAGTTTGGCCAATTATAGAACCTGTTTCGTGCAAATATCATGACGTCAATGATGTCAGCTGGCCATGTATTTGCATATGAGTGAGATTGAGATGTATTAGTGGTTGGCGAAATACGTAAATTGCTGTGACTTTACAGACAAAATTTCACATAAAATACACATTAGAAACAAACAGTTAGTGAAATAAGTGAATAAAATGTTTATTTTTTATAGTGCATTTCATGAATACTCATTTATTTATCAACTTAACTGGGAAAAATATCGGATTTCCGTAAGAATGAAACTGCCAAATTCGGCACACTTACGGTACTACATGTATGCACTGCACTGCATGATGAGTACGGTTTGTAACTTTGTTGACAATTGTTGCCGGGAATATGGGTTAATTTCGGGCAATTTCGGGCAACCAATTTTTGAATATTGCCTGCCCGATCGGGCAAGCTAAAAAATAAAATTTGTCGCGGCCTGAACTTTGTACAATAGGTATTATACTTGAAGTGTGAAGAAAGCGTTTTCATGTTACGGCTGCTCCATTTTTGGGTGACCTATTTGTGACATGCGACCTACATGTAGTACTTTTTTGCTACTGTTACACAGCATTAATGCTGGATATCGAAAAATGGACTTCATCATTTTCACTGATTTGATGTGATTTGGCAGTGGCGTAACTAGACATTTTCATTTGGGGGGCAAGCGGGAGCAAACATAATAAATGTGGGGGCAGGAATCCAGCACCTTTTGGCGACAAAAGAAGTTTATGGTACAAATGCGTGAGCGCGCCAAATTTTTTGGCATATTGAAGCTAAACTGGTGATATTGTGGTAAAAGCGCGCAAAAATTTGTGTTTTTTATGGTTAAAATGACCAGATATGAGGTTAATTAATAACTCTCAGTTCATAAGTAGGCCTACTTTTTCATTTGGGGGGGGGGAACAGGGGGCAAGGATTCAAACCCCCCCCCGGTTACGCCACTGTGATTTGGTAAACCCACATGGCTCAAGTCTAACTTCGAATTTCCTCATCACTACCCAAAATCTGGTAGAAAACAATGAAGCATTATAAGTTATATTGAGACAGAAAAGCAATGGAAGTTCAGAAGTAATCACAACGGTGACTTTACTCAAAAACTCTAGCTTCGAATTTGCACACAATATAGTTACGTATATTTCGATAGATTAGTGTCATTTTTTGCAACGCATGTTCTGTCAATGTTTAAATTTGAATGATTTTGATGAGTCAACTAAGGTCGTGTTCTCACTACAGACATGGGGTCTCGTACCTAGGTCCGAGTCCACATACAAGTGGACTCAGTCCACATTGATTTCGCGTTCTCACTAACACCAAAATGCTGATGTAGGATCGACTCCACTTACCCGGATGTTATAATATGATGCATGACGTCACAAATTCTGTTGCAATGCATGTTTTGAGCCGAACTCACAGCACAAATCAAACTTTACTAGACTATCAATTTTGAAAGATCATTTTTTTATTTCCAGGCCCCCTGATATATTTCTGCAATCTATGGATATGTTATTTTGTGATATGTATAATTTGGAAAGATCTGAAATAAAACGCTCTAAAAACTATTATTTTATATTAGGCCTATACGTGTAAAATGAGAGAAATACATCGGGTTGTTATTTCTGATTGTGGTCAAGCACGCCGATTTACACGCAACACAACCTCTAAATCACCACCAAAAATACTATTTTTGATCAAAAATACTATTTTTGATTGGTAATTTTGACTCAGTCTAGCAAAATGTACACCTCAAAAACGAATATATTACACCTGAATAATATCCTTTTGAAGTTCAAAGTCATTTTGTTTAATTCTGAAACTGGATAAAATCTGTATCTTGCCGCGATGCCGTTGTTTTCACACTGCACGAGAAGCATGCTGCTCATCAAACTACGGCAAGCATCTCAAACAAACTTCCGTGTATAGCCACTTTCCCCGAGCTTTTTCCCCATAAAAAATAAATGTTGTAAATTACTACATGAAATAAAGCCTGTAGAATACCAGCTATGAATTTTTAAAGTTGAAAATGCATGTTTAAATTTTATAATGGAAAATTATAAAATGTAGACTGTATATTGTATAGGCCTATAGTACAACGCCGGCCATCAAGGTCGTGCATAGAGCATTTCCGGTATAAGTGGATCGAGTCCACTTGTAAACGTGTTCTCACTATGCTGTTTGATACCACGTCCTAGGTACGAGATTGTGAATGCTATTGCAATAATGTATGATAATCCTTCAAGTTTTGTACAAACAGGTGATGGACCAACTGAAGAGTTTCTCTCTACTGCTGGAATCCTGCAGGGTGACACCTTGGCCCCTTACCTTTTTGTGATAGTGGTAGACTATCTCCTCAGACAGTCGATAGACACTGACAAGTCCAAAGGGATTGACATCATGCCCAATAAGACGAGCAGAGAGAAGAACAAGTATGTAACCGATCTTGACTGCGCAGACGACATCGCTTTAACAGCTACGTTATCACAAGATGCCCAAGATCTTCTGTCATCTTTAGAAGATGCTTCCGCCAAAGTTGGCCTCTTTCTCAATTCCAAGAAGACAGAATATATGTGTATCAATGGAGATAAGAACCCAACTCCAATCCTTTCTCGGGATGGCACACAACTCAAGGAGGTGTCGGACTTTAAATATCTTGGTTCATTTGTTGCCGACAGCAAGAAAGACTTTCTGACTCATAAAGCTCAAGCATGGAAAGCTTGCAACAAACTGCACACCATCTGGCAGTCCAACATATCAAGAAATACCAAGCTTGCCTTCTTTAGAGCCTGCATAGAGAGTATCCTCTTATATGGAAGTGAGACCTGGACAATGAAGAAAGATCTTCAGGACCGTCTTGATGGTACCTACACCCGGCTGTTGATGAGGGTTCGAAATATATCCTGGCGTGAACATAAAACCAAAGCAGAGATCTATGATGGTGTTCCACAGGTGTCCTCCATCGTTGCTCACGGCGAGCCAGATTTGCAGGCCACTGCTACCGTGCAAAAGACCAAATAATTTCAGATGTCATCTGTATGAGGCTTCCACGAACATGTAGAGGAAGAAGACCATTCAACTACATCGACTGTGTGGCAAGGGCGTCAATCAAGAAATTAATGACCTCCCAAATCTGATGGCTGATAGAGATTCCTGGAAAAGAATTGTAAACTCTTTCTCGGATGCGTCCGCAAGATAGATAGATAGGTACGAGACTACCTCAATGAGGTGGTCTCGATGCTACATCCTGGATGTAGGATCGAGACCACTTATTTCGCGTTCTCACTATGCTTGGAAGTGGACTCGATGTAGGATCGAGTCGACGTCCTGGTATCAAACAGGCATAGTGAGAACGCGCCCTAATACTATTGATGAGTCAAGCATAGGTTGCATATTTTGAATAGTCCAAAAGCGAGATAAAACTTTGCAATTTTAACATTTGATGTTTTGATGCGATCGCAAACCATGATCGGCCGGCTGCATTTACTTCCAAACTGGTCAGGCAGCGTAGGAAGCGCAACACGTGACGTACGAGGCTGGCGAAGATACAGGGCTGACAGCCCCATTCAAAATACATGGTTAAATTGAAAAATAACATACGTACAGTGTGGTACATTGTCGCATTACCTCAACAGTTTTAGAGTAAGATAATTTTGCTTTGACACCACATAACAAATTTAGAATTGTTTGTGAAGATTTCATGATTATGTGTTAATCCAATGGCGACCTCAAAATTGGCGATATCGCTTCCATACTGTGCATGGGGTACGAATTATTTGTATACCTATGACATGATGTCGATGAACCAGGAGTAGTACAAGGACTGTTACCGCACGGTAGCTGGTTGAAGGAATATTACAGAGTCAAGAATAGGCTCCATCATTTTTTTGTTCTGATCCCTCCCAGTCTCCCAAAACATCAAAAGCATTGCACAGTTACTTACTTAGGACTGTCCTTTTTCATATAACGCAGACAAAGTAGGGCCAAGCTACCTAGAAATGGTCAAATTTTGGCCATCTCTGTGTAATCCTATGTAAGTCCCATATCACATCGTTATCGGCTATAGTGATTTTTTTTCCTGAAGTTTGGCTGGTACCCACTAGCGACAGCGTCATGCATGTGACATGACACAGCTAAAATAATCGACCGGAAATCGGGGATCATTAAAACGTCAACAAATTTCAAAACACAGAAAGTAGTAAACTTAATGGCGAGCGGTCCGAATTTTGAGCCATACAAGTTTACGTGGTGAACTAAACCAGGACTCAGGAGCCACATTTGGGGCTATGCCTGCCACTTCCACATACTTGTGCATAATACGGAAGGTCGATTTGTGCCCATAAATGTTTAGGCCTATGTTAAACTGTATGTTATACAAATTGTACAGCTATCATTTCTACCCTATGACGAACCGACATACCTGTAAATCAAATAGCCCACAAAAAACTGGTCATCGCTGGTATTTTTCATGAAGAAAAACGACACTTTTTTACGCCGGAACATGTCCAAAACACGTCAGCTGACGTACAAGCCTCCCCACGCATGTACATAAACAAGCCGTGTTCATTGTTTAATTGTCACCTGCAGCTGTTCGCAAGAAAACTTTCTGCATTAAATTACCTGGGGTCAAGTTATCAGGCCTGAGACACACTGGCGCTAGTTTGAGGACAGTCACTATGAGTTACTAATGTCGGCACATGCAGAAAATGCGTGATGGGTCGCCATTTTGTGACTCGTGCAAGCTAACACAAACAAATTATTGGACTTAATAATCTTTTCAAGTTTTAATAAAACGTGCATCTATCATGATAATATTACATTTTATTATTTGAATTACATAAGCTATGTCAATTTTGTGTCCATGTTAATTTTTATATGGATTTACCTGTGTTGATTTTAAACTGTTGTGAACGTGGAGCTACGCAAATTGGCAGGCGATTACCCACCATGCAATGCGAATACACGGAAACGATCCAGTTTAGGATGCATCGCAGTTCCTGTTGTGTAAACCAGGCGTAAACCGCCCATCCAACCTGATCGTGTGCACAGGATTTGTGCTGGAGGCTAGTTAATGCGCACAACCAATGCGCAGAAGAAGACCTTGATACTAGGCGGAGCTTACGTTTCACAAGAATGATTGACAGCTGTGAGTTAAGTGAAATTCTGTTCTGTGATTGGTACAAAAATATGGTTCTCGTATAAATGAATATATTATCCATGGCTTCAAAATTAGGAACTGTTTCTTCCACAGAGCCCTATATAGGGCTCTATGGTCTCTACTCATCATACACGATCGTAGAAGATCTGGCAAGCGACGACGCTTGCCAATCAGGCTAGCTATTTGTACGGCGTGGCCTCTATCCTTTTTATTATCTCTGGTCTTGTCACGCTGGTAGATTCGCCCACCTGTGATTACTGACCTGGATCTGACAGAAGATTGTGGAATTTACGATTTTCAGCAGCAGGATTTTATGAAACTGCCAATATTTGCAAGTATTCTGAAGGATCGGTAATAATTAAAATATTTTTCATGGTGTCGGTAGTGCAAGTTGAAGTTAGTGAATTTGTGGTTTTGTATGTTATGTGCAAGAGCGTTTTCAGGAAGCGTAAATAGGCAAGCCGTTATGCTAAGCTCTCCATGTTATATGCGAGTTCGGCGACGAACTGGACACATCACACGGTAGTGTGATGTGTCCAGCCTGGATATAATTTGGGGCCAGGAGCTCATCAACATCTAAGCTCCTGTCCAGGCATACTTAATATAAGGCCTGAATAAACGACCTGACTTAAAATTCAGTACAATGCATTCAAATAAGTAATTGACTTCTTGACATCGACAGAAAGTAGCAAAAAATTGACTTAATTTTTATTTATAACATAAAAAACATGAAAAATACTTAAATAGTAAAATTGACAATCGTACTCACTGACCTGTTTTTTTCTTGAATAAAGGCATCTTCCGAACTCACATGGCATTTAGGAAAGAATGACAATGTAGGAATTTATTTTTGGACGGTGTTATTGTCAGAAAAGGGCATTGGTAAATGAATTGGTGGATTTTTAGCTGGTATAATTTTCGTGGTCCTCCTCCCATTTAATTCCGTCCATGGATGTCAATACGTCTTTTCCATGTATGTGAAATGCTAGAAACACTGTCATAATTGGATGTTTATCAGATATTCTATTGACTTTAATCTCTGAATGTGAAAATTCATTTAAATAGTATCATCATTAATCTAATATGTTACAATATTTATAAATTACTGATATTATACATTTTGTTCACCAAATAATTTACTTCAAAGTACTTACTTAATAATAAAAAAATTCACAAATTAAACACTACTAGGGCATGATGGGATATGTTTACAGCGCCCCCAATTTTCCAGCAGCAAATCCAACGAGATAGCGGAGAGATTGTCCAAATGTTTTCGCTTCAGTTGTCAATATTGTTCTAGTATACTCATGTAGAAGATCAATCGAGTGTTACTTGTTCTACAGACTTCAAGTATTTTGCATTATTTAGTGAATAGATTACTTCTGTAAGTTAAAATAGACAATTTATGTGAATTATTATTCGACGAAATTGCCGAATTCGACACCTTCACATGTGTTTACATGCATTATACACTTGTCAGTTGTATGACCCACCATACGACCCCCGGGAAAGGTGCATCATGGGTGGGTCATTTACCACCATGATAATGACGAAGGGGACCGTCATTGTAGCCTTTGGTCCGTCACGACTGTGACGATGGGGTGTGTCAATGTCAGTCAATTTACATACGTGCGTCATGATATCCCCGCTGTCAAAAAGGCCACGTGGTGATCCATCGGCATCATTGCCGCATCAAATACTCTCTACAGGCCCAACAGACTTTCCTTTTCACGTATTTAAAATAGACCTGGATTTAAAATACTTTCATTTTTTAATACGGATGTACATACCTTCTTCTGTCTTCAACAAAAATTTCAAAAACTCAGTCCAGACAGGGTCTTAGCCAGGATTTGAAAGTTACCCGTCCAAAAATTAGAATTATGTAAAAATACAAACTTTAATGTTTTAAGTCCTAGTGCACGCGAAGCGGGCACTGCGAGCGCCTTGGCGCGAAGCCGTGAACGGGTGGGGTCCAGGGGCCCGCCTTAGGGCCCCTGGTGGGGTACAGGGGCAAAGCGCCTGTTAGGGGTCCAGGGGGCGAAGGCCCCGGACGCTCTGAGGATTTAAGCTAATTTAGGACGAAATTTTGATGTATCTGGGACCAATTTTTCTGTTCATAAATCAAAATGTTACATACAAAAATTAGATACGATCGTGAAACACATGCAACATCAAACATTTACATAAAATCTCAAAGTTTCAAACTATTCAAGTTGCCGTACGTGTCAAGGTTTATCTTAATTGCTTACCTTTTAAATTAAATCACTAATTTCTCACGAAAATAAAGCTGTTTGTAGCGTCACAATCGCCAGGCTCAATCGGTCTCTGGGAAGCCCCCTCATCGTGAGCATCGAGTTATGCCACGTGGTGCAATTTACTACGTGCAAAATAATGCTTTAGACGAGCGAATGAATTTTTTAAAATTTATTACAAAGTAAAAGGCCTGTGCAATAATTACGAGCCCCGGAATGGGGGATTGCAAATGCAAACGACTCGCCAAAAATTGCCCCCCTGGCCCGCCAAAACTCCCCTTCTTGGCCTGCCAAAAAATCTTTCCCTCCCCCTCTGCACATGCCAATATGTGGGTTCCCAATTTGCATATATTGAACATTCCTGTAGGGTTTCCCAAAGTCATTTTAGAGCGTGCGTGTTATTTAAAAGGTGGTCCGTAAAATGTGTGCCAAAATTTACTTCCCCCTCCCTCTCGGTTTGCCAAAAGATCTTTGACCCCCCCTCCAAAAAAAAACCTCTACCCCGGCTCATAATTATTTCATTGGTTGACAATCAAATCGGTCAATGTTTGAGATGTCATTTACACCTGTGGATTTTGTGATCGTGGGGCAGTAATCCAGGCTTCACCCAGGTGCATAATTCCCTACATAAATTAACAAGCACGTGGAGAGACTTGATTCTTTTACCCAGTGGCGATTTTGTGATCGTAGTGCGCATGGGCAGTAACACAGATGCATAAAATTAAAAAGCATGTGGCGATCGAGGCTAGGCGAGAATGACTGAATACAATGTACATGGTGTACAATGTATGTACAATGACCCGGTTATACCTGGGGATTTTCTGGGGAGCAGTTACCCAGGTGCATAATCCCCTGCATAAATTAACAAGTACGTGGCATGGTGAGGTATACAAAATGTAAATAGAAATGAAAATTCAAACATCACGAAAGTGTGCATAAGAGACGCACCATTAGACTTCAAGGGGGGGGGTTATAGGAAGTTTTGAAAAAAAAAGTTTTGAAACTACATGAGCATGCTGTATATAAATGTTATTAACTGGGCGAGGCGATGTCGGTGTGCCCCCCCCACACACTCACACACACTATTTAAATTGGATTTTTGAGGAGCGCAGGGCAAAACAAATTTGAGTCAACAATTCACAACTTCCATCGGCAAAATTTTTTTTTCTGTCGGTAGAGTTACAAGTTGTGCCCCCCCTTCACCCAGGTTCTAAAACCTGGCTACGCCACTGCTGATTCGTACATTTCTTTTTAAAATTCATAATCATTTCGCCTTGGTACCGCACGATGCCCGGAAATCCCCTTTGAGGTGAGGAGTATGGAGTTGAGCGGCAAACATCTAAAGCAATGGTGTGGTACAATAATGGTACAACTTAACCGCGTTATAACAGCTTTATAATTTGATTCTGTTTGTTTACATCAGAAAAAGGTTCAGGGCCAGGCGTACTGTGATCTTTGCCGGGGTTTGATCATTTTATTTTGATGGCCTGATTACATCAAAAGAAAAGATTGACGTTATAATTTTATTTTTTAAATTTTTTCGGCAAAATTCTCCACAAATATCAAAACTTTCAAAATGTCATTTTTTCACAGCAACTTTGTGCGCAGGATGATCAGCATGCAGCATTGAAGAGCTCTAATCTGGTTCATGTTATATAACATACTTTGTTTACGATATTTATCACGCAATACATGCGCCTCGACTTTTACAGGGTCTGGCATTTTTGACTGTTGTTGTCGCTTCATCATTAAATCCTCGGCATTATAATCGCATCGATGGTGTTAAAAATAGATCATAACTTTTCCCAGGAACTTCATGAAAATCTTTGCTGCATGCGCCCAAACTGGGCGTAAACATAGCGTAACAGTTAGAAAGCTTTGTGGAAGGGGCGGATTTCTGGGTGCTTTTGTGCACACTCGAAAATAATGTGAATGTTGCCGTTTCTGTGCCCATCAGCTCCGCCCAATACACGATGACGCTGATTTGGGCGTGATATGTAGATATACGTACACCGCAGACTCTGGTAAAAATAACTTTCCCAGGGATTTCATCGATGTTTGCGAAACAAATAAATAAATAGGACTGCATAACGAAGATTTGGGGGGTTTCTTAATATAAATTGGTTGACAATGAAATTTTTTTGTGAAGCGGAGACATAACGTACGGAGTTTGTTGCATCATTTGTGAAAGCCTTTATTTTATTTTTCTTTGGTTGTGAAACTGCCCGTCTTTTAGACGTGTGGACGTATCGCTGGCTAAGACCTTGCTTCCAGAAGCAGAAACCATAAAACTTTCCATTCAATGGCGTCGCGTCGCGTCGGTTGGTAGGTAGTAGTCTCATCCCCAGAATGTATGGCCCTATTCTTCTGCATGCACGACAAACAGCAACCGACTGCCAAGTATCGTAAAACTGGGAACGAGTCGAAAGAATGCGGTGTTTCTCGATTTTTTCCGCAAAAAGAATAATTAATTGCAACGTCGGCGACCGTGTGTGCTTGATTTAGGAGAGTCATAGGACAGTCATGGTTCGTCAAAATCAGGAAATGGTGCGTCACAAAACTGACGAGAGGTACCGTCATTGCAAGTGAATGTCCGTCATTGTTGGGACGCTGGGGTGCGTCATGGTATATGAAAATCCGCCGCAGGTTGGACAAATGACGCTCCATTCCCGGGGGTCATATGGTGGGTCATACAAATGACAAGTGTATTATTGACATACATGTAGTATGTCATTGTCATGTATGTACGTTTAACTCGGTGAACTTAAAGCATGCACATGCATGAAAGTGCTAAAGTATTCTTTAATAATTCTGGGTCTTGGTACGTGATGATGATAATTGATCGCATTGGCTTGCCAGACAGTCAAGATCCAAACACAGCATTTGGCGTTTCTTTAGTACTATAGTAGGTATGCTAGGTGAATTAAAATTTGCCATCAAACTGCATCATTTTACATATCAAATTAAAGCCCTTGAGTAAAGACAGCCAAAACTGAAAACATTTTTGTCACAGCACTTTCCGTAACAAAGTTACATCTTGTCAAAGATTGACTTTCATCAAAAAGATTCTGCTAGCAAAATTCCCCAAAACGACATTTGTTTCTATCTATCTTAATCTCATGGCGATAGCAGCTTTTTTTTAATGGAACTGCTATCAAAATCCTCTAAAATTCCATGTGCGACTTGATTATCACCATAAAAATCATATATTTGGGTCAAGTGAAGTATAGAAAACATATTTATGTAGGTTTCCTTCACCGACCTATTCTCAAAAAAAAATGCAAATTTCTATGTAAATATGCATTGTGTTTGGGCCCGGTCTCGGTGAATTTCGCTGACTAGCAATGTGTTAACTAAGATTTGCCTGGGATACCTATTTGGTCGCATGTCATAAGTTGGGTACAATTTCCATTACATGGTCAAAAATGACAAAAAATGTATTTTTTGATATGTTGTATATATTGACAATCTCTAATAATTAACACCATTTTTAACCTTAACACCTGTTTAATTTTTGAGATAATGCTTGATTACTAATTAATTAATACACAGGCGTCTATGTAAATCTCAATTTTCAAATGTGTTTTTCTCAAATCGGACCTCAATTACAAAAATGACTGTAAAATTTTTATTTTATGCAAGAATATCATCAGATTTGGAGAATATGTTCTCAATACAATAATGCTTCAAATGAACTATTTAAAATAATTGTACATATGTTAATTACATTGCGAAGGTCAATGACCTTTTTACCAGTAATTAGCGAGATAGTTACATTCTATTATTGAGGAAATGAATATCAAGAAGAGAAATGTACATTAGCATATTGCTAAAAATACTGAAATTCAACTAGGATTTCTTTAAAAATGAAAAAATGGAACATATAACCTAAAAGGTGGTACTACACACCTCGATAAATTTGTGACTATTTTTGCATTTTTCTCAAAAAATAATATCACACTGGTAACAAAAGTTATGTATATTATAGGGATAAGGAATCCAGTAACTAACTACACTGGAATTTCAGTGGCTCAAGACAAGCGGTACTTTATTTATGATAAGAAAAGAGGTATCGCTAGAATGTACCTCATTTCTTAACATATATAATGAACCCCTTGTCTTGAATCACTGAAATTTCAGTGAAGTAATTGGATTACTTGCCCCTATAATATACAAATAACTTTTGTTACCAGTGTATAGTTACTTTTTGAGAAAATTGCAAAATTAGTCACAAAATTTATCAGGGGTGTACATGTAGTACCACCTTAAGTAGTCAGTAATTGTTTTAGTTGTACAAATTCAACATTCAAAGCTGTCAATACATAATAACCTCCCTAGATTTGAAAAAGTAACCAGTAGTTTTGACATGCTGACATGTGAATTTTCACATAGGCCCTATTGCACACTCCCGCATCCGCCTGCTCCACATCCGCCTGCTCCTCCACGCCTGGCATTTTTCATTTCAACTGATGTGATTTTTTTACCGAATGATGTATAATTATATGCTTCAGTAGACTAAAAGAGTATAAAATTAGGCTTAAAATGAGATATCAACCACTGCTGTAGGATATGGGGTTACGGAAAGCCAATCAAATTTGTATCACAATTTTCAGAAAAGTGTAATCCCTCCACCCTTTCAGCATACCCAACTTATGACATGCGACCATTTACTAGTTTCAGGCCTACAATTTTACATGTTAAAATATAGCTGCCTGCCTTGTGGAAGTACAGTGTTATAACCCTAACCCAAGGCAGCTATTACATGTAAAAATAAAAAACCCTAAAGTAAAGGAATGCCCATCATTTTATATATCAAATTAAAGCTCTTGACTGAGCCCGAGTAAAGAAAGCCAAAACTGAAAACCGTTTTGTCATAGCATAGCACTTTCCGTAGTAGAGTTACATCTTGTCAAAAATTGACTTTCATCCAAAACGTTCAGCCAACCGTATTGTTTGTAATAAACGCTCGCCCTCTAATAAATGCCCCCCCCCCCCCACCAATTTTTCTGTGAAAACTTTACAAAAATTCCATGGCATGCTATTATATTGTGTGAATAAGCTTAAAACTGGCATCAGTCAGTCAGTCTTGTCAGGAACGATCGGTAAATTGCATGGACAAAACCTGTTATGACTCGCACTTCCATCCATTCCATTGCCTAATTATGGTAGAATTTCACTAGATTCTTGCCTGATGATGTACTTACGGGTGTAATTTTGATGTATTTACCACGAAAATTATATTTTCCATGGGCGTCGCCATTAGTATAGCTGTAAGTCCCTCTTTTCTACAGAAGCACCATCGGGAAATTTAACTTGATTTTTAAGTTTTTTTCACTGACAATTCACCTTCAATAAACACCCCCTTGTGGAAAAATGCAATGCCCCTGGGGCATTTATTACAAAAAATATGGTAGTCTCATGAAGAGCAGCTTTTCTATGTGGAGTATTATCGCACTGCTTACAGACAAGCTGTACTTATTTTTACTCAGGAACGTAGAGTAGATGAGTGTATTTTTGAAGTACATGCAGTCAACAGTAGGCCTACCTGAACGATCCTAAGCAAGGATGTCAAAAACTTGTGCAACTAACGCTAAACGAGGATTTTACTCAAATAAAAACACCCTAAGTGAGGAATTGGTTTGAAATTTGCCCCTAAACAAGGGTAGACATTGTGTGTGTCAGTATTGGTGTCATTCAGATTTTTTTTTTCAAATAATATTGCTTGGAAACCAGTCTAATATGTGCTAAATAACTTGATAAATATCACTAATGGCTGGTAATTGAGTCATATAAAAATGGATCATCCTTAAAAAACACCCCTTCTTCAGTAAAATGAGTGTTTTGAGATCCTAATCGTGGATCCGCACGGATCCTTGTTTTCCTTTTCAAAACCACCCTAAATCCATGTTTTCTTTCACACGATGCTTACAACTTTTTATACATGAGTCCCCCCCCCCCGGATCCCATATCAAATGTTCACTGCTTGATATGGGATTTCCCAGACATATAGTAGCACTTATCCAGTCCCTGCAGTGCAAGTAGATGGAGAAATCACTGAATGTTTTGAAATCAAAAGAGGAGTATGACAAGGTTGTATCATTTCACCTGTCCTTTATCTGAGAAAAACTAAGTTTTAATATCTCAGTGAAAAATCTCAGAGGTTTATAATTGGTGAATACTTGGCATGATAAACTTAGTTTTTCTCACATCAGTTGTTTATTTGTTTATCCAAAATAAATTTAGTTTTTCTCAGATAAACTTGATTTTAATTAACATTCAGAATTTCATAAAAACTTTATTGAATTACTAAGGCAATAGAAACAAATTAGTTTGATCTTTCGATTGACCACCGATGCTTGGTCGATCCTTATTGGTTGATCCTTAATATAAATTTCGCTTTAATTCTGATTAATTAGTTGTTAGTTCAATAATAGCAAGCATCAAAGCAGCATTGACGGTCGATCCAAAGATTGAACAAATTTGTTTCTGGTGCCTAATTGGTGATATCCATCACCATAGGGAATTGGCATATTTTGTATTATGTTTAATAATATGCTGTAGAAGGTAACATTTGATGTTAACCATTTTTTGTCAACAGCTGTAGCCAATAGATATCGGGGAAGAGTATACTCTTAGTTTCCAGTAGATATAATCCTAGTGGTGACCACAATTGTTCACTGTTCAGGAATGCACATAACTTATGAATGAACTCTGTAGTTATCTTCAGTCAACAATTTTAACCCCTTGAGAAGTACCTGCTGATTTGCCAAAAAGAAGTTTTCATTATCAATTGGACCAATCGGCAACATTGTTAGAATAATTTCACCACCAGGGTTTTCATTAACGCACAAAACACGCGTATTTACGCGTTCAGGCACTTTGCTCACTCCTTCAAATCCAAAGTCCCAAAGTCCAACGCGTACAAAATCTTGAAAACGTACGCGTTCAGATATTGCAAGATTTGAATAGAGAAACACCCGATATTGTGCATTTATTCTCGGCTTTTGTCATTTAGGACCTACTCCCGATATGTAGGGCCCATCACATTTTGTCAGCATCGATCCATGCATGTTTTAGTGATTGCGAGTCTCTAAAATTGTAGAGTGTCAGTTTGAAATCTTGCAAATTGGGTTCAGGTCCTTTTTTCTGTTTAAATGATGCACCAAATGTCTTCAGTTGGACTTTAATTTTGCAAAATATTCCCTCTCATGGGGGAACATCCCCCTCAGACACCCCCATACCTAGTGGATAAACAAGTGACCATTTTCGCATCGGCTTTCGACATTTGCCAATTTAGGCCCTATGTTTAACACAATTTATAGGCCTAATAGGGAAAACGTGACAACGAAGGCTTTATGGACTGTCATTTCACAATTTTCGGCTTTTCAACTTAAATTTTACACAGTAATAGTGCCAAAATGGTCCACCAAATAACTTCAATTAGGTCTTCATTTTGCAAATTTTCCAAGTTCTGAGGGGGGAACATCACCCTGTGTAGTTGATAAACAAACGGCCACTTTCACTTCTGCTTTCGACATTTGCCAATTTATGTTTAACACAATTTATAGGCCTACCATAATAGGGAAAAGTTGCCGTCCACAAAAGGCTCCATGGACTGCTCATTTCACAAATGTTCGGCTTTTTAAACTAAAATTTTACACATTAATAGTGCCAAAATGATCCACCAAATTGCTTCAATTAGGTCTTCATTTTGCACAAGTTTCTTACTTCTTTTATTATTATTATTATTTTAAATGTTATTATTTTCTTTTAAAATTGCCCCCACCCCCTTCTGACTGCTCTAGATCCGCCACTGCTCCAAACAGTGGCGTATATTTCTTATTGACTTGGGAGGGGGGGGTGAAAAAATGTCTTGAAGTATAGTGAATCCAGCACCTTTTGGCAAAAGAATAAGTTTATGGTACAAAATATTTTACCATTTTGAAGCTAAACTGTTGAAATATGGTGCATAAGTGGAATAAATTCGCACTAAGCGGTCACTTTTGGGACTAAAATGACCAAATATGAGGTTAATTTGGTCAGAAACCCACATACAGGCGTCAACATTGGGGGATGATTGTATGGACCATCCCCTAGCAAAATATTGGGGGAGATTCCCCCCACCCACCCCCCCAGGATCTACATCTATCCAAAAACACACATATTGTTAAAAATGTCTTCAAAAATAGTATTATAAAAATACCCCTTGGGCAATGTTTTTGACTCCTTCAGAGGAAAAATTCACAATTGAAAGGGTCAAAAAAATTTGAAAATACCCTTTCAGCAAAATGCTTAAAGAAAACCCTGTTCACCACACAAAATAATTGGGGTGAATTATTTGCAAAGTTCTCCATTCTGATTGGTGATTAAAGTAAAGATAACATTGACCAATTAGATCAGCAGGTAGTGCTCAGGGGGTTAACATGTCTGATTTTTTCTATTTTAATAATCAATAATACTTACTTGGACAGCACAAATGACAATTTTGTAATTTGTTTTTGTCTCCACCGTCTACAGGCAAACATGAAGAGAAACGTAGGAAGAGAAATACGGAGGACAGCCCAACCTATTCCAACATCCATACCAGAAGAATATGATTCAGCAGGATGCATGGATTCAGACCAATCCAAAGAACCTAAACCAATACCAGAATGGGTCCTGCTTAGACCATTCCAGTACAACGGCAGAGTACTAGCCACAGCATTGCCAGGTCTATGTCTCGTTTTATCCTTGGCAGGAGAACTACTCCTATCAATTATCGTCATAGGTGCTCTGATCGTGCATCTTGTGGACAGCGGTGGCGCTAAACGACAGTCCTTGATCATATTTTTAGGTATTTTCATCGCGGTGCAGATGAGTATTATTTATTCAGCCATCCCGTTGGTGTGGTTATCCATATTTAATGTAGCTATTTTAGTCATTGTGAACATGTTTGTAGTGATAACAGGTGGATGGATATTGCTACAGTTTGACACATTACTACTAGAGGAACCAGTGCTGGCGGAGTTGATTGAAGCAAGTTTATTCACCGTTTACCCTGGTGTATCTGTTATATTACTGTCATGGATAATTGGGACTGTATGGTCTACAAAATATTTACACTATGTAGCTATATTACATGGGTTTCTATTACTGAGGATATTCATCACACCAAATCAGCCATCGTTCAGAAAACCAACTCAGAGAGCCGCACAAACTGGTATCGCCTACGTCATCGGAGTACCAGAAATTGCTCTCATGCTTATTATGTACGCAATCGCGCCAACATTAATTTTCGTCGTTTTTAACTTCTGGAATCTTGCCCGATATGATGTTGCTCTTGAACTTATCCATGTTATCAGTACGCCTTTGTTTCTAGTGTCTTTCTTAGAACTTCGCAGCTGGACAGAACATGCCGGAATCCCATTCAAGACAATTTCAGCAGTACGGTGGACTGCTGGTATTGTGTCCTTAATCGCTACTTGTGCAATGCTTATGCAAACTAAATCATCAGTACTAGTACTGTGGCTTCTGCCAGTTACAGCAACAAATGTGGTTCTAGGGTCTTTATCAAACGCTAAAGGTTACGCCATGAAAGCGTTGACGCCTCTTCTAGCGATTTCGGTCGGACTGATGTACACGATCGCAATCTTGGATGCCATACCGTGGCATCTAGATCTACCCAATGTTGACTTGATGTGGATGACTATCTCGCTGATCGCTTGCGCGGCACTTTCTATCGCCTGCTTCATGGTGGCAAACACTGGAAATAAACAGCTGCTATCTACCTTGTTGATTTGTAACATGGCTGCTGTGGTTTACATCGAATACACACTCTCTCTCCAAAAGCTCTGCTCAGCACCACTACTTGTGGCGACGACAACATGCGCCATCTACCTGCTAACACGACTGCACAACGCAGACGTCATTGCTTGGCACGCGAGTTGGGTTGGAGCTGCTTTGCATAGCGTCAAAGTTTTACTTTTTTTACAAATGATCAACTCAGACTCGTTAGAGCCAACATGGATCAGATCTGCAGTTATTCTTTTTGTCGTTCTAGTCACCACAAAATTGGTATTTTTCGAGAAAAGAAAAGAGCTGCCAGATTTATCAGTTTATCAGTATGTACTAACTATATGTACTAGTGTAATGTTATTTTATCTTTCGGTACTACGCAGGCTGTGGTTGACGTTCATCCCATCTCCGCCAACCGTGCAAGACGCAACATCAGTGTTCATCATCATCTGCAGCGCAATCTGTCTCAAATTATCTTTCTGTCACATGCACCAGTACAAAGGCATCCGTAAAATCAACATCCTCAGCCTCGTTGCCGGGGTGATGATGTTCATTCTACAGCCGACGATTCCCAAATCTTTGCTGGAAATATCAGATTGGTTTATCATAATTTCCTTTTGTATGATTCTCGCAACCACAGTAGGCTTGATTTCACCATCACAGAACTCAGGAATCCTACTCTCGCTATCATCTATGGTAGGATTCGCTGCAGGTGCCCATATTTGTCAATATCTGTTTCCACAGCAGCGTGTGGAATGTTACAAGACGATACTTTACATGTTAACTTGTACTTTATGCGCTTTTATAGGATTTAACATTTGGAACTATAACCTCTGTAAAGGTTCACACCGTGCCACTAAGATGCCAAATATCACTGCCCAATATGTGGCGCTCGTTGTTACCAGTGTAATAATGCTGGTGTTAGAGTGTAGTACACTGTCAATAGGTACGATAACATTAGCCAGCCTTGCCTTACCCTGTACCCAGCTATACTGTGGTGTGTATCTCCTGATAGCAGTCATCTTAAAAATCCACCTGACATGGCAGCAATCAACCGATCCATTCAACTACACATTGGGTAATATCCCAACAATAATTAACATGTCTGCTATTCTCTGCTACATTCTAGCCATTTTGAACTGCCCCATTGAACCATGGGAAATATGGAACTGCACATGTGCAATAGTGCTTCTGCTCCTCCAACCAGATCCAATTCTGTTGACTTCATTTCCTACCCAAAAGCATCAGTCTGGTATACTCGTGACAGTCTGCATGGCTAATCTATATATTGCTAGTGTTATGCACTGTGACCTATGGCGTGCGGCGTTGGGTTCTTCTCCGTCGTGGAGTTAATAATATTAATATTAGTTCTGCCCGGGTACATAGTACTAGGACGAGATTTTTGCAGTAATTTTTATTCGGCTTCGCCAGAGATGGTTGTATTCATATCGCCATTGAATTCCATATTATATGTTGTAGGGAGTAGCTACACTAGTTGGTTACTAGCTACTGTGGGACTTAGTGCAGCGACTTGGTTTATAGTTTATAAAATATCTACTGGTCAACAAATGGGAAGACCCCAAAGAA
The DNA here is from genome assembly GCF_039555335.1 of Amphiura filiformis. Classification (NCBI taxonomy): domain Eukaryota; kingdom Metazoa; phylum Echinodermata; class Ophiuroidea; order Amphilepidida; family Amphiuridae; genus Amphiura; species Amphiura filiformis. Next base: position 15,469,553 of record NC_092638.1, read on the forward strand.
GTACAATTATGCAGTTACAAAAGTATTGAAATCATTTCCTACAACAGGCTGTTAATATCAGGAAAATTGAGATTTCATCAACACTGCACTCCTGGAGCACTAGAGGGTTAGGGGTTTATGGATACATTGCAGTACTCTTAGATTATGGTTAGGGCTTGTGTTCCAGGAGCACTGTGTGTTGACGATATCTCAATTTTGCCTAATATACAGGGATGTAAGTCTTCAGGCTTTTCCTGAATTCAGGTTTTTTTGTATATTTAACACAATTTCTTTTATTTTCAGCCTGTTTTACGGCCATTCTGGACTTTCATTCCTTTAACATATCGTCAGTCTGCTACGCTAATTGCCTAAGTCACTTTTTGTAATTTTGAGAACAAAGTACAAAATATGATTCAAGCATGATAATGATACAAATGAAAGTGAATAATCCGAAATAATAAGGGTGATTACGTAATTGATGCATACTTGGACCACATTTTGCACTTTGTTCTCAAAATTACAAAAAATGACTTAGGCAATTAGCGTAGTAGGCTGACGATATGTAAATGGGACAAACATTACAAGCAGTGTTTCAAAATAAGTCAAAATATTCAAGGGCTATTCAAGGCCTTGGGTTTGAACACTACAGGCCCTCAACTATTACCATAGGCCTGAACTCATTATTGTAAAATGTTCATGTAATATTATGTTACACTGGTCCAACATTTGTGACACTTTGTAAGATTTCATACTCTCACAAATTTTGGGCCAGTACAAGCCTATGATAATTTGATGAGGACCTGATTTCAAATGCAAGGGCTTAGTTGGCCCCCCGGTGGGTTCAGTTTGTATTTAAAGGTAGGACGTATGACCGTTCTAGGATTTGAAAATGACCCCTATTTCACGGGGAATCGAGGACATTTGCAGCAATTTTACCCCCTATTTTGCACGAAATCAAGGAAAATTTGCCCCAAATACCACCCCTATTTTTATCATCTTGAGGACGCATTTTTATTTCACCCCCGGGGCCCCCTTATCACAAGGAATCAAGGACATTTTTCCGAAATAAATACCCCTATTTTTACCATTTCAAGGACACTTTTGAATTTGCCCCCTATTTCATGGTGAAATGAGGACAATAACAACAACTGTAGCGGTAAAACACGGACGAAAGTCCTAGAAATACACCCTATTTTTCATTTCAAGGACAATTTTGCTCCAAAACACCCCTAATTTAAACAATCGCGAACAATTTTGTCCTCGAAAATTCCGCGGACATTTCTTGAAAAGTACCCCTAATTGGAACCATCATGCGTACACATTGTCAGTGAAGACTGAACCCACCGGGGTTGGCCCTTGGAATCCTACTTACAAATCAACAACACCATTTGTTGATGTTTAAAGTCTGCATTGAGTTTTCCTGTCTTCATTGACAAAACGTTGTGGTTTGAGGCCTCTAGTGATGTTCACTAGCTTTTGGCCCAAGGGCCGCCATATTTCAAACAGTGAAGCGAAACCATGGAACATACACAAGTCCACAAGTTCACAACCTTTATTTTTACCAGCAGACTGCAACTGATACAAATTTGATACAAATAAAACAAATTTGTTACTTGTAGGGCCGATATATTTGTATTAGGGGGCAACATTTTCATGCTTTAGGAAAAATATTTCTCTCATAGAGTTTGTGTACAGGTTCAATATCATTCAATTAACACTCGCTAACTCCTCGCTTACTGGTTGAAAATCAATCTTTCCTTAAAGGCCTGTTTTTCACATCTAACTATAATTTTTGCAAGGTTCCTTTTCAGCATTAACCATCGCAGTATACACGGCACGCGTCAAGCGTATGCATTGGACCTTATTCAAAATAATATGCGCTGGACGGCTAGCAGTACGCTTAATTTGTGAAAGGAAATCTGAAAAATTGTATATGTGCAACTCATTTGACAAAATAACTATCTATAATTTTAAACATGTATTTTATATAAAACCTGTAAAAAGTAAAGAATAAAAACACATCTCTCGTCTTGATTTTTAGAACACCTACAGGAAAGAAACTTTTTGTTTCACTGAGATGTTTCACTGGGATGTATGTACAGTGTACATACTACACAGAAGATATCTTACCCTTCCCAGAATCCTTTGCAACATGAGGCAACACCTCATTATGGCAAATAACACTCATATTACTTTGTACAGTTTTCCTTTGTTTTCATGTTGAGAATAGACTGGTTAAACATGGGTGGATATTCATAAAAAAATTAACATATTTTGCAAGATATTGATCTGCTCTGTTCATTGACCCATGTTGCACAGTGGTCCAATGGTTAGGGTGCGAGCTTCATAATCGAAAGGTTATGGGTTTGAGCCCCACCACAGCCAGTGTGTTGCGTCCTTGGGCAAGACGACTTAATTCCCAATTGCTTCACTCCACCCAGGTGTAAAATGGGAGCTGCTGGGGTAATCACAATCAGCTGAGAGTACCCAAGCATCAGTTGCAGACTTGTGGAAGCGGAAATGATTCTGATATATCCTAATGGCAGCGGAATAATTGTTGTAGTGTGCTGGTACTTAGGTGTAGCGCACATTAATTCACCGACATTTATTTATTTTATTTATTTATTTAGATAGCAAATCAGTAAAGAAAAGTGTAATGGAAGAAATGTATTATGGGAAGTGTAATTGCCTAAAATTGGCCTAGCAAGATAAGTACAAAATCCATCTAGAAACACTGGAGGGGCTTGTAAAATTCTGTACATGTAAATATGTAAAAGAAGAGTTTGATACCTAGATATTAATTCTGTTCTCTCTGTGTCAGGTAATATAATGGTCGAGGTTTACTGCCCTCTGACCTTTTTCCTAGAACTCACTCACAGATCCCTTTGAATATAATAACAATAGTGTGTGCATGGTAAAAAGCAGTCATGCATTATAGACACTTTGAGAATTCTTTCGCATGCAAAAATAAGTAAAATGGTGTTACATGTAAAAACAAATGAAATTAAAATAAATTAAATACAACTCCAATGACCAGAACTTTAAATCATCTTTGCAATTCATATTTCCAAAGTCAAGTCAATTCTTAACGCGGCTGTGTACTCTAGCCACTGTTTCTTTCTCAAAATTGAGTTTTTATGATATGTTTGTACTTTGTTATGTTTTTATAAATACAAGGAATGAAAATCCAGATTTGTAAACTCCAACTGCAATATTTTAAGGATTTTATTTCACTATTCCACTCGTGTTTGAAATTGAAAAGGAAAGAAAATCTTTGTTGTACCAGCAAGGTACACGCGCACAAGAACAATTCATCGCTATGATCGCGCAATTTGTTAACGCACAAATACGCGACGCATACGCGACGCTTATCTGCATGCGCGGCGCATCTTATGGAAACACCACAGAAGCACTGATTTCACAAAAACCTAGTGGTCAAATGGCTCCGTTTTAGCGGATAAAATGTGGGTTTTTTTAAGTTCTTTCCACCGATTTAAATATCAAGTTATGAATGGATTTCGCTCAAACTTCTCAAGGGGCTGTGGATTTACCCGATGTTCACGTAATATAAGTTACAAAAACGAAAACTGTCGCATTCTCCTGTGAGATTCGATGAAAGTGCAAAATGTGACCACTTTAAACTTCAACGGCCATTATTTCAATGTTCATTTTCTCGGTAAAAGGACGATTTAGGTACACGATAACTCAATAAATACAGCATCTATAGGTAAGCAAATATGATCATCGTAAAAAGCATGATCGACTCAAGAAATGGTTTTCTCATTTTTTATATTTTGGTCTATTTCCGATTTTGGGCATCATTTTGTGCAAATAGGCGCTTTTTGAATTTTAAAAAGTTCATTTTGATGCCTTATATGGTCAATATCTCAAAAAATAAGGCCAATATCAAAAAATAAAAAACTGTTTTTGGAATGGAGCCTCAAGATTGAGCTAAAAACAAAATAAAATATTTTGGAAAGAGTGTTTTTTGTTATGATGTACCTAACAAATATTGCCAAAAACTCACTGTTTTGTGATTTTCTTCAAAATTGTTGTTTTTACCCCAAATCTGTATTTATATTAAGATTTATTGATGTCTTGCCTTCATAAAATGTATACTTTTATATGTTTTATGTGAATAATTACAAAGTTATTGCACTTTTACTACATGCATGTCTGAGAGTACACAGCCACCTTAAGTACAAAACATCAGTTTATAACATGGCCAATTCTAGACGAATCCTTATCAATGTAAGGAGATCGCACAAACTACATTTTGTCTATGGGAAGTTATAGGATCAATTCTCGCTATTCGCAATAAGGGCGCCGCCAGCGGTTTGCGATGTATCATGGGAAAAATTGTGATGTATCATGGGAAAAGTCGACATCAAGTCCAGCATAATCTGAATATTACCATGCTATTACATAGGAACACGTGACAATATTTTTTAGTTTGTCAATATAACGGTATTACACGCAAATCGATAGAGAAAAAATTAATTGTGCACATTTCAAATCACATTTGAGTATCGATTCGCGTGTAACACCTTTATTTTGACAAACTAAAAAATATTGTCACGTGTTCCTATGTAATAGCATGGTAATATTCAGATTATGGACTTGATGTCGACCTTTTCCCATGATACATCACGATTACATCGCAAACCGCTGGCGGCGCTCTTTATTGCTAATAGCGAGAATTGATTCAATCACCACCAGTTCAATACACCTGAGTAATGTTCTGTACTTTGTATGAATAGGATATATGCACTGCTTTTGGACAGCAATGGGCATTTGTCACATTTTGCGATGAATCGTTTTTGCCTCAGCTACCCCCTGGTATTTGTATCAATTGATCAGCTTGATGCTCTGTGAAGTAAACACTGAGCATGTGAGAGAATTGCTTTTCTGCAAAAACAGTCAAGTATAAATTCAGTTTTAGAAAAAAGTGTGCTACAAGGGTTTTGCTGTCCTTCATGGGGCACCTTTAAAGGTTCTTTGGTTCTTCAAATAACTATCAAATGATTCTATTGATTCTATAAGGAACCTTTCTGGGTTCTTAAATGAATATATAAAAAACCCTCTTACAATATTATAGACCCATTCAGTTATCCCAGCACAAGTGTAAAAAAATTAAAATTGTTTATAAATTGCTTAAAAGTGAAGGATGAGTCATTCAAATTGTCATTTGCTATTTTTGAAATGACATATTTGAAGAAAACAGCACTACTGACGAAGTTGAAGCCCCATTCAAATACACATAGCTAATTTATATACTGTCAGTATCTAAATTACAGATTCGTGTAAAATGTCTTATTTTGTCTTAAATACACAGCTTTCGGCTGAACCACTCGCAGGCTATATTAGCACATCTATTACAATGACAAAGGTACCAAAATCTGAATTTTGATGATTTTTACGATCGGCCGGATGAGCAAATCACTGAATGGGCCTTTAACTTCTTTTGTTATCAGTCCACCTAATTATTGATATGAAAAAAGCCCAAATGTTTTTGTGACTGTGTCCATGTTGACTTTTATGTTACATGTCAGAAAAGTACAGTAACATACCAGGGCAATTTTAAATTATACAAGCAGAAAAAACCTTTGAATAGTCCAATTTGGTTCTTTGTGACAACCCTAAAATCGGGTGATTCAGCGTTTACTCCCCATTCCAGAAAAATACAGCACTAATTTTTGGGGATCAAAAAAATATATTATCAAGTTCTGCTAGATGAAACATAGCTCAATCCTAATCATTCATTTAGTCCTAACTGGAGATAAAAGAAAAAGTTCACTATTTTACTAATTTCTTGAAAAAAAGAGCCAAAACATGCAATTTTGCTCAAATTTTCACTGTTTTTGTGTTACTTGAATTAAATGGTTGGTTATAAGAATGAAACATGTCTTTTCCAAAAATTATCATGCATGAACTGAAATTAGTCTTAGTTCAAGTCTTTGAGCTTGATTGTCACAGCATACAAAAAAAGGGCGAAAAACACCCTTTTTTCCAAAATTTTGCCAAATATTAAAATGTGACTTTTAATGCTAGTTAGGACTAACTAAAGGATTAGGATTTAGCTATGTTTCATTTGGCAAAACAGGATAATATTTTTTTAATCCAAAAAATTTGTTCTATATTTTATGGAATGAGGAGTAATTCATATACCTTTTATTGTCACAAATCAAAGGAATTGGTTAACGGATCAATGAAGTGGAGAAGGTTATTTTTGTTGCAGGGTCAATCACATGACTAAATTGACAATAGACTTTTTTTTAAAGGATCTCTAAAAGGACAATTACATGTAAAAGGGAAAAAGGACAGTTGATTCCATATTAGCTTGTAGAGTGAATCTCATTTTGTCCAGCTTTGATATTTTATTTAGATTTTGTGGTTCATGGTTCCGGGTTATAGACTGTTTAATAGTAAGACTGGTAATTTTCATGTGGCTTAATATTTTATGTTACTTTATATTTTTATGTAACTAAATGTGATCGGTAGAAAATTTATCCATAATCGGACAGTGTTTTAGCTAGATGCATGTATGCCTGTCATTTAGGATGGGCAGTGTGCCCTATCAGGCAAAATCAGAGCCTTTTGTCTTTTACAGATCTAAGCCCCCCCCCAAAAAAAAATTGTTTGCTTGTCCTCCACAAAAGTTTTTCTTTTGTTTCACTGTACAAATGAATACCGACCCTAATTTTAGAAATTCCAAAAAAGTTGTTGTTTTTTTTTCAACATTTTTGACATCCTGAAAAGTTTTTTTTTTACAGTTTCTACACACTTCTGAACTGTTTTAAAAACATGAAGGAAGTGGTATACAGTAGAGAAATATCCCAATTCACAACTATTTGTGCTATTTATTAAGCTAATTAAAGGCATACAGTCAAGTTTGGGCTATGACCTTTAAAAAAAACAAAAATTCCGACCGACCGACCCAATTCTGAAAAAGTTGTGGAAGACAAGCAAACAATCTTTTTTTTTACCTAATTTGCAATCTTCAATCTTCTTCAATGGTGAATCCTTTTGCAGCTTTAAAAGCTATACTAGGGACAATTTTTTTATAGCTGTTAAAAAAATTTACCTGAACTTGATAATAGATGAGACACCTAAAAAAGGCTATGAAGACCATTCACATTCGTAAGTTTGTACGGTCATCTCAAAACAAGATTCCACTTGCGTAGTGTGTTTTGCATTGCTTCTTCTTTCATGTGCATCCTTTAATTACCACGTTTTTTCCGCTATCTCAATTCAGTTCCAATTGTTGGCCTTTGTGAATCGGATCATATCACATGAACTCTCACCATCATTTATAAATCATTAGGGGTACTACACCTGCCCAATTTTGTGCCTATTTTTGCATTTTCTCAAAATTATAGCGCATTGGGGACAAGTAAGATATGTATATTATAGGGGCAAGGACTACAACTACTGCAATGGAAATTTTATTTCAGCACAGACAACAGTTGTGGAGTTACAGTCAAAAATGAGGGAAAACCAATTTTTGATCAATAAATCAATAACTACTTGCTTTGAGTTGCTGAATTTTCATTACAGTAGTTGTAGTCCTTGCCCCTATAATATACATATCTTACTTGTCACCAATGTGCTATAATTTTTAAGAAAATGCAAAAATAGGAACAAAATTGGCCAGGGGTGTAGTACCCCCTTAAGTGTAAAGTATTGTATTCAACCCGCATGTAATGTTTTTGTACATGTATGTACACCCTATGCAAAAACCAACCAAAACAGTAACTTTACCCTTGAGATGGCATCCATGTTATATCCATGTAGGTTAGGATGCAAGTATTTGAGAATAATGATTGAATAATTCATATCAATATCTGACTCTCCAGAATCCATTTTGGAGGACAATGTTTTAATGTCATAGCATTGCATAGAATATGTATATAGTTCCCTAGGCCCAATGTAAAGTCATCCTTCATTGGGCTTTTTCAGGCATGAGAATTTTCAGGTTTAAACCCAATTTTCAGGTGTGTGTTTTTTGTCCAAATTTCAGCACTTTGTTTTAATTTCAACCTGTTTTTAGCCTTTGTAGACTAATTTCACACACTTTATCAGGTTTTTTCATGGATTATCACTCTCATGCCTGGCTATTCCATTTGAGTTCAACCCCCCCCCCTGTGGAAGATTGCAGTGCAATCAATTCCAGTTGCATGTTAATTCCAGCTGGAAATATTTGCTAGTTTATGGAAAATTTCAGTTGAAACATGATGAAATTATGCCTTTCCAGTTGAAATGTTTCACAATTTGGTCTAAAATTAGACAATTTTGATTGGAATTCCAAAATCTTCAACACCTTTTCCACCATTAATGTATGATTAAAATTCCACAAGGGGAATGTGGTTTCATGCACTTTACATGCATTTGGACCATTACAAAACTTTTGGTTGCAGTTCAGCAGGACTGTTTTGCAATTTTGCCCCCCCCCCCCGGAAATTGTGTTAGTGTCCGTAAATGTGATCTAAGTTGTTGGCGAAAGGTGATATCAACCAGATGTTTTTAGAATTTTGCAATGTGAAACGTGTCTAACTATTTGGGTATGGTACTAATTCTACTCAAGTTTGTTCAGCATATAATTGGCAAAAAGAATGAGACTCCTACATGTATAACATTTTAACATATTATTCTACAGTTGAGCGCAGCACTTACGCGAGTTTTGTGTTCACAGTTGTTTAATGCGTGTTTGGCATTCCCTTATGTGAATTTATGCGAGCGTAAGTTGTGATTTTATTGCCACAAGTAGCCAGGACAAGTAGTAACAAACAAAAAAAAACATTTTCACCAGTTACGAGCCAAACAAACTTTATAATGGTATTTCAAGTTCTGTTTTCTGGTAGATAGGTACATGTAGCTATAAGTTTTATGTATGTATGATGAGGATCATAATTGACATATTTCATGAGGTCAAAGGTCACATAAAAGTTTTTAAATGAATCGCAAGAATGACTTTTGTTTTTAAAGATTTTGTTATGTTTCGACTTTAATTAAAGACACTTGTGAGGAGTGACCTTTGACCCTATTTTTAACATATCGCATTGTATCATGTCACACTATATTTATGTCATTGGGATGTTACATTTGATACCCGCACCCCCTGTGGAAGATTTTGTAAATTCTGTGAAATGCAAAATTTAATATAGGGCTACTGGGATAAAGAATTGCCCAAATTCCAAACCTGAAATTCCACTGTGTTTGGATTTTAAAAGTGCTGTTTATATATAGAATGCTCAAACTACTGAATTTGGTCCAAATGTTCCACAGGGTGTTTGGATATATTATGGAAGAGTCCATTCAGAATCATCCATGTTAATTGTTATAAATAATTGATTAAGAAAAAACAGTACCGGTACCAATAACATGTTTTAATATAATTTGATATGATTTTATTTAAACTTGAAGAATAAATCTTATATCAAATGGCTTTATATAAAAAAAAGTATACATTTGGTACCTGTTGTTTGTTTTTGTTTACTATCATAATTAATCTTTCTATACTTTGATCAGCTCGTAATCGGCGGGAATTATTAGGCTTTTACCACTACGCCGAAAAGAGTTAAGAGTGATATCACTCTCAGAAATAAAGGTTCTTAAGTTGTCCTCTCAGGGGAACCCTAAGAGGTTCTCTAAAGAACCAAAAATGGTTCCAAAACTGTCGAAAATGGCCTCAAAAATGTGAAACAGAACCGTTTTTGGTTCTTTAGAGAACCTTTAAGGGTTCTCCAAAATTAAAGAACCTTTTTGAGAGGTTCAAGAGGGAGGGTTCTCCTGAGAGGACAAAAAAGGTTCTATTTAGAACCTTTATTTCTTAGAGTGATATAGTTGATCTGCCTGGTATATATTTAGCATCTTAATGAAAGTAGACCAAGTATAGGAAGTTCCATTAATAATTTGTAATACTTCCGACGAGATCTCACTTGTTAATTCTCCAAAAATGATATACATGTATTGATTTTAATCCGTTATGTTATTAGGCCTGCCGATTACGCGCTGATCAAACTAAACACAGCCAAATTAAAAAGTCGCCACTAGTTTCATCCCCATTTAATCAGAGTCAGTGAGTGCCAAGAATTATGTCGCCTGAATATGCCTAGGCCGGCAGGTTAATCAACTTCTACACATATGCATGCATCTGAGAGGTCTAATTTCATTGTCATTAGGTTTACCCATGAATGTCAAATTGCAAATCAAATACCCCGCTCTTTTAATTCCTGTATGGGTTGCTTTGGGCCACATATTAAGGGGTGGGGTATGAACCTTTGGACAGTATTTATTGTGGGACATTAGGCTCTAATTTAGAGCACATCAGACATATCGAATTGCATTCTGATATCCTTCAGAATGTCCTTCTGATAATAGTGATATCAAATAATTTTGATTTTTTTTTAATTCGCAAAATGTAATACACATTTTATGGCAAATGATTAAAAATTGATATTTTTTATATTTAACAGTACTCGAAGTAAACTTTATAAATCTGATAATATGTACTTAAAGTGTATGTAGGTGGGATGAAAAGCCGACGATCAATTGAAAATTTTGACCAGATATGGATTTTTTTCCAAAAACACCAAAAAAAATTGGGTCTTTTTGGGAAAAAATCCATATCTTCAATATGAAAGGTCAAAATGTTCAATTGATCGTCGGCTTTTCCTCCCAGTTACATACACTTTAAGAATATATCAATAAAATTTACTTGGAGGACTGTTATATAAAAAAATGTGAAAAATATCAAATTTTAATAATTTGTCATAAAATTTGTATTATATCGTGAATTTCAAAAAATGAAAATTATTTGATGTCAGAAAGACATTCTTCGTATTCAGAATGCAATTCGATATGTCTGATGTGCTCTCATGTCCCACAAAAAAATACTGTCGAAACGCTCAAAACGCTCTTTCCAGATCCCTTAAGCTGATACCATACATTGGCTTTTGCATGGTCAATTCGTACACAAATTTCCAAACAACGGTTCCAATGCTCACGATGATTAAACTTTTAATTTCAAATTTTGTATCACCCTTCAAGTGTATAGAAAATAATTATATAAATTATTTTGCCATAAACTCATCAGACTCTGGTTAAATGGGGATGGAACTAGTGGCGACTTTTTAATTTGGCTGTGTTTATATATGAAGAGCTTATTTCCAAACCGTGTTAAGTCCACAAGATTCACTTTGAAGAAAATCAGGAATTTTCTTTATGGCAATGAAAAAAAGTTAGATTTCTATAAAATTACAGTGAAGTGAAGGTGACATATATAGGACCATAAAACCATGTAAAGTTAAAATCTACAGACTTTTGATTTTTTTTAATGAATTAATTTGTTTTAAAAATAGTATGGACTTAACACGTTTTGACACAAAACGCAATTTCTGGCATGGACTTAACACATTTTGACACAAAACGCAATATCTGTAACACAGAACTAACCTCATTTTTCTCAAACTAGTCTTAAAAGATAACAAATTTATTAAAAACATACAAAATGTGATTCTCTCTACTATAAAACTGAATCTTGCCACAAAACACTTTGCATCTCGAACCCCCTCCTCCCGCCCATTTTTACCAAAATCTGACGTTTAATATTACAAAAGTCAAAACTTAGTGATTGTATTGCATTTCTCAGAATTGAATAAACATCATTTCACTGACAATAAGTGATGACCTGAAATATCCACTTGTTTCATCCCAAAATCACAATTTCCCCCTCCCCCATATTGACAGTCCTTTTTTAAAGTTTTTAATCCTTCAAGTTAAAAATAATACCTTGAATTTAGTAGCACATTTTGATAATCACACAAAATAATAATATCAAAAACTAACTCCTCTACCATCCTCTATAAACATTAATTCTACCATCACAACCTCTCCCCCTTCCCACCCTGTTCATGTGTTTCTGGAGGTATCTATCAAATATTTCAGAAATCCCATACAAACTACTAATATTATTATTTTAAAAAAAATATGCAGACCAAATAAGAACGAAGACGCAAAGCAAGGCAGTGTTATCAACTGTATTGTTATTTCACTCCAGAAAATTGATTTCAATTCTATTCAAATTCAATTCTTTCTATACCTGGAGTCTTCCTATTCAATTCCAATTCAATCCACCTTGCTTTAGAATTAATTCAATTCGATTCCAATTCAATTTGTCAATTTCAAAATCATTTCAATTCAATTCCAATCCAATGCAGTGAAATTAACAGCTAATCCATTTCAATTCAATTCTGAGCATTCATTTCAATTCCAATTCAATTCCAATTCCAATACAGTTGCAGTTTGTGTTAATTTACCAAAGGCACACTGCAAAAACTGTGTCTAGAGATTGAACACTTTTTTGTCCTCGATTTGTAAACACATATAAAATCTAAACACAAATGTCAAACTTCAAAACATTAAGTGTTTAATATTAATTTTAAACACAAGGCATCAAAATCAAATTACTAAACATGTTTAGCAAATAGCAATGTTTACAAATCGAGGACAAGATGGTGTCTAGAATGGTGTTTAACATTTAGACGCTGTTTTTGCAGTGCATGTTTTAAATGTTATACCAATTATACTCACTTTTCACATTCAAACAATGCGAGTGATCCTTGACCTCTGGGTCCTATTTTTATGAAACTTTGGAACTTCTTAGTTCTTAGGTGACTGACTTCCTAATATTTGTCCTAACTTCTTGTCCACCATGCACATCATTTTCTAAACTTAAGGTGTGTGGTATGATTGATAATGGGACCCTGTCCCCACACTGACCTCAAAGATGTCAAAAATCAAGGTTTTGATACTATTACATAGCCCCTACTTGTTACACCCAAAATCCTTGTACTTTTGAAAAGTGTGAAAAAAGCTGTCAAAGATATAGGCCTAAGCATTTTCTTTAATGGTTTTCTCAAAATTTGTTCAAATGTACAATGACATTTGAGCATAAAAATTAGGAGCTTGAGAAAATAAGGGCTTTATGATCAGTGCCAAAAGTTTGAGATCTTTGGCAAGTTGGGGGGGTCTCATACTCACATTATCGATCATATCAAGCAATTTAAAAGATTGGGAATGCTAAGAATCAATTTGCATCATGTTAGAAGATATTAGTGTCTTTATGAACATAGAACCTATAGGCCCTAATTTTCCACATGACAAGAGAGACAGTTGATATTCTTCTAAAGAAAGATTAAGAAGAATTCCAAGAAAGTCTCAAAAAGTTTAACTATACCTGTGTGTGAGAAATGATATCATAATACTTCTAATTTTCTTCAATATACGTGTATTTTATGCTATCATTTTTAAATGAAAGCTTTCCAGATTACTTAGTTGCAATATGTTTTGTAACACTTTATGTTTATGTTTTGTACCAGTTTATGGTGACCACTGTTTCTTTTTATTTATCATGTTTAGGGAAAACAGTTTGCTTGTTTAAACAGAGCAGAACTTCATGGGGAAGGGTACTTTTTACAGGTGGAATGATCTGGAATCACAGACATCTGCTTGTGAATTGAAATGCTGAATTGAAATCAAAGCTGAATTTCATTTCAATTCCACTTCATTCTTCATCACTCAACTTGATTTCAATTCCAATCCAATTCAATTCTTCATTGCTCACGATGATTTCAATTCCAATCCAATTCAATTCATGCCCAAGCCCACTCATTTCGATTCCAATTCAATTCCAATGCATTGAAATGAAAATCGCCCAAATTTCATTTCAATTCAATTCGATTTCAATGCATTGAATTAACATTAGCCCTATGCCGTGCTATTTGCCTACAAGCTGCCGCATTTCTCTTGCTCTGATTGGACTATTGGCCACGAGAGCAGTGTTCGTGGACTTAACACAGATTGCTACAAAACTGGGTTGGACTTAACACGTTTTGGGAAAAAATCTATACTTTGGGTGTCAATATTTCGGGACTTAACTCATTTTGTGAAAAACCACACACATTGCTGGATAGTCCTAGATACTCACTACCCATTTTCATCAAAATCTCAATTTTGAAGGTGGGTGGACTTAACACGGTTTGGAAATAAGCTCTTCATATATTTACCACATTTATGACACAATCTGATCCAATATTAAAGCCCAGTGGTTACACCAGGAACTTGGATGGGAGAGGGGTTGAATTGCCTACAATTTGGCATTTTTGATCTAAAGTAAAACATTTCTAATTTTCTTATTTTGACTAGTTTGTCTCATCTCAAAGTTGAGAGTAACCTTCAGTAACGCCATGTTGGATTTCGCAGTGGCAGTTTGGAATCAGTGAGTTTATGCAGTTGCATCACCAGCATATAGACATCTGTACCCAGTGAACACAAAACGTTTTTCAGAAAACGTTTAAATGTTGGGCTATCAAGGGTATAAAACGTTTTAATAGCACTCAGAAAACATGATGCAACACATTTTAATAGAATGTTTGTTATCAAGTGTTGACAAAATATTTTGCAAAAACGTTTGCCAAAAAATATTTTGCAATAACATTTTGACCGCATATTTAAAATGTAGTTGCAATGTTTTTGAATATAAAACTTTTTAAATATGTTTTCATGACCTTTATATTACCCACATTTAAATGTTATTAAAATGTTTTGACCAAAACCCCAGGACAAAACCAAAACGCATTTATATAACTATATTGAAATATTTTTGTGTTTGCTGGGTATTTAGAAAAGGGCATACTTTTAACTCTTGACTCTGTTTCTGTACATATCTTGTATTTTATTGGGGAGTGTACCTATAAAATTGAGTACAGGATCTGAGAGCAACCGAAAATGGAGAAAGGAAAAGAAACTTATAATTTATCACATGGTCATATCGTGAAAATCAGTCCATCAAAATGAACCAAAATTACACACAGGATTTACTTCAATACTCGACTCTAATGACATGTCAATATCTAAGCGGTTGCCTATTACTGACACAATTGAAAATGCATGGAACAGCTTGCTGTATAACATGTCACTGCCTGGACATTTCGTCAACATAGAGTTTAAGATATGTGAAGAAGTTGTGAGAGAATGTTGAGGCCCCTGGATTGGGGTGCATGGAGGCGTTTGTGTCTGTGTTGGCCTAGTATGCCGGGTGTTATTTTTGTGAGGCAATCCTGAGACAGGAAAGTGCACATTGCTGTTACAATTGCTTTACACATATATCAAATGGGCTGTAACATGTCGTCCAAGAAGCTGTTCCATGTCAGTCCATTTTACTGTTGTGTCAGTTGGGCAACTGATTGGTTACTGACATGTGAGAGTAGAGTATTGAAGTAATTCTGTGTGTAATAACTGTATACAATTAATGTTTTGGTTCTCATCCAGAGAATTTTCATGAATTGATGAGGGAGGGAGGGGTTTTTTTTTGGGGGGTGGTTTTTTTTTCAATGTGGAATAGTGTGAAACGGGCCGATTTCTGCATTTCACGCACTTTCTTCAAGAAACAGGTCTTGTTCTACACTATTCCACTTACTCACAGATTTCTTGTGCTGGGTGCCAATTATTGGGCTGTGAATTTTTTTTTCCAGGAAGCTGTTAAATGTCTGCATTTTACTGTTGTGTCAGTTGGACAACTGCCTGGTTACTGACATGTCTTTAGAGTAAAGTATTGAAGTAATCTTGTGTGTAATTTTGGTTCATTTTGATGGACAGGATTTTAAGATTGACATCGTAAAAAATTATAAGTTTCTTTTTTGGCTTAGTGTAGTTTATTCTTGTTCTTCCTCAAATATTTCTCTATACAGTGGTGGTATCATTGTAGCTTGTGGTTGCAGATGACTTATGTTCCATACAGCATTGCTATGTTGGCAATTGATTTCACGAATGTGTGGCAAGAGAAGCATGAGGCTCGCAAACACGTCATCATGGTCCGTTGGGTGCGTCTTACGTAATTGATGACGTAGTGCCTTTGAAAAAAAAGTTGTTGTTCTTCAATCTTGTTGCGTTGCTTCAGACCAATTCTGCCTGCAAGTTAAAAGACGGATAAAATACACTCTAGATGAAAATGCTTATACCTAACTTGGACATAACCATCTCAACTCAACTTTTGTAGAATACACAAACCGGCAGATGGAAGCATTCAGCTATTTTCAGGAGGTCCGACTAAATTCCTAGTGTATTTTTTTTCCAATTTACCGAAAATCACTTCTTTTAAATTCAAGCTGCAGAAATTGTTGCCAGCTCCCTCGGGCCTTCTGAACCGTACAACCCACCCAGTGCCCAATACCTCCGAAGAAGGGGGTAAGGGGTCCGGGGTCTTAGTGCCAGGGGGCTGTATAACGTAAAGATAAGATCAGGCCTGAGTTCTTCCTTTTGATTTTTAAAGTCACTTTCTTGTCCGGGACCTGACCAAGATCATCTTGACCAGACCATTTACTTGATATAAATGACAGCTGATCTGACTTTGAACAAAAGAAATACAATGGATAATGGAACAAAAAAAGAGGGCTAGACGTATAAAAATAAACTGATAGCAAGAGATGTCCTTAAGTTATAGGTTAATAGGGAGAGGCTAATACAAATACTTATATAATACAAATTATCTATCTTCATTAAGAAGTCACAACAAGTGTTAATAGATTGTCCTGTCTTAAGGTCATCACTTGCTATCAGTGTGTGTGATCAGTTTTAAGATGATAAGACATTGTGTAAGATCCATGTGACCATTGACTTAGCTTGTGTTAATGCGACTTAAATAATAAGATAAACGATTTGCCACACGTTCAGGCTTCGTATAAATACTGCTGACCGTGTCCCGCTTTATACAGCCCTTTTTCTTATCGGAATTGTATAATCTTAATGCGCCTCTTAATCATCATGTTGATAAGATAAACGGGTTGTCCCGGTAGTAACATGAGTAATAATAATAATATTGTTAAGTAATTTTTGAGTATCAGTGCTGACCTTTTCCCGTCACAATACACATCCCGGCCGAAAGCCCGGTGTGAGTTCAGTTTGTATTTAAAGGTAGGACGTATGACCGTTCCAGGATTTGAAAATGACCCCTATTTCACGGGGAATCAAGGACATTTGCAGCAATTTTACCCCCTATTTTGCGCGAAATCAAAGAAAATTTGCCCCCAAATAGCCTACCTCCCCTATATTTTTATCATTTTGAGGACGCATTTTCATTTCACCCCTTATCACGAGGAATCGAGGACATTTTTCCAAAATAAATACCCCTATTTTTACCATTTCAAGGACGCTTTTGAATTTTCCCCCCTATTTCACGGGGAAATGAGGACAATTTGTATCGGAAAAAATATCCTATTAAATTTTGTGTGGAACTACTAAAAAAACAGACAGAAAAAGTACAAAAAAACAAAAACTGTAGCGGTAAAACGCGGACGAAAGTCCTAGAAATACACCCTATTTTCATTTCAAGGACAATTTTGTTCCAAAACACCCCAAATTTGGACAAACGCGAACAATTTTGTTCTCGAAAATTCCGCAGACATTTCTTGAAAAGTACCCCTATAATTGGAACCATCATGCGTACACATCGTCAGTGAAGACTGAACCCACCGGGGACGAAAGTCATCCCCGGGAACGCGGGAAGTCGTCCAATAATTTGCAGGGAAGTGGCATTGAGCACTTGCACAACCACAGGGGTCACTTCAATATGAAATGGGTTTATGTGTAAGGCTGACTCTTTTACAGCAAGAGGCATTCGGCGAGAGCAAACTATTTGAAGATATGGGGTCATTGGGTGAGAGCATGGATTTTAGCATTCAGTGAGAGGAAAATGTAAAAAATATGGGGTCTTTGGGTGAGAGATGGACCGTTTGGATCTGCATTTGAACGGCATTGGGTGAGACGGGTCATTTCCTGGAAAGCTGGGCTGAACATAAGGCCCTTCACAATTAATTCTTAGTTTCCTGTTTCCCGCCCGCATCCAAAGTAAAAAATTGCAAAATATTTAATTATTTTACTTTTATTTTGTATTTTCTCTTTTAAAATAACTTTTAATGACTTCCATTTGCTATTTTCTTACTTTGATCATATCAACTATAATGATGAATAAACAAAGAACATAACTGTACCATTACTAATGTATAAAATCAAACGTAGTTGTAAAATAATTAAATGCATGTGCCTAGTCAAAACGGGTTGATGTAGGTTGCGACCGCTTGATTTAAAATAAAGAAAATAATAGATAATTAATAATTAAAAGTCGCCTCATCCCTTGTTTTCAACCATGAAACAGGAAACTAAGAATCAATTGTGAAGGGCCTAAGCCTGACTGATTTCCCATCCGGGTCATAATATTTCCATCATGGCTATTGGCTGAAAAACTGGTCCGGACTGGAAATGAGGCAAGGAAAGAATTCCTTTGGGAAATAACGCTGTCAAGAAGAATTGGTTAAAACTTTCAGGGCCCTGTACCGTAACCATGGTAATGGTGATGACGTGGATATGTGCAGTGGCGTAGCCGGGGCAAATTAAATTGGGGGGGCAAAAGAGTATAAAATGTCATTAAAATGACTAAAAATGGGATAAAATATTGAGAAATGGGGACAAAATTTTGCCCCCCCCCCCCAAAAAAAAATGAGCTAAAACTTACCAGCAGAAAAGACGAGAATGCCGCACACAATACTGAATTCTGTAATTGTTATATTGAGACTCATCAGTCGAGCACTAACACGCTCTATGTCTCGGAACAAGCGCTCCAATGGCGTACCCGCCAACATTTCAAAAGGTAAAATGCAATGAGGATCGCCAAAGAACACCAAACTGCCATTTTCTATGAAGAATGCCGCTCGGAATGCTACGATCTCAAAAGTTGCACCTTTCAGTACTTCCATCTGATCCTCAAGCGAAATGTCCTTAAATCCAGGCACAGCTTTACAGAATTTAACTACTTTTTCAATCAAGTCTGTTACACGTGAGAATATCATGGAATATAATTGGTCCGGCTGTCCATCGAACCGCGTAGCCTGGTCAAAACGTATGTAATGACCCCTCAAAACGCTGTTGAATTCGGTAATGCTTGCTGTTGGATGGCCATGGCTACATGGGAACGTAAACGAATCCATGAAGGCATCATAGGTTTGCTGTGCTATAGATTCCATATGAGAGACTTCATCAGGCGGGATAGCATAAGCGCTTGCAGCTCCTGCAGATGTTGATGCAACGTCCGCAGACAACACAGATGCTGCAGCTGACATTGATGGTGCTTCTCCAGGCATGAGATGCGCATCCTTAGCTGGTATCTTACTTGGAGTTGAAGTGTCTGGGGCCATTGCAAGATTTTTTGTTGCAAGTTTGTTTTTCAGATTCTTGGAGCGACGGCCGAGTCTGACACCTGTACAGTTAGTGAAATAAAATTAAATTATTTAGAATATTTTCCTGAATATCCTTTTTTCAGATTCGTACCGATTCCGACTTCGAAGGCAACTCTACTTCTTTATAGCATGCAAGTTTTATTAAGACTGTGGATCATTGATCGACACTATTAATTGCAATTTGTCTTATACGCTTTTCAGTCTTCGCTCCCCTTTCCCTTTCCGAATCTGATTATTTCTGTGTCTTGTCTCTGTGTATACGTATCTCTCACTCACTCACTCACTCACTCACTCACTCACTCACCCCCCCCTCACTCACTCACTCACTCACTCACTCACTCACTCACTCACTCACTCACTCACTCACTCACTCACTCACTCACTCACTCACTCACGCACTCACTCACCACGCACCCCCACTCACTAACGCACTCCCCCACACCCCATCCCTACACCCCCCATCCCTACACCCCCACCCCCCCCCACCCGCCCACTTACGCACTCTCGCTTTTCCTGATCCTGTCTCTCTTTTCTGCTTTCTGACTTTCTCATAATATAAATGTTCGAACTTCTAGCTTTCTTCTTTCCCTTTCAATAGTCTTCCTCGCTCACTTTCCCCATTAAACGGTGGACGAATTATGTGATTGCGATTTCTTTTACGCCTTGATGTTTACGCTCTTCTATTTATTCAAAATCACTCTCCTGTGATGAAGTGATTTTGAATGGTTATATGGACGTTAGCACCAAGGCATGAGAAATCACAACCCTCTTAACTATTTCAACTCACCCTCTTTGGACATCCCCACGGACAAACATTTTCGCCATCTGCAATACATGCATCGATTTCGCGTGTCTTTTGTGATAACACAGTTCTTCGATGGACACGAATAGGATGCGTTTGTTGGCAGCGCCCGGGCAAAGAAGCTCTGGATAAGAAAGAAGACTAGATGCCACAGTAATGTGTTTTACCAAACACGAATATCTATGCCCGTGACCACACCTAACCCCCTTCCCATATTCACAAACAAAAACTTGGTGAGCACCATGTGAAAGCACTTGTTTTAAGCTTTCATTTGATATACATGTAATGCTCATAACACTAGACTGGCCCACACTCTCTCTGATACCCAACCAAGCCTTCACTCTCTCCTACACTCCACCAGACCATCACTCTCTCTCAAACACCGCCAGTCTGGACCATTCTCTCTCTAATACCCTACCAGACCCTCACTCTCTCTTATACTCCACCAGACACTCACTCGCTCTAAAACACCACCAGGCTGATCCATATTCTCTCTAATACCCCACCAAGCCTTCACTCTCTCTTGAACTCCACTGTACAATCACTCTCTCTAAAACACGACCAGACTGGCCCACACTCTCTTTAATACCCTACGAAGCATTCACTCTCTCTTATACCCCATCAGACCCTCACTCTCTCTTATACTCCACCAGACACTCACTCGCTCTAAAACACCACCAGACTGGCCCACACTCTCTCTAATACCCTACCAAGCCTTCACTCTCTCTTATACCCCATCAGACTCTCACTCTCTCTAAACCGCCACCAGACTGGACCACACTCTCTCTAATACCCCACGCCTTAACCAACCATACCCCTTGTCCTATCATGACAACATTTTGAGGTGGTCCAAGGAACCAAAATCAAAATGCCTACACATTCCCTTTTTAAGGGAGTTTTTGTCAAGTGATCAGTTTCCTTGGCGTACGATTCAGACCTTCATCATTGCAAACACAGGTAGCTAACAAAATACTACCTATTGCGCTATACTGTGTTAATAGGTCGCACCTATTTTGCTTTTTAAAGCCTTTAGACTTTGACCTCTGGGGATGCGGCTAATACAGAATACATCAAGGGTCATGAGTCATCATTGTACCAAGTATGACCCCTGAGGGCGCTGTAGTGCTTGAGCTAGAGCTGTTTGAAATTTTACACATAATTGCTCACTGTAGTCCATGACCTTTGGCCTCTGGGGTCGATGTTACCTCAAAAAATATCCAAGGGTCGTGGGCCATCATTTTATTAAGTATGAACCCTGAGGGCGCTATAGTTCTTAAGCTAAAGCTGTTTTAATAGTTTACACATATTGCTTCCTGTAGCCTATGACCTTTGACCTCTGGGGTCGCGGCTTCCATATGTTACTTTAGGGATCATGGGCCATCATTGTACTAAGTATAAACCCTGAGGGCGCTGTAATTTTTGAGCTAGAGCTGTTTGAAATTTTTCACATATTGCCCCCTGTAGCCCATGAACTTTGACCTCTGGGGTCGAGACTACCCTACGAAATTTTCTGGGGCCATGGGCCATCACTATACCAAGTTAGGGCCCCGAGGCTACTTTAGTTCTTGAGCTAGAGGTGTGCAAAGGCGTGGTCTTAAGAAGATGAAGGAGAAGGAGAAGGCGAAGAAGCCGAAGACTAAACACAACAAATACAATATCTATGCCCCGTTGCACGGGCATAGATAAATACCGAGCGGTTATGTGTAAGACCCAATCTATATGAGCTGCCTTCAAATGTCAGATGTGTACAACACATTATAGAATGCAGAAATTGCCAAATGTATAGAGCCCATGCCAGCCAGGACCGGGTTTACCATTGGGCTATATAAGCCAGGAGGCCTGTGCATCACCCGTTTTAGCCCGAGTAAAAACTTTAACGTACTATATGCTTCAAAAAGGTTCGAACTTGCAAACAAATTGTTTCAACAAAATTTTGGTCCTTAAATAATTATGTCAGGCGGATTTATCCGCCTGATATACTGTGAAGCTCTCAAATCTTCTTCTTTCTTCTTTAGTAAAACCAAAAATTGCTACTAGTGCCAGATGCTTGCACCAATTTTGACCAAACTTGGCCACAAGAAGCACTGACCCAAGCTTAATATAACTTCTACACGGATAGGGGTCAAAGGTCACATAAGGGTTATTAGTGGTCATTTTGTGAAAATCTTAAAAATGCTACTGCTCCTTTAAATGACATGCTATGACCACCAAACATGGTCAGCAAGAACCGCTGGCCCAAGCTTCAAATAAGTTGTACCACAGATTGGGGTCAAAGTTCATGTAAGGCTTGATAGGGGTCATTTTGTGAAAATATTTGTGTGAAATGTAATGAAGCAGCTATCATTAGAGGCAGCAATTTGGCTGATAGGCAGTTAGGGGCAGTAACAACATGGAGACATCTAGTCTAGTGTTTTGATAAACAAGAGATAACCACAGACAATGGTTCTGCTGTCTGAGCTTCAAAACGTGTAAAGTTTCGTCAGAATTGGTCTATTGCCAGGTGGTGAATGCCGTGCATTCTCTAAATTCAGTAAATTTCCATCGTCAACCGTGTGGAAAATGTCATACGGCCGGGCGGTTTCACAAGTTGCCGGCTCTATCATGCCACTCGCCGCCTGGCTATTGCAACTGCAATCCATACATCAAAACGTGTACATTTTCGTCTAGTAGGCTATTCCAACTGCAATCCATACACCCTTCATGCAAGACATGACTTGAATCGTCCACACAGGGATTGAATATTACAAACGGAGTCACCCATTCAGGTAGGCCCATTCGAAATTCACACTCCCTGTGTGGGAGATTAAGATAATGTCTTCCGGAGAGGTTGTATGAATTTCAACTGGAACAGCCCAGTTGGGGTGTATGAAACCGCAAGTGGGCGATTCACACGAAACAAACTGAGGTATGTTCAGATGCCAATTTTGTTACATATCTTGAGTGTAACTTGTGATGTGATGCCTGTATGTTAGATATAAACAGCTATATAATTTTCACTGATGGCTAATAAGGGTGTGTGTGTGTGTGTGTGTGTGGGGGGGGGGGGTGATATCTTGGCTAAAACTGCATCATGCCTTCCTATGATGCATTTATGAAAATCAATAATTCCCACTATATATAGTTTCTACAGATGACGCAATAATGGTGAATAATGGGGGGGGTAAGTCGAATGTTGAAATATGACCGCATAAAACTGCAAAGGTCATGTGAGGTCAAAGGTCAGGTCAAATTTGAAGTTGCTCCGATCAGGCTGTAACTTGGGGAAAATGATCCCTGACACTTGGGGAGTATGGAACCGCAAAGGTCATGTGAGGTCAAAGGTCAGGTCAAATTTGAAGTTGCTCTGATCAGGCTGTCACTTGGGGAAAATGATCCCTGACACTTGGGGAGTATAAAACCACAAAGGTCATGTGAGGTCAAAGGTCAGGTCAAATTTGAAGTTGCTCCGATTGGGCTGTAACTCGGGGAAAATGATCCTTGACACTTGGGGAGTATAAAACCACAAAGGTCACGTGAGGTCAAAGGTCATGTCAAATTTGAAGTTGCTCCAATTAGGCTGTAAGTCGGGGAAAATGATCCCTGACACTTGGGGAGTATGAAACCACAAAGGTCATGTGAGGTCAAAGGTCAGGTCAAATTTGAAGTTGCTCCGATCAGGCTGTAACTTGGGGACAATGATCCCTGACACCTGGGAAGTATTAAACCGCAAAGGTCATCCGAGGTCAAAGGTCAGGTCAAATTTAAAGTTGCTCTAATTGGGCTGCAACTCGGGGAAAATAATCCCTGACACTTGAGAAGTATGAAACTGGAAAGGTCATCCAAGTTCAAAGGTCAGGTCAAATTTAAAGTTGCTCCGATCAGGCTTCAACTTGCGGCAAATGATCCCTAGTGTAAAACCGAAAAGGTCATCCGAGGTCAAAGGTCAGGTCAAATTTAACGTTGCTCCCAATATGAAACCGAAAAGGTCAACCGAAGACAAAGGTCGGGTCAAATTTAACGTTGCACAGTATTGCTGCGTGATGATGTCATCACAGTCATACGCCTAACTTACCTCGTGCCCTTGCACAGTCCCTTATACCTCAGGAGTATAAAACCGCAAAGGTCATCCGAGGTCAAAGGTCAGGTCAATTTAAAAGTTGCTCCAATCGAGCTGTAACTTGCAGAAAATGATCCTTGACACTTGGAGAGTATAGCATGAGTTTACCCGAGGTCTAAGGTCAAACGATACTAATCAGAATCAATCACCGCCTGACATTCGTGGCTCGTGAGCCACAGTAGCTCTAGTTGTGATTTGTGATCACACTTATGCGACCATTTTGACACATTCCTAAACGTGAGTTTTTGCCCAGTTTGGAGATGAACATTCTGGGCCCTATTTTAAAGACATTTTCAAACAAAGCGGTCCTTCAAAAGTAAAAAAAAAGGCAAACAGGATACTTTTTGATTTTTTTCTTCTTTTTTTTTCTCTCTGCTTCCAAAACCCGGGCCGAGGGTCCCAATGTAGCTCAATGTCGGCGGCTCCGCGTGTAACCTGTTTTACTTTGGAACAATAATTATTGTATTTTTGCATTCGACACGTTTTACTCTTTACCTTGCATCCTTGACATGCTAGAACTCCGTAATGTATAGCAGTTGCTTTGTCGCCACAAACTTGACAGATGCCACCGCCATCGCTAACTCCTGAAACTCCTGAAAAAATAGGTACATTGCAAGTAAAGTCTTTACAAAAAGTAACACAACCGTTATAAATACGCCTATAGTTTCAGAACTAATAATCGTATTCACAATGATACAAAGAACGATGGTTTATTTACGCGCATTTTGATACCATAAAATGTACCGTACAATGTCTTTTAAAGGTCCGTAACCCGATCGACAGCATCATCCCCCCGATTTTTTTCAATGTTGATAAGGTTTTGGTATCACATAATAGATACTATTTTTCTCATTACTATCCTGAAATTTGACGCTCCAATTCGATGTATTTCCGGAGAAATCATGAAACACAGCGGTTTTTACAGGTATACCAGTTGTTCGCATTTTACACGACACGGGAGTTTTGGGTAGTCATAGAATGAAATCGGAATAGATTCGGAAGACTTCACCCCAGTACCAATTCGTCCGCAAAAATACATCAAATAGGCCCCTAATGTCAAACTATAGATGGCGCTATAATGATATAAAACAAAAAACAAAAATAAAGAAATACATAAGAGGCGAAATAAATAAGGAAACATGACCTATATTGTCAAGCATGATACGAGGAATATGAAAAAAATTATGAGAGCACCTCCCCCCCATTAAAAAATTATTTAAAAAATAAAACAAAGAAAAATCATAAATATGTGAAAATGTGCATCATATAGCTAAAAATAAAGAAATAATTAAGCGAAGTAAATACAGCATGGGCTATCTTGTCAAGAATGATAATGAGCGCAGTAATATGTAATGTTTTTAAGATTAATCAGTATGAATAGAGGGTATAAAAGTGTACAGGGGCGAGCCGGTTTTCAGTGCCAAGGCGAACACTTCCTGTTTCCACCGGGACATACGCTCGGCCGTTGTTTCGAGATGCCTGACCAGAATGCAATTCGCGCGTACCAGTGTATTGGCTTGCTAATTATGCTAATTATTCACATTTATGCTGAAATTGTTCCCGTTTTCTCACATAGATGGATAAAGGGGACAATATTTGACATTGTATGTAAGTTTGAAGAGAATCCATATCCTAAACCGATAGGGTTACCCCCCTTTAATATTAGCAACAGAGTACTGTTTTAAAGAAAAATACCCGCATTTAAAAGTTGCAATAAATTGCACGGGTTATTCATGCCACAATGCTTGCGTAATACATTGTAAAGTATAACTTTAAAATTTGGGCTAAAAAAAATACGTGATGCTAATATTGAACGACATCAAACAAACATAGGCTTAGGAACCGGGGGATTGGGGGTTTAGCCCCCCCCCCCTCAAAAAATGAAAGACAAAAGTGCCCCTCTGACTAAAAAATGAAAGGGAAATCTGGAGGGCAAAGGAAAAGAGGCAGGGAGATCCTTTACCATCAAAATTCACCCCGATAATGGGCTAAAATAGTGTAAATTACATAATTTTGTCACATTTGTCTCAATAAAGCCCTTTTCATACCGATCATGGCCGAAAAATTTATAATACATTACTGAGTTTGGCGACTTGGTAAGGCTAAAAACTTCTACGTTTTACATTATTTCGGAAAACGGATTTTTGCGTTGCGTAGAGTAAAGTTGTCCGCACCCCAATAAAACGTCCAATTTTGTTTTTGTTTACGTTAAGGGTGTCAATTTATGTTAATTAGTTTCAAAGGCACTACCAGAGCACCTGCATGCTAAAACTTTTCAGGCCAACACAATACACTAATGTTGACATAGCCTGAATTAGGCCTTCTATCCTGTCATCGGTGTGAGGATATTATGCCTGTAGTCTCAACTATTAAATGACACAGTAGAAGTATGCCTGCAGTCTCAACTATTACATGACACAGTAGAAACTCAATTAACATATATTGTTTATTCAACTAATTTATCAACATTAGCATGTATTCTGTGTTTTTATGGAGAACCTATAGTCAACAGTAGAGTGTTTGTTTATTGAATTAGTTTGTAAGTGAAACTTTTGAAGGACAAATTAATCAGGGTTGCCAAACCTGTTGGTAACCCAAATGGGTGACTTTTGAACAGTTTCACTGAGACTTCCCATATGAACAGATCATGGTTAAGAAAAACACAGCTGCACAGTGGTGTAGCCAGGACTTTTCAGAGGGAGAGAGAGAGGGGGGGGCAAGGCAAATTTGGGGATTGTCACAAATGGGCTATAGAGTATGACAAATTTATCCAAAATGGGCTAATAAATAAAAAGTACAACAAATGCATAGAAATCTAAAATATCAGATCACCCAGCAGGCCACAGGGGCCAAGAGGGATGTGAATAAAATTGTGTTCATCTGCTCAGTGATGTAGCCAGGACTTTTGCAGGAGGCGGGGCAGCAAGGTACGTTTCAAGGTGGGGGAAAACTTGGATGAAAATGATAAAAACATGAGCTAAAAGGTACAACAAATTTGTCCAAAATGGGCTCAAAAGTACTGTAGAAACAAATGCATAAAAATTTTAAATATCAGAGCCGCCAGCATTCCACAGGGGCAAGACTTCTCACGGTGGATATGATATGGTGGCAAGAAGACTTGCTTCGATCATGATCTAATTGCAATTTCAAGCCATTGATTTATATGGAAAAGATACTAAATATTATACTTCTAAGTTCTAAATGATAATCTCCTCTCATACCTTTAATCACATTAAATAAAACTTTTACATGTACACAAAATATACAAAATTTACCAACCGCGAAAGACTCTGACCGCGAAAGACGGGTGACCGCTAGTACTATAAAATACAAACTTTTTGCGCGCTACGCGCTCACATCGTCACATTAAAGCCTTTTTTGACTGCAATTTTTTCCGTCTGTGCCCCCGATATTTTATCCCCCCCCGCCCAGGAAAGCTGACTACGCCCCTCTATGCCTATCTAATAAAATAAGCAAAAAATAACATTGGGGTGGCTAGGCGCTTAAACACAAAATATTAAAAGCAGAATAAGCAAGGTATATAAATAATTTATGATATACCCCGGTACTATTAAGCATAACAAATGTAACATATATTCAAAGAAAATTTGTAGAAATCATAAAATACAGGGCATATATTTTTTTTAATTAAATTGTTATATTATGTGTATAATTATATTACTTTACCGTGATGTAGTGATCAATAACGCTTGAATTCCACAGGAATTGGCCCATGTGAATTTTGGCATGCCCCATTGACTGTATAACTTTTAAAACAAAACCTCTATTATCACACAGAAAAATCATGACTTAACCAACATCATACACGCCGGCAAATAATTTTTCTTTTCGATATTCCTTTTCTTTTAATAAAAAAAAATACAATTGTAATATTTTTTGAGATACACTGTATCTGATAAGAAACACGTAAAATTCACACAAAACAAAAGCAGATCGGTCTGTTTCTTTTACCTCTTTCGGTACCTTCGTGTTGTAATTCGTCCATTGTCGCTCACGATGATTCTGTGGTACATCTGGACAACATCTAGGTATGGATGGCAAAGAAAGTATCGAAGTATCAATCACCTTGTCGTGGTATGTCCGTTATTAATATGATAAGAAATTCCCTCCTGTCTGCAAACTGAATTACATTATTGTTGTCACTGTACGTGTGACATGCAATCTTATCGGGTACTGTCATGAATTACGAAACAAGGCCCGTATATCCACGGAAGTACATAGTCCATACTTGTTTTTAATTGGTAACCATTGACCTGTGCTAAGCGTCAACTTGAAATCACACGTAAAGTCATATGTGCCACAAGAATACGTTGCCAAAGAGAAGCCTTGAAATTGTGTGCATGTGCGGCTTGACAATCCTAAGTTCATATGTCCTTTTTTATTAATATTATTCAAAAGTAACTTTTGTTTATAGTTTACAATAATTTACAAACAAATTTATACGGGTTAAATTCTAGTTAATTTTCAAAAAATAAAATAAATTTATACGACGGGGATTTAACCCGGGGAAACTTGAGTAACAAGTCACTAAGTAAAATACACATTAAATATCTAAATTATTTAACCTGTGAATATACCACATTTTGGAGTTTTATTTGGACGAACTTAGGAATAGAAAAGAATAAATTTAGAATAATACACAGAAAATATCTATTTATAACCTGTGAATCACGGCACCACATTTCGGAGTTTTATTTGGACGAACTTTTTAGTAGAATAGAATAGAATAGAATAGAATAGAATAGAATAGAATAGAATAGAATAGAATAGAATAGAATAGGATAGAATAGAATAGAGAATAGAATGGAATGGAATGGCAGTCAGTCGCTTACAATGTGTAAGTACTCGGATACTCTAGATTGCCATGCAGTACCTGGTACCTCTGGGGAAGAAACAATTGGAATCTGGCCGTGCATGACTACAGAAACGTTTTTACACAAATGATAATGCAGCCATGGATGCAAATCAGCCTGGTTTACGTGTGGTATAGTCTATTGTAATCCAACCTCAAAAAATAAAATAGCGTTATTTTTTTATTTTAGTAACTTATGGAATACCAATTATGCAAATCAACCAGACCTGGTCTACGTGCAGTTCGTGACTTGTAACAATCATGCTAGATCCCGGGTGCTAGATAAAGGCTTCAATTGTTTTATTGATACTTGAATAAATTGTTCTCTTAAAAAGTACCACGAAAGAAAAATAAGTTCAGATTATGAGACATATATACGTTTTATAACATTTCGTCAACCATAACTCCGGGAAAGCAACAACTGGTGCCTTGGGTAATTTGGATTGTGGGTCATATTTTGAGAATGGGTCATGAATTGCCATCACCAAACCCCAACTACCAGTATTTAAAGGCATGTTTTGCTATCTTATGAGCCAGTGCCCGAAAGCACACAAAATTTTACTACCCTATTTGGGCAAAAAACTTGGTGTGTTTCGTGCTAAAAAGGGGGGTCGGACCCCACCTAAAATATAGGGGGGTCCTGGCCCCGCGTCTCCTCCCCCCCCCCCTTCCGCCGGTATATGGTGGACATTATGGACGAAGTCCAGGGACCCCGAGGGTTCAGGGGCTCACCAAGTCCCCCACATGTACGAGTATGCACGCACACACGATATTCTCTGTGTAGGCTAATGGAGACAAATCAGACATCAATGTAGTTTTACCATTGCCAGGAATACCAATTTGCATAAAAATCAATCTTTTTATAGTACAGGAAACACAGCCATGCAGATTAACACACACCCAAACAAACTCACACCACCCCCCCCCCCCTCCCCCCACCCCACATACCCCCCCCCCACCCCTACACCCTATACCCCGGTACGCAATGATTTATCTGTATTAATTACACGCGCGCGTAAAACCAAACGTGCACCCAGACAACAATTTGCAGCACACAGACACTGATTCATAACACACACTCCAACCCCCCCCACCACCACCCACACACACACACACACCCCACCCACCCTCCACACATCCAACAAACAAACACACTCCACATGTGCGAGTATGCACGCACGCACGATATTATCTGTGTAATCATGGTAAATGGAGACAAATCAGACATCAATGTAGTTTTACCATTGCCAGGAATGACTTGCATAATAATCAAGCTTTTACAGGAAATGGTAAATGTCTCATTTCAGGGATGTGGAATGAGCCTTTCGACAGTATTTTTGTGGTACATGAGAGCACATCAAAAATATCGAATTGCATTCTGAATACGAAGAATGTCATTCTGATATCAAATAGGCCTAATTTTGATTTTTTGAAATTCGCGATATAATACAAATTTTATGACAAATTATTAAAATTGTAAATTTTTTGATATATAACAGTCCTCGAAGTAAAATTTAAATCTAATGATATGTACTGAAAAAAGTGTATCTAGCTGTGAGGAAAGGCCGACGATCAATTTTTTGGGTGTTTGGGGGAAAAAATCCGTACCATCAATACGATATGTCAAATTTTTCAATTGATCGTCGGCTTTCATCCCAGCTACATACATTTAAGTACATATCATCAGATTTATAAAGTTTACTTCGAGGACTGTTAAATATCAAAAATAAACATTTTTAATCATTTGCCATAAAATGTGTATTACACTGCAAAAATTTTTTTAATTTAAAAAATCAAAATTATTTGATATCAGAAAGACATTCTTCGTATTCAGAATGCAATTCGATATGTCTGATGTGATCTCATGTCTCACAAAAAATACTGTCCAAACGCTCAAGGGATGGGCCCTTAACATGCTTAAGGTTAGCAACATTTTTAAACTGTTGCGATTTGGTAGTTCACTGCATCTTGCGATATAGTGCGCTTTGGCAAAAATTGCATTGATCATTTCATAGCGAGTGTGTAGAATAATTCAAATATCACATATATACTTTTTTAGGTCCTACAGTTCTTGAGTTATATTATAAAAAGAGGGCTGAAACAACACTTTTGTAAAACGACTCATTCACAACAATAAATCAAGCAAGTTTACAAGTATCTGATTTGAAGAATGAACTTTTGCAAAACACTGAAGTGTTATTTTTCAATAATATATTGATTTAGATAATGAAATAATTTTTAGCCTTATCTAATGTTATCTTACCATACTGACTTACTCTATCATGTTGCTTATGGTTTATAATCTTCTTGATATAATTCATTCTGTATTTTTACTGTATTTATACTAAAACTGGTCTCAGTATACGATTGTTACTGACTGACTGTGTTTAATTGATATAACATTATTAGGTTACTATATCACTCTTGTTTAAAACTTGCTCAGGCTAAAAAAAATTGTTATGTCTCAAAGCCCATGGCAGTTTCAAAAGCGAATGTGGAATGAGTTATTTTTTAGAGATTTTTATTTTTTTCAAAGATTTTTTTAAAACTAAATTTTGAATTAAGATGTCATTTTCGAGTGTTCAAAAGTACACAACATAAAATTGTGGTTGATTTACACAATTTAAGTACAAATATCAATTGTTTTATACCTAAACAATGCTAGTATCGAATCAAGTAACTTTTCTTTCAAATTTGTCTCAGAATTTCATGGTTTTACGGCAAAAAACGGACAAATGAATTTGCCGTTTCAGCTGACATGGACGAGCTAAGAAAAACGAACGCGCGCAGGCGCTTTGAGGCATAATTTTTTAAGCCTAAGATGTGTTGTAGTAAAAACTTTATTAAAAAGGTAACTTTTAATTAACAGTTATCAATTATAATAATACTCCACTTACAATGTACCTTTATTAATCGCTATTATTACATATTCACAACTCACGTTCGTATGGCATTAACGCATTGACTCTCCTTGCTGCGTTGAAGTCCGTCAAATATTAATGAAAACATTGACTCTCCTTGTAGCGTTGAACTTGAGGTACGCCAAATATTGAAGAAAACATTGACTCACTTTGCTGCGTTGACTTGAGTTCGTCAAATGTTGAAGAATTTAGAAAGCAATGATTCTCTTTGCTGCGTTGAGCCCGTCAAGTATAATGGACTCTCCTGGCGTAGATCATTATATAACAAAATCGTCATAAATTGAATATTTGTGCTATAGCAACGAATTGAGTTGCATCTTCAATTTACAGATCAAATTGCAGCGAGTATGATTTAATTTTACAGATATGTGGTGTTATTGGATGAATACTCTACACCGAGCTTTGTATAAAATATAATTATACGTGTATTTTTAAAAATTAAAATTTTACAAAGTGTTACAATAACCAATAATAAAACAAACCAAATACAAATAAACTGCGATTTCGTGGCAAGTATGAGAAAGTTGATCACAAATGAGGGCCTAATTATGAGTCTATAATCAGAGTGCATTACACTTCCATGTTTACATGGCTGAAAGGGAGATAATCATTAACTACTTTTTTAAACGTTGCCGGGTCAAAATGGCAGAAATGGATAACATTTTGCAATGTTGTGCAAAGTGACATTGTGAGTGTGTGCATGGTTGGACAATTTTGTGACCATTGCAACCAATGTGACGCTACCTTGTACAATATGTGGCTGCTTGGTGCAATTTTACTAATCTAAATCAATTTAAAGCAACTTGTTTGACTACAGTTTAGTCATCCTTAATGCAACTCACTGAAACAATTGAGCAAATTATGCACTTTTGTCAATTTCAGCCACCTTATGACATTTTCCCATAGCGAAAGTTCCCCATTATCAGATACGTTTTTGTCTCACCCTTCATCTTGGTAATCAGGAAATTCCATCTTCCCCAAGCATCCGTAACCTGGGTGTTATTTTTGATTACTCCATGACAATGGCTGATCACACTACCAATTTGTCTCGTACCATTAACTGGCAGCTGCGAAATCTCAATCGTATCCGTAAATACTTAGATACAGACACTTGTCATAACATTGTCCGCACTCTCATTTTATCCAAACTGGACTATTGTAACTTACTCTTCAATGGTATTGATAAAAAACACCTAAACCGTCTTCAAGTCCTCCAAAATAAGTCTGCCCGTCTTATCTTCAGGCAACCGAGTCGCAGTCATGCCTCTCCTCTTCTCCAATCTCTCCACTGGTTGCCTGTTGCCCAAAGAATACAGTTCAAGAGTCTTCTCCAGACATTCAAAGCATTTCACACTCAATCACCTGATTACATCTCTTCTTATTTTCAACCTCGGACCAACAAAACATCTTATGCGCTTCGATCTGACGCTGCTGTCACATTTGAAGTGCCTCGTTCCAAGAAACAAGCTATGGATGGCGGAAACCTTTAAAATACGCCTAAGAATACGCCTAAGAATACGCCTAACCTTAGACGTCTAAGATGCAATCTTAGACGTCTAAGATGCATTCTTAGGCGTCTAAGATGCAATCTTAGGCGTCTAAGAAATTAGGCGTCTAAGGAATTCGCGGTAGACTTAAATAAACGAATCACAGGACTAGAAATCCCAAACAACCAATCATCTTAGGCGTATTCAATTATTAGACGCCTAAGATTTTACACGCCTAAGAATTCTTACACGTCTAAGATTGACCATTTGACCGTTACTAGTGATGGACGGTATCGCAAATTCGATCAAAACGTACAACGGACGCTGTGCGTTAGAGAATATTTCGAACAATGGCTGGGTGGCGTGTTTTAATAAACTCCTTTTCTCTCCATAGCCACCCGCGTCAATCCCAAAGAGAAAGGGGTGCTGGGATGGGAGGGGGATATCACGTATGCTATGACTGAGCCAAAATACACAGTTAAGAGACCTCGATACCTCCATTCAACAAGAAAATTAACCTGACGGTGTAGGGTATGATGTGTTTATATCCAATACGTTCAGAGGTCAAGTTATTACTGCACACACATTATAAGGTCAACCAACTATGTCTTTGTAATTCGAACAGCGTGTGACATATTTTCGCCAAGGTCAAATCGTCTTTTATATTATTGAAGGGATCAGATATGCATAATTTCAGTCCGCAAAGTGCAAGAAGACAAGAGGTCAAATTTTCCATGTTAAAAATAGAATCATGGAGGTATATAAATATATGCTAGGCATGTTTGTTCCTCTTTGTTGTTTGTGTATTAATTTTCATCATCATCATCATCATCATCATCATCATCATCATCATCATCATCATCATCATCATCATCATCATATCATCATCGTCGTCGTCGTCGTCGCCGTCATCATGCTCATCAACATTAATACCTCGACTACTACTAGCCACACCAAAACAGCACACCAAACCAACGAAAATAAAATCAAACCAATTAATCAATTTTGCTGCAAGTCCTCAGAGAAAATCACATTGGTGATACCGTCCATCACTAAAATATCAATCTTAGACGTGTAAGAATTCTTAGGCGTGTAAAATCTTAGGCGTCTAAGATTTCATTGGTCAATAAAATTGAATACGCCTAAGAATACGCCTAACCTTAGACGTCTAAGATGCAATCTTAGACGTCTAAGATGCATTCTTAGGCGTCTAAGATGCAATCTTAGGCGTCTAAGAAATTCGCGGTAGACTTAAATAAACGAATCACAGGACTAGAAATCCCAAACAACCAATCATCTTAGGCGTATTCAATTATTGACCAATGAAATCTTAGACGCCTAAGATTTTACACGCCTAAGAATTCTTACACGTCTAAGATTGACCATTTGACCGTTACTAGTGATGGACGGTATCGCAAATTCGATCAAAACGTACAACGGACGCTGTGCGTTAGAGAATATTTCGAACAATGGCTGGGTGGCGTGTTTTAATAAACTCCTTTCTCTCCATAGCCACCCGCGTCAATCCCAAAGAGAAAGGGGTGATGGGATGGGAGGGCGATAACACGTATGCTATGACTGAGCCAAAATACACAGTTAAGAGACCTCGATACCTCCATTCAACAAGAAAATTAACCTGACGGTGTAGGGTATGATGTGTTTATATCCAATACGTTCAGAGGTCAAGTTATTACTGCACACACATTATAAGGTCAACCAACTATGTCTTTGTAATTCGAACAGCGTGTGACATATTTTCGCCAAGGTCAAATCGTCTTTTATATTATTGAAGGGATCAGATATGCATAATTTCAGTCCGCAAAGTGCAAGAAGACAAGAGGTCAAATTTTCCATGTTAAAAATAGAATCATGGAGGTATATAAATATATGCTAGGCATGTTTGTTCCTCTTTGTTGTTTGTGTATTAATTTTCATCATCATCATCATCATCATCATCATCATCATCATCATCATCATCATCATCATCATCATCATCATATCATCATCGTCGTCGTCGTCGTCGCCGTCATCATGCTCATCAACATTAATACCTCGACTACTACTAGCCACACCAAAACAGCACACCAAACCAACGAAAATAAAATCAAACCAATTAATCAATTTTGCTGCAAGTCCTCAGAGAAAATCACATTGGTGATACCGTCCATCACTAAAATATCAATCTTAGACGTGTAAGAATTCTTAGGCGTGTAAAATCTTAGGCGTCTAAGATTTCATTGGTCAAACCTTTAAAATACGCCTAAGAATACGCCTAAGAATACGCCTAACCTTAGACGTCTAAGATGCAATCTTAGACGTCTAAGATGCATTCTTAGGCGTCTAAGATGCAATCTTAGGCGTCTAAGAAATTCGCGGTAGACTTAAATAAACGAATCACAGGACTAGAAATCCCAAACAACCAATCATCTTAGGCGTATTCAATTATTGACCAATGAAATCTTAGACGCCTAAGATTTTACACGCCTAAGAATTCTTACACGTCTAAGATTGACCATTTGACCGTTACTAGTGATGGACGGTATCGCAAATTCGATCAAAACGTACAACGGACGCTGTGCGTTAGAGAATATTTCGAACAATGGCTGGGTGGCGTGTTTTTAATAAACTCCTTTTCTCTCCATAGCCACCCGCGTCAATCCCAAAGAGAAAGGGGTGATGGGATGGGAGGGGATAACACGTATGCTATGACTGAGCCAAAATACACAGTTAAGAGACCTCGATACCTCCATTCAACAAGAAAATTAACCTGACGGTGTAGGGTATGATGTGTTTATATCCAATACGTTCAGAGGTCAAGTTATTACTGCACACACATTATAAGGTCAACCAACTATGTCTTTGTAATTCGAACAGCGTGTGACATATTTTCGCCAAGGTCAAATCGTCTTTTATATTATTGAAGGGATCAGATATGCATAATTTCAGTCCGCAAAGTGCAAGAAGACAAGAGGTCAAATTTTCCATGTTAAAAATAGAATCATGGAGGTATATAAATATATGCTAGGCATGTTTGTTCCTCTTTGTTGTTTGTGTATTAATTTTCATCATCATCATCATCATCATCATCATCATCATCATCATCATCATCATCATATCATCATCGTCGTCGTCGTCGTCGTCGCCGTCATCATGCTCATCAACATTAATACCTGACTACTACTAGCCACACCAAAACAGCACACCAAACCAACGAAAATAAAATCAAACCAATTAATCAATTTTGCTGCAAGTCCTCAGAGAAAATCACATTGGTGATACCGTCCATCACTAAAATATCAATCTTAGACGTGTAAGAATTCTTAGGCGTGTAAAATCTTAGGCGTCTAAGATTTCATTGGTCAATAAGAATTGATACGCCTAACCTTAGACGTCTAAGATGCAATCTTAGACGTCTAAGATGCATTCTTAGGCGTCTAAGATGCAATCTTAGGCGTCTAAGAAATTCGCGGTAGACTTAAATAAACGAATCACAGGACTAGAAATCCCAAACAACCAATCATCTTAGGCGTATTCAATTATTGACCAATGAAATCTTAGACGCCTAAGATTTTACACGCCTAAGAATTCTTACACGTCTAAGATTGACCATTTGACCGTTACTAGTGATGGACGGTATCGCAAATTCGATCAAAACGTACAACGGACGCTGTGCGTTAGAGAATATTTCGAACAATGGCTGGGTGGCGTGTTTTTAATAAACTCCTTTTCTCTCCATAGCCACCCGCGTCAATCCCAAAGAGAAAGGGGTGATGGGATGGGGGGGATAACACGTATGCTATGACTGAGCCAAAATACACAGTTAAGAGGCCTCGATACCTCCATTCAACAAGAAAATTAACCTGACGGTGTAGGGTATGATGTGTTTATATCCAATACGTTCAGAGGTCAAGTTATTACTGCACACACATTATAAGGTCAACCAACTATGTCTTTGTAATTCGAACAGCGTGTGACATATTTTCGCCAAGGTCAAATCGTCTTTTATATTATTGAAGGGATCAGATATGCATAATTTCAGTCCGCAAAGTGCAAGAAGACAAGAGGTCAAATTTTCCATGTTAAAAATAGAATCATGGAGGTATATAAATATATGCTAGGCATGTTTGTTCCTCTTTGTTGTTTGTGTATTAATTTTCATCATCATCATCATCATCATCATCATCATCATCATCATCATCATCATCATATCATCATCGTCGTCGTCGTCGTCGTCGCCGTCATCATGCTCATCAACATTAATACCTGACTACTACTAGCCACACCAAAACAGCACACCAAACCAACGAAAATAAAATCAAACCAATTAATCAATTTTGCTGCAAGTCCTCAGAGAAAATCACATTGGTGATACCGTCCATCACTAAAATATCAATCTTAGACGTGTAAGAATTCTTAGGCGTGTAAAATCTTAGGCGTCTAAGATTTCATTGGTCAATAATTGAATACGCCTAAGATGATTGGTTGTTTGGGATTTCTGGTCCTGTGATTCGTTGATTTAAGTCTACCGCGAATTTCTTAGACGCCTAAGATTGCATCTTAGACGCCTAAGAATGCATCTTAGACGTCTAAGATTGCATCTTAGACGTCTAAGGTTAGGCGTATTCTTAGGCGTATTTTGAAGGTTTCCGCCATCCATAATACGCTGGCGATCGCGCCTTTTCAACAGTGGGGCCGCGCCTTTGGAACGAGTTGCCCACCACTGTCCGAGGTCAAGAAAATATTACCACGTTCAAGAATCTCCTTAAAACCCACCTCTTTCCCACTGATTAGCTCTTTTTCCTTTCTTGTCTTTCTCTCTTTTAGCGCTTTGCCTACTTTTGCAAAAGAAGCTTTATAAATCGCATTGTTTATGTTTATGTTTATGTCCCATCAAAAATGTCACTACATGTATACTGTAATTAAACAAGAGCCAGTAACCGCCAAACAAGGTTCATATTAAAGTGGGCGCCGTGGAAACGAAAACAGTGCTCTTCAGGTTGAGCTCATCAAATATTGAAAAAAAATCATGGATTAAGTCTCTTTACTGCGTTGAGCATTGTTGAGTTCGTCAAACATGAAAAAACATTGATCTCCTGGCGTAGAACATGATATAACATAATATTTTGTACTATAGTAGCGAATTGAGTTGAATCTTTACTTTACAGATCAAATTGCAGCGAGTATGATTTAATTTTACAGATATGTGGTGTTATTGGATGAATACTCTACACCGAGCTTTGTATGAAATAAAATTACATGTGTATGTTAATTTTACAAAGTGTTACAATAACCAATATTAAAACAAACCAAATACAAATAAACTGCGAATCGTGACAAGTCTGAGAAAGTCGACCACAAATGAGGGCCTCATTATGAGGCTATATACAGAGTGCATTACATTTCCATGTTTGCATGGCTGAATGGAAATAATCATTACTACTTTCTCAAATGTTGGCCAAAAATGGCAAAAATGGATAAGATTCTGCAATGTTGCGCAAAGTTAACATTGTGAGTGTGTGCATGGATGGACACTTTTATGACCATTGCAACCAATGTGACGCTACCTTGGACAATATGTGGCTGCTTGGTACAATTTTACTAATCTAAATAACTTTTAAGCAACTTTGTAAAAGTTTGACTACAGTCCTTAATGCAACTCTCTAAAGCTTTGAGCAAATTATGCATTTTTGTCAATTTCAGCCAACTTCTTACATTTTTCCAACTGACGTGGCATCTCCTGCTGTTGATCATGATATAACCTAATCTTCAGAAATTAAATATTTGTACTGTACATGTAGTAGCGAATTGACTTGTATCTTCAATTTACAGATCAACTTGCAGCGAGTATAATTAAATTTTACAGATATGTGGTGTTATTGGATGAATACTCTACACCGAGCTTTGTATAAAATATAATTATTATGTGTATGTTAATTTACCAAGTTTCACAATAACCAATAATATAGCAAACCAAATACAAATAAACTGCGAATCGTGGCAAGTATATGAGAAAGTTGACCACAAATGAGGGCCTCATTATGAGGCTATATACAGAGTGCATTACATTTCCATGTTTGCATGGCTGAAAGGGCGATATCATTAACTACTTTCTTAAACGTTGGCCACAAATGACAAAAATGGATAACATTCTGCAATGTAGTTGACATTGTGAGTGTGTGCATGCTTAGACACTTTTGTGACCATTATTGCAACCAATGTGACGCTACCTTGGACAATCTGTGGCTGCTTGGTACAATTTTACTAATCTAAATAACTTTTAAGCAACTTTGTAAAAGTTTGACCTCAGTTTATCCATTCTTAATGCAACTTTCTGAAAATTTGAGCAAATTATGTACTTTTGTCAATTTCAGCCAACTTATGACATTTTCCCAACTGACGTGGGGTCTATTCCTAATCTATAGCGAAAATTCCCCATTATCAGATATATTTTTGTCCCAACCTCGTCAAAAATGTCACTATACTATAATTAAACAAGAGTCAGTAACCGACAAACAAGGTTCATATTAAAGTGGGCGCCGTGAAAACGAAAACAGTGCTCCTCAAGTTGAGTCCGTCAAATATTGAAAAACACAATCATGGACTCAGTCTCTTTGCTGCGTTGAGTTCGTCAAACATGGAAGAAAACGTTGATCATGATATAACAGAATCTTCAGAAATTGAATATTTGTACTAGGGTAGCGAATTGAGTTGCATCTTTAAATTTACAGATCAAATTGCAGGGAGTATGGTTTAATTTTACAGATATGTGGTGTTATTGGATGAATGCTCTACACCGAGCTTTGTATAAAATATAATTATAAGTGTATTTTTAAAAATTAAAATTTTACAAAGTGTTACAATAACCAATAATAAAACAAACCAAATACAAATAAACTGCAAAATCGTGGTAAGGTCGGGGGTAAGGTTAGTACAGGGTGAGTCAAAAAAAGTGCAATAGAGAAAAGAATCCATTTTTATTTAAGAACCGAGTTGAAACTTTTAGGTTTTAAAACATTTTATAAATGATACATACATTAGTGACCTTGTGTGAAATAATTATGGAATTAGCATTTACCGTTTTGTTTTTATGACACATTTTATTGCGATACCCAATTTTAATGTTTGTCCAAGAGACGTCTAAAATTTGAATGTCAGCTCACTATGTGTAAGGAAGATTTGGAACAACTGCCATTTTCTTAACTTTTAAGGCATTGAAATAAAACGGAGCACCCAAAGTGTTATTGCCCTTAGTCTTGTTTAAGTAAAAGAAACATTATTTGTTGTTATTTTCATTTTACCTTCACTTTAAAGATGTTTTTTCTCTATCAAAACCATACAAATTTGTAGGCGGGGTTTTCAAATGTCGAAATGAAATGCACGCAAAATTGAAGTTTAGTGAATTACAAAATATCAAGTAAGTTGGACATATTGGAATTAAAGTTGGAGTCGAGTGAGGTATGAAGGACTTAAAATAATGTTAGAAATTTTGTTTCAGCAGAAAAAAAAATAAAATAATACAAAGATCAACCTTACTTAAGTTAAAGTCAGTTTCAGAGCTGGTGCCTTTATCGTCCATTGTGTGCTCTCATTCAAAATACATGGTATCTCGTGGACAAATAATGAAATTGGATATTGCAGCAAAAGGACTCATAAAAATTAAACGGTAGTTGTGATTCACTTCATTTTTTCACAGAAGGTGACAATTGAGTGTGGCATTTATAGAAACTTTCAATAATGGAAAAGTTCAACTTGGTTCTTACATAAATATCGATCATTTGCTCTATTGCACTTTTTTTTACTCACCCTGTATCAGAAAGTTGACCACAAATGAGGGCCTCATTATGAGGCTATATATAGAGTGCATTACATGTCCATGTTTGCATGGCTGAAAGTGATTAAGGTGATATAATCATTAACTACTTTCTCAAACATTGGTCAAAACTGGCAAAAATGGATAACATTCTGCAATGTTGTGCAAAGTTGACATTGTGAGTGTGTGCATGGTTGGACACTTTTGTGACCATTGTAACCAATGTGACGCTACTTTGTACAATATGTGGCGGCTTGGAGCAAATTTACAAATTTAAATAACTTTTAGCAACTTTGTAAAAGTTTGACAAAAAACACAATCATGGACTCAGTCTCTTTGCTGCGTTGAGTTCGTCAAACATTGAAGAAAGCATTGATCTCCTGCCGTTGATCGTGATATAACAGAATCTTCAGAAATTGAATATTTGTACTATTGTAGTAGCGAATTGAGTTGCATCTTTAAATTTACAGATCAAATTACAGCGAGTATGGTTTAATTTTACAGATATGTGGTGTTATTGGATGAATACTCTACACCGAGCTTTGTATGAAATATAATCATTATGTTTATATTAAATTAATTTTACAAAGTGTCACAATCACCAACATAACGACCCTAGGTCATCCACCAGCTGAAGACCAACGGTTGAATTAATCACAATCTGTTTTAGACAGCTTAGGAATTAGGAATGATTACGAATTCTCTGAGCTACTAGTCCTAAACTGCTTTCACTCGCGCCTTCTTGGTCAGACAAAGCAAGCTTAGTTATCATCTCCCGCAAAAACTTCTTTATGCAAAGGTGGAAGGACATCTGGTTGTCCTTCGTTGAATTTAACAATCATGTTGCTGTGTTGACAATTGATCTCACGAACATGAGGCATGAGTAGCATGAG
Source organism: Amphiura filiformis (assembly GCF_039555335.1). Taxonomy (NCBI): domain Eukaryota; kingdom Metazoa; phylum Echinodermata; class Ophiuroidea; order Amphilepidida; family Amphiuridae; genus Amphiura; species Amphiura filiformis. The sequence goes on from NC_092638.1 coordinate 15,511,703, forward strand.
ACTGGTGAATACGTCATCGAAATTGGTGGGGTGCGTCTGACGTAATTTATGACGTAGTGCTCTTGATAGGAGGAGTTGCTGTTTGTCGACGACTTCGCGCTTCTCTAGACCAGGACGACCTGGAAAATAAGAAAAGAAACAAATCCTGTATGATTACTAACTTGAACACGTGTATGAAAGTTTACTTAGATATGATGGACGAAACGTAGAAACAATTATCGTTGCCAGTGATAAAGGTGATTACTAATACATGCCGACAACCCGGGCCGACAAGGGTTTTTTCATATCACAAACGCTTATGTTTATAACTCTAGACAAATTATGTCACAATAGTCCTGTTTTTTGTTTTTTTTTGTTTTTGTTTTTTTCATTTTATTAACCATATCATCGGTGTACTTATTACAGACATTTTGCAAAAGCTTGTAAGATGTACCAAGTATAAGGACTACTTAACCGACGGACCGTATACCTCTCTCGTAGCTGCCTATTGGTAGAAATACAACAGGCCCGGGGGGGCACTCCAACTTTGGAGGTGACGCGTATGTAGGGCTGTTAAGACCCCCCTTTTCAGTGTCGCTGTCACCCAAAGACCCCATATTTGTTTTTACAAACACATGCTCTGTCACCCGAAGACCCTTATTTTTTCATTTGATCTGTCACCCAAAGACCCTTACAAGTTCAATTTGAGCAGCAACTTTCATTTATCACTGATTTTGTTACTTATTTTGAAAAAACAAAGAAATTTGAAGCCATTTAGAACTAGAAATTCGATTTTCGAGGTTTCTGTGGCGCTCTTTTGGCTCTCACCCAAAGATTCCATTTAAAAAAATGGTCATGTTCTCACCCAATGACCTCATATCTTTTACATTTTGCTCTCACCGAATGCCAAAAATCATGCTCTCACCCAATAACCCCATATTTTTTACATTTTGCACTCACCGAATGCCCCTTAGTGCGGAAGTGCCAGCCCTACACCTATATCCATTTCATATTGAAGTGCCCCCCCCCGGGACAACAGGATCCTTGCAGCACCTTACCCGCTCGATGTAATAACATATAGGTATGAGTAAACAAAGGTTGCAAGACATTATCACAGACATTATGTCAAACTTACCGGGCGACAACAGTACAACGCCACACAGTAGGCTCAGTTCTATAGGTCGTATCTCTAGACTTTTCAGTTTGCTGCCAACGTGCTTCAATTCTTCGAGCATAATTCCGAAAGGAGTTAAGGACAGCATATTAAATGGTACTAAAACATGTGGGTCTCCCAGGAACGTCAGCATTTCGTTTTCCAAGTCCACGACACTCGCTGTTTGTAATGCTACTATCTCAAATGTGGCGCCTTTCAGAATGAGCATCTGATCATTGAGACTCAGGCTTCTGAAACCAGGAACACCTTTGCAGAATTTGACCACTTTCTCTATCAAACCAGTCATACGCTGAAACATGGATTTATTGACATCCATTCCGGGATTAGGTTCCATTGAGGTTACCACCATGTGATGCCCATGACGAATGTTCTCGTGAGACATGATTGATTCCGATGGGTGACCATGAGAGCATTGGAAAACAAAGGCGTGCTCAAAACTCGTAAAGGACTGATTTGCAGCTTCTTCCAATGCAGTGGTATCTATAGGATCTTCCTTGAGCTCATCTTTCATCAATAACTGCTCGGAACTTGATGGAGGGCAACTCATCAGGTAGTTGCTTGCTTGAAGACCTGGTATTGATGTATCCATCGGAGTGGGTCCATCTGGTGGGTTGGTAATTCCAAATGCACGTTCATCTTGTGGCGTTATTTGGAGATTGCTGAGGTCAGAAGGCAGAGTCGTCACAGTTGCTCCCGCTTCTACTCCTTCTTCTTTGTGGAGGTCATTGGACTCATATGCCATTTTACAATCTGTAGGCGCTTCAACGGCTTTGATCTTTGCTGGTGTTGCCGCTTCCTGGTATTCGACTTGAGTGTCAGCTGCCATCTTGTTTTTGAAGTTCTTCGGGCGACGTCCGAGTTTTGCACCTGTTCAGATGGAAACAATTAAATCAGAATGGTTCAGTTTATAAGAGCTGCGTGTGCAATTATCTTTACCTTTGTGGCTCAGCAAAGTTCAAAACTATTTCCTGTGAGCGAAGCTCATATGTTAATAATGGATACATTCAATTGGTGAGTGTTATGGCACGTATAGTGTTGGATTTTTCTGCGGCTTGTGAAACAGCTATCACATATTGAATATTGGCAATTGACCGCTCCGTTCTTGAAATAATTTTACGAAAATCCCTCATTTTCAAATCTTTTCACGGATTCAAATATCAATCAATCAATCAATATGCATTGGAGTACCAATCAACGCATTAGGTGCATAATTGGCGTTGATTTATATTTTCCAAAAAATTCTTATGTTTCAAGAACGCATGGCCATTGTCAAATGTAATAGCTGCTTTATTCCTTCTCCACGTCAATTACTTAGTTATGTTTGGTTCAGGCATTAAGGGGGTACTACACCCCTGCCCATTTTTGCCTATTTTTGCTCAAAAATTATAGCGCATTGGTGACAAGTAAGATATGAATATTATAGGGCATGGACTATAACTATACTGCACTGGAAATTTTATTTCAACACAGACAACAGTTGTGAAGTTACAGTAAAAATGAGGGAAAACCAATATTTGATCAATAAATCAATAACTACTTGCCTTGAGTTGCTGAATTTTCAGTGCAGTAGTTGTAGTCCTTGCCCCTATACTATACATATCTTACTAGTCACTCACCAATGCGCTATAATTTTTAAGAAAAATGCAAAAATAGGCACAAAATTGGCCAGGGGTGTAGCACCCCCTTAAAATGCCAAAAATTGAAGCTTCTGACGATACTTCTTTCAGGGACACCCTGCACGTACCAAGCATGAATGGGACTGGTGGCGTGACTGTTAATTCGCCAGCGAAGTGCTTCTATTTCCAGGGTCTATGATGTAATCCGATTGAATAACAGGGCATTCCGGGCGCTTGATTTCTTTCTGCGACCATAAACAATAATGGGCCGCTGCAACTATGGGCCACAACGTAGGCCTACCTAATCTTTAGGGTTGGGGTTAAGGGTTAAGGTTAGGGTCCCGGTTAGGGTTAACGTATTGCGGCCCATCAGAAAATAACGCTTCCCGGGCCGCGAATCTGACCACGGTCTTGATGTGGTGTATTTTGTATTTTTTTCTTTCTTGTTTCTTTCATGAAGTAGGCTACTATAGACGAATCCAACGAGCCAAGTCATGGTCAGGATTTGGTCGGCCATCTTTGGGTCCCCGCAACACCAAAACGCCGCTTAAAAATCGATGTTAGATTCTTTTGTGTTGTAAACTGTCATCATTCTTTTGTAACATGGGTGATGGAATGCAGTTTAAAATACCCTTCAAGGCCGCATTATTTCACATTTTAGGTGAGATTGAGCCGACGGGGACCCAACTTTGGCAGCCATTGCGGTATAGCAATGCGTGAAATTGGTTTCGTCTATAGGCTGTTTGATAGACTGATAGTCTGTCTAATTGTCTGTCTGTCTGCTTGCAAATAATACGTTTACTCACTGTCTTTGGACATTCCAACAGCCAGACATTTCAGCCATCTGCAATACATACATCGATTACGAGTATCCTTGATAATTATGCAATTCTTGGTTGGACAATCGTATGACGTGTTGTTGGTCAAGGCACGGGAAAAGAAGCTCTGAAACACAACAGGGAGGCCACAAACAGATAAAAAAGATAAGTAGACTATAAAAAGTTATATTAAGTGAAAAACATGAATTAGCAACAAGAATGAATGTACACGTTGGTATAAATGAAGAAATAAGTGATTCGCGCAATAAGAACGGAAATATCAGTAAAAGAATAAACTTGACTCAGACCAATTAGTCTTGGTCCCAGCCGATTTGTACTCATTCTAGTGACGGAGGAACACAAACCGGCTGGGACCGAGACAAAGACCAATATATGCTCCTCATTTACGGAAGTTTGGTCATAATAAACAATATGCATCACACCCTCCCACATATATACGGTACCCTCACACCCCTACACACCCCGACACACATCTACAAACTCCCCATACCCACATGAATCCAAACAACACAAAAATGTGTCTATATCAAGAGTTACATCAAACATTTGTACGTATTCAATATTTGCCATGGTTGTCAAGTTTATCATTGCATAATATTAATAATCAACTTTTCAACATACATGTCACCAGTAGAGATTAGACCCACCACAGACAAATCATCTCATCCCACGCACCCCATTATACACACACCCCTCACCCCAAGCAAACACCCCCCCCCACCCCTACCCCTACAACGTAAATCTCTAAACAAATTTGGCATCAATGTTGTTTTACCATTGCCTGGAATACCATTGCGTGCATAAGCCCCCTATCTACTTTTCACAATATGCTGCAAAATCAAACGTGCGTGCACCCAACACACCCCGGCCCCACACATTAACTTACACCCCCCCCACACACCCCCACTCCCTATATTAACCCGTGACTACCCACTCCCCTCAACACACAAGATATCTCTGTATATCCAGAAACAAATTGTTTTACCATTGCATTGTCAGGAATGTCAATGCATATTATTAACTCATATGCTGCAATGCAAACAAATATCAGACATGATCACCACATACCCCACAGCACCCCATACCCAACCGTATAATACACACAGCCACCCCAGGGAGCCACCCGCTCGCATTGGCGGCGCCAGGATTTTTTCGGGGGGGGGGTGTGGCATGGGGGCGGGGGCACAAAGTGAATTTCAAGGGGGGCAAAATTGCAGCAAAAAGTTGAAATTTTCGTAATTTTGGATTGTTACTGGGAGAAACAGGGGAAAGAGTTCTGACTGGGGAATTTGTCCGCTACCCATCCCCCCGTGGCGCCGTCACTTCCCGCACATACAAGAAAAGCGAGAGTACTCTCAATTCCCTGTGCACCCCTACACCCACCCCAACACATTTTGTTGTTAATAAACATCTCAAAAAGTAACTAACCCCCCTTAAATAATGACCATTTAATATTAAAAAACGGGTGATCTGTAAAATGCGTTGGAAGCAGAATTTATTCTTGCACATTTTGACACCTCATTTGTAGCAATTGACTAAATATTGACGTCACAGCGTACATTCACAGTGTGGCGTACATTTAAGTCAATGTAACCCAAGATTTGAAAGTTGTAGTAAATTGTATTGATTTTGCATTCAGTGTAATGGAAAGAAATCTGTGTAATGATATTTGAGTGTTTTTGTATTGGAAGAATTTGTATTTAAGTGCAACTTTCAAATCTGGACCTCACTACATTAAATTGACCGGTGTTTCATTATTTTCTGGGCTGTCGTATCAAATCATGGAGGTAGTAGAGACCTACCTCCATGATCAAATGAGGTGTCAAAATGCGCAGAAATAAATTCTGCTTCCAACGCATTTTACAGATTTGTAATACAATAGCCCCTTTTTGAATAATGGGCATTATTTAAGGGGGGTTAGTTAGTTTTTTTTGAGATGTTTATATACACTGAACCAGAAGAAATAAACACACCGGGGTTCAATTTAATGACTCATGAGGAAACTTAATATAAACATAACAAGAGAAAGGATCTTTTGTTGTGACTAGAAGATCATAAGAAATAATTGCACTTGAAGGTTTCAAATTATCACCACTTAAACACCAAAGAAGTAATACATTATGCCGATAATGCCCCCCCGCAACTCAAAGAAAAAAAAGGAGTAAATTTAAATACGCACACATTCAGTAAACACCTTGTTTTGATGTATAAAATAGTGTAAAATTCAACTTTACTTTTCGCACACTATAACAATGTGTATCAACTTTTTCTTCAAATAGCATGAAACTGAATTTTTTCGCGGGCAGATATCCCAGAACAATTGGGCCGAACTATAAATACACAAGGAGAAAGTTTTTCAAGTCCCCCGCACAAAAATTCCTAAGTAGACAATCAAACTAGTGGCGTACATAGAAGCAATTCAGTGGGAAGCTGCTCCCCTTGTGGAACATCCCCTTTTGCCCTCATCCCTGGTATACTGGCCCCCGTAATACTTTAGATTATCAATGTTGACAATTTCCGTCAAAGTTCCCCCTCCCCTGAAAGTCACTTTTCCCGCTTACCCCTGGCCCAGCCCCCTGGTCTCCCTCAAGACAAATCCTGGCTATACGCCACTAAATTGATCATCGTAATGTAAACCTTACCTTGCATCCTTCGCACGTCAGGACTCCATAATGTATGGCCTTTGATTTGTCACCACATACTTTACATATGTCTCCCCCAACATCTTCATTTTTTTCTGGAAATGAAGAGTATTGCAAATATAATGTCATGAAATATGAATATTGTAACATTTATTTAATCTTTCATCGTTTTTGGTTATTTTCTCCTAAAAATAGATGTTTTAGCTCAAATTTGTAATCACATTTTATACTAAATTTTACAAGAATTTTACAATTTTGAGACGAATACCGAAAGAATGCCATCACGGTCCCTAGGCAGTCGTTCGTGATCATTTTGTCATATCTCCGATAGGCTTGGCTTTATAAATATATATACAACTGATGAATATTCACAAACAAACAAGCGACGACGTGATATACGCACCTTCTGCATTATGATAGGAGGATGAGATCACATTTCTCTGCACAGCAGTTCCGGTTTGTGTCGGAATATTGGTCGCCATGGTTACGTCTTAGCATGCAGCTCACAGGCGGAATATTACGGTATTGATGATGATGATATCAATTGCCACAAATCTCTAAATCAAAACCTAATTATAAAAGCGGGAAAGTTGTTATAATCGGGTCTACTATAAACACTAAAACACGTTTATTTTTATATTTTACACGTATAAAAGTATACGGGAGGCCAGTGGCGTAGCCAGGATTTTGGAACCGAGGGGGCACAACTTGTAAATGTACCGACGGAAATATTTTTTACCGACGGAAGTTGTGATTTGTTGACCCAAATTTTTTAGCATGGTTTGAAAAAGTGAAGAGCAAAAAAAAAAAAAAAAAAAAAAAAGGATAATAGGCGCTACTAACATAAAAACACATACTTTTTATGTGCAATTGTCAATTTTTCATCATTTTCGTTACAATTCTCCTAATTTTTCTGTCCCCCTGGATGGAAAATCCATATATTTTTAACCCAATTTTTTTTTCAACAACGCCTTCCGCCTACCGACGGCCTTACATGAACCGACGCCCATGACGAGCGGAGGGGTGGGGCACCGGCCCCCTGCCCCCCCCCCCACTGGCTACGCTACTGCGGGAGGCATTGCATACGATTAACACCATAATACGTTTATAGAGGTATTTGTGATTTAAAAAAATATTGAACACTCCATTTATATTACCGGTATAATCCATCAATAAATCCTTTACGTGTTATAGTGTTAATCGTATACAACGCCTCCTATACTTTTACGTGTAGAATATAAATATAAACGCTTTTTAGTGTTTATTAAGTGTTATCCGTTATACAGTGTGGCGAAATAACGGGTACTCGCTCGCACTCATTTTGTACTATTTGTGTAGAATATGGCAATTCATCACAAATTGAGCGTGAGTTATCAGAATTTAATAACACACTATTCTACGACTGATTTACCCCATCATTTGCGATAAGATAACAAAAATCTAGTATAATTTTCTGAAATTTACCCAAATGTAGCATAATCTCTTGTTTTCCTGTCGCAAAATTTGGCACAATTTGCTGTGATCTCGCAGAATTAAGCAAATTGTCTGCGATTTACCCAAATTTTTAATAATTATAAATATAGGCTACCTGTACCTGTGCACATTGATGTCTTTTGAAGCGTAAGACCAAAACAAATTACGTGTAATAAAATGCACGTTTTGTGACTCCTCGTGTGAGGTTTCTTCTGCATCCGTGAAATCATAATAACCATGTAGGCCTACAACTTTATAGCATTGTTAATTCAAATCATTAGTCCAAAACGAAAAATCGCAAATCGTAATTAATTTCATACCAAAACCCGGATTCAAAAATACATTACCATACCAAGCTTTTTCCGTTTTCACTTCAGCATATTATACAATATATCAGTGTGTAGGTTTTCATTATCAAAAAAGAGTTCGTTGTGACCTCGGGTTTCATTATGAATATTCATTGAACCATTATACGTACACAGAACAAGTTCAAAGAGAACTGTTTATCCTATGAACTGTGCAAAATAATGAAGAAGAAAGCTGAAATACTAAACACAAATGAACGGCAAATACAAGATTGTGGTCGGATTTATTTGCCATTGTGTCAAAAATAAAAACTAATTGTGTTCAAATATTATATTTTGAGCTAACCATAGCAACGACCACAACATTTTATTGTTTAATTGTACAATTACGCGTTTTCATCGACTGTGAAATTAAAAGATATTTTGACTAACAGATTGGCCTATGTGATGCTTTATATTTCACATTATTATTTCACTTTTTTTTTTCTAGAGATTAAACGCATTGTATAGCCCAGTCAAATCATGAAATCACCCACCACTTGCTACAGAATCCATTTCACATGCGTCCATTTCCCAAAAGCTCACAAAAAAAATTCAAAAGTCCCGGAAAATCCAAGTAGTGGAATAGTGCCCAATTTGCATAAATCCAAAATAAACCCCTGATATAAGTGTTCCTTACAATATTTTTCAAATTTTATGTCATTATATGATTATGAAAGAGCACACTTAAATATTGTCCATATATTATAGCTTCATTTCAATGAGCAATGGTCAATTCTCTTTAAATTGCAAATCATGTATTGCAAAAAGTTACTATTTCGCCTAACTATATACGGTATATGACTTTGCTAAAGAGCGCTTACAAATTGATATGCGACACCCCTTGAGAGGCACGCCTTCCACCACCTCCCCTTTGCAAAGAGCCCAATACGTAACAAAAGCCCAGTACGTAACAATTTGATACGTATTGGGCTCAACCACTTCTACCAAGAACAAAAGTGGCAAAAATAAATCATCCCGCCCAATACGTAACAAAACTAAAATTTGATTAAAATTACTTTATTCATACTCCCTCCCTCTGTAGTGGTTTTTGTTACGTATTGGGCTCTATACATTTTTTTGTTACGTATTGGGCTCTTACAGACGCCTATGACCAGCCAATGTACAATTGGTCGACAAACCCAGTTTTTTGAAAAATAAAACAAGTTTATCGGTGACAAACCTTTTTTTCAACCGAAAGCTTGGTTTCTCGATCGACAAACCTAGATTTTTGCAACCGGGTTTCTCAATTAATTGCACATTTGGCCTGCCGTAATACGTCACTGTCATTGAAACCTAGGCCTATTTCAGTCTTAACATACACAACCAGTGGCGGCGCCAAGGGTGGGGGGGGATAATATTTTGCAATTTGGGGAAATACAAAAAAATGTGTTCCTGATAGTTTCGAAATTTTGATCGGCATACATTTGTACAGGAAAATTTTGTTTCCCAAAATTTGGAAAATCTGGGTCGGTCAGGTCCGTAGAACAGGGTTTTCTTTTTTCGTCGCTAACCCGAACTTGCAGGTTTCTTCATTTGTCAATGATCAAATGTACAACATTATCATTAAATCCACGTGCATTTTGTATCGAATAACTAGCATGACAAAATTATTCATGGATCTTTAAGATCTCATAATGTAAGTAAAAGAGTTCAATTTAGTGAGACATTTCACTCATGATGTGAATTTCAATAATTTTTACACTTTGAGAGTGAAGAATTCACTCCGCGGGATTCACTCTTTCCATTTTAGTCCACTTCTTGAGCGAACTGTCCTTTTTTTCTTATTTTTTGCTTAGAATGAAAATTGCCCCTCCGACGCGACATTTTATTTACCCCTCCGCGGATCCGACGCAACGTTATCCTGATAGTAGTGCTCGGTGACTTACCCCTTCGATGCGACGTTTACTACTCCGTTCGACGCGACGTTTATTTCATCTTCTCAGTACTAGTAGTAGGCCTACATGTATGCTCATCACCTGTCCCGTGGCTGATTATTTTGAACATCATAATTTTATTTAAACTGCATAGGCCTATTTATTATAAGCATGACAACAACCCGATAGGCCTTAATTTCATATCAACATCCATATTTACCGATAGTCAGGTTAGCTCCGGTTAGCACATCATTCTATCTTGTCTTGACCGAAAACAGCAACCGTCGCTTTTGAAAATCAATCTTTATGAAAATGTATTTGTTTCGTCGAATACGTTGGAGAGCCTTATCCTATTTTGCATATACATGTCATCTATTTTAATTAAGGCTAATTGCGTTGTACGTACACAGGTCGAAACACATACAAGGAAAACAGGAAGCCATCCAATGAAATCCCCTGAATTCTTGGGAAAATACGCTAATTTTAACCACACATTGACAATAGTAGCATCTGTCCCGTTATTAGTAGAAGACCGTAGTGTAGAGTTCGTGAAAAAAAAATTTGGTTAACAATAGACTAATTTGTACCCAGGGTGACAGAAAAAGGGGAGAATTGTAAAAAAATTGTGAATGAAATCGAATTTAACATAAAAATGTTGTGTTTTTATGTTGGTACCGTCCAACATCCTTTTTTTTTTTTTTTTTTTTTTTTGCTCTTCACTTTTTCAAACCATGCAAAAAAATGTTGGGTCAACAAATCACAACTTCCGTCGGCAAAAAATATTTCCGTCGGTACATTTACAAGTTGTGCCCCCTCGGTTCCAAAATCCTGGCTACGCCACTGGTATAAAACAAAACACCCAGTGACTGCCCTGCCCAGAGATTTTTTTTTCATGGATAGCTAGCTAGATGTTGGATCAGAACAGGATTGATGGATTTTCCATGGTCTGAGGGATTAGAGTGATGATAAATTTAAAATGATCTACTAAAGTACACTAAAATATCATCAGCTTATAAAGCGTTCTCCATAATTCCAATATCCCCCCCGCCAACCAAAAGTTACGCAAATTTCCACTTTTTGCGCAAAATTTGTTGATTTTGCCCCTCCTGAAATTCACTTTGCGATCCATCCCCACTGAAACAATTCAAGGTGCCGCCACTATAGCCAATTACGACGCCAAGCTTATAATTACGTTGATTAATCTCGTTAGTGCTGATGAGACAATAATTGTCACAATAATTTTGTTACTTTCCGCCAAAATGTCTTTTGACTTGAAGAAATGTTATAAGCAATACAGAAACAAGCTCGATTTATTCGTCAATTGTTCGTCATGTATAAGATTATGTCTGAAAAAGAATAGTTTGCACTATCCAGAATGCTTCGCGAAGCAGGTAGACCTATAACCAGGATCTGTGACTTATTACATAACATCAGGTCAACCTCCACATGGCATGTGGCAGTGATGCACCCTCTGATGGCCTATTGATAAAACACTAATACTGATTGTATGACCAACCCAGGGTACACGAAAATGTTCTTAAATGTTTATTCAAAACGTTTTAACAACATTTAAATGTCGGATTATATAAAGGTCATAAAAACGTAATTGTGAAATATTTTGGGCAAACTTTTTTTTATAGGGGACCTATATAACCCGACACACACCGACATCGCCTGGCTAATAATTATTTGGTCCAGCAGTGACATTAAAATGAATACACGGGATCGATACACGTGAATTGCTATGCACGATTTTGATATCAGACGAAAATCTTCGGATACTGAGTTAGAAAATGATGAATATCTCCCGTAAATTAATTTTCTCAAGAAACCAGATGTGGTCTCATACACTTGAAAATACGTGTTGAACAGATATTATAGTCGTTAGCGTGCGCTTTGAAAATTGGCCGTGCGCTTTGAACTCAAAATTTGACCAAGACTCTAAATTTTATATTGCGTTGGTCTTGTATGGACTACAGCGCGCAGCAGGCTATAGCGGCACTCACTCAAGTGGAGAGAGTATAACCATTGACCGCAATGTCGTATACAAGCTTGCTCACAGAGCGAGAAATCAATTACCCCGTCTATGTCAGTAGCCTTAGTCAGGTCACTTCGCTAATAATATGCATCTCATGAGGTACGAATAAAATGGTCATGGGTGGCTGTGGATTCAACCTACCATGGCGATTTCTACTATGAAGATATCGGGGCGATGTCACTGTGCGACATTTAAACGTCTTCTGTGAAACGTTTTGTGTTTGCTGGGTAATGCGCCGATTCAGTGAACAAAACTAATTCAAGTCAATGTGGTTCTCAGTATCTAAATTCTTCGTTATGATCGCATTTAATAATGGTGCATCGCCATAATGGGAGCTAATGGGATAGATCTTTTTGTCGCGTTATCAAAATTTTATTGAAGTAGAAATATAAAGGCCTAAAACAATCAGAAGACGTATAAATCTTGGATTTAAATTAAGCCAATATTGTCTGGTAACATATGCTTACATTTATCCGCTGGCGCCCCCCGTTTACAGGTTGACTCGTTTGTGCTTGAAGACAACTTTGCATTCCCTGGCATTCAGTCACTACCACGCCCGCCCTCTATCTCGTTGATTTTATTTTTGCACGGACAACCAGACGCTGGTAAGTTTACTATACTACATACATTTTACCAGTAATTCACAAAAGGGTGTATAGCTTTGAATTGATGTGATGGGATTCAATTTTTATATTCAATTGCGAGCGCAGCGAGCAGGAAAATTTGCATCGTAGGCTTTAAAAGCGTTTCTGTACTGTTTTCCTAAGCCTTTTTTTAGAGTATTTTATTTAAAATGAATGTGTGCCAAAAATCGCTTGTCCCCTCTCGGCTTGCCAAAAATTACTGCTCCCCTTGTACTTGCCCCCTTTCGGCTCGCCAAATATTTCTTCCCTCCCCCTCATCCCACCAGTGCTTAGTCATAATTATTGTGCAGCAGCTCCTAAGCACGCAGCTTCAGTTTTCAAATTTCATATTCCCCTACTGAAGTTTTTTACCAAAGATTAAGGCCTACTTTTTTCCTTTTCTTTTGAATCTTTCCTTTTCCATTAGGTCTATAGCTGTTTTAGCGAACGTTCATAAATACCTTGGTGGGGGCTGGGAAAATTCCAGGGGGGTCAAAAAAGTTTTGACCTTCCAAAAAAAAGGGGGGGGGTCAAAAAGTTTGTGATGTGGCAAAGGGGGCGGGGGTCAAGAAAGTTTTAACACAGATACAGTGAGGCATGCATATTTAAATCACCATGTTTAATTATGCAAGATAATTAAACACACAATTTTAGCACATTTTGCAGGAGATGCTATTTTGTGCTCAAATTTCATTTGATTTTTATGTCTTAAACAGTTCATTTATTTCACAAAAATGAAGTTCTTTGACTTGAATGAAAGCTGAAATTGTGTTTTTATATTTATTTTCAGTATCAATAGAGAAGTAAATTTTGACAAAAATCTCAATTACGACATTCTTCCAGGTACATGATGAAATGTGAAGTGTATTTTTGTCTTAAATATAATGCCTTTGTGTAATAATAATAATAACGAAGCATATCTTTTTTTTATGTAATCCTGTAGACTTTTAAGTGTTTGTGTGCCAGACATTTCAATCATTGGAAGGACTTGGTGTATATAGTGATTTCCCATTTCATCCTTTGCCAATAATCATTTTTTTTTGTATGATAAATGACAATCCATGTCTTTCTCTTTTTATTATGTAAATGCAAACTTTACTGCTTTATAAGCTTTTATATTGAAAATCCACATGTGTCATTGTACCGGGGAACGTGTATATTTGTATAGTTTTGATTTTGGTCACGAAAATAAAAAGAACCTCTAAATCAGGGTTCGCAGGTTTTTGCCGCAGGTGGAAAAACCGTGGTTTTAACCACGGTTTTAACCGCTTGGCAAAAACAGTTTTTGCCGGCAAAAATGGCAAAAACTAAAAAAGTGATTTAAAGTTCGGATTTTTGTATTTCAAAAACAATTATCAAATTAAAAATTTAATTCCTGAGTGTAACAAGGCCAGATTTTGTAACATATTTGTTTATTAAGAAATTAAAGGCATGCATTTTCATTGCACAATACTGCATTTAACTGAAATGTGGCAACTTTTTCACTTTACGGACTTGATTCGATTACAAATATGTTCAATGATGAGCTTTCTGTGTTACTTGTTAATATTTCAGTGACTAAAATTATGAGTTTTTGCCAGTTTTTGCCATTTTTGCCGGTTTAAACCAGGCAAAAACAGGTTTTTGCCAGTTATTGCCACATTGTCGGCAAAAACAGGTTTTTGCTGGCAAAACCCGAACCCTGCTCTAAATTTCTTTTCAGAGATGCAGATGGGATGCCTGTAACATGGGTGAATCTCACCTTTTTGTTCAGAACAACAATCAATTTAAAATAATAAATGAATAGGCCTACATCCGTGCAATAACCTGGTTTAAAAAGCAATATTTCTATGAGGTCATGAACTTATGGACAATTAGGTCTATCAATAAGGCCTGTAACATGATAAGTGTCGGCCCTATTGCAGATCTGTTTTTTTTTTAAATATTGTAACACGGTTGAACTGCATTAGTAAATAAGTTTAATCCATTATAGTAAAATAAAGCATTACCTATATACCGTAAAACCTCGTCTACAAGCAGGCCTGTACGCAGGATTTGGATTGGGGGGTGATTTTGAAAAAGTGGACTTTTTTTCCAAGGGGGGCGATTTTGTGAAAAGTGGACTTTCTTCCCAAAATTTGGACCTTTTTTGACCAAAAAAGTGTAAAAAACCTGCTTTTTTTGTGTAATTTTTGGGACTTTTTGTATAGGCCTACTTTTGTCAATTTGGGGAGGGGGTCGTACCCCCCTGCGTACGGGCCTGTCTACAAGCATAGAGTGCTTTTAATGAAAGCTAAATTAATCCAGGCGCCATCCATCGACAAAGTTATAACATTGTGAAGTTTGGGCAAATAAAGCATATTCAGCCTATTGGCCCTGGGGGGGCACTTCAATTTGAAATGGATATAGGTGTAGCGCTGGCGCTTTCGCACTAAGGGGCATTCGGTGAGAGCAACATGTAAAAATATGGGGTCATTGGGTGAGAGCATGATTTTTGGCATTCGGTGAGAGCAAAATGTAAAAAATATGGGGTCATTGGGTGAGAACATGACCTTCCAAAACAGCGCCACAAAAACCTCGAAAATCGAATTTCTAGTTCTAAATGGCTTCAAATTTCTTTATTTTTTCAAAATAAGTAACAAAATCAGTGATAAATGAAAGTTGCTGTTCAAATTGAACTTGTTAAGGTCTTTGGGTGACACTCAAATGGAAAAATAGGGGGTCTTTGGGTGACAGAGCGCGGAGCGAGCATGTGTTCGTAAAAAAATATGGGGTCTTTGGGTGACAGCGATGCTGAAAAAGGGGGTCTTTAACAGCCCTACATACGCGTCACCTCCAAAGTTGGAGTGCCCCCCCCGGGCCTATTGGCATATTTACGGCTGTTTCATACCGTAAAATGGGGTAACTTCGCCGGCAGAGGCTCCGGAAGATGTTAAATATTGGGGGGGGGGGCAATGGTGCCTGGCCAAAATTATTTTCCCCAATAATTTTCCATAGGCATCCAAATTATGGGGGGGGGGGGGCGCGCCCCCCTGCCCCCCGGTTCCGGAGCCACTGCTTCAGTCAACGGAGTAACTTTGGTCGGTCAAATATATATTTTTTAATGGTCATATTTTCGTACAGCAATATTGTTTTTAGTCATATTTGGTGTCATTTGTTAAAAAATATATTTGGAAGATATAATAGTCGCTCATGTCCATTTTCCTCGAAATTTAAGACTACAAAAGGGGGTCAAAAAGTTTTTGAGTCCATAAAGGGGGGTCTATTAAAAAGTTTAACATCATGACAGACAGGGGGGTCAAAACAGATTTGACATACCGAAATCAAAATTTTCCAGCTCCCCCCTCACCAAAGTATTTATGAACGTTCCCTTATTGTGATCAACCATAGGCCTTCAACAGGGCCTTCAACTGACAAGAAAATGCAGTTGAGGGGAGTGAAGTCAGTCAGCATGCAGCAGTGATGCTTGTCGATCGTCATTCATTGAAAAAAATTGACTTCCGGACCTGTTTTCCTTATTTGGAAAAATTGATCTGCGCCTGCGCAGTACGTACGTAAATACTGAATGAGTTTTCATTATAGAAACAATATTGTCTTGTTTTCCTATAATTCAGTCACACTTTTCCATCCAATAATGATGAATGTTATTTATATGTCACTCATACTAACTAAAACTATCCGTTTTTACAGTTTTTCATAATATGCAACAAAAATCAAGCTCAAAGTAAGACAATATAGATAAATATTGATGTTTTTTTTAGAACTTGTGCAATTTCATAAACTAACAATACTTAATTTTCTAAAATACTGTCATGGCCGCCACGCCGTATCTTGCGAATTGAGAGGGATCAGCATTGCTGATTTAGGTGCTGTAACATCAGCATGGCCAGTCAGCGACCACTGGATTGGGTATCTTTGCTGATAGCACGATTTGAAGAGCAGGTAAGGTTATCAATCTCAGTCTTCAGTTCCTTTTGAACATGTTTACATCGTCGTGAAATGATGGCCGTATGATGAACTCATTCACTGCACTCATTCACTTGCACCATAGACTCTGAATATTCAGAGTCTATGCTTGCACCCAGTTCTGCACTGCATTGTACAAATGTATATCAATATCATTGTAGTGTAGTGCACTCTCTTCTATGTGTCAGACTGCGATGTTTATTTCCAATTCGATATATGAATAAGAACACTAACTGCATTGCACCGATTTTCTTCGTAGAGTACTAAATAAAAGTCAAAAAGAAAATTATGTGTCCTCAATAATTAGGTACGGTATGCTAGGTGAATTCAAATTTGCCATCAAACTGCACCATTTTACATATCAAATTAAAGCCCTTGAGTAAAGAAAGCCAAAACTGAAAACATTTTTGTCATAGCACTTTCCGTAACAAAGTTACATCTTGTCAAAGATTGACTTTCATCAAAAAGATTCAGATAGCAAAATTCCCCAAAACGGCATTTAGGGGTGTTTCTAGATCTCAGTCTCATGGCGATAGCAGCTTTTTTTAATGGAACTGCTATCAAAATCCCTCTAAAATTCCACGTGCGACTTGATTATCACCATAAAAAATCATATATTTGGGTCAAGTGAAATATAGAAAACATATTTATGAAGGTTTCCTTCACCGACGTATTCTCGAAAAAAATTCAAATTTCTATGTAAATATGCATTGTGTTTGGGTCCCGGTCTCGGCGAATTTCGCTGACTAGCAAATGTGTTAACTAATGTTTGCCTGGGATACCTACAATAATCACCCATGTGTTATGAATTATGTACATCACATTCACAATAAATAACAAATGATCGTTCACATAGCTAACAGTGTTGGAGGACTCGGACTCGAGTCTGGACTCGGGAGCTAAGGACTCGGACTCGGACCCCAAGGACTCTGGGACTCGGCTCCGAGTCCTCCTCGAGTCAGGCAAAATACAGTTCCAATAATTGAAACTCCCGCTCCGACGGGGAGTTCCAACAGGTGCTGTGTATGTGTTTGTATGTGTTTATTAATGTGCATTCACATACACACTTAGCCGTCAGTCTGAAGAAATCGTTGCTCCAAAAATGATTGCAAATTACACATTTGTAATCATTTTTCACCACAAAATATGATATGAAAACTAGGGCTGTGGTCGGCACTGTTTTTTATTGTCGACATGTCGATATAATTCGTATACCGACTGTCGACATAAAGAAAAATTCTAAAAAAAAAAAATAAAAAAAAAAAAAATTTAATTTTCAAAAAATATTTTTGGCCAGAAAATCAAGTTATAGGCCCAAACTGACTTGTTATTCAAGGTTGGAAACCAGAGAAATACTGCTACTATAAAAAAATGCCAATTTTTTTTACAAAGTTGGAAAAAGTTGTACATTTTAATTACTTTTGTTTCTATTGAACAGCTAGCAATGCATACTAATTCAATGTGTCCCTGACTGTTCAATAGAAGCAAAGGTAATCAAAATGAACATGTTCATCCAACTTTGTAAAAAAAAAATTGGCATTAGTAGCAGTATTTCTCTGGTTTCAACCTTGAATAACAAGTCAGTTTGGGCCTATAACTTCTTTTCTGGCCAAAAATATTTTTTGAAAATTCAAAAAAAAAAAAAACCCATTTTTTTTTTTTATAGAATTTTCTTTGATGTCGACATGTCGGCATACGTGCCGACGTCGACATTTATGTCGACATAAGGCATGTCGACCACAGCCTAATGAAAACACAGGTGAGCAATGTATGAATATATGGAGAGGTGAAACAGGTTGTTAATTATTGTCAATATTAATATTTTGCAACATTTATAATGGAAATAATTAACACTGTAGACACCCTACAGTGTATGGCACCTTCTACAACTTGAGAACAAGTCCTCAAACGTTCGAAATTTGTAGTTACTACAACTGGGCAAAATAGGGTCTTTTTAGGTCTTTCAATGTAAACTTCCTTGCTTGATCAATGTCCACATCACATGATTAATTTAAGTAATTTTGAATGCAAATAAATTCAGTTTGTAAAAAAGTACAAGTAAAAAGCAAGATTGGTTTCAGTTATATCTTTAATGGTTTTTAATCATAATTGTTTTGACATGACTGCTTTGTTAGGCGCAAGTCTAGAATGTAGCCTACATGTACATGAGTACCGTAACCACCCGGGTATAAGCCCACCTTCAGGTATAAGCCCACCCCCTATTTTTAAAAACATTCTGGGAATAAGGGTGCACTCGGCTATAAGCCCAGTACTAAATTTTGGCCAAGTTCTTAAATCAAATCAATGCTTTTCTCTCTCATATAAAAAATATCAGTTGATAATTAACATTCCACACTTAGAATTTTAAGAAATTGACATAGATCAAAGAAATTACTGGTACATTGGGCATATACAAATGGGGATGATTTTTCTTATTTCTTAAATTCAAGTACTAGCCCCTCCCCGGTTATAAGCCCATAAGGGGGGTGGGCTTATACCCGAGTGGTTACGGTAATACCCTGGGATGGGGCACTCAAGTTAAATTTTGGTAGGGGTGTGTGGCGCCGAACTTTGGGAACTAAGAACTGATTTGTGGGCAAAATAGGGGTTTGATGAACTAAAATTTCAACATTTTTGTGGAGGTCTGTGAAATTATAGGGCGAAATTATAGGCTTTGGAGCTAACAAATTCAAAATGTTTCCAAATTTGAGCTAAAGAGCTTCAATTTTCAGAGTGTTAAGCTGGTTTCATACTACCCTGCCGCTTGCCGCTGAGCGGTGTGGTGCATGCCCATTGCAGACAAACGGACACAATCAAGGCTTGTCATTGGTTGAAACGCCCTGCCGCAGCGGCAAGCGGCAGGAAAGTATGCTGGGGGCATTAGGCTCAATGAACTGGAGCATGATGCAAATGTGGGTCTTAAGGAACTGCCGGAGAGCCTGAACAAGGGACCCTTGACCGCCGCACCTACCAGTACCACCTTCACATGTGAGGGACCCCCCCCCCCACCCCTGGAATAATACTGCATAGGCCTACCTACAGCCAGATCCAACACCCCTTAGTTTGGCACCTGAAGTTTGGTAGAGACGTCATATTTTTATTGTCATAATGCATCTTTTGCCTACTGTGAGTCTGTGATTATTCTGTTTCCAAGGTATGCTACCTACGGGGCTGAGCAAAAATTATGAGCATTGGGGGAAGGTAAAATTGGGGGTAAGAATTTTTTGGCCGATCAAAAGGGAGGGTGGAAGCCATTTTTGGCAAGCCGAGGAACAAGCAATTTTTGGCACATACGGGGCTCCTTTCAAATAAAACGCTCTTTTTAAGGCTTATAGAAAACAGTCCGGAAGCAGCTTACATATGCAAATTTCCTGCTCGCTGCACTCGCAACATAATCTAAACCATTTAAGGTTTGTAAATTGGAATCCCAAAAAATGGCATGTGCAAAGGGGGGGGGGCGGTGCAAAGATTATTGGCAAGCTGGGAGGGGGGGACAAGCGATTTTTGGCAGGCCGAGAGGGGATAAGCATTTTTGCAATTACACCCCTCCCGGGCTCCGCATAATTATTGCACAGCCCCAAAACAATACTAGGCATGCTAGTTGGGACTAGCAAATTATGTATTTTACAAGAAAATAATATAGAACTAAAATTCTGGTTAACCGTTCGTTGACAAAGTAGGCTATTGGTGAAAATCCCAGGGCTTGAATTTGATACATAAGGACTCGGACTCGAACATTGAGGACTCGGACATCAGAAATTGGCAGGGACTCGGACTCGGACACCAAGGACTCGGACTCGGATAATGAGGACTCGACTACAACACTGATAGCTAAGGCCATGGGAATTAAAGTAGTAGATTTGCGTCCACCGCCCGCATGAAAAACTCATTATTTCAGATAAATTTCATTATTTGTGTAAAAACATTACGTAATGCAGCAAGAAATGAACTACAAGCGCATTTTTGAAGTCAACAAAAGTCACAGTGAATCCTCAGGTATACCTCTGCACCCTTCAACGCACTTTGGACAACAGCAGTACATGTACAGCGTGTTCACACGCTGGCTGCGATATCCACTTCGAATAACGTGTTAAAGCGTATTCACCCGCCGCCGTTGATATCACAAACAAACACGCTGTTGACATTGAGAAATAATGGAGTCTTGATAGCCGACAGGCAACACCAAGCATTACTTATCACTGCATCCGAATTTTGATGATGCGTCTTTTACGAGCACAATGACATCATTATATATCGCTGCTCATTAAATATTCATGAACCCGACCATTTATGAATGGCAAGGCGTGCTCTCTCCTGTGATGTGATTGGACTATTTTGAGATTTAGCCCCGGGAAATTGTAAATCAACCAATAAAATTGTGCGTCTCATCAGTTGTGTTATAAAAGCTGAAAGTTTCTCCATAAACTTCCGTGCATGGAGATGAGTGAGTACTAAAATCAACATAAAATCAATACCGGTACACTATAAACGGCACTGGATAATAGGTCAAATAGGTCTACAGAAGTAAGTCATTGTTTGCGTACATAGCTGCACTTGTTTACAGCTATCTTCTAGCATCTATCTGTTGAAGGAAATTCTGGATGCAAATCTACTACCGTACTTTATCCCATGGCCTAATCAAATTAAGTATTTCTTGGCCGAACTTAATTTGATAGCGGTTCCGGCGTTGCCCAACTGGCCTAGATTGCATGGCTGATCGGAGTGTTATCATCAGAGCACCTCGGACTAACTTGAGTCTTGTTGACCATATTCCCCTTGAATAAATTGGACTTCTCCTAAACATGTTGAGTGGCTTCATTTATTTGCTTTTTCATCCTTTAATTTGGAGGATTTATTACGCCGATTTATGATAAAATTAGCAACATTGAAAGTGGCTTAAACTGGTTTACAAGTGAAGTTGCAATTTCACTTCCTGCTTTTCAATTTCTGTCAGTGGAGTAAAAATATTAGTCTGTCTCAGCTCAGACTTGTGCTCAAGTGGGAAATGGTGTCCGCTTTATTCATGTATTTGATATTGAATTTAGCTTGTATGGTTCAGATGAACATATTAGTATACATATATGCCAATTAAAATATAAATGTGCCCAAAGAGGTCCCAGGGTCACACTTCACCTGACCCATACAAACTAAAATCAATATCAAATACATTTTTAAGGGTCGGTTCATAGTGAATATTCAAAGGCGAATATTCGGCTTCAAATACTTTTTGTGACGTCAAAATATATACGGCAACGAATAAAATATGATGACACGCCGAGTTGAATCGGATTAAATATCGCGCAACTGATAGCATCATAGCGAGATATTATTGATTCATATGAAAGGCTTGAGGTCACCTGAATATCGTTCGAACGATGATTTCAAAAATCCCCAATGAAAATTAATCTGCACAGTTGTCAAAATAAGAAAATGTTATTAGTGCGGTACAAGTGTACCCATTTTTATATGACATAAAAGTAAGGGACTATATAAAGACGTCCAGAAAAAGGAAAATGCCTGGCAGGCAATAGCATTCAATGCTGTAGTGATGGTAAGTAATGCAAATAATATGATATTTAGGCTTACAAACATAACCTACAAAATGTACAAGTGAATGTTTCCATATTAACGTAGCTCTATTTAAATCGACTAATGCATAACTCAAAATTCAGATTTATGCCTCCACCCCGGTTTGTCTGACATAAATAACGTTTGGCCCCAGATCCCGGGCCCAGATCCAGGTCCCCATGATAGCCGACAGGCAACACCAAGCATTACTTATCACTGCATCCGAATTTTGATGATCGTCTTTTACGAGCACAATGACATCATTATATCGCTGCTCATTAAATATTCATGAACCCGACCATTTATGAATGGCAAGGCGTGCTCTCTCCTGTGATGTGATTGGACTATTTTGAGATTTAGCCCCGGGAAATTGTAAATCAACCAATAAAATTGTGCGTCTCATCAGTTGTGTTATAAAAGCTGAAAGTTTCTCCATAAACTTCCGTGCATGGAGATGAGTGAG
Source organism: Amphiura filiformis (assembly GCF_039555335.1). Lineage (NCBI taxonomy): Eukaryota > Metazoa > Echinodermata > Ophiuroidea > Amphilepidida > Amphiuridae > Amphiura > Amphiura filiformis. The sequence goes on from NC_092638.1 coordinate 15,534,284, forward strand.
TACTAAAATCAACATAAAATCAATACCGGTACACTATAAACGGCACTGGATAATAGGTCAAATAGGTCTACAGAAGTAAGTCATTGTTTGCGTACATAGCTGCACTTGTTTACAGCTATCTTCTAGCATCTATCTGTTGAAGGAAATTCTGGATGCAAATCTACTACCGTACTTTATCCCATGGCCTAATCAAATTAAGTATTTCTTGGCCGAACTTAATTTGATAGCGGTTCCGGCGTTGCCCAACTGGCCTAGATTGCATGGCTGATCGGAGTGTTATCATCAGAGCACCTCGGACTAACTTGAGTCTTGTTGACCATATTCCCCTTGAATAAATTGGACTTCTCCTAAACATGTTGAGTGGCTTCATTTATTTGCTTTTTCATCCTTTAATTTGGAGGATTTATTACGCCGATTTATGATAAAATTAGCAACATTGAAAGTGGCTTAAACTGGTTTACAAGTGAAGTTGCAATTTCACTTCCTGCTTTTCAATTTCTGTCAGTGGAGTAAAAATATTAGTCTGTCTCAGCTCAGACTTGTGCTCAAGTGGGAAATGGTGTCCGCTTTATTCATGTATTTGATATTGAATTTAGCTTGTATGGTTCAGATGAACATATTAGTATACATATATGCCAATTAAAATATAAATGTGCCCAAAGAGGTCCCCAGGGGTCACACTTCACCTGACCCATACAAACTAAAATCAATATCAAATACATTTTTAAGGGTCGGTTCATAGTGAATATTCAAAGGCGAATATTCGACTTCAAATACTTTTGTGACGTCAAAATATATACGACAGCGAATAAAATATGATGACACGCCGAGTTGAATCGGATTAAATATCGCGCAACTGATAGCATCATAGCGAGATATTATTGATTCATATGAAAGGCTTGAGGTCACCTGAATATCGTTCGACGAACGATGATTTCAAAAATCCCCAATGAAAATTAATCTGCACAGTTGTCAAAATAAGAAAATGTTATTAGTGCGGTACAAGTGTACCCATTTTTATATGACATAAAAGTAAGGGACTATATAAAGACGTCCAGAAAAAGGAAAATGCCTGGCAGGCAATAGCATTCCAATGCTGTAGTGATGGTAAGTAATGCAAATAATATGATATTTAGGCTTACAAACATAACCTACAAAATGTACAAGTGAATGTTTCCATATTAACGTAGCTCTATTTAAATCGACTAATGCATAACTCAAAATTCAGATTTATGCCTCCACCCCGGTTTGTCTGACATAAATAACGTTTGGCCCCAGATCCCGGGCCCAGATCCAGGTCCCCATGCATCTGCCCCTGGCAGATGATGTGGGAGGGTCGGGGGGTGTAAATTATTGGTTATTGATATAAAAATGCGTTTGCCACGGATGTTCACCCATTTTTTTTTTTTTTCGCAATAGCGGAATTCTTGACGTTTTTGGCACCTATAAATGATGTTATTTTGGGCGGAATAAAGGTGAAATGCGTTGTTATCAGTCAAATTCATAATTATAATTATAATTAATAATTAAGGATGCAAAATAAGTAACATGTAGGAATGGAAATATAGCGCTTTGCAATGAATCTCTTCATAAGTTAAAGTTATGCAGAACAACCAAAACCACGAAAGTTGGTACCCTATTGCGTGTTCTTTAAAAAAAATTATTGTTTATTTCTATAATTTGTGAATAAGGCATTAAAACACACTTAGGCCCTATAGCAATGTAGGCCTACACAAGTTCGGAACGAGACTTTTTATCTTTGACGCGTATTCCGGTCGAATGCCAAAATTGATTGCTCAATGAATCATGAAATGAGAGCAATACTACTTTGATGATACCGTTCTCAAGTGGGTATCGGCCAATGAGAAAAGTATTCGCCAGAAATATATTTGCTGCAGTTCAATTTTGTTGAACTCGATAGATATATATTTGGTGGGTCACCGTGGGTGGTCTCATATATAGCACTTGTGAGTGCTGTCATATTTGTCGTCGCTTCAATCATGTCTCATGTAATTAATTAATTAATTAATTTATTGATTGATTGATTGATTGATTGATTGATTGATTGATTGATTGATTGATTGATTGATTGATTGATTGATTGATTGATTGATTGATTGATTGATTGACTGACTTATTTATTTATTTTTTATTTACTTATTTATCTATTGACGCATTCATTTCTTGATTTGCTTTGTAGAAACCTGCAAGAAGGTATATGGGTCAACCTCCGCGCCGGTTACAGGCAGGTCGTCGTAAATGCCCCGAAAAGCAAATCTGTTTGACTCCTATTAGACCCATTACAGACATTAAATCATGACAATAGTTCAATTGAGTTTTAGTATTATGATTTTATTAACTTCGTTAAAGAAATTCTCTAAAGTTTGCTTACCTTGGTCAACGGGCAGTACTTGTTAACAGTCAGGCAACGCTTTGAATTGTAGAAATATATCTTTCTCCGGTTCATAGTTTTATATTCGAAGCCGTATATATTTTGACGACCAAAAAGTATTAATATACACTTTGAACCGGCCTTAAGAGTTTCATTTGTGGGATGGTTTCATAGGATTGGTTATTTTTTTGATAGACGAATCCAATGTTTTTTTACTCACTTTCTGAGCTTTCGATGACCGGTTTTGTCATCTTATGTTGGTGAAATGGGAAGAACATTTGGAATTAGATTTAAAAAAACACACCAGAAAGATGCAAAAAAAAGTAAAGAGCAGAAATTACACCAGAGCAAAAAGTAAAGAATCTCTAACAGAACAAAACAAATCCGCCATAACAGATCATATCGCACAAGAAAATCACGTTATCGACCACAAGGGGCAAAGATAATAGACTCGAACCAATTTACTAGAAAAATCAGTGAAGCCGTGTGGATGATCGGCAGAAGGGCGACACAACCATGATTAGGGATCTTTGACTCGCTGCACAACCAATCAGGAAGTGCAGTGAGCCTGGACAACTGTGATCAAGATGACATATCATGTCAGCGAAAGCGCAACCAAAAAGATTGTTCTAGACGGTTTCAGGATTTAATACTTGTATGGTCCGAGAAGGCATTGAGACAAACAGCCAGCATGTGTTTGAAACTTTGAATTGGTCCAAAGTATATCAAGCGAGATGAAAGTGGGTATTATTGAAGTGAATAGATAATGATTCTTTCACTTTCATGTAAACTTTATCGAGTGAGTTAAGTATGGTGTGTATTTACAACATTTTCTTATGTTTTTCGACTAGGCATAATGTAATATTTCTGTTAATGAAATCAATTTAAATTACGATTATAAATCATCTTTATGAATCAATGTGATTGTTTTAAAATCACAAATGTAACATTTTATTTTATAGGCCTACATTGCCTATAATTTTACCAAAAAAATCAGTGTGTATGCCTTATTTGATAAACAATATTTCGTTTTGAATTGGCCGTACTGCCTGCGTCAGAAAACCAATTTTAATATCATGTTCAGTAACTTAGGCCCTACTGGACTCATTGGAACGTTTGAAACCCTACCCTGGTTTGTCAAGGTCAAATGATATTTGTATTTTGATGATTTTTACGTTCTTCTGAATTAACCTTTTCGGTAAATTAGTCTGAGATGTCATCCTTTGATGTCAGTTTGCATCAGGCCAATCATTACTGCGCATTGCAAGTCGGTGTGACATCAAATGACAACATCTCAGGTGTACTCGCAAAGGCTTATGAAAAAAAAAAAAAAAGGTCAATGAGCAAATTGCTGAATGGGCCTTTAAGGGAATAATAAGCCTCATAAAGATCCACAATATGCTCATCTAGATCATATGGCACAGTTCTTTTATAACCCCAATACATTTGCACATGTATTCGTTGGATGACCTTTGAAAATTTGAGTACAAAAACCCATACTCTGCAATATAAGGTCAAATTTTGTACTAGGATTGTTTAATTAATTGAGGTTATTGAACTATGCCATTGGGATGATGCTATTGTGGTCCATAGTGGCTGACCAAATTATTTTCACCCATGGTTTTGAAAACAAACTAACACACAAGTGTATGTGATTACAAAATTATTGCAATATTGGTGCATTTCACCATAGATTTTAAATAATCTATGATTTCACAAGGTTGTCAATTTGTAGAAGAAGAGAATAATTACTGCAAAAATTACATCAAACAAGGGATACAAATGTAATGTTCATGGGATATCTTCTATGCAGTTAGTGAATAGCAAAACTAACACTTGCCAAGCTTATTTGCCATTCCAATGTGTTCAAGTGTGCAAATACAGCACCTTACAGGTCTGCCTTGTTAGCCTTGTTTGCAGTTCTACAGTCCAATCCAGGAAAAAAAACATGTATCAGGCCACGTGTTTTGAACTCGCCACCCTTATGGTGGGTTCATACTACGTCTTTTTCCGTCTGCAGACGTCTACCGACATCGGCCGACGTCATTCTACTATCTTTGAGTGACGTCACAGCGATGAGATTTGGCATCGCTGTCCATCGGCAGGCGTCGCGGCGACGTCTTTGCCGAGTTGAAAAAGTTCAACTTTTCACGATGACGACGCCGGCGATAACCAATCAAATTCGCGAACTATTTAACCTTTGACCTGTTGTGTGTTGTATTTTGTAAACAAAAGCACGTGTTAACAAAAACACACCTGAATTACATTGCATGGGTCTATTAGGCATATTTATTATCAATGAGGTCTATTTCTTTCAATTCAGAACGATTGGAAAACTACTGACTCCCGTAGAGTTATCACTCACAAGTGGCGCAGCCAAGGGGAAAGGGGTGAAACTTCCCCCATGTGAGAAGTCTTCCCCCGGTGGGGGTGCTGGTACCCTGATATTAAGGTGCTTATGCTCTCTTTCTTTAGCCCATTTTTGACAATTTTCGACCTTTACTCACGTACCATACGCTACTGGCACTCACACATAAAGATGTGAAATCACTTTGTATAGAGACCAGACAGCAAGAAATCTTGTTTTATATAAATGAGTGAAATTTGTAGGCCTATTATGAAATTGACCCGGAAATTGAATTGTCAGTTATTTTATTATTTAGTTTTTTCAAGGGGGGGGGGGTAATTGTTTGTCCAAGGTAATTGAAAGTATCACTACTTTACTCGATCCTTTGGACCATCATCATAATCCATTCGTTAATGAAAATCAGTCCAATCATTTTTTTTTTTACTTTTTAAAAGTTAATTGCCTTTGAATCATTTCACAAATAATACTATACCGCATAGGCCTAAACGTTTTTGAACTTAAACTCATTATTTAATGCAGATGTTTTGTGCTCTTGTATACCAATAAAACAAAATAGTAAAATAAAAAAACCCTTTTCTGTTCAAATGTTGACATCGGGTGTTTATCCCTTCTTCTTATTTCCTTGTTTTGTACATTAAAAGTTCACTTCTTTGGTTCTTTTTTAGTTTTTGTATATAAAAATGTCCCATGGTTTGTTTGGTTTTTTTTTGGGGGGGGGGGGCATAAAAGGTCGCTGTGTAGGTTTTGGACATAAAAAGCATTTGTTTTGTACATAAAGTGCACTCTTTAGATATGTCGTAGCGCACTTTGTGGACTTAAGTCAGTGTAAGTTGACTTGTTTATGCAATTTTGAATTTTTTCAACTTTTACTTCACTACATAGGCCCTACATACGCCCAAATAGCTGCAACCCCAGCAAACACAAAAATGTTTTTAAAACGTTTTAAATAAGTTATATTTTGGGTTTTTGTTTATTTAAAAATGTTTTAATAACATTAAATGTCGGGTTATATAAAGATCTTGAAAACGTTTTAAATAAAACGTTATGTATGAAAACACACTACAACAATATTTCAAAGTGTTTTTTTTGTTTGTAAACAATTGAGTTGCAAACAATTGTTTGCAAACATTTTTTGCCAAATATCTTGTCAACACTTAAATACCATTAGGCCTATGTTTTATACCCTTTATATAACCCGACATTTAAATGTTTTCTGACACTGAACCTTTTGCGAATGATATCGAAAGTGTTTTTGTGTTTGCTGGGACTGATCTAACAAAAAACTTTTCCCCAGTATGTTTCCACGCCCTCTTTAGGGTGTAATATCGAAATAGTGCTCAAAATACAGCAAAAATTGCCCGTCCTCCCCAATTTTGGCCTGCCAACAAATCTGTGCCCCCCCCCCCCCTTGGCTTTCCAAAACATCTTCCCTCCTCCCTTTTGCCCCCTCCTCTACAATTCACCACTGGGTACACATAATTATTCATTGCACCACCCCTAAAGGCAAATGACAATCAAACACACAAAGAAACATTGCATTTTATGTATATTGTGTTTATTTTTACCAGTTATTAAAACAAACCAAATGTTAGAATTGCAGATTCATACATGCACACTAGTGGTAATAAAACGAGAATAATTTAACACCACTTGTTTAGGGACCGTTCACAAACACTTGGGGCCTGATGCAAAAATAAAATCATCGCGAAACTTTTTCGCCCCCTCCCCTTTTTCAGATCTCAAAAAATTCAGGCCCTCCCCCTTTTTTTGACATGAAAATTATGGGTCAACCCCATAGAAAAGCATATAGACTCAATTTTCCCGGGAACATTTTTCAGAGCCCTCCCCGTTAGGAGGGTCAAAACTTTTAATAGCCCCCTTTTTTGCATTTTGTCCCCTCTAACAAGTGTTTGTGAACGGTCACTTATTTCGCTTACGGGTACGGGAGCGCTTTCGAGGCGATGTTGTTGTTGTTTCATAAAAACGTTTTTAAAATGTTAATGTTTTATGAAAATACAACAACAATTTTAAAATGTTGTCAAAATGAAAATGTCATTTAAAATATTGTTTTCAAACAGTTTACAAAAAGTTTCGTCAACGGGTTATATACAGGTCATAAAAACGTTTTTAAAATGTTACATGAAAACAACAACAATTTTAAAATGTTGTCAAAACGTCATTGTAAAATATTTTTTGCAAACAGTTTACCAAACTTTCGTCAACATTTAAATAACATTATTGATAGAATACGTTGCAGTAATTGTTTTGCAAGTAATAAAAACGTTTTATACCCTTTATCAATGTTTATATAACCCGACATTTAAACGTTTTCTGACAACCTTCTCTATCCGTTTTCCAATATTGTCGAAACGTTTGTGCTTGATGGAGCATTGATTTTATAGGAAATGAATTAACTTAAGGAAGCCTCTGGTCATTTATAGTTCCATATGTATTCCCTTTCCAGAAAAAAAACCCATGCACATTGGGGGAAAATAAAACTCATTACAATGAAGCTAGATATTGAACCCATACCTTACGTGAGTGAGGGCTTTATTTTTCTCAATATTTGAGCACAAACACCGCTAGCGCAGACACCGCTGCGACTCTCCTTAACAGACTGTGTAATATTTGGATTTGAGGGAATCCGAAAAATTTTGGGGTTCTTGAGGGCCTAGGGGGAAATCTTGATTTGGTTTTTATTTATTTGTACCGATGTCAAATTTTTAAATGGGAAAACCTTGGGCATCACATTGGGGGAATCCAAAAAAAGATGCCAGGGTTATCATTTTTGTACAAAGGTTTAACATTTTCTGCAATCTACAACCCCCATCCCCGCACACACACAGCTAAACTTCGTTAAGCATCAGAGCAGCAACATATAACATTGAATTATGCTAAATGCATGGGGGAAACCAAACAAATCAAAGCTTTAAACATATATACATTGAAAACTAAGAATTTTAAAACGGCCTCCATTTGTTTTGGTACATCCAGGAACTGGGGCTTGCATGATAATGGTTCCATCATAGGCCCTCAACAAATCAACTACATACTTCAAAACTTTATGGTTTGGATTTTGGAATAGCCATATGGCATCGTTGATCAATGATCATACCGTAAAACATGAAACAAGACCAATGCCATTGCCTTGAGGAACGCCACCATAAAGTAAGGCCAATCTGAATGTATCTTTTAGTTTTACTCGACGCCTTTCATTCACTGGTATTATCCCTGGAATGACCTCATACTGCCAAATTTTTTGTCTGAAGTACATTTATATTTCTATAGAATGAAAGTAATCTGACGAGCTGGCCTGGCCAAGTGGCCACTTACAAAAGTTTAATGGTGGGTTCCTTATTGGGAGGGGGTCAGGGGGCACACCACTCGACTCAGTGTGGATTCTTGATGACTTGATCTTCAATGGCAACTATATCCTAAAGTCAGGTCCATTACAATGCACTATGGTGTGATATTCAACCGCCAGTAGGTGATTTCAAGTAGTGTGAGCTGATTGGGGCGGGGATTGGGGGGGGGGGAGTACATCCAGGCCATATCATCCATCTCTAGTGTTAACTTGTTGCTGTAGGCCAGTTCAGGTACAGGTGCCAGTTTGTATCTGTTAATAAATGAAAGAATTTAAGAAATATTGTGATACTTGCAATATTACAACAGTATACTTATCATAAATGTCAGATGGTATTAACATACACCCCTTTATATTATTGGCTTTTTTTTAAATGTAAGATTCTGAGGGATACACTCCCTAGAGTATATAGTACCACAAAAAGTCTTGGAAATGAACCATGTTCTCAAATTAACTTATTTATATACGTATACATTTTCCTAAGTATTCCGAAGTCTAATATATTTTGAAAAATCTAAAAAAAAATCTGACAAATCCCTGAAATTGAGGCGGGAGGACGAGAACCAAAATATTAATTTGATACGGCTTTAAAGACTTGACTTTGGCCTAAAAAATTGTTTGACTGGCATAACCCCACCTACCCCATTTTTTGGGGAAAAAATGCAATTTACACCATTTACAAAAAAATCCCTACCTACCTAGTGTTTTTTATGTTATGCCAATCAAACATTTTTTAGGCCTTCAACACAATGACTCTACATACACGCTTCAAAGCTAAATTTGAGGGAAACTTGTTTTGGCATGTCATGTGGATCATAATTGTCTTTTAGTGCAAGGCTCCCTTAAATTTGTGGAATTTGGTATTTCATGTTATATTATGATTGTACCACATCAATATGACATCATAAAATCAAAATATGAATGTATGCCTTAAGGAAAATTTTCATTGTATTGCAACAAAACCAAATAATTTACTCACTATTGACGGTTTCGTCAATAGTGAGTAAATTATAATATTATTTGGTTTTGTTGCAATGAAAATTTTCCTTAATGTATATCTATAAACCTGATGAATCTATTCAGTGATGAATGTATGCCTTTAAATTTACATAAAGTTGTACATTTATGGCTATACTACATGATACCGTACCTGTCTCCTGTTGCATGTTGGTACAAAAAATGGTACTCTATTTGTTCTCTCAGTAGGCCCTAGATGTGGTCCCATTCCCTCCACATCTGAAGAATGGTTAGGTTTCTACCAGTCCACTTCAAGTCACGTCACTGTAGTAGTTGGTGAAAAGAAAAGAAACATGATTTGAATAATTAATTTTTAACCAAACCGCGCCGATATTATCATCTTTTCAAAATTACTGGTTATAATTAGTCTAGGGTAGGCCTAAGCCTACTCAGAATACTCTACCTAATATTCTGTTTTCCCTTCATTTTATGGCATGTCATTTGTCATTATGAGTGAAATAGCAGGCCTATAAAGCCTCCCTCTGTTTTAATGTTAACTACTTGAAGTAAGGTATAAAAGACAGAGCACATCGTGTACTAGCCTGGCCACCCCTTGGCCTAGGCTTCTGCATAGTAATAGTATTAATATACAAAACGATAAATTGGTCAAGACGAAGCCCTTCCTGTGTAGCCTGACCGCATAGACCTAGCCTAGGCTGCCGCTGTCTTTGGTCCAGACTTGCTTTTATTGTCACTGCCACTGTGCCAGGCCTCTTCACCGTGAAGCCAGAAATATGTCATTGACATTGTATTTGTAGCAGCTGTCATGGTTGTAGTGTAGCCTGTCGTGCGGTCTTAGGTCCTAATCCTATTGAAGATTTTCACGGTTGCATATCGTATTGAAATTAATTAATAAATCATGACCGGAACTAGACCCTATTCCATGATTCGACATGATAAAAATCCCGGAATGTGGGGAAATGACGGGGCTTGTATTGTAACGTTCCACGAACTGCGGTGCCATTTGGCTTAGGCATACATCATTTACATGCATGCATTTATATACTTTTAACTTTATATAGGCCTACAAACATGACAAACCTCTGGCCAGGGCATTATTCAAAATCTCCCCGGGGGTTGCAGGGTCGGGAATTAAATTATTTCTTTCCTGATGGATCGCACCAACCTTGCCAAGCGGTTAAATCTCAGCATACAATCAATGCACCAGTGTCCTACTTTCTTTGACATGCCTAGGCATGATCATGGCATGCTAGGCTAGGGCCCTAGTCAAGCCAGTGTTAAAACCGTACTTACCGAACATTTGTGACAGCAGAAGTTCAAGTGTTTATACTGGAATGAATTCCTGAGCCTCAAAGGCAGTATTCCTTGCCGAAGACAGTGCTACAGAGTACGTAATCCACATGAATATGAACATTTTCGTGTACATTTGCAGTCATGACATGACAGCCCAATACGAAAATTGTGACTTGTGTGCGTTGTTTTAATACGGTGATTTGGCATCCTTGTCTTTCCCAGATCTCGTACCATTTAAGAGTCACTGAGGACACAATATGGTCCATGTCCGCAAATCTTTATATGTACGAAGTTTAAAGTCATAAATATAGAGAAATGTTGACCTTTTTTGGATTTATAAGCTGATATTTCAAGTAAGCGACTGACAAATAAAATGGCGTCTTTTCACACCGCTCATCGCCGCTCTCATCGCCGTGCGAACTCAGCACGCCATAGATCGTCGACCGATCATCGCCGGGCGATGGAGCAGCACAACGATATCGCTGGGTGTTTGTGTTCATCGCCAGCGACGTCGGAAGATGCCTGGGCCGATGCACACCGATTTACTATGAACCCACCATTAGCGTTACATCACAAATATTATGAATTTTTACACCAATCAAGTTTCAAATTAGAATATCTCCACAACTATCAACCCTAAACTAGCAAAAGTATACATTTTTGGAAAGCTGAAGGCAAAAGCAATTTAAATATACACATTTCAACTCACTCTACAGGGTGACCTTGAAGTTATACAGGGTGGAATAAAAAAAATCCAAATAAAAAATGGGTCATTTAATGCATTGCTTATTACTAACTTGCAGTTATAAACTGAAAGTAAACAACATTGATTTGGTTAGAGGTTAGGGGGAGCCTACTGACTCTGGAAGGAAAAAAATCACAGCTGTTTGGTAATCTCGAATACAGGGTGTCCCAAAATATGTTCAAATTTTTTTACAATTCAACATATTTTGAACTGAAACATTTTACCCCTAACCCATACAAAAAAAGGAAGTCCATATTTAGATTCCTCATCAAATTTCCTCTCAGAAAATGTAAACTTTGACTATGATAGGATAAGTAATTAAAATTTACAGCAACTTTTAGATTTTGAAGACATCCGCATTGCTTACTACAGTGTTTAATATGAAAACGGGTAGTTTTGTACATAAAAGTTTGCATTTTATAGACTAAACCAATCATAAAGAGTTACAAATGATTTAAAAAACAATTAGCAGAATTAATAATCTTTCAAAAGAGCTCTTAACCATGTCTGTAGCCCATATGGATGCAAAGATATGATCAGTTGATTCAACGCACACACACAAAATCTTTATTTCCCATAGACTTTGCACATACCGCCACCGCCTCATCCGCCACCGCCTCATCCACCACCTCGGTCATTCTGAACTCAAACAACTCTAACTCCACTATCTTAGCTGACAATTCTCCTTTGGAGGTCTGTTAGGGCACTTATATAGCTACAAAATGACACCAAACACACTTCAATACCTTTTGTTTAAGCAGAGATATAACAATTTGAACGAGTCTCGATTTGGAAAAGCGTAACAACACCACCATTTTTGGGTGGCGAGTTCAAAACGCGTGGCCATCAACGTAATTCTATTGTAATTGAGTGTCTCGCATAGTTGGTTACAGGTCAGAAGAGTCAATAATCCGGAAATCCAAAACCCTAAACTTCACCTTAACCTATAACCTAAGTCCAAATCCTAACTCTAATCCGAACTCTGACCCTAACGCTAACCTAGTCAGACTTTCGCTGAGAATCGATTCGCCCAAAGACACGTTTGCCTGAATCTTAGTTGATTCTTGCAAACTTTGTAGTTTGCCCAGAAGTTGATTTGCAAGAACGAAATGATTCCCGCAAATTTATTCTTCAAGAATCAAAATTGATTCTTGCACTGCAAAATGAAATTCTGACCCTGCTAAATATCCTATCCCTAAACTTACAATACACTAACCCTAACTTTAACAAAGATTTGCATTGCCATCTTTTATAGGAGTGAATATCAACATTTTCGTTAATAAAAGTCAGACTTGGTTTTTTACTGTCCAAACAGTCAATTTTTGTCTCATACACACTATAGCATGTTAGAAAAGGGGAAATCCCCTTACGCGTTATTAATTCATCATCAACATTGGACTGTATCATCAAGTTCTAGGAAGCTGCTTACTAACGAGTTGATTAGAATCCATGTCATCCCAGGATGCATAAAAGAGCCTGGCATTTTACATGGAATGTTTGTAAAGTATCTTTGATTATGAGCTAGTCAAGTGGCAACAAAAACATCCGTTTTGAATTGTAATGTAGCTTTAAGAGGTTTTACCATAGCGTTACATAAATATTGAATTAAAGCAGCTTAATGATGAGACTTCTATCTTGAATGTATATAGGAAAAGACAGTGGACTGTCTCGCCGATTGTTAAATAAACACCGACTGTGACTGGAACTAACATTGGCTGCGAACAAATGATTTCGAGTTTTTAGTTTTAAAAATAAAGATGCAATCGATGTATTTTATTTTTCCTAATGTTTGCATCATTTTGAAATTAATTATGCATCATTCATGAAACTCTCGATTGAATATTTATAGGTTTTAAATGTGCATTACCTGTTGATAGAAACACTGTGGAACACAATAGCCTCATCCCAATGGCATAGTCCAATAACCTCAATTACATTTATAATCATTGTGCAAAATATGACCTCAAATTGCAAAGTTTGAGTTTTTGTACCCACATTTTCAACTAGGTCATTTAATGAATGTACAAATGTATTGGGGTTTAAGAACTGTGCCCCAGATAGATGAGCATGTTGTGGATCCTAGTGAAATTGGACTCAATAATGCACACGCGCAGAGATGTTAATTTAATGCGTCTAATTCCATTGTACGCATCAACATTCAGTGCTATGCTGTGGTTCACCGGGGGTCACTCACTACTTGACTTGACCGCGTCTAAGAAAAAACATCTTAAAGGGTATGTTTTTCACCACATAGCGTCGTCGACATCTTTTTGAAAAAGGGTACTTTTTCAGAAGGCATCGCCATTTAGGGGTCCTTTTTCAGCCAAATCCTTAGACGTTTAGGGTTCGTAATATTATTGTTTGAGTGAGTTTGCACTAATTTGATAAAATCTTTAGTATCTATAGGTCTGCAACATTAAAAAGACACCTTGGGTAATCAAATTAGCTCATTTCCCTGTTTACGCCATTAGGGTATAAATTAGATATTTCTCAGTTGACGCCATTTAGGGTATGGTTTTTGCATGTGCTGGGACATTTAGGGTAGGATTTTCCATGTGTTTTCGCCATTATGGGGCATAATTTGGTTGTATGAAAATTCACCATTTAGGGTGCATTTCAGAGGTGGTCGGACGCGGGTGGGTAGCACTTTTGTGTGAGAGTGACCCCCCCGGGGGTTCACCTTAAGTTGGGTAGTGACATCAAATCGATGCTTATCGCTGTTGCGCCGCAAGCGTGTCGGGCAAACTACCCTTGTACACGTTCCTGTATGCTCTGTGTGATTAACTTTACGCACGGAGTTCGATACTGCGCACATCTAAATACGTACCTACGTCACTACCGAATTTGAAGTGAACCACAGTATAGTGCATTATTAGTGTCTTCAAGCAAAGAACATCAACTCAGCAGTTGGAACGTCTTAAAACTCCCAGCTCAGCTTGTGACTTGAAGCTCATTTTGTGGGAGCACATATTTCATACTGTACAGACAAAAATTTTCTGAAATTACTTTTTTTCTTCTTTTTTTTTTACAAATAAATAGTAAAAATGTCAGAAAGAAAAATTTCCTTCAAGAAAAATTAACCAATCCTGGAAGACGCAAACACACACCATGCAGTGCACGAAACTGCGAGCGCATATGTACAAGTGCATATATGTACAAAATTTTTATGCACATTGCACTCTGCATATTTCTTAAAGTGTCAGACTTTGGGTGATCACGTTATTTGCACCAAAAATTGAATTATTTCTCTGACCCTGGGAGTTGTAGCTACAGTGGGGGTGGTGGGCGTTTCACCCACCACTCGGGTGCAATTTTGCAGCGGAGCCCACCACTCAGAGGCTAGAATTAGGTCCATTATGGCAAAAGGTTTTTATCAAATGTCACCCACCACTAAAAATATCCTACCTAAAACCTCTCGTACCCTACATGTGTACCCCTAACCATGGACATATATTGTGTATTTTTATGCTATTTGATTGTGCAGTCTAGCCACAGCATCCAGCAACCGAGGACATCCTTGGTTCAATTGTCTCTATTGTTCAATGACAAGAATTTCTTGCAGGTGGGTCCAGGTTTTTGAAAGGGGGAGCTCACTCATGAAGTATTCATAATAAATATTGGCCATTTGGAGGAGCTGAAGAGGATGCCCCCCCCCCTGAAGTGGGGACTTTGTTTCACCAGTTTTTTCCTTTTTTTTAGAAGGGGGGGGGGGCTGAATTTGCCCTTGATTTCTTTTGTGTGTGTCTTCAAGTAATGGTATTTAAGTGCACACTCCCCCTATGCACCCACACCCACAAACAGAGTTGTAGCTAGGACATTTTTAGTGCTGGGTGGCATTTTATGAAAATCTTGCATATTTGGACATTTTTTTGTTAAAATTGATCAAATTCTTGACTAATTCAACAAAATTGAGCAATTTTGGATTCTGAGTCTTGGGCTCCAATGCCAAAATTGCAATTGAGTGGTGGGCTCCGTAGCTACAACCAGGCCTGGAAAAAATAGGCAAATTGGTCATTTCCTTCACGGGAAATTTGGTAATTTGGAGGGAAATATATTGCTTTTTGTCTCGCCTGATTTGTCTCGCCTGATAAGGCAGGAGACTATATAATCACTTTTCCGTATGTGTGGGGGTGCGTGTGTGTGTGTGTATGTGACAAATTTGGTTAAAGTTTTGGTTAAAGTTTGCCTTCCGCCTATTTTCTCGGAGATAAGGAGTCGCACGTTCCTCAATCTTGGTGGGTTGGTGCATCTTGACCCCAGACAGAACCGGTTTGTATTGGTTAGTGGGTCAAGGTCACTGAGGTCATCTAGGGGTCATCTGAGGTCAAATTAGTAAAAACTGTCGTATGGCCATGAAACTTGGTGGGTGCAGTCAACATTTAAAGCCAAATTTTTGGAAGGTCATTTCAAGGTCACATGGGGTCATCTGAGGTCAAATTAGTAAAAACTGTCATATGGCCATGAAACTTGGTGGGTACAGTCAACATTTAAAGCCAAATTTTTGGAAGGTCATTTCAAGGTCACCAGGCGTCATCTGAGGTCAAATTAGTAAAAACTGTCGTATGGGCATGACACTTGGAGGGTACAGTCAACATTTAAAGCCTAATTTTTGGAAGGTCATTTCAAGGTCACCAGAGGTCATCTGAGGTCACATTAGTAAAACTAACGTATGGGCATAAAACTTGGTGGGTACAGTCAACATTTAAAGCCAAATTTTTGGAAGGTCATCTCGGGGTCACCAGGGGTCATCTGAGGCCAAATTAGTAAAAACTGTTGTATGGGCATGAAACTTGGTGGGTACAGTCAACATTTAAATCCAATTTTTTGGAAGGTCATTTCAAGGTCACCAGAGGTCATCTGAGGTCAAATTAGTAAAAATTGTCGTATGGGCAGAAACTTGGTGGGTACAATCAACATCTAAAGCCAAATTTTTGGAAGGTCATTTCAAGGTCACCAGGGGTCATCTGAGGCCAAATTAGTAAAAACTGTTGTATGGGCATGAAACTTGGTGGGTACAGTCAACATTTAAAGCCAATTTTTTGGAAGGTCATTTCAGGGTCACCAGGGGTCATCTGAGGTCAAATTAGTAAAAACTGTTGTATGGGCGCTTGATGCAGGAATTCCAAATAATTATAATTAACATTCACTTTTTTCCATATCGCCAATAACACTTCCATTACAAGGTTCTTCGCATAAGCAGGCAATTACTAAAGCAAGCGGTCGCGAAAGCAGGCGAGACTCGTGGTTCGAGAACCGCCTTGTCTGGATAAAGAAATTACATAACAAATGGTGGGAAATCTTGTTAAGTTGGAGGGAAATTTGTCTCTCTTGCCGGGAAATATGCTACGACCCTGCCCACAAACTGTCCTGCATTAACATGGTATGACAGTAAATGCTACATTAATCTTTATTCTTTTTTCCGTTTTCTTTTTTCCAGTTACCGGTTGGTATAAGTGGTCAATCAAGCCATGTGCAGTTGGATCTAGAACGCAGTCGTGACTGTCTCATCTCTGCGTTAGCAAGAACCTCTTCTCTCAGGTTATCTATGGACTGGCACGTATACTCAAGAAACTCAACCATGAGACGGTGAGATGACTATATGTGCAGGCTCAGAATTTTGTTTCACAGTGCAAGAATCAATCTTGATTCTTGCAGAATAAATTTGCGGGAATCATTTGATTCTCGCAAATTAACTAAATGTAAACTACAAAAGTTTGCGAGAATCAACATTGATTCAAACAAATCTGTTTACGAGAGTCTTTGTGAGAATCGATTCTCGGATTCCCCCCGAAATTCTGACCCTGATGTGATGCGATCAAGCAAAATCAGTCGCAACTGATTTTGAGATATAGCCAAACAAAGGAAATATTTCCTTTTGTTTAACTCTTGTTTTGTAAACTCTTTAATTGTTCATATCTTTGGAACTGCTTGTTCAATTTCAATGGGGTTTTCTGCAAAATGCAGCTTTGTGAATGCTTTTTAATATCCTATCAGAAACTGAAAATGTAATATTTCTGAGTTACGACTGATTTTGCTTGATCGCATCACATGTATTTTTATATCAACTTTCCAACTTGTTCAGAACACTTAACAACAATTTATTTTGCTGCCACTGAGGTACATCGGAATCATTTCGCTCTACAAGGCTGCAACCATAGTGCACTTTTGACTTCCAAAATCACCATTTTCCTCAGGTGCTTAGTAGTATGTAAAATAACGGAGAAATCAGTTTCAGAATTTGTTATTGCTTTACTTTTATTTTAAATACATTCCATCTGTGCCAAAGAGATACCGAAATAATACCAACTCAAAATTGCTCCATATATAATGCTACTTGGCAAATTTGCTATATTGTTTTGTCACTCATAGAGGGAAAATATTGTGCCTCTGGCGTTTTTCAACAAGAGCCTGAAAATTTGTGTCTCCAAGACTCCAAGCTTGAGCGATAACTAAAGATTTGCATACTCAGTGCTTATATATGTCGAGCATATCTAGGCATTAACAGCTGAAATGAAATCTAGGAGATAACGCTGACGAAACTTCGGCCAGGCACAAGTGACCTGGTGAATGAAGAGGGTCACTGTAGATAGCTGGTCGGGGAATGTTTTGCAGGACAGTCAAGTGTAGTCAACAATCGGGCTTTAGTACCCTGATTGGAACCGACTGTAACAAGGTCTTTTTGTCATTGGTCATCTGCCCCGCCATTACCAGATGAGCCACAGGGAGAACGGAATTAATTTTTTTTTGTCTTGCGGGGAATTGAACCTGGGACCTCTTGTACCAAAGGCAAAGACCTTAACCAGTGTGCCACTATTTAAGTTAGAGCATGCATTTTTGGCGCAACGTGTATGTGTAGAACACAAACAACTGCACTTGAATCAAATTTGCAGGGTGCATAGCAACATTATCCTTATACAATATAGGTACACTATAATCCCTCCATCAGCGAAACACAAAAATAGTGGAGTTAGAGAATAAACGATAGGAATTTTTATTTTCACTATCCTCTACCGTGTGATAGACGACAGGCAGGTCCAATCCAATATTTTACGGTATCCACTACGATAAAAATATTGGACCTGCCTGTCGTCTATCATAGGTAGAGGATAGTCAAAATAAAAAATTTCTATCGTTTATTCTCATTCTTAGTCAGTTCAACATTATTTTGATAACTGTAAACGTTAGCGTCATAAAAACTCCCCTTTTTCTAAAATGAACGAAACTTGTTTACAACTTAACATCTTTTTGTTGCGTGTACTGCTAGCACGCGTGTAGTATTCAGCACTGCGTCTCACGCATACAACACGATACATACGCGCACCTCTGTGAGCGTGTTACGCGTTATCAACACTCATAATGATGTGAGGTTGTCTACAGCCTGATAGATGACACCCAAAATCATGCGATTGTCCAATCAGATTATGTATCTACATAATAGACCACTCCCACTGACTAAGAATCGGTACTCTTTGGTTCTACCTCATTTGTGCTATTTACTAACTCAAAAAAAAGATACAATTTCGATATACACATACTGTATCATTGATAGGAAATAAGGCAAATTTATTCATCGTTTTAACACAAAAAAAGACAGCACTTTTTAGTGTGTGCTAAATAGATATGGTATGCATCAAATCACATGTCATATTTGTTTTTATGATACATAACAGCAGTCATCCATAAAAGTGATTGAATCACGAGTTATCAAATCATGTGAGGCAATGCAAGATAGATGTCAAATGCTAGTATACAATTTACACAACTACATGCATATATCTAGCCATTTTATTCTAGGAATCTTTTAATTTTGGAAAGGAGGTTCATTCAGTTCATGAAATTGAATTATAAAGAGGGATATCATATTATAATTTGGTTGTGAGATGTATATTTCTTATTCTTATTTGGAGTATGAAACTTGCGTATCATTGTAAATCCATTTCCAACAGGTGGTTTTTGTCCAGCATAAACAAAACAACAATAACATTAATATAAACTGAGCTCAAAAAGAAACTTATAATAATTTTTCACAACTTGTGAATTACAAGGTCATATCTTAAAATAGTGTCAATCAAAATGAACCAAAATTACACACAGGATTAGTTTAATACTCTCCTCAAAACACATATCAGTAACTAAGCAGTTGTCCAACTGACACAACAGCAAAATGCACTGTCATGGGACAGCTTCCTGGAAGTTCCTCCACTTTCACAGCCTAACATTTGGCACCCAGCACAAAAAATCTGTGAGAATGCACACAAGATCCTTGCACAGATGATAAAACGGTGCTGCTTTCTGCTTTTCATACACTTTTTTCACAAAACAGGGCTGGGCTGTGAATGTGGTCCAGGAAGCTGTTCCATGTCAGTGCATTTTGCTGTTGTGTCAGTTGGATAACTGCTTGGTTACTGACATGTGTTAAGAGTAGAGTATTGAAGTAAACCTGTGTGTGATTTTGGTTCGATTTGATGGACAGGATTTCAAGATATAACCTTGTGAAAAATTATAAGTTTCTTTTTTGAGCTCAGTTTAGTACCATGTACCATAACAAAAACCACTGGCTGAACAATTAATTTGGTGATTATTTAAAGTTCTCAGTTTGTAGACAAATCCAAAATTTCTACTCACTTTCACAGTTTCGTCACCCAAGTCGGGTGACTTCTTCAGTAATACGATGATCAGCTGGTTTTCCCGCAAGACTACTGGTTAGGGTGCATCAGATGCCCCTCATGTCAATGGATTCATCTGTCCCTAGTCTTAAAATGTTCCTATTGTCACAAAACTAACATGTGCCAAGTTTGAATTAATTCGGAGGTCGTCCTGGGGGGCCACCGAGAGCCTAAAGTTACAATGTGTGTTCCTACAATGTATGTAGTAAAGTTCGTTGACCCCTGTACAATTCCAATTAGAAGCCGATCGAACAATTTAAAGTAGCTGCCATATCAAAACCGTTAGGACTTAGAAGCTCAAATCTTTTGCGCTTATAGTACTGATAATCATCTTCGATTCGGTGATAAAATTTAATCACCAACAAAATGAGCATGTGTGGAATTAGCACAAGCGCCCTCGATACAAAATTTCAGTGAAATAGGCATTTTGTGGTAATTTTTACCTCAAATTTTACAAATGTTGATGTCCAGGGTCCTATTTCATAAAACTTAGGATTCATCCTAAGTGGGACTTAGGATGAATTGATTCTTCCTAAGTCTTGAACTCTTCCTAACTTTAGGATTGATCCTATCTTCTATATTATAAAGCAACTTAGGAAGAATATCCTTCCTAAGTTTCTTCCTAACTTAGGAAGGGGTCAGGAGGTGTCCTAACTTTATAGGATTCTTCCTAGAGTTCCTATCTTAGCTAAAACGTCAAAAAACCATGATTTTTGTAATTTTGATGAAAATCAAGGGGAAAAGGGTTTAAATGAGTCTAACTCCGTTATTTTTTGAAACTTGGATCTGAAACTTTGCAGATATGTCAAGGTTGATATAAACTTACTATCTATAGTAAAATAATGTGAATCTTATATTTTCACTATCTTCTGTTGTCATGGTAACATGTTTAAAATCCACAGATTTGGTATAAAATGAGTCTAACTCCGTTATTTTTAGGAACTCAAACCTGAAATTTTGCATGTGTGTCAAGGTTGATCAAAGCTATACATATATTGTCAAAAAAGTGAAACATATATTTTCGCTATCTTCTGTTGCCATGGTAACATGTTTAAAATCCACAGATTTGGTAAAAATTAGTCTAACTCCTTTATTTTTATGAATTCTAACCTGAAAATTTGCAGGTGTGTCAAGGTTGATAAAGGATAACCATATATAGTAAAATAAAGTGAAACATAAATTTTTGCTATCTTCTGTTGCCATGGTAACATGTTACAAATCCACAGATTTGGTAAAAAATTAGTCTATCTCCGTTATTTTTAGGAATTCAAATCTGAAACTTTACAGGTATGTCAAGGTTGATAATAGCTAACCATAAACAGTAGAGTAAAGTGAAACATATGTTTTCGTTATCTTCTGTTGCCATGGTAACGTGTTTAAAATCCACAAATTTGGTCCAAAATGAGTCTATATAACTCCGTTATTTTTAGGAACTCGAACCTGAAATTTTGCAGGTGTGTCAAGGTTGATCAAAGCTATACATATATAGTCAAAAAAGTGAAACATATATTTTCACTATCTTCTGTTGCCATGGTAACATGTTTAAAAATCCACAGATTTGGTAAAAAATTAGTCTAACTCCGTTATTTTTAGGAATTCAAATCTGAAAATTTACAGGTATCTCAAGGTTGATAATAGCTAACCATAAACAGCAGAGTAAAGTGAAACATATGTTTTCGTTATCTTCTGTTGCCATGGTAACGTTTAAAATCCACAGATTTGGTAAAAAATGAGTCTAACTCCGTTATTTTTAGAAACTCGAACATGAAACTTTGGTGTATCAAGGTTGATAAAAGCTAACCATATATTAAAATAAAGTTAAACATATATTTTCGCTATCTTCTGTTGCCATGGTAACATGTATAAAATCCACATGTGTAATCTCCACCATACCCTTAAGCCTAACCTCATCCCTTCTACTTAACCATGTACCCAATATGCGGCGGAATTAGCAGGGGGACATGTCCGGTCCTGGTCCGCTAAATGTTTGCAAGGGGAACGACGGGACGTCCCCCCTAAAATTCATATTAGAAGAAAAAATTAAGCAATTATTGCCCTGTGCATCTCCTTTTTAGCACAAAAAAACAAAGTTCCAAGAAGAAATTCTGCTACTTAAAAAATCCTAGCAATGCATACTAATTAAATGTGTCCCTGGCCCTATAGAATCAAAATTTATTAAATATACAACTTTATCCAGCTTTGATTTTTTTAGTATAACAAGTAATTTTAGTTTAACTTTTTTTCTTTTTTTTTTTGTTGCATTTTTTTGGGGGGCACCGGATGCCCGCTCGAAAATTCAATCCGGTACCCAAGTACATAATTAGCCGTTAGGTGAGAGCCTTACTTTGTGTATAAGGTTTTTTGGTGTTAACAGATTTGGTTATGATGAGAAAACAGGCATTTTGATGAGAAACAGCCAAAATGAAAAGAATTTTTAGATGAAAAAAAATTGCTGTTTGTGGAGAGATAAAATTTTCTCATCGTAGAGAACATAATTGACATGGAGGAACTTGAACACAAAAGTGGGATGGCTTCTTTAATTTGCATAAATCCAAAATGGCCGCTTATGCAGGGGTGAAATTTCAAAGTTGGTCAAATCAAATCTTGTTAGAAACCATACCAATGTTTTGCTCTCATCATAAAAAAAAAAAAAAGTATAGTTTTTCCAGTGTCTGACATAAAGTTCTTGAGTTATAGGCAAACAGGTCAAAGGTCAAATTTTGGGTCCACAGTCGTTTACAATGGAAATATGCTCCAATTTTAATCCAACTGGTCGAGAGGAATACATTGTGGTTTTAGCAAGATTTGACCAAATTTGAAATTTCACCCCCCTGCATAAATGGCCATTTTGGATTTATGCAAATTAGGCAGTGTTCCACTACTTGGATTTTTGGGGACTTTTGATATACTTTTGTGTTATCTTTTGGGAGATGGATGCAATGTATGCAAAATGGATTCTGTTGCAATTAGTGGTGGGTGATTTGGTCTATAACCTTAAGTAGTTTTTATACCAATTATCAAAAACACTAAAACACACAAAACATAATGCAACTTCAAATCATAAGTACATTTTGGAAATCATTTTATTTATTGCATAAACGTTCACTATAAACTTGCTTCACATTTTGATTGTTATGATAACCTTTAAGAGGAAGCCCCACCAGAGCAGTTCTGGGGTGAACCAAATCTGCCATGTTATCAAATTAATCAGTGACAAGGTTATCTCTGAATTTGACAAGGGCTAATTGATGTTTTAATGTTATTGGCAATTGCATCAATTAGCACCTATCAAATTCAGAGATGACCTTGTCGCTGATTAATTTGATAACCAGGCAGCTTTGGTTCACCCCAGAAGAACTGCTCTGGCGGGTTCCTCTTTAAAGAAGTCTCCGACAATCACAACATTATGCCTTATAAGAAAAATAATTATCAAGCATGAATCACATGGTTTTATTTAAAACAAACTCATAGTGACCATAAAAACGCCGAGTGCAATAGCGTCTCAGTAATACAAGAAGGCGGGCGACAATGGAGCACAAGTAACCATTACGTCATTGCACTTAGATAATTTTGGTGCGGGAATTTTGAATATCGCGTGTTGAGAGCCGACTGTTTTTATTCGTTTTTATGGTCAATATGAGTTTGTTTCAAATAAAACCATGTGATTCATGCTTGATAATTATTTTTCTAACATATAAGGCATAATGTTATGATTGCCGCAGACCCCGTTTAATAGACATGGACCTTCATGTTGTAATTCTGTGCGAGGATTGGAGGAAGACATACTAATATTCTAATCTTAGTGGCCTTAGTGTTGGATCGGGGACCTCCTACACCAGTGTCAAAGACCAATGGACCCCCCTCTCAATTGACTAAGAATGAGAATAAACTATATGAATTTCTGTTTTTACTATCATCAACTGTGTGTAGGAATGTCCAATATTTCCTTAATGGATAGGCCTACCGCAAATGTGCCAGCATGATTCAGCATCCACAACTCAAAATATTGAACCTGCCTTGCCTCTATCACACCGTTCACATGGCTAGTAAAAACAACAATTCCTCCATTAAAAAGCTATTCAATTTTCAAAATAATACTGAGTGCCATTCTTTTACTCATAGAAAAGATAGGAGTGAAAATAAAATAGAAATCATGGTGTTGCTGTCTAAAGTGGACAAATTTGCATATTTAAGTGTTTCCATTACTATTTTTAGGGGCTGTGCAATAATTATGAGCCTTGGTGGGTCAGGTGGGAGGGGGAAAAAAAAAAAAGAAAAGGTGAAAGGGAGGGAGTGTGCAAATTTTGACAAGCGGAGAGGGGGGTAGTAAGCGATTTTTGGCATACATTCATGGGGCACCAAAAAAGGAAATGGTTCGGAAATGCTTAAATATGCAAATTTTCCTGCTCGCAACATGTATCTAGACCAATGAAGGTTTGAACAAGGGGAGAGGGCAAAGATTTTTGGCAGGCTGAGAGGGGCAAGGGATTTCTGGCAGGCCGTGAGGGGGGGGCAAGTGATTTTGTAGAGCCGTTCAGAAATTTCATTGCACATGCACAGCCCCCATGAATGTCAAAATCCCCCCTTGGCTTGTCAGAAATTTCTACCCCCTGGCTCGCCAAAAATAACCCCCCCCCAAAAAAAAAAAAAAATTACCCTCCCACCAGTGCTCATAATTATTGCACAGCCCCTAATTGCTCTGCCACTATCACAACACTTTTTTCATGTAACCATGGACATGAACAGTGTTATTGCACTTACCTGTAGGTGCATTTTGCAATTGTAAATTATATAACATTTGTAACTTTAAGTTCTAGTCAATCTTAAAGATAGTCAGGTAATATGTATTGCCATTTACTTCCAATTTTAGAGATAAATTTATCCAATCCTTATACTGATATTTATAGTGTCATTTAAGAATTTACTTTGTACCAGTCATGTAGCCAGGACATGTAGATTGCATAATCATCAAGAATATGATCAGTCTCTTGAGTCACCTATTGTGTTGTTTCTCCTGCAACCATGGCAGCCGTAAGGTTGATTTTTAAATCATGCCCCTGTAAAATAAGACAAAAATAGTAAGAACATATTAAAAAGTGTGAATTAAATGGAAAACGTTTTGACATATGTTTCTAAATAGGTTAGGTCTCAGCTAGCTAGCTATTATGCAATTTGCAATGAATTCTGCCAACATGAATTTCAATTTATTGAATGAAATTAGTCAATTACCATCTAAAATTATTTTCCAACGCCTAATCTGTGAAACGTACCGCTTAAAATATAACCGACCAACTTTCTAAGTCATGACACATACACATATTATTACATAATTTGTACTGAAGTCTGTTTACCTTTAAAAGATCCCAATTAATTTTATTTTGAATTTCTTTAAATTTTAAAAATAATTTTGATTTAAATCATGGACCTGATACTGAAAAGAAATACAAGGTAAATTTTTACAAGAGATTTTACCCCAATTCTCCAACATCCTTCATATTGTGGATTTCATCATTACATGTAAATAAAGAGTTCTAAATTCTCTGTTATCTTTTATCTGCATGGGTTTGCTGTTTGCATTCATTATTCTACTTACCATTGACAGATCCACTGACCACTGCGTCTTCACAGACTCTTCATAGAAATCAAACCAATCCACTTAACACATTGATAACCAGCATCAACTGCAAATCAAACACACAATTAAGCATTATGATCAGTTAATTTTAAAAAAGAAATCAAACTTTATAAGGGGCAGCTTCAAAACTTGACTGCCAGTTGCCCACTGGGTCATTGGGCTCAGCTTCTAATCGCTAGTGTTCACTCATGTGCTGATGTCCACACAAGCACATTTAAAATCAACGGCACATTGAAATCAAGGATTTTTCAAGATTAATTTTAGGCCCCGTAAAGCTTTAGGAGGCCTAAAATCTCGATAAAATTCTTGATTTCACTGTTCCCGTAAAAGCTACCGCATATTGAAATCAAGAATTTTATCGAGATTTTAGGCCTCCTAAAGCTTTACGGGGCCTAAAATCTCAATAAAATTCTTGATTTTACTGATTTTATCAAGATTTTAGGTCTATTAAGTATGCGTAAAAGCTACGGAACATTGGAATCAATTAAAATTCTCAATTTCAATTTTATCAAGATTTTAGGCCTAATAAAGATTTATGAGGCCTAAAATCTCGATACAATTCTTGATTTTACTGTTCGAAAAGCTACGCACATTGAAATCAAGGATTTTATCGAGATTTTAGGCCTCCTAAAGCTTTGCATAAAAGCTACGCAACATTGGAATCAATTAAAACTCTCAATTTCAATTTTATCGAGATTTTAGATCTAATAAACCTTTACGAGGCCTAACATCTCGATAAAATCCTTGATTTTACTTTTCCATAAAAGCTACGGCACATTGAAATCAAGGAATTTAGCAAGATTTTAGGCCTCGTAAAGTTTTGTGCAAAAGCTACGAACATTGAAATCAATTAAAATTCTTAATTTCAATTTTATCAAGATTTTAGGCCTCATAAAGGTTGATTCTACTGTTGAAAAATTTAAGTTTAAGAGGCCTAAAAATCTTGATAAAATCCTTGATTTCAATGTTCGTAGCTTTTAATTTATGGAACATTGAAATATAAAATCTTATCAAGATTTTTAGGCCTCTTAAACTTAAAGCTTTACACCCGTTAGCATTGGGTGTTTTTGACAGCATGAAATAAACCAAACAATTATTATTGCAAAATTTCTCCAAATCAATGCTAAGGCTACGCATGAAATAGAACCGAGAACAATATTGATCACGGGATGAGTACGAAGTAGGAAACCAAATTTATTCCTGTGATTTATTTATCTGGCCAGCTATCATTCCACTGGATCGGGAGAAAATAATAAGAACCTCTTGGCCTTTATTCAATTTCGCTGACCTTTGTGTTCTAAAACACCCCTATTTTTCCAATTTCACAGACAATTTTGTCCATGGACAAGCCCCAAAAATGACCCCTTTTTCCTCGATTTTGGTAACGATCGTACGGTCAGTATTGCAAGTTGAGTAACCCCACCGGGCTTTACAAAGCCTAAACTAAAACTCTCAATAAAATTGAAGTTGACAATTTTAATTGATTTCAATGTTCTGTTGCTTTTACTCAAAGCTAATTACGAGGCCTAAAATCTCGATAACAGTTCTCATTGTGCGTGTGAACGCTATCGGTGGAACAATAGTCGGGACATGGCAGTACATGCATGATTGAAAAAGGAATCGGGACATGGCAGTACATGCATGATTGAAACAACTTACAAACTTACAAAATTATGCATTGCGTGCCTAGCCTATAAAATAAATAATATTTTAAATTACTCCCCCCTATTCCCTATCGCAATTTACTGCCTGAAAACTTCACAATTCCTGACCGTGATGTGTATGGTAAACTGTCTAAGCAAAAATAAAGGCCTATTCAATAAATACTGAGTCTGCCGTGAAGACATTAAAAAGCTGAAGTTTACCCCTATACATTTGCATAGGGTTTCGTGTGCCTCCACAGAAGCTCACAGACGCCGATTTACTTCCTTTAAAATTTCACGTTTTCTGACATTTTTATGGCCAGACAAAAGCACATAGGTAAAATAATGTCATTTACTAGCAGAAAAATGAAGAAAAATCCTCAAATCATACATATAAGCCATGATTTGAGGCAATTTACTCACCATTTTCACTTTTGTGTGCACATTGAAAAAGCGGCCATCTTGGTTTCTTCTCTAGAGGAGCAAACTCATGAATATGCAAATTAGCTTCTTCCACAAATACATGGCATACTGTTGAACTATTTAGGAAGAATCAAAATAGGATTCTTCCTATCCTAGGATCAATCATAAGTCCTGACTTAGGATGAATTGTATTGGAACTCTTCCTAAATAAGTTAGGAAGAGTTACTTAGGATGAATCCTAAGTTGAGCTTTATGAAATAGGACCCTGGTTGTCATTACACTTTTACAAAGCAGATTTTCTGAACTTTAGATCAATATATAATACATATTAACAACTTTCAGTGTGAAAAAAAGTATTATAGCACTTGGTTTAGACAGAAATTATAGATTTTCCAAGAATATGGACTGTGGGGGCGCTTTTGACAATAAAACACACACGGTCATTTCTTTGGAGATGGATTTTCATCACAGATTCAAAGATGATTATCAGTACGCTTAGCTCCCAAGATTTGAGCTTCTAAATCCAAACGGTTTTGATATGGCAGCCACTTTAAATTGTTCGATCGGCTTCTAATTGGAATTGTACAGGGTCACGAACTTTACTACATAGGAACACACATTGTAACTTTAGGCTCTCGGAGGCCCCTCAGGACGACCTCCGAATTAATTCAAACTTGGCACATGTTAGTTTTGTGACAATAGGAACATTTTAAGACTAGGGACAGATGAATCCATTGACATGAGGGGCATCTGATGCACCCTACTACTGGTGGATTTTGTAATGTCAGAGAGGCCCAAGGCACTGAACAAGTGCTAATGTGTTCAAACCAGATTTTCCAGTGGAACAGCAAAACTAGGACTTTCTGCTCTTTGCTTGTTTCAATTTTTACGGGTCACACAGACCCGTACCGTAGGAAATTTGCAGGTCCACGCCTACTTTCACTGGTATTTGAAGCAAGGACCCATCTTATTTCGAATGCTGTTAGCGAGGTAAATAATGGTCATTTTGGGGTCAAGTGAAATTGCACAGGTTAAAATGATGGTCAAGGTGGAGGCATTTGTGGCCGACGCTTTGCGTTGAGAACCAAAGTCGAGAACCAAATATATTCAGATTTTCCTTCTGATTTTTTTCTGATTTTTTTCTGATGTCGACAACATGTTGACCATTTTGGCTCTGGGCCAGTGATCTCTGTCCTGTTTGCTAACTGGCCTTGAAAATTAGTGTCCTTGGAAAATTGAATGTTGAAACCCGATATGTTCTGTTACTTAGACGTATGTTGTGATGATACACATGCTTACATGTACATGTATGGTTAGAGCCATGAAATTACTGATGAGGAAATGTAAATCCTAGAAATGTTTAACTCTCAAGTTTGATTTTCGACTGCATTATCAACGCATTAATTGTATTTAAACAACACATTGTATAATATACAAGTACAGTACATGTATACAATGTAGATTGGTTCAAATACAATGCAAAATGGATAACAGAGTGCTCGATGATTTGAAAGAAGCAGAGAGCTTTTGGATCATTTCGTCGGTCGCAAGACATAGTGGCGTACGTTTCAGAGAAAAATATTTTTGACATGTTACTCCTCCCCTGTTATCTCTCAGTGGCCCAATTCCATTTGAAATTGAAGTTTAAGGTTCTAACTATTAAAGAACTATATCTTCAATAGTTAAAATGGAATGACTATTATAGAATATAGCTATATTGGGAATTCCAATTGAATGAACGCAGCTTTCCATAGCGTGACGAATTTTTGCGTACACTGCGCGATGTACGTAACGTGGAAGTGAAGCCAACCATGCCAATGCACTTGTGATTGGTTGGCATTGTATCCAAGGTCGTGCATTCACGTTGTAGTTTGAAATATGTGATATATGATCGCGGTTGGATCAAGTGCAGCTGTTGAAAGCTACGTTCATTCAATTGGAATTCCTACTATAGCTCTAAACTTATACGTCACTATGTGAAAACAGAAAAAATCACTCCATGCCGCTATGTGTTGCGACAGACAACTTCACCTGATAAGTGCAGATCAGTAAGTTTTGTAAAAAACTACATAGTAGTGATGACTTACTTAAATTGTAAATATTACAAAAATATATGTACGTATATTACACAGTTTTGAAAAAGGTAGCATTTTTTTAAAATAAGATAATTCACTCATAAGCAGCCCTTGAATATTTAAGGTACGGTCAATTTGATTGCCGCAGAATTATCAAAAGTAGAGCGGCTGAATTAAAGTGTCATCTCCGTAATCAACAATCACTGGGAAGAAATGTCATTATAAATGTAGCTGTTTTCTAGGAATGGATGATGAGGTCACTTGACTGAACGTTTCCGCTTTCACAGCCAGTGCCTGTTATTTCTGTGAAATGGAGATGGCACACACTGCAATTAAAAGCTGGTGCAATGGTGTGAGCAAATTGTATGGCTTGCTCATTAATATTTCAGTGATTATGGAGTGATGATTGTTGGCTTAAGCAACAAAAAAGGACTGTAAAATGCAAAATCGGGCCTGTAGAACAGGGTTTGTTTTCGTCACCTCTTAAAACATAACAAATTTATGTGATATGCAATCACAGATATTGAAAGAAATGGAATGCAATCAAGCAAAGTTAGTCATCTGTCAATCAAATTTTCTGTATGTGCCACAGAGTTTTATTTCAATGAAAACTCAATCATAATTTTGACTTGTGGTTCTAGAACAATAGAATACAAAGGAGAATGAATACTATTATCGGCTACATGTAAACACCTCAAAATGAGCGACAAACCATTCAATTAGGGGCCATCATTTTCTTCCCAAGGGGAGATCCCAAATTTCAAAAAGTAGGCATCAATAAAATTGCACCCCCCCCTATTTCGGAAAAACAAAAATTATGACTCCCCACCACTGATACACCTTACCCCCTAAACAGGCTAAAATTGTATTGAAATCAGTCTTATTGAATAAATGAACACACTATCTGACAAGATGACCACAGATACATGTAGTATCTGTGGTCATCTTGTGACTCCCTACATTTTGGTCATGAAAATATATATATGACCCCTATTTTTCTTTCCAAAAATTTATGACCCCCCCAGTATATTTGGGACCCCCCTTCCGAAGAAAAGATAGCCCCTTAGCTTGATCACATCACAAATACTGTAGTAGCAGTCGGTACTGGTGAATATCATTGTAAATGTAAACAAGGAATAGGATGTGAAATTAGATCATATGCCTAATAGCCTCATCCTTGTTTATCCAAATTGTTATTACAAATTTAAGTGGCTGAATTGATGGGGAAGTTTTAATGAGCGCATAATATAAATGTTGTCACCATGTAATTTGAGGATTTTTCTTTGATTTTTACTTATAGTGTTTTGAACCCAATGGGTCATACATAAATGTGACATGATCAAGGGGAATGAGTCACATGTCGGCAATTTTCAATTAGAAGTTTTTTACAAAATTTTCTGGCAGTTTACGAATGCTACATTTTGATGCAAACCCCATCAAAATCGGACATCGGGTTACCGAATTATGAGCAATTTCCAATGGGTAAAAAAAATATAAAACAAAAGAATTTGAAAACTGTTTTGCCAATATCTCAAAAACAATATTAGCGACATCCGACTCATTCCCCTTGATCATGTCACAAATATAGCTTGATTTTGTTTTGTTGGAAGTATGTGAGACAAGTGTCCTCAAGTGGGGTTTGGTTGGGTGCCTTCCCCGGTCCACTCTGCTGAACCTGTTGTTGTTTCTGTTGTGAACTTACGCCCCTCTGAAATCAAGCGCATGAAAAACCTTTGGCTAACCTTAAAGATTAAGGAGTGTGATAAATCGCACTCCTTGTGATCATTTAAGGAGTGCGGAGGACAGGAGGAGTGTGATCGCACCCCTCAAAACTCAAAACCTGATTTTTCACAGTAAAACGATGAAACAATTTCAAAGTTTAAGATTAGAAAGTACCTCAAAATTAAAAGAATCGTCAAAACATCAAAAATTTTGACATATGCAGGCCAGGTTTGGCTCAAGTCAAAAAATATTTGCTTGACCCATTGCTTACAGATTCTCATGTGGACAGCAACTTGTCCCCATAAATGCTATCACATGGAAAAATTAGAGACAAAACTGAGAGAATATCTACAATTAAAAAGGAGATTAAATGTTAAGTGCAATTTTTTGTCTGAACTTTCTGTTGTTTATACTTCGGTTACATTTTTTTTCTTTCGACAGCCGTCCCGTGGTGCTACTACATGTACATGAACAATGGCTGATTTAAAAAAATTTTTAATTTTGATACTAGTATTGTTGAATTGATTTGATGCTGGTATTTAAAACTTCTGCATTCATTCCATTTTCTTGTATATTTTTCCTAACTTTAATTTTGCAGGCAGCAAATGAGATTTTACAAAGGATATCCAAGATATCTGTAAACGGAAGCGTTTCTAATTTTGCCTGTCGTCCTGGATCCTCTGAATGGAAAATAAGATTTGATGATTTTCCTGTATTCATAGAAACATGGAAATTAAGAGTGAAAGATCTGCCAAGGCCTCTTAAGTTGTAATGTGGTGTATAAATAAGAGTCAAAATAACACAGGGTGGGGTCTGTGATGAATTGTCAATTTGTATTTTATTTTTATATTGAAAATGCAGTTTTAAGAAGATTGTAAATAATGTCTATGGGCAAACAGGATGTGTATAAAGCATTTGAATAGAGGTTGCCAATTGCTGGTACAAAATGTAAAAATGGCTAAGTGCATCCTGCACAGTTGCAGGCATCAAGAAACTTGACAAGAAATTTGAACTGTTACTTGTTGAAAAATTCAAGAATGTTAACAATTAGCTTGTCAAAAATATAAATCGTGAATTTTTTGTCAACTTCTGAATTTTATTTTAGGACAAACTAATATATTAGCAGTGTTTATAGAGTGTGTCGAACATACAACCTGACCCAAGGCTCCCGCTAGCCTTCAAAAACCTGCGTTCGATCAGACGCACAACTGTAAAACCTGTTGCTAAAATATTAATTTATACACGATGGAGATTCAGAAAATAATAAAAATATTTATTTTATTTCACAGAAAGTAGATTGAGTAAGCTTATTCTTGATTTTGATTTGAAATTCAAAGGCCCACTCGGATGCAAGGCATTGATGCAGCTTGTTGAACAGTGCGTCCAGCAATACAATTTAGCGCCTGGACGCAAGAATTTGTGTCCAACGGGAGCCTTGACCTGACCTCATGTTTTTTGTTGTCTACCAGATTTTTTGGTTGATGCTTGCAACATTGTTTCAACAGCCACAAATGCCGCTTTGCATAATTTGTTTTACCTTTAAGCATTTTGTTGGGTTTCTTTTAGTTTGTAGATTATGAATTGTACATTATCATTGCGCTGTTCCAATTAAAATCCCTACTCCCCCTGTGGAAGATTTTGGAAATATATTCCAGGGGGAGAGTATGGATTGGATTTTAAATGGAATGAACACATTAGGCAGCTCTATTTGAATTTTATACATTCTCTGAAAAAGATTCACCTTGATCTTCCACAGAATGAGGGTGAGTTTCAAGTGGAGCTGTCTATTCCATTTAAAATTCATACTCCCCCTGTGGAAGATATTTCCAAAATCTTCCACAGGGGTAGTATGAATTTTAAATGGAATAGCCCATTGATCCTTATTGCCAATTTTATTGGTATTGACAAGATGAAATGTGTAAACATACAGTTTGTGTATGGTTTGGACAACCACTCTCTTATTGTAGGTTGTCCGCAAATCAATTTTGGTTGTCTCAGGTGACAAATGCTGCAAATTAAACTAGCACAAATGGTTTATGTACATGCACTTGTATACTTTACTAATCAATATTTTTATTTTTATTTATTGCAGAGATCTGGAAGTCCAACAGATATTGAAAAGAACCTGTATAAATCTCAACTTATTGTATTAGACACACTAGAAAAATGCCTTTCAGCTGTAAGTGTATCTCAGGATAGGGGTGTTACAGTTTGATCAGCTCGTAATCAACGGGAATTGCTAGGCTTTTATCACTACGCCGAAAAGTAGACCCACATTATAAGTGTCATAGTTGACCTGTCTGGTCTCTTATTTTACTTGTTTAAAAAAATAGACAATGATTGGACTTTGAATGAATAGTTGTGATGCTTCTGGCAAGAGGTAACAAGACAATTCTCTAAATAAAATATACAGATATTAATCTATGATGTTATAAGGCCCACCGATTACGAGTTGATCAAAGTCTAGTATTGGATAGATAGGAGAGGTTTTAAGGATGATTTCCTACCCCCTACTGGGGTAAGGCAGTGGGAAAGGGACAATCGAAAGTGGGGTTCCCTATAATTGTTGAGAGTTTGCAAACTAGTTCGCACAAATCAAAAAGTTCTTCAGGGGGGTCATTTTCAGGGAGGGAGGATTAAGGAAGAGTGTGTGATTACACTAGCTTCCAGAGAAGAACGGCACTCTTTTGCTCTGATTGTTAATGAGCAACATACGCAGAACTTTCATGAGCGCCTCTCTGTGCTGTCCAGCGCTTTGACCACTGATGGTTCACAATACAATAAGGTTCATTTTGATGCTACATGTATGTAGAGGCCACCACTCAAACTAAAAAAATGTGTATTTTACCAAATTTATCCTTCAAGTGTCCACTTTTGTTGAAATCTTGCTAAATCAAGCAACTTCTGTTAATTGCTGCCTGGTACTCAAATTCTGCTAGCTACAGAACTGAACAAGGGCTGTTCTTCTCTGCTAGCAAGTTTAAGTATGATCAATTCCTCTTGACACAGGAACTGAATTTGCAGGAGAGCATTAAATAGCTCTTCTGGAACCTTCAAGGAGAGCTAATTAGAGAATTTACAATAGAATAGTATCAGGAGAGAATGGTCAACTAAGGAGAGCTAAAAAAAAGGAGAGCAGTAGAGTGATTGCTCTCGCTTTTCTCAAAAGGCAGTCCCTGTTGACAGTGCTAAAGTATGATGCATTATTCCTAGTTTGTTTTTAAAGGAAATGTACAATTTTACATTATATTAATGAATGGCTTGAATACTTTTATAACTTTCAAAACAGCA
This sequence comes from Amphiura filiformis, assembly GCF_039555335.1. Lineage (NCBI taxonomy): Eukaryota > Metazoa > Echinodermata > Ophiuroidea > Amphilepidida > Amphiuridae > Amphiura > Amphiura filiformis. The sequence goes on from NC_092638.1 coordinate 15,568,879, forward strand.
ACCAAAGGACACAACAAGATCAGACGAGACAATGCTAGTCAAATCACTCCTGCCAGAAATCTGCCAGATACTCAATCTGGGCGGCGATCACCCTCTGGCAGCACAACTCAAACTTTCTGCATCCAGGGTGCTCTTCGCCCTCAGTCTCAACAATTTCACCGCCGTATTCAGTCGAATTTCAGCAAGGTAACTTGAACGTATTCATTGATTGGAATTGTGTTGGGAATAAATGTTGTGGTAGACTCTTTAGAATGAAATAATTAATCTGGACCCTTCAATATTACTTCTTTCTTCCACTCAACAAGTAATGATGAGCTTTATATACCTTGATGATATTGTCTGTAATAAATTCCCTGGGGGCGTGCAACTTTACGAAAGGGGTAATTATTAGAGGCAAATTTTAATGGAAAAAATCTAGGCTTAAGTGTCTAGGCTATGATGTACAAATACAAAAGTACTGGATTTTTGCCTTTTGCTTTAAAAAAATGCTGCAAATGCTGTAGAAATTTGACTTAGAACCTTTGTGATATTGTCATGTTTGGAAAATAGTTTACAAAATTGTTTGAACTTCTTTCGGCGTTATCAAAAAATTAATCTGAGGGACAAATAATTAATTCTTGATGACATCTCATCCTGTCCCGTAAAGTACAACTTGTGCCATGATTTGATACAATAGAAGCTGTGTAGAAATTTACTTTCGAATGGACTTCCAGTTGAAATCCATACACCCCCTATGGAAGACATGGCCTTAATCTCCTACACAGGGGGTGTAGATTTCAAATGGAGTCAACCCAGCTCAGGTAACTAGACTGCTGCCCTCAGTCGTCAATCGTCTGGATTGACGACTGAGAAAACTACATGGAAAAAAAGTGACAGATTTTGCAACAGGATTCCTGTGGCATAGAGCATGCGCAGTTGTGTCCAAATTGACCTTTTGACCGAGTTTGTTGTTTTTAGAAGTTCAGAGCGCGATCTTGTCACAGCGGCGCGGTACAGCGACGCGGTACACGGGCGCCGCTAGTCAGTCGCGCTACGGCGCAAAACCAAAGTCGCATTGAATAGTTTTCAGAAGTCCGTCATGATATTGGCTGTAAGATAATCAGTCGTCACTACGAAGCATACACAGTACATGCGAAGTGTAGACGGCTGATTGGAATTAGTCTATCAGGTAACCCCATTTATAATTCTCACTCCCTGTGTGGAAGATTAAGGTCATGTTTTCCATAGGTGGTGTATGGATTTCACTGGGAATAGACCATTTTTGAGCAGACGACACTGCATTGGTGACTCCATTTGAAATTCTCACTCCCTGTGTGGAAGATTAAGGTCATGTTTTCCATAGGTGGTGTATGGATTTCACCTGGAATAGACCATTTTTGAGCAGACGACACTGCATTGGTGACTCCGTTTGAAATTCTCACTCCCTGTGTGTATGATTAAGGTCATGTTTTCTGCAGGGGGTGAATGGATTTCAACCGGAATAGCCCGATAGAAACAGTAAATGAAAGTGCCTAATTGCATTGTTTCATAGTTAAAGTGGTATTGACATCCTCTCAATTGTCAGTCTCGCTACCAATGATTGATGAGGATGGACTGATACGGGAAACGGGATATGGTTTTACATTGGTCCATCGTTGACGTCAAACACCGCCAATTATAACTCTTGACATTTTGCCAATTAATTTAAAGTGGATTGTATTATATATGGGAGAATTTTAGTTCAAGCAATTGTAATATTTGCCGAGGTGGACATCCGCAATTGTTTTCCTAAATTTAAATTTTTACTACATGATTGTGGTGTACTTTAATTAACTAACAAACACTGACATCGCCTGGTTAATAATTACATTGTACAGCAGAGACACTAAAATCAATACGCAGGAATTATACACGTGAATGTGCTATACACGATTTGATATTCAGACGATAAATCTTTGGATACCGGGGTAGAAATTGATGAATATCTCCCGTAATTTTTTTATTCTAAAGAAGCCATATTTCGATGCTTGCACTTGAATATATGTGTTGAAAGAATATGATAGATATCGGGGCGATGACACTGTGTAACATTATCTTGTACAATCAAGGCTTTAGGTGCTGTATTTGTTACAGAATGATTCAATTAAATCACAGAACACAAGATGAATTCATAGGATCCAAATATTTGTTGAACTTGTGTATGGCTTTAAATTCTTGCTGCGTTCGTGAATCTATAGGACATTGAGCCGATCAACCTTGGTTACAATTGACTGACGCGCATTGACGTTTAATATAGAGGCCATAATGAAATTTGTTTTGACTCAAAACAGGGCACATAAAAGTTTGTTAACATTTTGTGGATGAAATAAATAGAAATCTATGATTTCTGGAAATGTTACAATATTGCTTTATGGGACATTAAGGAGGCGGCATCATTTCTGCGAATTTGTAAAGGGCTCGGGGATTCACTCTATCATAATAAAACTTATTTGAAGAAATCAAAAAGCCCTTGGAGTAAATATTGTAGTGTAATGATTGACACAATTGAACACAATTTCAATCAAGGACAAAAATTAATTTTTATAATCGATCAAAAAACAAACGTTTTATAACAATTTTGATTTTAGACTGAATCCGTAAATATGGCACCTCAAGCCCTTTTTTTAGGCCAAGACTGTTTTTACTCTTTACCAGCGAACCATTGTCAAAACTATTTCACATACATATTCAAAAACTCCAGAAAAAGAATGAAACCATATATTTGCTTTAAAAATATACTTAATAAAATCATTTATAATTTGATACTGATTGCTGACTTTTTATTGAATTTATCAGGGGAACTGATCACTTTGATTGTGACTGTACCTCTTATAGGAAGTAAGCAATAGGAAATAAATAATAATTATTAGAATAAGATTAATTATAAGGGATTAATCCGAACATGAAAGAAGGAAAAGTAATTTAGGTAAAACTCAAATGACAGTTCGTCTGTGTTTAATTTGTAATTGGGAGACATCAGAATTTTTTTAAAATTATTTTAAACTTGGTCCAATGACCGGTACCCATCTTATTTCGAAAGGAGTGTGACGCAGGCCATCTATTTGCCCACTGCATGGTTCCACCATATGTGAGGAGTGCATCGATCTGGCAGCATACATGAATGGGAATTAACATTGTGTAAAGTTCCGTAAAATCTTCCTTTCTTGTTTATAGCCAGTTTGAGGCTCTCCTTGCATATGCCGGAACCGTGCAATGGGCAAATATCGGAGTTAACAACCATCACTGAATCTTGACAGGGGCCGATACAACTTACGTTACCAGTAATCAAGTTTGGGGTCAAGTGTCCAATAGGTCTTTGATCCCTAACTTAAGTTGCCAATCTCCCTATGAAAGTCAATGTTGTAGCTGAAAATTTAACATACGTCCACAATTGTGTTGAGATCAAAAATAAGTTTTTATAGTAAAAGTCAAATACTTGATAGGAATGTTTTGAGATATCTGGTATATTTAACTTACTTTTTGTTTACAAATTGCAGGCTTGATGCACTAGCTAAGTCCAGTGAAGAATCTGTGGAAGAGACTGACATTGAGCTGATACAACATCTGAATGTGGATTGTGAAAGACTAACAAGGCTTTTAAATGGTAGGGTGTATTTGAAGTTTGTAGAAGAGAGCAAATTGTGTTCCTTGCACGTAAGGCAACACATGGATCTCTTTTGTTGCATTTCGTTTTTATTTTTATCAGGTGTAAGAGATTAGCAAGTCGAATGAAACAAATATTTATATGTGACCTGCTACCACGAAATGAGCGTAAAGTAGTAGTTTCAAACGCCCTGGTTATTGTGTTGGTGTTCTTTTGTTTCACATGCGCCTGTTCAAGCCAAAAGTATGTCTGTATGTCTTTTGTGAATGGGGGACAATGGACCATTCACGAGGACATGCTACGGGCTTGTACAGATGCACGGCAAACATCAATCAGCCAGGATGTTTTGAAACTACCAACTTACGACTTTATATTCATTTTGTTGTAGCAGGTCACATATGCATGACCATGTGGTATAAGACGCATGAAAGTATTGAGTCTTGAAATGTTGGAATCATACAATTTAAGCAGTTAAAATAGTGTTTTGTGAAGTTGGATTTGATGTAGATACTACTATGAAATACTGTTAGCAACAAAATTGCATTTCGTTTTTGTTTTTTTCAGATGTAAGAGATTAGCAAGTCAAATGAAACGATTATATGTGACCTGCTACCATGAAATGAGCGTAAAGTCGCAAGTTGGTAGTTTTGAAACGCCCTGGCTACTGCATTGATATTCTTTGTTTCACATGCGCCTATTCAAGCCAGTAGTATGTCTGTATGTTCTTTGTGAATGGGGGACAATGGGCCATTCACAAAGGACATACTACTGACTTGTACAGATGCACGGCAAACATCAACTCAGTCAGCCAGGATGTTTTGAAACTACCAACTTACGACTTTATATTCATTTTGTTGTAGCAGGTCACATATGCATGACCATGTGGTATAAGACACATGAAAGTATTGAGTCTTGAAATGTTGGAATCATACAATTTAAGCAGTTAAAATAGTGTTTTGTGAAGTTGGATTTGATGTAGATACTACTATGAAATACTGTTAGCAACAAAATTGACCACAGCAAAGAAGCTTGCTAATTTATGTAGTAATTTATCAGCTTGAGTGTACTTGAACATTTTTATCACTAGCCAGTTGGGCAGGTAAAAAAATTGAAAACCATGGCCGGGTGTGGCTGCAGTGCTACCTGACTTGAACTGCATCAATGATTTTAGCTGCTTAGCTGCGGGTAGCAGCTCTATAAGTCACCATGTCTCTCCGTCTGTTAGTCCGTTAGTCCGTCCGTTAGTAACAAACGCTAAAAAATGCTGTTACCTCTACATTGTTTGTCGCATGGCTATGATACTTGTTGAGGGGAGGGCCTATACCGCCCCATACTGGAAAAGAGTTTCATTCCCGAAATTTGGGAAAATTGAGGGAAATTGAGGGAAGTTAAGGGAAATTGAAGAGAATTTTTTTTTGAAATTTTTTTTTCCGAAATTTTTTTTTTCCTAACTTTTTTTTTTTTTTTTTTTTTTTTTTTTGAAATTTTTTTTCCGAACACTGCAAAATTGAATTCCTTGTCCCGCAGCGACCGCTACGGATCCGACGGTACTTGTTTTAGGATGTGCACAGTATCGATGGTGTTATGATTATCAAGCCCAGGTTATACTACATCCTGTTGTCAGTTCTTTCGGTCTACAGCAAAATTACTGCTTCCGACTTGGGACGGGCGGCAGTGGGATGAGCGCTTTGGTCGTGTGAACCCTCCCTCTCAAGCTGCAGATACTGTCATGACATCAAAAGGATTTTCTGTTTCTCCAACTGAAAAAGGATGTCTTCTAATACATAGGTTGATAAAAGTGTGTCAAGCACCAGTTAGCACCCATACTACACAGAGCATGAAAGTTACCACAACTTAACAGTCCAACATCTACATCTGCATGGTTATAGCTATGGACGAGGCGTCCATTACTGTAAGGTTAGAGAACAAGAACTTACACAGGAGTTGCACAATTTGCTTTTTATTATGGGTATTCATTCATGTTGCAAAACTGACAAAACCTTTTGCAGTTTTGCATGTAAACTGCCCCTTGTCTAGTGTCTACAAAGTATCATTGTGGGTTGCCCCTTGCCCGATGATATCTAGATTGCCCCATATACATATAGACAAATCTAACGAGCCAAGTGATGGTCAGAATTTAGTCGGCCATGACTGGGTCCCCAGGCGCAACAAAACGGTGTTGTGACTGCCCAATTGGGTGGATTAAAGCCGCTTAAAAATCAATGTTATGTTGTATTGTGTTGTAAACTTTCATCATTCTATTGTCTACGTGTAACATGGGTGATGAAATGCAGTTTAAAATCCCTGCCAAGGACGCATCATTTCATATTTTAGGTGGAAAATATCCGACGGGCACCCAGCTATGGCTGCCATTGAGGTGTAGGAATGTGTGAAATGAGATTCGTCTATAAGAGATGGTGGCTCTGAAAAGAGCCATTATAACAGGTGCCTGCTGATGATTCAATGGCTCTGAAAAGAGCTGTTCACAGGTGTACCAAACATATGAACTCGTATAAAGTAGATTAAATTGCTACCATCCAACTAGGTGTGCAATTTTGCAATTTGACCAGTCCAACAGCTAAGTTAGCCTTTTGCTATTGTGCTAAAGAACTTGTGTGTGTGTATGGGGGGGTATGTGTGAGGGGGTAGGGAAGTTGGGGTGTGTTTCTTTGCATGTGCTGTTATGTTTGTGTGTACAAAGAATGTTTGCAATTGTCAGGGCTTGCATTACAATCTCTTGAGTCAGAAAATATTAAGTACTAAATTTTTTTGAATATTGCATTTACATGAAGTGGGGATATTCTTTTGTATGCAACAGCAGGATTGATTTATATATTTTTTTACTTGAAGCCACAATCTACAATTTCCATTGAAATTTGATTTTGATATTCTTTTAAAGGAAGTGTCCAGCAATCACAACATTATGTCTTATATGTTAGAAAAATAATTATCAAGCACGAATCACATGGTGCGGGAATTTTGAATATCGCGTGTTGAGAGATGGCTGTTTTATTCGTTTTTATGGCTAATATGAGTTTGTTTTTAAAATAAAACCATGTGATTCATGCTTGATAATTATTTTCTAACATATAAGACATAATGTTGTGATTGCGGACACTTCCTTTAACTGAAATTATGAAATAATATTAGTATTAACTGGAAGGGGTTCTGCGCATTTTAAGCTGAAATAATGAGCTAAAATGAAAGGAATTCTACTGGCTATCTTGATTGTTTAACATGGTGCTTTATGTGGAACTTAAACTGCTCTGAATGTTGTCCTACAAATGCAACAAATTTGGTTAATTCCAATTAGGTGTAAGTAGGGACGTGTGTAAACATAACAAATATGCCAAAAAAAATCAGGTTTGAAAAAAAAAGAATAATTTCATTTTGAAATAGTGGTGTAGGCCTATTGTGTTAATAGTTTTAAAATCAAAAGCTATTAACGATCAACCGCTTATTTAAACCTCTGCAATTCATCAGCTTGGTATGCTCAATTGAAGTACATTTCTCTAAGACTTAAAAATTAACTTCAGAAATGACAACATGGATATACAATGTATTTAAAAATCACTATATCAACTCCCTATGTGCAAATCACTATGCAAACAAATCAATTATAAAAGCCCTTGAAAAACAGGAAGTTCTCAAAAGCATAATATCTCTTGAGCATTTAGGATAATATTTGTTTCCATGACTATCCATGGGAATTATATTTTAACTCCTTGAGCACTACTCATGGATCTAACATTGCCTCAGATTGGTCAATTACATGATATCTTTACTTTAATCACCAATCGGAATGGAGCTTTGCAAATAATTCACCCAATTTTTTTTTGCATGGTGAAATTATTCAAACAATGTTGCTGATTGGTCCAATTGATAATGAAAATTTTGGCCAATCGGGAGGTAGTTCTCATGGGGTTAAATTTCAATTACACATTTATTCTCCTTCTTGATTTAGTACCTGGTTACAAAAAATGTATGAGAAAGGAGGGACTGTGAAAACAAGCAGATTTATCTATGAAATAATGTTGGGGAACTGAAGATGTAGGTATAAGATATTGTATTTCCTCTAAAGGGGGGGCGTTTATTAGATGTCATTTTTACAACGATAAATCCCGAAAAAATTGTTTGGTAAACTTTAAAATCATGGCGAAATAACAAACCATGAACTTAGGATCAATGACTACCGGTTGAGCCGGTTCACTTCCGGGATTTGTAATGTTATTTTTGACTGTTTACTGATCGTGTGTGGACCGTGGTAAGCTGACTTACACAAGATAGCATAGATATTTCAGTCTTTTTTTTTTAGACTGGTGGAAGCTTTGTGGTCAAACCACCAAATTTCTAGTTTTTGTGTTCAAATGTCTGAAATTACCCTAAAAAAATCAAAATATTTGTAAGACTTAGCTAAGGTTCAATCAATCAATTTGTTCCACTTGTTTAAGCTCATTTTTTTCAGTCAAAATCAAACCATAGCCTGGGTGCCTGCTTTATATGTCCCAAAATGGCTGAGTGATAGTACATGCATACTGCTCAAAAATTCTTAAAAACACAAAATTTGGGTTGGTCAGGCCTATGATAGGACAGGGTTTTAGTTTGTCATATAAAAGCTGATTTTCAGGCTTTTTGGTCCACCTTACAAGATTTTTCTTGTTAATGTAATCATACCAATGTTATGCTGAAATAGATGTAACTTATAATAAGTTCTATTTAGGCCAAAAAAAAATAATGGTTTGTCTCAAAGCTCATGAGTGGTTTGAAAACAAATGCGAAATGTGATTTTCTTTTTTTTATTATTCCTGACTTTTTTCATGATATAAGAAAAAAAAAATCTGATTTTCGCCAAATTTTTCTGGAAAAACTAAAAAAAAAAAAAAAAAAAAATTTGAAATAAAAAGAAAATTTGATTTCTTTTTTTTCCAAATCTCACGATTCTACAAATGTGCGCAAGCTTTGAGACAAACCTTTTTTTTTTTGCCTTATTAGGGAATGGGCAGTTATTAGGTTGCATACTCTTGCTATTTCTTTTATGAAGAGTGTGAAGGTCATAATTTTCCTTGCAAATTAACTTAAAAGTGTTGCTGTGCCAAATTAAAAGACTTTATTTATTAAGTGTCATCCTGACATGGAAATCTGAATATAGGCCTGGTGAAAGCAGGATGTCATCACCACCAAGCGAGGCTCAAATCATTTTGTGGGTATCATATATTATGTCATCAGTAGAGGAACAGACTTAATTTTTTGTTTGGAAGCAGAACTTGATCCTTTTCAACGTAGTTCTGTTTTTTGTTTCAATTTACTAGTAGTTGCCATTACTTACATTAGATACATGAAGGGGTATGGGTAAAGCCATGATTTCTCCGCGATATGGAAAAACGGAAAAATTCACGGAATTCGGGGTTTGCGCACGGATGCCACAAAATAGTGAAAAACTGTAAAATGACTCAATTTTGTGTTGATTTGCAAAATAAAAGAAAGAAAAGTGATTATTTAGCAGTAATCAACCATTAAACAATCCATTCTAGCATTAATTCTAGACCCACAATGCAAGATTCTGACCTTACTACAGTACAGTAAAAGGTAAGACAAAATACACTTTTAAAACATGTTTGATTTATACTTTTCAGTGCTTTATAATGGAAAACAGACAATCACGGAAATAGTCCAATTTGCCACACGGATTTTAAATTTTGTAACACAGAGAAATTGTGGCTTTAGGTATTGGATATGTTTGTGTGTGAGCAGGGTGCATTTGTATATCCATACAAACAAGGACACACACAGGAACACATGGAGATACAACAACCGAGGACATCCTTGTTGAAATTACTCTCTTCAGAAGATGGCAAATAGCGTAAAAATATGTTTGCTGGAGGTCCACGGGGTGAGTGGTATAGGTAGGGTCACAGTTGGATAGTATGGATCTTGGTGTGTTTTAAAAATAGGGCTTAAAAACGGATGTGTGTGTCCTTGGTTTGATAAGATATTGAGGTCCTCGTTTTCCTGTCTGTGCAAGTAGGGTGCGTGCTGAGGTAATTTGCTGCAAATTACCCCCCCTCTAAAAAAAAAACAACCCCAAAACAGTCTGTGGTTGTTATGTTAATTGTCATAAATTACATTTAATACATGTTGCTTTGCTGATCTATTATCAGTGCTTATATGTTTTATTTAACAATTTTGTACTTCCTATTATAATGATGGTATGAAATGAAAGTGAGAGATAGTTATTTCGGTAACAAAATGTATGGGAAATGGAAGGAGTTAGCAAGTATAAATACTTCAGATTTAATAAACCAGAAACAAAAACAAAATTGTCACAAAAAATATTTGAATATTCCAGTCCATTCTACATGTGGTCAATTGTAACAAATGTAAAGTGTGATTGGCTTATAATTGGTCAAAATGATTCTGTTTACGTTACTGCGGCGTAAATAAAGTTCCAACTCACGCTATGTAGAATTCACATATAAGCGTGCACCAGTCACACTTTACATGACGTGCAACTACTAGCGAGGTGCCGAGTCTTTATTTTTTGCCAATTATAGGCTGAACAAACGTTGGCTAGGTTTGCAGAAAGGTTAGGTTTTGGATTATGATGTGGAGTTAAGTGACAAGCAGATCTTGAGCAAAAATCATTTTCAAGTTTAAATTGAAATAGGGTGAATAAAGCGGTACTGGTGAGTGTTAAAGGTAGCCTTTGATCAAGTTATCATGCGTCACTTATTCAGGTAACCTCATTTAAAATTCACACCCCCTGTGTCATGTTCTTCTTCTTCTTCTTCTTCTTCCAATATAGTACAGTCTTCGTTCGGGGTGCATGGATTTTAACTAGAATAAGCCATTTGGAGGAAAGTTTGTTTCCCCAATTAACAAAATCCATAAGAAATTGGGGGATGCAATAATGCTACTTTCATAGGTGTGTTGGGCTATCTTCCTAGAAACTATTTATCCAGGCCTGGCCAAAAGTTTACCATTGTGAAAGCAAACAGATTACCTAGTGCATCAAAATTCTAAAAAGAATGAACACTGATCTTCTTTGATTCAATTTGGAAACTAAATTCAGATGAGTAAAAGTGGTTAATCATTTGTAATTTACCCCCTTTAATCATCAACCTGTATCATTAATTGATGCAATACTCTGATTGTATCGGAGTGATTTCCCTATACCCTCATTCCAGGATTAATTACCCATATCCGACAACCTTCAAGGCTGATGGTGATTATCATGATTATGGCCTTAATCTGCTTGCATTTGAACCTGTCTTTGCTGGGAAATTGTTTAAAAAGTCAGTTTTGTGGTAAGAATTCTTCATATTTAAACACTTTCATTTCAGTTGGCTTGGTTTTGTTTTGAGTGAATCATCATACTCCTTTCATAGACCAATATACATTTTAACTATTAATTTTTTTGGATTAAATTTTGTGCGTAGATGTAAAGAATTATAAGAACACAAAAATAAACCTAGCGCAAAAATATCCAATAGTGGAGGGTTTTCCCCCTTCCTTATTTGATATGTAAACAGGCTGTGAAATGTTGACAGAGGATTTAGAAATAGGAAATTTTCAATTTGCCGGATGATCTGGGGACCTTGTGATGAGTTGATGATAGGTGGGATATGATTTGTTTTGGATTTAAAGACATGGCTTGAATTTGAAACTGTTTGAAGTCAATTTTACTTTAAGTAGGCACTAAGGAGTAAGTCAGTTTTCATGTTTTTTTTTAAAATTCATTCTACTAATGGGAAAATTAATGACGGGATCATAGTTTTGCAATTGTAGGATATTCAATTCTTAAACACTTGAGTAAGTTCCTGTAATCTTACTGTTTCATAGCCGTGTGATTTGACACGATATAATACGGATCAGTGCTTGCGTGCTCACATAATATGTGTACATGCTATTTGAACAATTGGAGGCACATAGCAACAATGGGACTGATCGATTCTAAGCCCTAGGTAATTCCTTGTAAAATGTATGTTTTATTTTTTTTAAATTTGGTATACTTTGTGATTAATATTTAATTTGAATTGAAGTGTTTAAGAATGAGAATAAAGGTATTGTTTTTAGCTGCTATCGTACATCTATCATCTCATATAACTCGGGCGACATCATTATTTTTGGTGTAACTTACAATAATGATGTCGCCCGTGTTATATGAGACGATGGATGCATGACAGCGGCTAAATACATTACCTTTATTCTCTAAATATTGTACTGTCACTTCTGTGGTTCTTGAAATATGATAAAGAGGGGAGGGATAAGCTCAGGGGTCAAGCCAGGATCCAAACACATCCTGTCCACTGACCTGATGGCCATTCCGATCTGGGATTTATGTGAGTGGGCTACCTTGTGACAAATTACGACCAACAAATTTTGCAATAATCAAAATGGCGATTGTTCATCACCATGCAAATGTGATGATTAATTGGAAATTGCCTCACAGACACTGGCTTTAAGTTGTTGCTTTTACAAAAAATAAAACTTTATAAAGAAAATTCTACTAAAATTGATCCCATTTCGGATTTCATTCTGATGGGTTGTGAATGGCCTATTTTCTTTTAAGTCCTTACAGATCAGCTGATATTGTTTTTGCACTTTAGGGGTATCATTTGAAGGACTGTAACACATGACATAGGAAGCAGGATTCGTTTTATGCAGAGTACATGCTCGCTCTTAGCATTTTACAAACTGGGAGGGGTTTAATACAGTTGCCAACTATTGGCAGATCTTGTGATCAGTAGCACTGTGTAAATTACGTACCGGGTGCATAAACAATGCAAAGTTTGCTTCCTAGTTGAAACAAGTGGGAGTGCAAAGTTTCACTTCCTTGAAGTATTCAGATTTCCTTGAAGATTCAAATTGCAGTAGTTTTGTTGAGTATTTTCAGTTCAGTTCAATTCAAAACAATATATGTTTTATACAAAATAGTGTGAAACTTGATTAATTTTTTTTAAAGACAAAGTATGAGGAGCAGTGAATGAGGCTGCCACTAAACGCACAGCATATGGTTTAAATATAATACAATTATACAAAATTAAGCAAAAAAAAAGATGTGTAATTTGTCAAAACTGCTGTAAGAAAGAACAGAAAACTTGTGAGTGTGACCTTAAGCAATCTATCAGTAAGTCAGCGAAATGATCAAACCATTTAGTCACCAATGATCCCGCAAGAGTGTGTCACTTTCAGATGTTGACAAACATGTAGAGAAGAGTTTGTCTTCCTTTAATAACACCTCCATCCATGAAGCTTATTCCTGCAACAATTACAGCATTTGGAGGGAAAGAAATATGTTAGAAATGATGTGAAATTTGGCTCTCTTGGAGTGGTTTATCTTCCCGTTTCCTGAGTGGTGTAACAGGTGATGGGATGGGAGAGGAGGACTATTGCCTATGATAATGAATAGGCACCAATCAGCATTGTATTTGTAGAGTGCAATGTTTGTATTTTTCAAGACCTAACTCAAAATTGTCTGAAACAGAGAACGTCACTAATGCTTGAAAAATATTGATACTCTTTTCTAAGATGAGCTTCTAACTTCTTGTAAGTCACTCTGCATGCATGTTACATGGTGGTGGAAGGATTAATTTGTCAAAATAGTTGGCGAGGTCATCTAAATATACTTGTCAATTTCGGAAGAACTAATATTGTCTTATTTGAAAGAAGAAAGGAAGTTATATTTCAAACTACTTGTAATTCCAGAAAAATACAGTGCTATTTTTTGGGCATTAAAAAAGTATCATTATGTTTTGCCAAATGAAATATGTACTTAATCCTAATCTTTAGTTGAAACTATCTGGCAATACAATTAAAGTTGAAAATTTACCATTGTCCGTGTTCAATGGTAGATTTTGTATCCACTCTTCTATCTAGGGTCTTTGATATTGGTTAATAAGATTGAACGTGTATGGACCGCATTAGACTTGTGTCAAGTCTTTGAATTTTTTGACATGCAATTGTAAGAAAGCATGCACAATTTCATGTTTTTTGGCCCTTTTATATTTCCAAATGTTACAATTGAACTTTTATTACCAGTCAGTTCCAACTAAAGGATTAGGCTTGGCAAAACAGGATAATATTTTTCAATTCCAAAAATTTAGTGCTTTATTTTTACGAAATTGGGAACACTAGATTGCAAGGCATGTGTGATGTTTAAACGTATTGATTGATGAGTGTTTTGAAGGAAGCTCATGTCAGTGTATGATTTGGTTTCTGTTTGGTATGTGTCATATCTGTAGATTAATAATTAGTGCAGATAGTAAGACTATACACGCACATCTTTAGGGGAATCAATTAATTCATATTTAAGGCGATAAAAAATCCCTGTTCTATGGCCGGAATAAGACTTGCCAAGAAGCAGGCATGATAATTTTCAGTGTTTTAGCTGATTTCAGGGTTTTTTGTTATTATTTTCATGTTTTTCAGCCTATTTCTGAATCAAATTCACAGAAAATTGTAAAAAAAACATGGTTTGAGTGTTTTTTCGGGATCAGTTTTCATGCCTGAAAAAAGGTTGGTCAGTTGCGATTTTTCTTTACAGCTACAAAATCTTAGAAATGAAAAATATCTGGGATAACCGGCCCCATAGAACAGAGGGTTTTTGGTTACCTAATAGAAAATACGACATTAAGTATTATTTCAATAGATAATTCAGTAATTGGAATGATTAAAAAATTTAAGCGGAAATTGAGATGAAAAATCTTGGGAGTTTATGCCATTACCTGGAATTGGTCAGTAAAATGAGCTTTTCATATAGGATGTTCCATTTCCTGCCTTCTTGGATGCATTTTATTTTCAGGAAAAATTGAAAATAGTTTTATATATGGACCCAGTGAGACAGTAGTATTCTTCAGGTCACATCAGTGTAACATCAAATACATGATCTCTGTACAAAGGATCAGGAACGTAACTTCAAAAACAGCAGTGCAAAATATGTACAGTGCGATGTTCGATAAAAAGCAGCTCTCGGTGGAGGAATATTAGTGCTGCAGAGCTCCAATGCAGACTTGAAGGCATTGAGGGACAGTGAGATGGCTGAATCTGTCTGAAGAAGGTTCCAGTCCTTGGCTCTTCTCTGGAAGAAAGAGTGCAGGTAGACCTGAGTGTTGCAGTGATGAAGCTGGAATCTGGAATCATGGCCTCTGGTGTTTGTCACAGATTGGGTAAGGTACTGGTTCCACTGGATATCCACAAGTTTATATTTGATAAGATACATCATCAGTGGACGGCTCTGTTGCCGCCTGGCTTGTAGAGATGGCCACTGGAGGTTTTGTAAAATGGCTGACACACTACTACTCCTGTCATAGTCACTGGTGACATAGCGAGCACACCTGCGCTTTACTTGAACAAGGAAAGGATAGAGAAAGCTACTCTACGCGTAGGTCTGCACACGAATACCAAAAAGACTAAATGCATGGTATTCAAGCAACAGACTGAAGTGGATGTAAGAACTGCATTTGACTTCAAATATCTTGGAGCTTGGATTAAAAGCAGTGAGCAGGACATCAAAACAAGAAAAGCACTGGCATGGAGGGCATGTAATAAGCTCACTAAAATCTGGAAATCCCATCCAAAGCAAGACTAAAGTCAAGCTGCTCATAGTTCATACACATGAACACCAGGCTACTTAGATCAGCTCTTGATATAAGCTGGAGGACACATACCACAAATATAGAACTGTATGGGGAACTCCCAAAGGTAACTGATAAAATCAGGAAAAGAAGACTACAATTTGCGGTCACTGTTTAAGAAGTACAGGGCAGGTTTGTCAGATCTAGTGTTGGAAACCTAGTCATGGCAAAAGAAATGTGGGGCAGCCAAGCAAGACCTATGTAGATCTTCTGTGTGAGGACATCATCATCAGTCGGCTGCGGAGCAAGCGTCTACAGGCTTTCTCCAACTATTGCGATCTTGGGCAAGCGAAACAATTTTGTTTAGCTGCAGCATCCCTTCAGTATCTCCCAGGAGGTGCTGGACATACTGTAAGTACAGTGTGTGTGGCCGTCCCGATTTCCTCTTCCCATGTGGTGGTATATAAAGGGCATATTCTTTCACAGGCTTGTCGCCTACAATACACAGTATATGGCCGAGAAATTTGAGTTGATGAATCTTGACTCTGGCAACGCAACCAGTGGAGTGGTGTTGGTTAGATTTTAGATGGTTTCATTTGGAATCTGGTCCACACGCTTGACGTTTAACATGACTCTGTAGCAAGATGTTGCAAAGGCATTGAGCACATAGGACAGAAACCAAATGAAATCTGGAGCTGCATGCAGGACAGACATATCTGGAGTCTGACAAAAGTCGACTGAGTGAGTGAGTGTTGGCTCAATTTCACGCAGTGTTTCAGGTTTTTTCAAACACTTCCAGGTTTTTTCATGGATGTTCATTCTCATGCCTGTAGTTAATTTATTGATTGAATGGCAAATGTACATGTATAACTAATGACTAATTTGATGATACTTGTTATTGTTATCATTTCAGAAACAATATCAACGTTGTGTAAGTTTCACCCTGTCCCATTGAAGAAAAACATCATGGCACTGTTGGCAGTTAGTCTGGAGAAGGTAATTAATATGTGCTTGCTGAGAGAAAACCAGTAGTTAACAAAATCTTTTCAATTTTGGATTAAAATATAGGACAAGTCCATAGAATGGGCTATTCCATTTAGAATCCACACTACCCCTGTGGAATATTTTCGAAATATCCCATAGGGGGAGTATAAATTTCAAATGGAATGTGCGCATTAGGAAGGTCCATTTGAATTTCATACACAACCTGAAGCTTCCCCTCAGGAAGAGAGTTTCAAATGGAGCTGCTAATGTGTTCATTCCATTTGAAATTCATACTCCCTCTGTGGAAGGTATTTCCAAAAGCTTCCACAGGGGGAGTGTGGATTCTTAATGGAATAGCCCAATGTTACTTCTTGGAAAAGGTTATAACTTGGAATTGTGCCAATAACTAATTATGTTTACGATCATGGATTCTGAAAATGCGATCAATGGGGCATGTTACAACATGGTAATTGTATACATGAATACAAAACCCACCCAAATCCATACTTTGGCCAAATTGAGTTAAGCATTGGAAATTGTTGCTTATGCATATTCCTATCATATGTATAAAAGAACAACTCAACTCCACCCTCTGCGTGTGTCTATTGAGCATGTGAAATTCAGCATGCATGAAAGAACAACCCAAGTCCTGGACAGTGTGCTTATCAACATACATACCTGTTTACTTTATTTTGTATTATCTTACTAACTCCCATTCCAACATTGTTGTCTTTGTATGTGATTCAAAAAACAATCCATGTCCGGCATATAAAATGACCCCCCCCAACAAAGTCCCTAAATGCTAATCGTCATACCTAATACAGTTTAAATCTAACTGAAGTTATTAAAATGATACACATTTTTTATAGTTTTCTCATAATCACTATCCATGGACTTAGGTGGGTTTTGTATTCAGGTATTGCTTTCTATATAATACACTGTGGTTCGCCTCAAGTTCAGTTTTGACGTAGGTGCATAACGGGTTGTAAAGTTAATTGCGTAGAGTGTACACACTCACGTACAAGGGCGTTTGTTGGTAGTTGGTACACTTGCGGCGCAACTGCAAAAGAGCATTGATGTCACTACTAACCATTAGGTGAACCACAAGATACACAGCAATGCTGAATAGCCTATATTCCATGAATGAGGATGCCTACATAAAATGTACATTTTCATGCTGGTAAGTGGCATTAACAGTGATCTCATCCATCTGGTATAGTCAGCAAGTCATCTGGGGTGACGCATCATGCTAACTGTGTAAACCCCTGAAAGATGCTTACTAAAATGCGATGGGCAGCTCCAAGTGAAATTGCACCAGTTAAAATGATGCTTGTCAAGGTGGAGGCATTGCAGCCGACGCTTTATGTCGAGAAATACGCTAGTCGAGAACTGAGAAGTTCTAGTTGTTTTGGGCTTGGTAGTGCTCTTTTTACCCATTCACAATATCTTCTGCCACAACCAAGATGGTAGACTCACCTCAAGTTTCCTAGTACAATAAAAGAATTGGTTGTATTATTATCACAAATGTTCCCTATTTTCCCTCTTTCTTATTGTAGGCCATTTGGAATTGGATGGATAACTACCCAGAGGAATTCATGCAGCTCCATGCTTCTAGACAGGCAGACAGTCACATTGACTTCCCATGGAGAAAAGATTTACAAGGTAAGAGCTTCAAAATATTGAGGAAAATTACCAGATTTGTTGTTTCTTGTATTCACAGTTTGAAACAGCTACATATTGAAGCCCTTGAGTTGAAAATATTTTCATAGGGTTTTAAATGTACGGTTTTCTATTTAACCATAAAAAAAATGCAAAAGTTATACCCCCACAATTATACAGTAAAGCAAATTCAAAATTTCATAATTCTTCAGAGTTCCAGCTAATGCGATGGTGATCATCGAAGGCTAGAAGATGTGAAGTCTATGTCCCTTCTATGGGTTTGATAAATGGGTCAATTGTATTGATTGTTGATAAGCCAATCAATGTGATTGTTTATCAGTTCGTTATAATACGCGGCTGAACACACTGCACAAAAACTGAACAATTTGAAATTTACTTCAAAATACAATAAGTATGTTTAGATCTCATCCATAAATTTTGTATTTCATTCTGTCAACAGATTGTTGTGAGAAGCTCTTTGATTTGGCCGAAAACCAGCCCGAGATGCAGTCGTCCAAACGAAAGAGTTCAGTATGGCTGTTACAAGTCATGTTATTGGTGCTATCGCCTGTAAGTTTACGATTTAACCGGGGCATATTCATTCTTACCGTAACCACTCGGGTATAAGCCTACCCCCTTAGATGGCAGATTTCACTTCAAAAATGGGGGTGGGCTTATAACCGGGGAAGGGCTAGTGCTTGAATTTAAAAATAAGAACAATCACCCCTATTTGTATATGCCCAATGTACCAGTAATTTTTATCTTTTATGTCAATTTCTTAAAATATAAATGTGGAATGTGAAAAATAGGGGGTGGGCTTATAGCCGAAGGTGGGCTTATACCCGGGTGGTTACGGTATTATGCTTCTGTCGCTGCTGGTGATTTACATAAACCTGCAGTGTGTCATAAATTCAGTTCAATTAAGCTTCAATAAAGAATCAAAATTAATAGGGTTTGCAGGGTCCCCAATTACAAAAGATCCAAGGTTCTACCTGCTAAATCTGGAGATATTAAACACTATTAAGTTCACATTTTTTTCAACTCTTCGTGAAGTAAAAACAACATTGTGCTGTTTTTAAGAGTGTATAAGCGGTTTGTAAAAGGAATTTGACATATTTTTGCTTTCAGATTTTACTGGAAGAAATTGTCCACGCTCCCCATTATGCTCAACTCAGTCCCAAACAGCAGCAAAAGAAGCAGTTTCTGGACAGCCTACGCAAGTCGTTGTGTTCACCCAGTAGCAACAAACAGTTAACAGAATGCGCCGTGGTGGCGTGTGTTAAACTCTGCAAAGCGACCTCATATATCAGTCAGCCAGAGAAGTCGGTGCTAAACGAGCTGGTCTTGCCACTGCTGCAGGATCTTAAGGTGGGTGTCAGTGCACACAAGATTGATTTTGTGTGTATTTTTTTAAAGTCATAATTGTGTAGGAAGATAACACCAATTGATATAGCCACAGTTGACCAGGAGTGCAGAAAAGGACAGAGTAAGTGAGCCTTAAAGGAAGTACCATTGTCTAAGCTGGCAAATATTCTGTGGTATTTCTGATAAAACATCAATTGCTGTTGTAAAATTGTCTTAAAAACAAGAATCAATAATGTATCTTTAAGAACAAATCAGTAATCTAGCCTTGATGCCCCCAGCTGTACAACCCCTCATGTGTTACTGCAGTTGGGGCACACCAGAGAGTATCTGTACTGTTTAAGCAGATGATAAAAAGGCAATCTTTATTCTGCAATTTTGACAAATTTAGAATTAATATAATGGTTTTCCAATAGACTTCTCTAATTGATAAATATAAATGGTTTTGAAACAAACATGATATCAGACAAGGAAAATTGTGATGGTTTGAATATGCTGCTGTGATCGTTAACAAAATCTTACAATTTGCACTCCTTATAATTAGTGTTGATTGTTAATTAGTCTTTTACACAGTCTGTTTGAAACTAACCTCTGTGTGGGTAAGGATTGCATGTTGCATGTGAAATCAGAATGGTAGTTAAATATCCAAACACTTAGCTAATGGTGAGGAAATCTTTGTCTGGATTTCTGAAAGGTCGGAATTTTGTGATGGGTTGTTTGCAATTATGGATAATTCCAGTGAAATCCCACAATCAGGTTGCTTTAATTTTTGATCTGTGCCTTGTGGTATTTATCCGAGTAGTTCTCATTTACTCTCCCCCCACTTAAAATTTTCGGGATATTTATACCAATCGTCTGCATCATGAAAATACATCGCAAATCCTTTGATGCAATCTTGTACAGAAAGGAATAGAAAGGCAATTCATGAGCAAATTGAAACCAATCTGTACAGATTGTGGGAATTATTGTTTTGTCCATGTAAACTGTAAAGTGGACATATTTTGTATATTGCACTGTATCGAAATCCACAAGACTCTACAAATACTCCTAAAACATTATATCCATATATTTTGAAAATTATTCAAATTAGACCTTCACGACTAAGTCACCAATAGTCGAGGTCACGATTATTTGGTGATAGTCATGACTACGACTAATGATTGCCAATTGGCGACTATTCCTGAAAGTTCAACAAGCAACTACTAAAAAGCCTATGTCGTGCAGCCCTAATTCAAAAACAAATCATTAAAATGATTACAAAATTGACCTTTAGGTATCAAATAGTATCAAATCACACCTTACCCACAGTTAATGAAATTTTTACCTTAAATCTATCTACTCATAAGCATGCTTTATATTCCAGATGCCAAATTCCTTTTAAAGGTAGAATATCACATCGGTTAATAAGCCCAATCGCCATTGTAACTACCGGTTATTTTGGGACACTTTGACCTCTGACATATCGGGGACATCACTGTAATTATTATAAAATTAATTTATTATTGTCATAAAGCTATCATTAAAAATATTTAAATAATTCATTTATTCATTAATAATGTTTTTTGGTTTTGTTTTCATTCTTGTAAATCATTTTAGATTATATTTTGTATGCACAAACAAATTTTTCTTAATTTTCCCAATAGGTCAGATTGCAAAGTGTCCCAAAACTGCAAAAACTGTCCCACAATGCATAGAGTACCGAAGTGTGACCTCATAAAATTTTCTATTTTGCATTTCAGCATTTTCATGACCACATTTCAGTAGAACATGATGAAAAACATCCACATTCAAATTTGGTGGGGAATCGGATCATGAGGGCCCGAGAGATGTCCGCATGAATCCCTTATTAGCCCCATTGAAATCAGTGTAAATTGGCCTGGTTCATAACTGTTTGGAACCAGGCCAATTTACACTGATTTCAATGGTGCTAATTAGGTATTCATGCGGCCATACCTCGGGCCCTCATGATCCAATTCCCACCAAATCTGGACTGTCGATGTTTTTCATCATGCTCCACCGACACATGGTATTCAAAATGCTGAAATGCAAAAAGTTTTCTGTGACGCGTCATCACTTGGTGCTCTATTGCAAACTTCAATGCCGATTGGGCTTATTAATTAAGTTTGCTGATAAGTTAGACCAAATGACTTGTTTTCTATTTCAGTGGGGGAATGAAAGCGGCTCAGGACCTATACAGGTTGAGTAAACAACTTACTAATTACCAAATATATTATATTATAAGGCATGGGCATTATTGCATAATTTGCTTCACAAAGTACTAAGCGTTTCTGTTTTGGGTACGCAAGATATCATTTCTCAAAGCAAAACTACACAGGCTTTCATATAAAGACAGCAATCCAGAGCAACCATTTACCATTAAATCATATGAAAAGCAGGGGTGTGAGAGGTCAGATTTGAATCTGTATTCAGACTTTTTAATTTTGATTTTAACTCTTTTTTTTTTTGGCACTTGTTCTGTACTCCCGGGGAATTTGGACCCATTAATATACCAAAAGTCAAAATTGTCGGCCAAATTGAACCCAAATTGTCTTAGTTTTTACAAATTTTCCCAAAATTTTTGGGAAAATTTCGAAATATTTGCTAGATTGAGGCAAAATTGGGCTATTTTTCAAAAAAATTGACAATTTTTTGAAAAAAGGACCCATTCATATACCAAAATTGGCTTAGAAAAAGGGGTTATTGATATACCAAAAGGCTGAAAATGCTACCCATATTAGCGGCACGTCCCCGTATGGTCATTTGTACTAAGTACCCCCCCTGGGTCTGTACTAAAGTACAGAAGCGTTCAAAATGTCAGAGTTTTTCAGGCTTTTCATACCTGTTTTTCAGACTTTTTGTTATCTGTGGTCATTGGAAGAGTGATTAAAGCTGGACAATAGAGAGTGATTGTAACTTGCAAATAAATTTGAGCAATCACAAAGAAGTAATTGGGTAATAGATGTTGTTAACCCCATGAGTACTACCTGCAGATTAGCCAAAAAGAAGTTTTTGTCATCAATTGGACCAATCAGCAACATGGTTAGAATAATTTCACCATACACAAAAATTGGGGTGAATTATTTGCAAAGCTCCATTCCGTGATTGGTGATTAAAGTGAAGATATTATGTAATTGACCAATCAATGGCAATGTTAGATCGGCAGGTAGTGCTCAGGGGGTTAAAAGTGATATATTTGAATAATATGCAAGTCTTAAGGATTTGCCTCTCTTCATAAGAGTACTGGGGTTCTATGCCTATATCAGTTCTTTTGTAAAAAGTAACTCTCCAAAATTTTTGCAGATAAGATTGTTATACTGCTTGTGTGCACACATTTAGTCCAATCAAAACAAACTTCGAACATGATGTGTACAATTGTATTGCAAAACTGTATGGAATATGCCCATGACTAAAATCAAATCAGATCACCACTCCAATTAAAACTGGCCACCTGCATTTCAGCTAACAACTTGCAGCGGCAGAGCTTGTGCAAATTGGCTTTGCTAATAAACCAATTCTTGCCATTTATTAATATATACTTCCTTTCATGATATTTATGATTTTTCCATTTCAGTTCCATTTGCTTTTCTATTCCTGTTGATGATTTTAAGCCACATGTGGGATATATTAATTAGGCCAAAAAAAAAAAAAAGGTTTGTCTCAAAGCTCACGAGAAATTTAAAACAAATGCGAAATGCGATTTAAAAAAATTTTTATTCCCGACTTTTTTCATGGTATTTTGAGAAAAAAGTCTGATTTTCGCCGATTTTTTATGGAAAAACTAAAATAATTTTTTTTTTTAATAAAAAAAATTTCCGCATTTCTTTTTTGTCAAATTGTGCTATTTTACAAACGCACGCGCAAGCTTTGAGACAAACCTTTTTTTTTTTTGCCTTATCTAAATTATTTATTTACATGTAGTTGTTTCCTTTTTTTATGGGAGAACCATCTTATCATAATAGATATGATGCATAGGGGTTTATAGTACAACTAGAAATATAGTTTATTTAGCAAAAAGTAAATACAGACAGTAAAAGAATTAAGGTACCAGTAGGCCTGTTATCGACTGTCGTATGTGTCGTATTATCGTCGATATGACCCTAAATCCGACATGTCAAAATAAATTGTCCTTTTTCAACACTTTACGACACATATCAAAAAAAAATGAAATTTACATGCTATTTTGTCCGAATAAGCTTACGCATACGATATGTTTTCATTGGAAAATCAAAAGTTACCTCCCGAAGTTGACCCAAACCCGGAAGTAGAACGAACCAGGAAGTATATGTACACTGGAAGTCGGCTATCGTAACTCATATCGGCGTGATTTTAAGCTTATCTATCGACTTTTTTCAGCATTTTTAAATCTCATTACGAGTTTCGACACGTATCGATTGTCGTATTTTTTCCCCAACAAAGTGTTGAATTATAAATCACGTGTCGATAACAGGCCTAGGTTATTTTTACCCTTGGATATCCTAAACAAAGACATGTATATTATAATTAGAATAGTAGCCAATAGCTGATTCTTTAGTCCTTATTTGTTGACATCGGTCAAAAAATAAAGACATGGTCCAAAATCCCAGTGAAATGCAAATTCAAAAGTTGCAGTATGCTCAATTGGATGCCCACTTGATTTGTACACAAAGGGTTCTTGAAGAAGAGAACTAGCGCCATGCTTTCTATTGATTAGAACCTTAAAATGCAACTTTTGATTTTATTTCTTCCTTGGGGTTTGATCACAGTTTCTTTAATTCTCAATTGATTTTATCAAATGTGATGCGATCAAGCCAAATCAGTCGGAACTCGGAAATATTGATTTTTGAGATATAGCCAAACAAAGGATACTTTTCCTTTTGGTTCCTCTTGTTTTGGAAACTCTTTGATTGCTCATATCTTTAGAACTGGTTGTTCAATTTCAATGGGGTTTTCTGCAAAATCCAGCTTTGTAAAAGCTTTTTACTATCCTATAGGAAACTGAAATTTTATTATTGCCGAGTTCCGACTGATTTTGCTTGATCGTGTCACAAATGAGGACACTACTGTTATACCTACAGAATCAAGTAGCATTTCTTATTCTTGAACAATTATGTGTGCATAATTAAGAATAAGGTAGTGAACTTGCTTTCATTGAGTAAAAAAAAAAGCTTATTTTACTCTGAGCTTGTTGTCTTGTTTGCTATTGAGTTCTATTGAACTTGCCTTCAGTTTTGACTTGGATTTGTCTGTCCCTAAAGAAGAGCAGTTTATCTGCTTGAAAAGTCTTTTTTGTTGTTGTCTGTTTTGTTTCATTTTTTGTGCTTATGTGCACATTGATTTTCATCCCTTCCAGTGTATTTTTGAACTGTTTTCCTGACACCTCTGTGTTGGTTTGTTTGGTTTATCGTGTCTGCTTTATGAACACAGTGATTTTCATCACTTGTTCTAGTGCATTTTTGTATTCCCATTGATCCCTGTTGTTTTTGCAGGTTTTTAAACACTTCTGTGGGCATGGAATTGGTTATTTTTGGCTTTTAAACTTTATTTACTTCTATGCCTACATTTTGTTGTTTTATGTCCCCCTCTGTGTACCGTCTAGTCTGGATTTTACTTGTTTCCCCATGTCAAGTTGATGTATGTTGCTCTTTTTCTTTCCAGTTGTTATTCAAGGTACCCTCTAGTATCATTTGATGTGTTTTGTATCCTCATTCATTAGATTCACCATTACCCATACTTTCACCATATTTGAGACAAATACCTCCTTTGGCATAATATATTTTCAAGAGAGGCTCCAGATGTGCTGTCTCACAGCCCTCGAATTATAGTGTGGTCGTTGAAGAGGAAAAACCGTGGCTACCTGGAAAAAATTGGTAAAAAGCTGATTTTTGCACCAGACAAGCAGAATATATCATAGAACATCATATCCAAAATCCCCAGAAATCCTCCTTGGGAATTCGTTTTATCTAAGATGGCCGTAAAATGGCCGCCACAACATATAATTAGGTGTATCTTAGCTTCTAAAGCAGATATGATGATGATTTTAATGTCTTTGAATAGGTTTAAGAGGTCAGAGAATTCAAATTTGTACAAATCTAACACATTGATGTCTTCAATCACACTGAAATTCAAGATGGCCGCCAAAATCCCACCACCACATATGATTAGATATATCTCTGCTTCTGAAGCAGATATAATGATGATTTTAGTGTCCTTGAATATATTTCAGAGGTCAAAGAATTCAAATTTGTACGTATCTAAAACACTGAAGTCTTCATTCACACTGGAATCCAAGATGGCCGCCAAAATGGCCGCCACCACCACGTGTTATGATTAGATATATTTTGGCTTATGAAGCAGATAATGATAATGATTTTAGTGTCTTTGAATGTGTTTTAGGTGATGCAGAAGTCAATTTTGTCTTCATAAGTATATGTCTTTACTTACACTCCAATCCAACATGGCCCTCAATATGGCTAAAATCAAACATGATTAGCTAAATATCTCAGCTTCTTCAATAATGGTGATTTTAATCTTTGAATAGGTTTTTAAGAGAATGTAGGTTTTAAGGGTCAGAGAATTGTTGGAATTACTTAAAACCGGGCTTATAACACTGAAGTGGAAGTTTAATAGAATCCCAAATAGCTGCCACCACATAATTATATATCTCAGCTTCTGAAGCAAAAGTAGCTGTCTTCGTTCTCATCTACAGGTATAATCTCCTCAGCGTTTTGGCAATGTTCTCCTGTGTAATCTTCACAAGCTGTGACACATTTAAGTTCATTTTTGCGACAGGTTCATCCGTTATTTACACAAGAATTCCTGGAGAAAAGTTTACAATTGTATCGTACAAGCTTAACAAGCTATGTGGTGCTAGTACGATGTCAGAGTGTTTCCAGCCCTATTGCTTTAAATTGGATTCAAGTCATTATTTGTTAGCTTTCTCCAAAGTATGACCCGTAAAACAACCCGCAGACTGTGAAAATCGCTGCTCTTTCAGTAGGGAAAGCTTTTGTCGATAGCTGTGGATCAAATGATGCTTTATTTGATGATACCATCGCCATGGATTAAGCGAACCGTAGACCGTTTAAAGAATCTTCTTCTCTGCAACCATATAAGATAACAAATACTCTGATGCCAGCTGTACCAATCTGTTCTAATGTCGCCTCAGGATCGCTCATCTAGGATGATATCTACTGCAATTCTTTTATCTTCTTCAACAAACTTGTCTTTCCATGTCCAAATGTTGCAGAAGTTGAGTCGCAACCACTCCATGCATGGATAAACAAGAGATGGGATATCACTACTTCACCAGCTTTGTTAACAAGGTCTTGAACTTTCCAAACCACCAACCCTTTCTTCTCTGAATGGAAGTAGATATCAGCCATAGTCTGGTCTCAGTGGTACATCAAATGGACAAGTATATCGGTGTCATCTGCTACTACAGGTACTTCTCTTGTCTTGCAAATTGAAGGGTACATTCCATTTCACTATCATAGTGTCATCATCTCCAGTACTATTGTGCACAATCTGACCATTGGTTTCCAAGTATCGACTCAGCAGCGAGATAAACTGACTGTTGTTCTTCTCATTCGAGAGGAAGGTCTGCTGGTCATGGTGAGAACCTTCATAGATTCTGTGAGCTGAATATGATAAGAACAAAGGCCAGTTTATCTCGCTGCTGAGTCGATGGATGGTGCACAATAGTACCGGAGATGCTGACACATTGATAGTGGAATGTACCCTTCAAGACTCCTTCAATATTCAAGACAAGGAAGAGAAGTGCTACTGGGGACCAGAATATAGCTGATATTGGTGGGTTGGAATTCAAGACCTTATTAACAACGTTGGTGAATTATTGACATTTCATCTCAGGTCCTGTTTATCCATGCATGGAGTGGTTGTGACTCCACTTCTGCAACATTTGGACAACAAGTTTGTTGCAGAAGATAAAGAAGAATTGCAGGAGATATCATCCTAGACGAGCGATCCTGAGGCTGACATTAGAACAGATTGGTACAAATGGCATCAGAGTATTTGTTGTCTTATGTGGTGGCAGAGAAGAAGATTCTTTAAACGGTCTGCGGTTCGCTTAATTCATGGCGATGGTATCATCAAATAAAGCATCACTTGATCCACAAAAGCTTCCACCTAGTTAAAAAGAGCAGCGTATTTTCACAGTCTGAGTGTTCTTTTGTAGGTCATACTTTGGAAAAAGCTCACGAACAATAACTTGGATCCAAATCAATGGGGTTGGAAACTCTCTGACACCGTACTAGCACCGGTCCTTACGGATGTAGATACAGCACCACAAGGCTTGCTTAAGTGTGTACGATACAAATGTAAACTATCCTCCAGGAGTCCTTGTGGAAATAATGGTTGTTCCTGTCACAAAAAGGGATTTAAATGTGTCATAGCTTGTGTAGATTGCGGAGGAGAAAATTGCCAAAACGCTGAGGCGATTATACTTGCAGATGAAGTCGAAGATAGCTACTTTTGCTTCAGAAACTGAGATATAGAAAATCATGTGGTGGCAGCTGTTTTGGATTCTATTGTTACTGAGCACTTACTTCCGTGTTTTAAGTAATTGCAACATTGAAATCTGCAACACCTAAAACCTACATTCTCTTAAAAGCCTATTCAAAGATTAAAATCATCATTATATTGGTTTCAGAAGCTGAGATATACAGTTAAGCATGTTTGATTTTAGCCATATTGAGGATCATCTTGGATTTACAGTGTGAGTGAAGAATTGACTTAGTACTTTAGAAATATACAAAATTGACTTCTGCATCACCTAAAACACATTCAAAGACACTAAAATCATTATCATATCTGATTCATTAGCCAAAATATACCTAAACATAACACGTGGTGGTGGTGGCCATTTTGGCGGCCATCTTGGATTCCAGTGTGAATGAAGAATTTAGTGTTTTAGATACGTACAAATTGGAATTCTTTGACCTCTGAAATGTATTCAAGGACACTAAAATCATCATCATATCTGCTTCAGAAACGGAGATATATCTAACCATATGTGGTGGTGGCCATTTTGGCGGCCATCTTGGATTTCAGTGTAATTGAAGACACCAGTGTGTTAGATTTGTAC
Source organism: Amphiura filiformis (assembly GCF_039555335.1). Taxonomy (NCBI): domain Eukaryota; kingdom Metazoa; phylum Echinodermata; class Ophiuroidea; order Amphilepidida; family Amphiuridae; genus Amphiura; species Amphiura filiformis. The sequence goes on from NC_092638.1 coordinate 15,597,161, forward strand.
AAATTTGAATTCTCTGACCTCTTAAACCTATTCAAAGACACTAAAATCATCATCATATCTGCTTTAGAAGCTAAGATACAGCTAATTTTATGTTGTGGCGGCCATTTTGGCAGCCATCTGGATAAAACGAATTCCCAAGGAGGATTTCTGGGGATTTTGGATATGATGTTCTATGATATATTCTGCTTGTCTGGTGCAAAAATCAGCTTTTTACCAATTTTTTCCGGGTCAAAATGTCCAACGACCATACTATTAAGGATCTGAAGGGGCACGGCAACTTTTTTAGGGCAAGTTGATAATTGCCGTGGATTTTCACTGAAAAGGCAAGGCAGCACGGCAATTTGTAATATTTCAAAAGGGCATCAAGGCAACTGTTGAAAATTTGAGAAGGGCACCAAGGCAATTTTTCAAAAGCGAATAGATGCATTGCCGTCAGCTGAATTCGACACCAAAATAAAATTCGACTCTCAACTTTACACTAAAACTAACCTGATTGCTTAAAAACCCTGCTTTAAAAATAGTACAAAGCAATCAAAAATCAACAGTTTAATTTACTTAAATTTTGCGATCCCTAGTTCTGAGCTGCAAAACTGACTCGAAACAGCGATGAAACAGTTGTAACTTTGGTAATAATATTGATCAAATTCGCCTGTATAAAAACTATTTCGTGCAAAAAATATCTAGAGATGGGCTTACATGTACAAGATAAGACAATACCGGAAGGGTATCGCCATCGGTTTGCAATGGGAAGTCAATGTTTGCTAATCGAGATGATTAATTGATTTGCCCAGCGCTCAGATTTTGTTCACGACACGAGGTCGAGGAAGCTTAGCTGCTTAGTTACTAACAGCGTTTCTGATTGGTCGATAGTACGCTGAAGGTGTTTCTCTGACCAATCGAGAAAATGAAGTCATTTGTAGCAACGAGATAATGTATAAAAGCCAATGTGATTGGCTGAATATGTAAGCTTACGTAATACGTAGGGGTAATGAATATTAATTCACAACAAACTATTGTGTATACTGTGATTGATAGCTGGGTTACGATGCTCAAAATAGCGATTGTGTTCAATATTTTCGATCTAATTTTCCACAATTTTTGCGGGGATTTAACCAGTACTTGTTAATGATTTTATAATGAAACAGCAGGGCTGGCCGGCTAGGGCACCCACGGCAACTTCATTTAGGGGCACGGCAAGTGACTGCCGTCGGTAAAGGACATATTTTGAGGGCATTGCGGCAATGGGGGTGGGCACCCACGGCAATATGCCGTCGGTGCTGTGGGTTAATTCGAGGGCTGCTGTCTCATAATAGATAAAGAAAAGGAGTTTTAATCTATTTATGATCATGAATACCTGTTGCCCTTCTTTCCCATGTCAATTAATTTCTTCAAAGTTCAAATGATGCCTTTTCAATTAACTTGAATGTATAATCAGGACAGTGCTTTTTGGTGCATTAGGCATGTCTTTTGTTGACCTAATGATATGCAACATGACTGACTGTAGGACAATGCATGAATTTGACTTACTCCAGTTGAAATCAATATGCCCCTTATGGAAGACATGACCTTTATCTTCCACGCAGGGAGTGTGACTTTCAAATGAGGTTACCTGAATGGGTGACTTCATTTGAAATCTACGCCCCCTGTGTGGGAGGGTCATGTCCTCCATAGGGATGTATGGATTGCGACTGAAATAGCCCATTGCATGTATTTTGGAATGACAAGTCATTTGTGATAGGCTAAGATACCTGAATGAATGGATGAATGCCAAGGCATTGTGTCATATACTTCTGCCCTAATCCTAACCCTAACACTTTCTCTAATCCTACCATTAACCTTGAAAAATCCAGTCCCAGACTTAAACCATCAATGAACACAAAGCTGTCAGGGTTAGCATGGTATTAGGCTAAAAAAACCTAGGTCTCAAAGCCTCCTTGTGCGTCCATGTCAGCAGAAATGGCAAATTCATTTTTTTAATTAGTTTTTTGCTGTAAATTCATAAAATTCTGAGAAATATTTAGTAGAAAATTTTCTTTATTCGATACTCGCTTTTAGATATAAAATTGATATTTGTACTTCATATATGTAAATCAACGACAATTTTATGCTGTGTACTTTTGAAAACTGACATCTTAATTAAAAATTTAGTTTTTAAAAATCTTTAAAAATTATTTAAAAAAACATGCATTCCGCATTTGTTTGTGAAACTGCCCTGGATCTTCTGGTCCATGCTCGATCAAGTTTTTGCACCTGGGGCATATTTGTGAAGCCCTAAACAACAACAAAATTGACTTTTATAAAAAACATGTGTGCTAAAGGAATCTTTTTCTGCTTTGTCTGAAAGTAGCATAAAGGGTAGATACTTGTTTGCTAATATGAACTTGTTGACTGTCTTCTGCAGGTGGAGTTGCCAGGTCGTTTAACTCCATGAGAACTACCAGCCTTTTGGTCAAAAAAGAATTTTCATTATCAATTGGACCAATCAGCAACATTGTTAGAATAATTTAACCACACAAAAAAATTGGGGTGAATTATTTGCAAAACTCCATTCTGATTGGTGATTAAAATGAAGATATCATGTAATTGACCAATCAGAGGCAATGTTAGATCGGCAGGTAGTGCTCAGGGGTTTAAAATTATTATTTAGTTTTACATTTGCTCCCAGCTTGGAGATTATTTGAGTGCATTTAATGGCTGTGCATTCTGCCTACATTATCATCTTTATTTATTAATATTTCATGAATATATATAATTGCTTCATTCAGCTTGTACTAACCCATTATTTGCATTCAATTGTTGCTTCTCAGAGCTTATCTTGTAGATTTGTTGGAAAGCATATTTCTTGACTACATAGGCTTCAGACATGATAGTAGAATTTCCTATTTCTAATCCAATAAAGTAGTACTCACTGGGGATGTTTCAAAGTCCTTCTTTCTCAACACTATTGTTGTTGTGACGATCTTCTGTTTACCGCAGATGATACTGGTTGCTCAGCAACGCGGTTGTCAGTTCGTTTTGCCAGAAGATCTTCAAATACAATATCGTAGAATTCCGTCTAGAAGCATATATGCCTCTAAACGAGGTTTTTTTAACGAAAGATATGAAAGGCCAATACCCTTCTCAAAAACATTGCAATAGATTGATCTTACAAATATACATGTTTGTACAGCCGCCTTTATCAGTAATATAGTTGTTCAAACTCCAAATAACGTTTTTGTTGAGAGTGTCTGCCTCTTGTCTCTTGTGTCAAAAAAACCTCGTTTAGAGGCATATATATATGCTTGTAGACGGAATTTTACGGTATGCAAATACAGCGTGTCCCAAAAGTAACTTAACATTGTGAATTTGCTATATCTCAAGTATTTCCTACTTCATTCCAAAATGGAGAACATATTCACATAGATTGATCTTTTAGAATTATTCTGATACCAAAAACAACATTATTGATGACCCCTTGACCTTACTGTGCGACTGTACATATGTGTGTCTCAAACCCACAAAAGCAAGCTCATATGTTATTTGTTCAAGCACATGAATGATGTGCTTCCCTGAGCAATAGAGTTGGTTCACTCACTGCACACGGTACCGGTACATTTAGGTATGAGCATTCATGGATTACATGGACTAGCGTAAGCGTGACTGATGTTTTAAATTATAATTAGGATATATTGACAATATTAAACTTTACTTCAAAACAGTTGAAGTGAAGATGAATTTCCTATAGATCAACAGATTCAGATCATATGGTTCTTTGCCGAGACAAAGTCGGACAAACTCACTCAAGCAAAGTTTAAGGAACATTTTAATGTAAATTATGCACCCAGCCGAAATAAAATCCAGCAACTAGTGCAGAAATTCCTATCAACTGGATCTGTTCATGATCTACCTCGGGCAGGACGTGGAAGAACATGAAGATTGGCTACAAACATCGATGTCATAGCGGTGGCGAAAAGCCCAAGACGATCAGTACGTCGACTTTCAATGGAGATCAACGTACCGCGTACAACTGTTCATCGAATCCTCAGAAAAGACCTTAAAAGCAGTTTCCATATACAATCCAGATAAAAAAGAAAATGAAGATTACGCATTGAAAACAAACAAACAAACAATCAAACAAACACAGCAAAATTAAACAAACCAGATTTTAAACGATAACACGTTATATCGTGTTATCACGTCTCAAATGACAAGACTTATTTTGCGTTTATAAAAGTGGGTTTTACGGTACGGTAGATATCCGTTAATTTTGTGCCAAAGGGTCATAACCACATAGGCATGTTTGGTATCATAACATTTCTAAAAGAATTATCTACATACTGTGCAATTTTTGTAACACTATTAAACCCAACGCAAGTTATGGCAAATTCACAATGTTAAGTTACTTTTGGGACACCCGGTATATTGAGCTTGAAAATCGAAACATTTTGAAAATTTTACTGGAAATTTCAGATTTTTCAGAAAAAGAAAATTAGAAAGAAAATTAACAAAATGTAAAAGAAATGTAATGAAGTACGAAAAACCTAAATTAAACATTTAACCCGAGTAATTTATTGGTGTGTGGAAACAAACCAAAGTCTTGCAGGGCCATGTAGTGTACAGAGGGTGGATGTATAAAGGTCCAATACATATATGCTTACTAAATGAAGAGATTTCATACTTCTAGTCCAATAAAACAGTTCTCACTGTGGACGTTTCGAAGTCTTGCAGACTTCTTTCTCAACACTGATGTTGTTGTGATGATCTTCTGTTTACCGATGATGATGCAGGTTGCTTAGCAACGCGGTTGCCAGTGGATTTTCCAAGAAGATCGTCAAATGCGTGAGTAAGATTGTATTGCCCCCCGTCCCTGTTCATGATGTTGTCTTGCTTCCTGCTCTGAATTTGACGCATTTGACGATCTTCTTGGAAAACCAACTGGCAACCGCGTTGCTAAGCAACCTGTATCATCAGCGGTAAACAGAAGATCATCACAACAACATCAGTGTTGAGAAAGAAGTCTGCAAGACTTCGAAGCGTCCACAGTGAGTACTGTTTTATTGGACTAGAAATATGAAATCTCTTCATTTATTTATCAACGACAGTCCTGAGGAAAATGTTCAGTTATATGCTTACTATAAAACCATCATTTCCACAAACCACATCAGTTACAAACCATTGTAGGAGGGCAAGAACATCTTAATTATGTGCACAGTCAACAGCTGCCATTTGTATTATGTTACAATGAATACTTCTAGTGTGCCGAACAAAGAATGCATTTGCATGAAGCAGCTATGCATTTTGATTCCACTTAAGATGTTATTGCACTCATACAACAATATATAATACTGGCTTCATATAAACCATAACCCTACCCAATCCCACACACTGGGTACCTCAACTGGGATGGGGTCAGTGCAAGGTATTCACACCTCCTTCACTCTGATTTCCACTGACTTCTCCGCATGGAGGTCTGAGCTGTAAGGCATGGACAGGGCGAGGGCACACAGAAACCAAAATTACTAATAAAATATCACTTCGTACCATTCCTGACATGAAGATAAGACATAAACAAAATATATATTTGGTGCATATGTGTAAATTTTGAGCACATTTGGAGGTGTAAAATAACCAGATTTGTGACTAAATGGCTCATGGGCATTTTGCCTGTAGTTCACAAAGGAAGAAACCAGGTGCTAGACTAAATCCTCTTGTCCTCGATACTCATGCACAGCCATGATTATTGGCCATGTGTGATTAGTTACGAGAGATGGCCGTGGGACTCGGGCTATTTGAGTGCCCTGGAATTCACTTATGGATGGCTTTCATGGCCCTCTAAGAAGGAAGGAACATAGAGGGCCATGGTTTCGGGCTAGGATGGGGCAAGAGGGGGCAACACAGAGGGCACCTCAACCAAAACCATACCTTGAAAACATTTTTACTACTAAAGATGTGATACTTCATTGGTAGTAATTATATGAGTAATAGTTCAATTTTTTGAAAAAGAAATTATATATATTTATTCGCATCGTATATTTAACGTAATATTGTTCAACATTTGTTATTTTTGTGTATTTTTCAATCCTTGTAGATGCTCTTGTTCAATCCCAGCAAGCCGTTTTCAAGGACGGGGAGCACTCCCACAGCCGATGTGGAACTGATGATTGAATGCGCTGTAGCGTGTTTTCGCATCCGTGCCAGTAACTCAGACCATTTCCAAGCGTGTTTATCACGCAATGCCCCACCCCATTTTCACCTGGTGCTAGTACGAGCCCTCCACACAATAGTAACTAAGGTATGTAATTCTTTATTTTACATTTATTTGTTTAATTAACATCTAAGGTTAATCCATACAGTGATTTGCATCAATATTTGCATAAATATTTTTGAACTACACAAAAATTGTTTAGAATTTCAACCAATATGTGTTAGAGTAGCATAAGCCTGCAAAAAAATTATCATAATTTCTGCAAGAATCGTCTTCTTCATCAAACAAAAGCTGATATCGAATTTCAATGTATGGTTGCACTGGAACGAGCAGCAATAGAACTCTTCAATGTTGAGCTTGCCTTGCATCTCTTGATTTTATAATCAAAATTACCGGTATCATTTTGATTTCTTTTCTCTTTTGATTTTCAGACAAACATGAAGTGGTGGCCTAAGATAGACAGATTGTACAATATGGCAGAGGATTTACGAACGCTTTTTTCAGAAGTCCAGAGTAAAGTAACAAGTCATTGTCAAGGAGCTCTAAGAGGATCAACTCCGGTAAGTCCTAAAAAGTGTTAATTTGCCACAAGGGGCCAAAGAAATTAGGTTAGAGTTTTTGTTGTTGTTTGTTTGAACTGTCTTATTCCCGAAATGACACAGTTTTGCTATTGGTCATTTCAGTGATGAAAAAGTGTAAGGGATGACCAAGTTATGGCAAACAGAGAATTTGTTTTTATGCCTAATTAAGTAACTTGTTCATAGCATTTTTGCACAGAAGAATATTATACTTGAAACTTCATAGTGACTCTAGTTAGGGTTGTTGTTGACAAGGCTGTTATCGACAAAGCAATTTTCTGATTGTCGACAAGCATGGACTAGTCATTAAAAATATTAGAGATAAGCTTAAGATTACAATTATTTACCATTAAATAAATAAAAAAAGTAATAATTGAGCTCAAGATGACAATGATCGGGTGGATTAATAGACTTTATTTGTAATGGTAAGTTACTGATATGATTACGTGTAATTGACAGTAATATTTTGATGTAAATAAACGATGCATTAAGTGGTCAACATCAGAACTTGAGATTTGACGATTGCCAACAATGAAAATTCTACTCAACAACAGCCATACTCCTAGTAGACTTCTATAGTGCTTAATTGCCTAGCCCCATGATTTAATGAGCATTTATGTAAATAAGCTCATTAGTTAATATAAGGAGATATCCAAATCAGGTGGCTGCTAGACTGCATAATGCAGTAAGATGATAACATGATGTATTGAACATGAAATCCCAATCAAAACATATTGTATGATAATAATACATGTAGGCCCAATATAGGCCTGTAAGATTATTGAACAGGAAATCCCAATCAAAAATATTGTATGATAATAATACATGTAGGCCCAATATGTAGAGGCCTGTAAAATGATAACATAATGTATTGAACATGAAATCCCAATCAAAAAATATTGTATGATAATAATACATATAGGCCAATATGTATAGGCCTGTAAAATGATAACATGATGTATTGAATATGAAATCCCAATCAAAAAATATTGTATGATAATAATACATGTAGGCCCAATATGTAGAGGCCTGTAAAATGATAACATAATGTATTGAACATGAAATCCCAATCAAAAAATATTGTATGATAATAATATTACATATAGGCCAATATGTATAGGCCTGTAAAATGATAACATGATGTATTGAATATGAAATCCCAAATCAAAAATATTGTATGATAATAATATGAAAAGAGATAATAACAAAAAAATAAAGGCAATTTGCCTCACCTCTTTGAGGTTAAAGATTAAAAAAAAAGACTGCATAATACAGTAGAAGTTATTAGAAACCCTTTGAATTAAATTTCAAGAAAAATGCCTCAAAATGTCCCACAAACTATGCATTATATTTTCAGGCAAAATTTTGGCAAAAATGTATGTTCATGAGCACTTTCAGTCATTTTAGCTCATTAATTTACTACATTGATTATTGCTTGAAACAATAAAAAGAAGTGGAATTGAAAATCAGTGTTTTAAGAAAATTGTATGACTGGTTAGCTTCAAACAGCAGCTCTATTAAACAGTTGATGAATATTTAAAATATTCTGAAAGCGAGGAAATAACACTCCATTTGCCTTGATTGATCTTTGTCTTATTTGTATTTCTTGTACAGGGTTTAATAACACTGACCAAGCATAAAATGCCAGGTGTATGGAGGGCCAACAAGGACCGGTCTAACGATGAATCCGCAACTCTGCTTCTATGGCTGGTCAGATTAGTCCACGCTGACCCTAAACTTATGCTGCATGTAAGATACAGTTTTATTTACTCAATCTTCTTTATTAGCCAAAAGAAGAAAAACATACAACCCCAAGATCAACTAAGATCATCTCAGGCAAGGAAGACACAGCTATTCCATTTGAAATCCACACTACCCTTGTGGAAGATTTTGGAAATGTCTTCCACAGGGGGAGTATGAATTTTAAATGGAATTAACACATTAGGCAGCTCCATTTGAATTTCATACACCCTCTGAGAAAGATTCAACCTAAATCTTCCACAGAGGGAGGGTGAGTTTAGCAAAGTTTCACTGCAGATCCAGGAAGTAAGTGTAATAGATGGCGCTAAAGCCAACCATTAGCTGAAATGCAGATTTTGTAGAAGATAATTGTGCAGATTCCGTACTGTATATCTGCAAACAATGACTAATTGGTGCAAGTTCAAATGCTAACATGTTTGTAACTTTTCTTTTTGACCCACAGAACCCAGACCGTGCTGGCCACGAGATACAGAGCAGCACATGGGGTTTAGTAATGGGTCTAGTCTCCATTATGTGTCAGTACAGCTCACTGCCCGATGTCTCACACGAGGCCATGAGGGCGCTTATCACGTTACATCAGCCAGAAAACGTAGAGCTGTGGAATAGAGAAGCTCCAATCGCTACATTTTGGGACGTCAGGTTAGTGGTAGTGAATTATAGTCGGTGAATCATGGGCATTGCTACCCCTATGGCAGACACAGGGAGTGTGGATTTGAAATGGGGGTTACCTGAATGGGTGACTCTGTTTGAAAGCTACACCCCCTGTGTGGGAGATTAAGGTCATGTCCTCCATAGGGTGTTTGGATTTCAACTGGAATAGCCCATTGGTATTAACTCATTTCAACAGGGAACATATTGTTTAATTTACATCGTTGTAAATCAGAAGTAATTAGAATATTCTAAAAAGGACCCAGCATTGGGTTATTTCATTTAAAATCAACACTACCCCTGTGGAAGATTTTGGAAATATCTTCCACAGAGGGAGTATGAATTTAAATAGAATTAGCACATTAGGCAGCTCCGTTTGAATTTCATACACCCTCTGAGAAAGATTCAACTTCAATCTTCCTCTGAGGGAGAGTGAGTTTCAAATGGAGCTGCTAATGTGTTAATTCCATTTGAAATTCATACTCCCCCTGTGGAAGATACTTCCAAAATCTTCCACAGGGGTAGTGTTGATTTTAAATGGAATAGCCATTGGATTGAGACATTACATATTACTGTGGTGCTGTACAAATGATTAGTTTTTCCTTCAAACCGGCAACTTTTGGATATTTAGTCTGACGCCTTTACCATGAGTACTGAGTGTAAGATTGAATCTGTAAATCTTTGGTTCAGTCTTTGTTCATCGCATTCCAAGCGGATTGCACCAGAATGTTATTTTTGTAAATGATTTCCAAACCGTGTTAAATCCACAACCACATGTTTCTCATTTACTTGTGTGATACAATCACAATTACTTTGACAAGTTTGACATTAGCAACAATGAGTTGTACCGCTAACAAGCTATTACTTACCACAACAATGCTGGTTAACAATATGTAGGCTATTGTTCTCATTAGGGAATCAAAGGCCTTACACATTATTGTTACTAATGATGCATCCAACTGAAATTATAAATAATACATATAACATCACAACCCATTGCAATATCGCGCAGGTAAATCAGAAACATTTGTTTATGGACTTAACACGGTTAGGAAATTAGCTCTTCAAATACAGGTCATGTGACTTGTCATTCTGTTAAAAAAAAACGAAGTAGAATCGAGTCTCACCATTGTCACTTTGTCACTCCAGTTCTCAGGTGCTCTTTCGTGTGTCCCAGAAACTAGTGACACATCAAATTGTCAACAGTACTGAGGTGCTCCAGTGGCTCGGAGAAGTCTTGACGTTACGTAATCGCTTCCTCAACAAATACAAAGATCACGCCACCGTTGACGCCAATATACCTCGCACAAGAGATGCGCAGAACAAGCTAGAGGTAGGTTTAAAATATTTGTCGTTGGGCACAAAAACCTCCTATGTGCCTTGTGGCCCCTGAACATGTTTAAAACAAAACTGCCAACAGGTTACATATAGGAGGTTTTGCTTTAAACATGTTCAGGGGCCAATGACAAATAGGAGGTTTTTCCTGCCCAACGACGTGGTGCTTATTTGTTGGTGTTAATTTTGACCTTTACAGAATCATTTCAAAATGAGGTTCTGCTGGTAAAGTGTGTGTTGTGTGTGCGACGGTGCATACGCCTTTCATACGCATAAGCTTTAATTACCGCATACACTTTACAAAAGCCTTCTGGCATGTTGCTAGAAAAGTGTGAAAAACAAAAATGCACTACTTGCACATGCATTTGCAGGAAGAACCTCATTTTGGTAGCAAGATGGCGGATCTGTGTAAAGTGTCAATTGATGTTGTATCACTATTGTTGTTGTGTCAGTACTGTTGTTGATGTTGTTGTTGTTACTGATGTCTTGGTGACCCTGTGTTGTCTCACTGTTGACAATTTTGTTAATTTTTATTTTCTCACCTGTATGATAACTACAGTATAAAAAGTGAAGTAAATAGAAAATATGCCTTGTTTATTTATATTGCACTATGCCATAACCCACTAGAATTCTGCACTCTTTATAGAATACTGCTGGCCACTGTGACCCAAAAAAACACCCCATAACTCATCACTTTTAAGTGATTAAACACACTTCTAAATAATCCACCACTATCTAAAAAAACTTCTTTTCAGTTGTAGTTTGCTTCTCTTATTTTTCTAAGTAAATCTTAGATTTCAAATGTCCATACAAACGTTACTCATCCTTTTAATGAAGAATTGAACTTTTGTTCACAACACATAAAGTTGCTCACCTGAAATTTTCGGTTGTTAAAACTACAACCTTCTTCAGCAGAATGATCCAGTTTGTTGATCGATTTGACGACTCTTGACTTGTGACGTCAGAACTGGATCGTAGACTTGCTAAGTTGTAGCGCCCCCTGTCCTTATTCAAAGAAAGTTGGTTGGCCCGGATATGGATGGCCTCTTTGACTCCTCTTTCGAAGTACCGTGGTCAGCGTTCGAAATTTTGGTTGTCCGTTCGCCCGGGACAACTAAAAAAGTCACCGGACAACCAAGAATACTGATTCGGTTGTCCACCGGACAACCATAAATCTGTAGCCTTTGTCACCGTTGTAGGCCTACAGACAACCAAAAACTTGAGACGGACAACCAGAAATTGTAATTGGGTTGTCCGTGGGACATTTATTTTTCCTTAATTCGAACACTGACAGTGGTTCTCTGTCATCACATGGACCTAGAGAAAGTGCAAATCCTCGACAGAGAACCGCGGTACTTCGAAAGAGGAGTCAAAGAGGCCATCCACATCCGGGCCTACCAACCTTCTTTGAATAAGGACAGGGGGGCGCTACAACTTAACAAGAGTCTACGATCCAGTTCTGACGTCACAAGTCAAGAGTCGCCAAATCGATCAACGAACTGGATCATTCTGCTGAAGAAGGTTGTAGTCTTAACAACCGAAAATTTCAGGTGAGCAACTTTATGTGTTGTGAACAAAAGTTCAATTCTTCATTAATTTGATTACCATCACAGATGAACTTTCATGATAGTTACTCATCCTTGTATTTTCCTGTTCAATTATTCCCACTTACTTCCAGCTGGGCAATAACTTTTTCAAATACAACTTCGAGGTGTGTATTTCTTTTTTTGCTGGTTGCTGTATTATTCATGTATCATTTTTGTTCATTTTAATGTGTCTATGCAGTATTATCTATGTTTGTATGATAATGGTTAGAAGTTAATGAGCCAACTATCCTTGGCTGTGGTTGTTTTTCTTTGTTGCCTTAAAGCCAGTGGCCTGTAACCAGTGCCGCTGAGAGCCATTACAGGCGGGGGTAAATGAACACACGGGTCCCTGAGGTCTCTTTTCATTGCTTTTATGGGGCCCATTAAGGTATGCATTCTTAATTTTTACGGGCCCCTAGAACCCCGGGCCCGGGGATAACGCACCCCCTTAACCCCCCTTGTCGGCGGCACTGCCTTAACACAGCACCCATGTGTAGCGAAAGCACTAGTCACGCCCACATCACATGTTACCTGGCAACTATCTAGCCATAGTCGTCCCATCCAATAGTTCTGGTGTCAACGTGGGCAGATATTAATGTTATTGCTGTCTGCTGGATAAGTTTCAAATGATGAGCTTATCGCATTGATGTAGCATCATAGGGTTATGTGGGGGGGGGGGCATGTAATTGATTTGCAAATTTAGAAAATCCCATAGGAAAATGGCCAAAAATGGCTTGAGCCCCCTATTAGTCCCAGTACCCCCCCCCCCCCCATATCATGGTCGGTTCACCCCTAATAGGATGACTCAGGCTACGCCACTGGCTTAGCTGGTGAATACCAAAGAGAACAATGCAAATGTGAAAACAAAGTGCTTGCTAGGTTCTGATCTCCTCCTCTTCTTCTTCCAAAAGAAGTTCGCTCCTGGCGTATATTGGTATTTTTCTGCAGTAGATTCTTGTGTAACATGATTGAATCAAACATAAAAGTGGAAGTGGAACTTAAGATGTTGGCCAAACAAAATAAAGAAGGAAAAATAAATCAGCTACTTGCTCAAAATTAAAACCCAATTATATTTTATAGCAAAAAAACTATTCAGTATTTTTGTTCCTTTTATGTTGTTCAATGTCATCACTTTTGTTATAGCTTTTTTGTGCCACGATTGTAGATGTAAAATTACAAAATTGATGCTGACTTTGTACCCACAGATTTTATTTTCAAAGAAACTTGGTGGGGACTCTATCCCTGTTGCATGCTTGATATAACTGTAGTAATCACAGGTCTTTGCGAAAATGAGCTGTAAAAAGTTTTCTTGAATTTAAAAAAAAAATTGGAAGTATGGGTATCAACAATTATCTATCAGAGTGCTAATAGCTTCAAACCCTGGGTATATGAAGATAATGGTTATGTAGATTATACCAACATACAGCTAAACTCTTTTCATAATACATTAAGGCAAAGTGGTGCAGCGGTATGGGATCTGACTCTTGATTGGAAGGTTGCGGGTTCAAACCCCAGAAGGGCCATCGTGTTGTGCACTTTGACAAGGTCCTTAACCTTCCTCGTCTCACCCCTCCCAATGTTAGGAGGTTAACTAAAATAGACACCATTATGGACCACAATGACCTCATCCAAATGGCATAGTTTAATAACCTCAATTAAACAATCATAACACAAAATTTGACCTCAAGTTGCAGAGTATGAGTTTTTGTACCCAAATTGTCAAAGGTCATTCAATGAAAGTAGAAATGTATTGGGGTTAAAGAACTGTGTCCTAGACATATGAGCTTGTTGTGGATCCTAGTGCATACTGAGGAGTGGTGAACCCCCACAACAAGTCAATTCAGCAGAGCGTGTCCCAAATGCTAAAGAGGGAGATAAGCCTTGCAGCATGTGAGCATTGCTCCAGCATCATCTTTACCTTAGTGCATTAAGTTTCAACAAAACTTGCATTAAGGGGTGGGGTATGAACGTTTGGACAGTATTTATTATGGGACATTAGAGCACATCAGACATATCGAATTGCATTCAGAATACGAAGAATGACCTTCTGATATCAAATAATTTTGATTTTTTGAAATTCGCAATGTAATACACATTTTATGGCAAATCATTAAAAATTGATATTTTTGAAGTAAACTTTATAAATCTGATGATTTATACTTAAAGTGTATGTAGATGGGATGAAAAGCCGACGATCAATTGAAAATTTTGACCTTTCATATTGAAGATATGGATTTTTTCCCCAAAAGACCTGTCGGCTTTTCCTTCCAGCTACATACACTTTAAGACTATAGGCCTCATTAAATTTATAAAATTTACTTCGAGGACTGTTATATCTCCAAAATGTGAAAAATATCAAATTTCAATAATTTGTCATAAAATTTGTATTATATCGTGAATTTCATAAAATGAAAATTATTTGATATCAGAAAGACATTCTTCGTATTCAGAATGAAATTCGATAGGTCTGATGTGCTCTCATGTCCCACAAAAAATGCTGTCGAAACGCTCAAAGCGCTCATTCCAGTTCCAGTTCCAGTTAAATGACTTGGTATTTTTGCTTGACAAAATCAAGTGAATTTTTACTCACTGCAATATTTTGTCCTTGGGAGGACTTCATCAGGTATGATGACTGATATGGTCATCTGATCCACTGTCCCGGGAAACTGGTTTCCGGTGTTCTTCAGTCTACCTAAATAGTCTGTAAAAGCCGATTTCTTACGCCATGTGTAGATCCGCATTTAAAGACTGTTAGAGAGACTAAAGAACACCAGAAACTAGTTTCCGGAAAGTGGATCAGATGACCATATGTGAAGGATGAAATAGTGTAGTGAGTAAAAATTGACTTGGTTATATCAAGCGGCAATGCCATGTTTTTAAAAATTGAATCAACAAACCTGATGACCTTATTCAACAAAACTTGCATTGAGTATCAGTAGTATTATTGTTCTTTGTGTCCTATCATTTCACATAATGGTTGGTGCTTTTTGTGCAGTGGATGTGTTATCAGGGGCGGACTGGTGTTTGTAGGCAGCAGTGACAAATATAAAGAGACCGGCCCTTTTTCTGAAATATGGAGTGTAGCGTCTAATCTGTACCTCAATTTCGCTAAATTGTTGATCCAAATTTTGTTTGTTCGTCAGGACGCTCAAGAAATAATAGAATTTAAAAATTGTGTGTGTGGTGGTGGGTGGGGGGAGTGGGGTAAATTACTAGTAAATACTATTTATTTAATTTGTTGTTATTAATTTGCGCACCCAGCTAGCTTTTCCTTTTCCCTGAGCGGCCCAGAACCAAGCGGCCAATGTGGCGATCACTACAAGACCACAGTGGTTAGTCCGCCCCTGGTGTGAATCATATGGATAATAATAATAATAATAATGTGAATTTATAATGCACAACATCTCCACCAAATTAATGGCGCTCAAGGTGGATATAGAGATGAATATGGAAATGTACAATTCTGGGGATATCATTTGTTGAAGGTCTTGCAGTTCCTGGTCCGATCCCCTTTTCTTTAACTGGTGACTGGTGGTCATTCCTCCATATGTTTCCATTGGCAGTGATGGAGAGCAATGCAGGATTTGTGCTATCATATTAATGTTGAAAATTTACAATGATATTACGCGTATAGTTTAAGTCATATAAGCGGGTCATCCAATGTGAACTTGATTGTCTTTTTCAGTGTGCATTCTTCATGAATCTATGGAACGTTGACCAGGAAGCTGTGTTGACGGCTCTGTCCTGCTTTGGTCAGTTATGTGAGGAGGCCGAGATCTGTTGTGGCTCAGATGACCTGACCCTGATGCAGGTGGTACCTAACTATAATGTGTATGCTGACCTAGCAGCAGCAGCTAGAGTAGGACCACAAGGTAAGGCTGGTTTAAGGGTACTGGTACCTACAATCCCGATCATAATTGTTTGAACACTTTAACATGGGTACTTCAAATATGCCCCCATTCTCCCGATCAATGTTGTTGGTTGTTTTTTTGGTCATGCACCCCTAGAAACATCCAACATTGATTAGTGGGGCAGGGGGAGGGTTGTAGTAGTAGGAAATGGTTCAGACTTCATGTCAATGAAAGCGAAATTGTAATATGTCAAGTATATCAGAAATACGGTCTCAAACAGTCCTACTTTGACACAAGGTCATGTGTCATATGGTGGGGCACATTTGTGTTACAAGCACTGATTTTGATAATTTGTCCTCCTTTTCACTTAAATTGTTACATGTCTAAAACTATACATCTCACACCAACAAAACTATACATTTTTGGAAAGCTCATGTTCCAAGGAATCCAACTATGCTAAAATGAAGTTGGTATACAGGGTGCATGCTTGCTGGGAACTTGCGCCGAGGGGTCGCGCTAACCATGCTTTCTGCGCAGACAGCGATATTTTTAAGTTTGAAGCGATATATTCATTTTTGCATATCAGTTCAGGGGTTTTCATGGCAGAGAAAATGAAAACATGTGAAAGAAAAATAAAAGCTTCGATCTCCAATATTTACGGTCCGTCCAGAAATTATGTAACATAAAATGCAATGTAACATAAATGTTGAATTGAAGTCGCCGTAGCATTGTAACATAATTTAAAAATAGAAATAAAATACACACCACCGGCATAATTACACAGATTGCGATATTGTCTAGAATCACTGCTGATGAATTATTGCAGTACTGAATGATGACACACGTACGTGAGTTGGTAATTTCTAATTCTAGGGATCGGAAAGAAATGCTTTGTGGGTGGTGTGTAGAGATATGCCATCAGTGAAATACGACACAATGATCGGCAAAAAGAAAAAAAAAATGACAAAAATTTGCCCTTGAATTATGTTTTATAGTCATAATACTCCAGTAATCCAATAAATATCATAATATTTGGCCTAAATTTGAACTCATTTGCAATGAAATGTCATTTTTTATTGAGTAAAGCATTGCTTCCATGTGGTGCCAATGGTGTTGAATTCTGCACTTTGCCGAAGTTGAACTGCATTTTGTGGAATTCGGCGAACTTTTATGGCATAAAGCAACACTTTTATAGTAAGTAAACTGCTCGGGAACTTTCAAGCGAGATAGTTGGTTACAGGCGAGAATCGTGTCGTGAAAAGCGAGATCACATTTTTGCTGGGCTAAACAACTATTATACCAATGGTACCGGTAACACATCATTATAGCCAAAATCACAAAATCTGATACTGATACATATAAAAATGGTACATTCAATACTTGACAGATTAGACAACCCCTCGTTTTAGGATTTGAGCGCATATTTTTAACACTTTCAGGGGGTTCAGGGGTTCTGAGAACCCCTGGTTTTAAAACCTAGTGCTACCCCTGATTCTCAGTGAGTTTGTAAACATGATTAGATCAAATTAATAGCTAAATAAGAATAATGAATGATCAAGCTTTCATTTGAGGTATGATTTGCAAGTATAGCACACAATTTGGTAATGATATAATTTAAAATTCAAAAAGATGCCATGTCTCCCATAGAGAATGCATATACTCCTCCACCGCTTATCCTCCACCGCTTATCCACCAGGTTTATCTTCATTAACATTTTGGAATTTTTCACTAATTAAACAAATTGGCATTCCAAATTGAGAAACATATTTGAAAATTAGAATAATCAGGCTGTATAATGAGCCCAAACTTGATGCAATTGGACCAAGAATAGCCCTGTGACAACAAGTTAAATCATTAAGAGGAGAGAAAAATGTAACATCACCAGGTATTTCAGGGTCCCACAATAAGACGCATGACCACAAATGTTCGAACTATCTATGTCTGGGATTGTAACTTGTGGATCAGATGACCTGACCCTGAAGCAGGTGGTACCTAACTATAATATGGATGTTGACCTAGCAGCAGCAGCTAGAGTAGGACCACAAGGTAAGGCTGGTTTAAATGTACTGATATCTTGCTTGTGCTGTAAGGGACAATAAGAGGTATCCCCCCCCCCCCAAAAAAAACAAAACAACAACAACAACAACAACAACAAAACTAATGTCACACCTCAATTTCATACTCAAAAGCACCACAGTTGACTAAGTTAAAACAAAAAAAACATATGGGTGATGTAATTGAAGTAGGGTGCTACTATTGAAGAAAAAGTTGATAAATCTAATGTTTGGAGTAACAACCCTATGTATGCAACATTACTTCCTTTCCTGATTAGTACTCCCTGTTGGCTTTTTTAACCTACATGTATACCCCTTCCAGAGCATGAGAGTGGGTAGATATGATTTTAAAAACATGTTATTGGTATTTCTTTGCTTACAGAGAAGAGAGCGATGATGAAACACATCTTTGCACACTTGAAGAGAATAGAATTCATCACACAAGGAAATAGCCAGGTAACCATAATAGTGGAATGTTATTTTATTTTATTTTATTAGTTCTTATTTTGCCTGGGGAAACCCCATCAGTGCAAGCACTGTTTTTCAGGGGTGCCCAGGGGTCAAACAAAATACATCAAAATCTTTTAAAAACACTTGCATTGAAATTAAATATGAAATACAGATAATAAGATAGAATTGCACATGTATACAATATACGTAAAAATACATTTAAATACCCATGCCAGCTGGGATTACATTAGATGTACATAGTTATAGTGAAGGAGCATTTTAAATATCAAAATTGCACAAAGAAAAGTAATGAACTAAAATGGTGTTATGAATATAAAATATGCTTGAATGCTCCGAGACTTATTGGAAGGGATTTTTTGCTATTTGAGGTAATTCATTAAAAGACGCCATCCCTCTTGAAATCAATTTGCGTTTGTCAGAATTATTTTTGCATGAAGGGGGGACCAGATTTATGAACATGATTAAAATTATTGCACAGGTTGGAAGGAAGACTGCATGTAAGACTTTTGAAAACCATGACATTCAAATGAATGGAGCAACGATCATGAAGCTTTTGCCACCCAAGGGTGCAAAGCAAAACGTTGGTAGGATACCTACGAGGAAGACCGAGAATTATCTTACCAGCTTCATTTTGAAGTTTGTCAATTTTGGAAAGATAAGTCTTGCATGCATTCCCCCATACAACATCACAATAGTCGAAATGAGGGACAATAAGTGATTTAAAAAGCAAATTCAGTGTGTGTTGCAGGAGGATATTGCAAACACGCCTATGCAAACCGCTACGTTTGTTTATTTTTAAGGCCAATTTATCGGTGTTAACACTCCAAGTGCGAGAGTGGTCTAACCAAATGCCAAGATATTTAAAACAATTTACATTTTCGATGGGGTCGTTTTTGATATAAACATTGAGACACTCTTCGGTCCTGCCTAATTTGTGTTGAGTTGCAAACAACATGGATTTTTTTTTTTTTTGACATTCAAAGTGAGGTTGTTATTCTGCAACCATTTGGAAATATGATCCAGCTCTGAATTAAGAGTTCTATTAATCGACATGAATGACTGAAAACATTCATCAATTAGTTCTATTAATCCCTTCGACTGATTTACCCTTTACAAAAATGGCTGTATCATCAGCATATAAATAGACCTTGGAATCAGTGGTTAGAGAGGTCATTTATATAGATTGTAAAAAGCAGGGGGCCAAGGATTGACCCCTGAGGGACGCCAAAATTTATGGGAGCCTTGGTAGAGTAATGATCTCCCACCTTGGTTATTTGGAAACGATTATTTAAATACGATGAGAACCAGTCAAGTTCTACGCCATGCATTCCTACACTCTGAAGCTTTTCAACAAGAACATTATGATGGACCTTTTTAAGGTCCAGAAAGACAGCACCTGTAAAATGACCTGAGCTCATATTATCAAGCAAATAATCACAGACGTTTGTGTAGAATGCTTTGGCCTAAATCCTGACTTGTTCGAAGACAAAATATTATTACTATCAACAAAGTTGTATAATTGGGTGTGAACAAGATTTCAAAGATTTTCATGCAAGCAGGTATAACAGAGATTGGTCTATAATTGCTAGTATCAAGGGGATACCCCTCCTTGAAGATCGGTGACACACGACTTACTTTCCATGCAGAGGGAACAATACCGGTTGCCAGACTTAGGTTCGTGATATATAAGCCAGTGGTTTAGCCAGATATTCATAACCAACCTTGAGGAGTTTCGGCTGATGTTATCAAGGCCAGTGGCCTTACCATCAGCAAGGTTTTTGAGAAGTTTATAAACATCCTCCTCAGTTATTCTGGAAAAACAGAACTGTCTAGCTTCCGATGATGCACCTATGCATGGATGATCCTCAAGGACTGGGTCAGCCTGGATGGCTTCAGCGAGCTCCTTGCCTATGTTGGAAAAAAAGCTGTTAAACTCATTGGCAATTATCTCACCATCATTAATTACTGCATCTTTGACATTTAAGCTATTTATCGGTTTATGTTGAGAAGCAGGAATCACTGTCTTAATGGTTTTCCATAGTTTACGAGAATCTGTACCAGCTTCCCTAATTGAGGTCTCAAAATATTCCCTTTTTAGCTTGGTAGCTAAATTGTTGACCTTATTTCGTATTGCTTTATAAGCTGCCCAATCATTCTCAGACTTAGTTTTATGAGCCTTGGATTTTAAGTTCTGAAGATCTTTTCTGAGGTGAAGATACTCTTCATTAAACCAAGGAGGAGGTTTGTTTGGGATCTCAATCTGCTTAAAGGGCGCATGACTATCACAAACTGGAATAAAAAGGCCTTCAAAAATATTCCAAGCTAAATCCGGGTTATCCGAAACCTCAATTTTACCACAGGGTATATGTTTTAGGTCATTTATGAATGCACTAGCATCAAAGGAACGATATGATCTTGCTTTAATATTGCGAGAAGGACCCTTCACAAGCTTCAGTGATTTTGTCACAGCAAACACAAGCGAATGATCACTATCAGTGTTGTAGTCAAGACCTCTATGTCCGAGACCGAGACGGAGACCAAGACCTGCCCGTCCGAGATCGAGACCGAGACCAAACCTTCCGAGACCAAGACCACCCCTTCCGAGACCGAGACCTCTAAGTTCCGAGACCAAGACCGAGACCGAGACCTTGGTTTAATCCCGGGGGATATTCAAGTTTGGTTTGGGTAGGGGTACTGGTGTGCCGCTGAGAATTTGAAAGAGAACCCATCATTGTACCAACTTTTCAAGAAATTTGGACCCTCAGTTTAACACTATTTGTCTTAATTTTTACAATTTTTCCTCCAAATTTTGAGAAAATTTCATAAATGTTGGCTACAGTGGAGGCAAAATTAGGCTAGTGTGTAAAGGGACAAGTGCGTGAAGCAATTGAGCAATTTTACCATATTTGGGCCCAAAACACAGTGTTTTTCGTGCTGAAAAGAAGATGCACACTGCACAGGGCAACTATTTGTTCATATATTATGCTTTTGTGGAGAATAATCCCCTTGCAAAAGTTTAGTGGGACCCTCGCTTCCGCCATCTGCCAACCTATGTTTAATCATGAACTGAAATTGGAAGCTCACATACGAACATGCTCACTTATGATTCATTTATAACTTTTTATAACTTTATAAAATGATTTCTGTATCTTTATTCTTAACAATTTCTTCAACATTCATTGAAATTTAGGGTAAGGAATAAAAATAATGAACAACAATAGAAAATCATATCTTTTTCTTCAGGTCTCGACAGGTCTCGACCAAAAAAACGCTCGAGACCGAGACTTTTGAGGTCCGAGACCGAGACTTTTGAGTTCGAGACCAAGACCTTGACATCCGAGACCGAGACACTGCAAAACCAGGTCTCGAGATGGTCTCGAGACCGAGACCTGGTCTCGAGACCTACAACACTGATCACTATATGGAAAAGTTATGACACCATTTTTACAAACATTTCTGGACGAGAGGTCCAGATATGGTCAATACATGTTTCAGAATATTGAGTCACACGGGTTGGACTTGTAATAATTTGAGTTAATTGATATGTATACATGATAGACCGAAGCTTTTTCCATTCGCATTCATTAGGCTTTAACATGTCGCAATTGAAATCACCAAGACATAGGATTTCGGCAGGTGTTCTTGATGCCACACTAAGTTCCCTAATTTCATCGAGAACCAATTCCAGGTTCTCAAAATATTCATTGCAAACTGAAGGCCCATACACGATGCCAATAAGGACCGGGCGGGTGTTAGGCAGGGTTAATTTCATCCATAGGGTTTCAACCTTATTTGGCTTAGGTTGAGACAAATGAATCAAATTTGTCTCAAGCCTGTTATGAATGTAGAACGCCACACCACCGTACCCATCCGCACGGTCATTACGAGACAGTAGTTGGGAATATACACCTCAGAGTCGTCTATGCCATCATGTAACCACGTTGCCGTGATGCCAATAATGTCAGGATCACTTTCAAGTACAATTAATTTAATTTTGTCTAATTTGTAGAAGAGTGACTGAATATTTAAATTGATAATTCTTAAACCTTTAATAGATTTTAAGTTAGCAGCGATAGAAAAAGAGTCGTGAATTCCTGGTGTATGGACATCCGGTTCTTCATCAAAGTATCGAGGAAGTTCATGTAGCAAGCAGCGGGGGCATGTCCAGTTTGTGATATTTTTATAATTGGTTAGGGATAGTCTACCACAAGTTAGGGCATGGCAGGGTTTCATGCAAGTGTCACATAAAACATAGCGATGGTTCTTTGCTACTGGACGTTCACAAGAAGCACATGGATTAGAAACAGGACCTGGATTTTCTTGAACATCATTGCTAAGAGTTACTTGTCTGTACGGATGATATAATGACTATGAGCTAGATGAATTTCCATAGTACAACATCGGTTGCTTTTTAGAACCCCCTAGTTTTAACAACAGTAACATTCCGCCTTGGCACTGGTGTAAATAGTAGGCCTACAGGTTCCTTGTTGAGTTTGTTCTGTGGCTCATCTGGTATCGCATTCACACATACGACATAGAAGCATAGAAGATGGAACAATAGACCATTGGTATACATGATTAGAACTGTGATCATTCAACTATGCATGTAATTCAGATTGAATGGAATTGTGTTCACTGGACCGTGACCTAGCTAGTTCACTCACTCACTGTGTGAAGTGGAGGCGAGGGCTGCTTACACGGCATAAAAGCCCATTCGCTCCGTTTTTCATAGGAATCATCGACAGAAATAGGCTTGGTGTTAAATTTGCCTTTTGCAAAATGGCGATGTGAATCTCAAATGTATTGTCATCCTTTGTCATACATTCCAGTGTATCTTCATTATCTTCTGCAGCAATAATTTCCACTTGTCCATTTTTTATGGTTACCTCTTCATCATTTTGTTTGACTGATGTCAATATTGTAGTTTGTAAGGAATTTAAACTCCTGGTATCAATTTCTAAATTGTAAATACTAAATTTGTCTCCTTCATCAATTTTCAGCATATTTTCCCCAAAGTTT
This sequence comes from Amphiura filiformis, assembly GCF_039555335.1. NCBI lineage: Eukaryota > Metazoa > Echinodermata > Ophiuroidea > Amphilepidida > Amphiuridae > Amphiura > Amphiura filiformis. The sequence goes on from NC_092638.1 coordinate 15,620,648, forward strand.
AATTTGCATTGGTGTTTGAGTACTTCCATTTGTCTATGCTAGAATTCAAACAGTAGTGTAATTATCTTACCCCAACTTGTATTGGGCAATTCCTTTTGAAACTGATATCTCAATGCTAGTTGAACTATATATATGTGACACGATCTGGTCCATGGGGGTCAAAGGAGGCATTTTTGAAAATTTAGTTATTATAATCATTACCTTCTACAAGCATTAGGCTATCATATACTGAAAACATCAAAGGTCTAGCATACTTGGTTCTAAAGTTACAAAGTTTTGTGGCGTCTTTTTTCTGATGTATTTTGTTGTTTTTCACCTCCATGTTTTAGCCTTTATCTCAATTTCAAATTGGCTGCCTTTGGCCCCCATGGACCAGATTGTGTCACATATGGTCACTTCAAGTGAAAGGTTTTGTGCATTGTATGTTGAAATCCAGCAGTAAACTGCAAAATGTTGTAATCCAGTTGGATATTGCCCAATTTGACCTGTGTATGGGACATTTTATATGGAAATCCAAATATGTCATATTTACATACCGGTAAATATCCCCTTTGGATGCCTGGAAGTTGCCTGGGGGAAGGGGGGTGGGGGTAAATGGAATAGTACATTATACATTCAGTCAGGTATATAGAAGTAACATGCTAACTCCTGATAATATAAACCTTTTCATATCAAAGTTTTCCGAAGATAGCTGCCGTTTGTGCATGAATGACCCAGTATAATAGAGCAAATACAGTAAATCCATGATACATTCCAATTTTGTAGGCATGGAGAGAAACCCACACAAGATGGCAGAATACAACCAAACAGTTAATCAGTCATGTGAGTAGTCACCGTAGCCGTGGTGATGATAATCAACTACAAGACAGTAAATCAGGGATACGAAGGAGAGCATCGCATCACAGTATACCACCTCAGGAACATGAACTAGAAGTAAGAGGATCATTTGATATTCTAAAGACCTCACAAAAAATAACGCAGCCGTTACAAATATGCCATAGCTTCAGAACTATTACAGTATTCGTCCGAGTATAGTCCCATGTTCGAGTATAGTCCCACCCCTCTTTTTTCAAAATATTCCAGAATTGTAAAATATATACATATATATATATTTTTTAAAGTTACTTTTTTTTTTTTGGTTTTAGAGTGTCCCTAGACCTTGAGCTAAATGCTAGGATCATTAAGTTTGAAAGCAATGAATGAGTTCTTTGGAAAATCCACAAGACGTGCTGTAAAATAACATTTACCAATACATATATTTTTCTAATGAAGAAATATCTCATTGTAAGCTATTACTGACTAATTAGTAAACAATGGGTAATGAAGTATCCTTTACACCCGAATGTGTCCAAGGCAGTAAAAACTAAATTGTTTGTGTTTTTATTCTGCAAAATGATAATTTGTATTCATGTCATACTTTCAAAATGAATTGAATTTGTATCCATTTTGAAATCATTAATAGAGTGTGACATGAACACAAATTATCACTTTGCCTATTAAAAAAACACAAACTTTTTTTTCTTTAAATAAGTCAACCATGAATGATCCTAGCATTTAGCTCTAGGTCCAGGGGCACTCCAAAACTTAAAAAATAAATAAATATTTTTTTTGAAATTCGAGTATAATCCCACTCCCCAATTTTGAAAAATTTTCACGTAAAAAGGAGGTGGGACTATACTGGGAAGAGTACAGTAATTGTGTTCACAATATTTTAACATAGATAGACAGGTGGTTTGTGTACATGTATTTTGATTCCCAATTCATCCAATTAGTGTGAATATGATTAAAAGTCCTGAAGCTATAGACATATTTGTAATGGCTGCGTCACTTTTTGTGAGGTCTTTATTAAAAAGGGGTGATTACTTTTATTGAGAAGTTTATTTTGAGTGGGAAAAAAGTGTTATGCGGTAATAGAAAAGATATGTCTCACCCATTATTTATGGTTTTTACTGCCTTGGACACATTCGTTTGTAAAGGATGCTTCATTACCCATTGTTTCCCAATTAGTCGGTAACAGCTTACAACATGATATTTCTTCATTAGAAATATATGTATTGGTAAATGTAAATGTTATTGTATAACACGTCTTGTGCATTTTCCAAAGAACTCATTCATTGCTTTCAAACTTAAGATATTTCTTTCTTAAACATATTCCCAACAAATACAAAACTATCCAGTTTTCTAGAATTTGTCATATAAATAAATTATCCTGTATGTAGTACATTGGCAGCCTTACAGGACACCAGAAACATCCAAGCTACTGTTCAACGTTAACCTTATTTTTGTGTTTTCTGTATGCTATTCACCAGGAGTGGCAAAACATGACGGGATTCTTGTGTGCCTTGGGAGGGGTCTGTCTCAAGTCAAGAACGCCAAGACTCAGGTATGTCATGCTGCACCTATCAGTGATACGAAGGGACTCCATGCCCTGCAACATTTTGTTTTTTCATCTTATATAACCTTGTAAATCATTCCAGGGTGTACGAACAGCCAGGCATGGAACTGTTTGTGCTTTGAATGATAAATGTCCATTTGGTGGCTTTGGTAAAATACTTGACTCTATGAAACAAGTTTGTTCGGCTTATAAAGGCGTAAAAAACATAACACTGTGTATTTATATAGAATGGCGTGCATGCTGTTGGACGCAGTGCTTATGCTAGTTGTACGTTGCATAATGCGTGACTGGCGCAGACTTATGTGTGTAACAAAACCTGAATAATTTCTGCCTATAAACCGAACAAACTTAAGTATGTAAATGCTTTGGTTTTATTATGCACTTACAACCTTTATGCTGGTTTCATACTTTCCTGCCGCTTTGCCGCTCTGATGATGATTTTGCTTCACTGCGCAGTCGCACCAGAAATCCTAGATGTGACCGATGGCAAGCTGATATATCAACCACTCCACCACTTTGCCCGAAGCGGCAGATCGCTAGGCATTGAATTCAAGTCAACTCAGGATACAATTTTTGGCGGTGCTGAGCAGCAACATAGCGTTTTTCAGAGTCATGCCGCTGTCACTCAGTGTCACACCGCAGCAGAAAGTATGAAACCAGCATTACTTCTGTTTAACCAATTGCTTTTGAACCCTACAGGTTAGAATCGGCCTATGATGTCCTACCAAGGACTAGTATAGCCTCCAATGGCCCCTCCACAGAACAACCTCCGTCATGGCCCATCAATGAGTTCATCGCTAGTCTCCTCAAGCTTCTTGTGTGTACTAATGAGAGACTGGGAGCGCAGATACGAGACTCTGTGAAAGAGATGATAGGATTTGAACTGGATCCAGCTTTGTATCATAATCTCTTTGAACAAATCAAGATCCATGTGGATAGGTTTTTTGACAGCAATGGACAGGTAAAGATTTGTTTGTTTGTTTGTTCGTTCATTTATTTATTAATTTCTTCTTTTTTCCATCCATTCAATATTCATTCTTTACATTCATTCATGCAATTCTTCATTTGTTCATTATTCATTCATAACATTCCTTTGTTTTGTTTGCTCGTTCATTTACTCGTCCTTTTATCCACTTGCTCTATCTCTCTCATTCATTTTAACATAAAAGCAAAATCCCAACAAAAGTTGATGAATGATTTTCAAGGCTTATAAAAGATTCGGAATGAAATGGAAAGAATTGAAATTTAAAAAGAATAAATAATTTTAAAGATACATTTAATGAATGATGGCACAAGTCACTTAATCTTTGAATGAAAACTATATATTAAAAAAAGGCACCTGAAAAAAAAGTTATACAATTGAGAATGGTCATGTAATTTCTAACTTGGTAATGGAAGAGTCACAGAATTTTTTGTCTTGAAATCATAGAACCCTGTTTTAGTATAATAGTTTAATGACATATAATTTATACACAAACACTTTAGAAAAGGATTTAATATTGTATTTTTTATGCAAATAACCAATTTCCATGCCCCACAGAACTGTGTGCATCAGGAACTAACCTTTTGTTATGCTAAATAGTCTTCCGAATTTTACGTGTTGAAGGTCACACTTTACATACATCAGTGAACATCAAAAGAGAAGCTAGGCTGTTCTCCATGTCAAAAAATGACACGGCATATCTGGTGCACATGTGTATAATATTAAATAAAACCAAGTAAGGTAAATCATCCACAGTAAAGTGCTCAACCGAGAAGGGAGCTGGAATGTATTTAAAATGAACTTGGTGGTTTACTAAAGCATTGTGTATAATATTTATGTAATGTAAAATGTGCTCTTTTTTTATTTCAACAGGTACTGGCCACAGAACCCAACACAATGTTTGTTGAACATGTGATTCAAGTCATGCGACAAGTACTGGAGAACTCTGCAAGAGTCAGCCGAGTATGTGCGTATTCAGTATAGAAGAACTGGTGCTAGCGCCATTAGATATGTAAGGCCGACTGGACCCCAGTACGGGAAACGCCCGTGGTCCGTGATCAAGGTCCAGGTGTGTAAACTGCTAACCACCATGATGAGACAACGAGATATATTGTCGCTCCGCCAGGAGATTAGATTCCGTAACAAGCTTGTGGACTATGTGTCTGATTGGATCTTGAGAGCGACGGCTCATGGGTCTGCGGATGAGGCTAAGACCCTCACAAGGTCTGTTTGTGATTGATGAAAATGTTTGTTATTGTAAGATGTAGTGTGTTCTGATGTCACCTGTCCCATATCCCCCTGAGCACTACCTGCTGATCTAACATGGCCTCTGATTGGTCAATTACATGATATCTTCATTTTAATCACCAATCAGAATGAAGCTTTGTAAATAATTCACCCCAATTTTTTTGTGTGGTGAAATTATTCTAACAATGTTGCTGATTGGTCCATTTGATAATGAAAACTTCTTTTTGACCAATCGACAGGTAGTTCTCATGGTGATAATATGATGAGAATACTATGCATTTGTTTGTTTAGCGTGACGGAAGAATAGTGGCCTAGCGCTTAAATGGCCAGACTCATAATCAAAAGGTTGTGGGTTCAAGTCATATTGCAGCCACCATGTTGTGTCCTTAGGCAAAACACTTAATCATGGGTTAAAGCCCAGGTGTACAATGGGGAGCCATTACGGATAGTCGTACCAGCGCCATTGTTGTTAGCAGCTATATGGTGTGATATATCATAGTGAGAGCAGAATAAATGTAAAGTGCCCCCCGGGGTGCTCCTGTAGGGGGGTGTGCGAGTGTGTATGTGTGCAATCTATTCATAATTTAGCAATATAAACTTGTCCTAATTTCTGATCACTGCTTCACCAATGAGTCTTTTATATTATGCTTTATACACTCTATGAAATGGGCTATTCCATTTAAAATCCACACTACCCCTGTGGAAGATTTTGGAAATATCTCCCACAGGGGGAGTATGTTTTTTAAATGTAATTGGTCAGGGTTAATCAATTTGAAACCCATACTCCCTCTGTATTATGGCTTTACCTATATGTTCCACAACTGGAGTGAGTATTTCAAATAGAAGTTACTCAACTGTTGAATCTATTCGAATTATACTCCCTCTGTGGAAGACTTTAGCTAAATTTTCCACAGGGGTTGTATGTATTTTAAATGGAATAGCCCAATTACACTGAAACACAAAAAGTTTTGACTCTTTCTCCCTTTATTTATTGATTTATAATCCTTGACAGAATTAAAATGAATAGTTTGTGTCTGACAGTCACTGTCAATCAAATTCCATATTATCCTTGATTGGTTAGTAATGCATAAAAGGAAGGTGACGTCAGACGCAAAATAGTCTTTTAAATTCTGTCTCTGATTATATTCATTCCTTTATCTGTTTAGCTTTTGGGATCAAGGCATGATGGCTTGCTCACAAATATTTCAGCTTACATCTTTCCCTATGGGACTTGACTGCAGTAGTCTCCTTCGCATGAGGTCACGATTTGGTCTGAAGCTGTGAGTCATTCACGATCAAGGATGTTGTGGGGGATCATAGATTTTGTTTTGTGGTTCTACTCTCATGGTTGTCATTTGTATGGAATATAGTCTTCTTTCAGTCAGTGATTTTAGTAGGGTGGTATTGGGTATATGGTGTGGATGATTTATTATGTGGATTGTGTGCTTGCTTATATATTTGTGTGTTTTGTTTTGTATTTTCTACTTTTGTAGCACCATTTGATGTTCATTATTGGAGTCTCACCAAGGAGGATCAATTTGAAAATTGGAAATTAAGTCACTTAACACTGTAACAATCGGACATGCCAGACTTCATCAGGCATTTTTTGATGTTGGTTGTTAAAACTTTATAGCCCAGGATAACCCGAGAAAGCCTCCTATATACATAGCTTATTTCCATTGGGGTCCTTAGGAGGGTGTAAAGACAGCCAGGCATTACCCTGATCGGAACTGGCTGCAAGATACTTGTCATCGACTGCCTGTGCCCCACAATGTAAATGCTGTAATTGGATAGGAGGCTAATTTGACCTCCACTGGGAATTGAACCAGGGTCCTTAACTGATGTTGACGCTGCGTTTATGATTGAAGGTTAATCAGTTTCCCAGTTTTACTCTTTTGTTTGTTTTCTTGTTGTGTTAACCCCTGAGGACTTCCTGCCGATCTAACATTGCCACTGATTGGTCAATTACATGATATCTTCACTTTAATCACCAATCAGAATGGAGCTTTTGCAATTAATTCACCCCAATTTTTGTGTGGTGAAATTATTCTAACAATGTTGCTGATTGGTCCAATTGATGATGAAAACTTCTTTTTGGCCAATCGGCAGGTAGTTCTCTTTCTGTGAAGGCACAATGCCATGGCTATAGGAAGCTCCCCTTTATCTCCCAGCAGGTCGCAGGACTATGAAAAGTTCTAAAATGACACAATTTTTAAGATGAATATTACACTGGGAGAGTCCATTTTACACAACATGTTTCCAGTCTGGTTTCCTTACTTTAATTTTAGGTAAACATCGTTTGTTAGAGCAGTCAAGTTTATTTGGATGGTGTGATGCTTGTTTGTAGGGAAATTGGTTAAAGTTTTGCCGATTTTGAAACCTATGTGTCATCTTGTATCATATAAATGTGGTTGGTATTTTGAGGTTGGTGTGATGGCAGTGGGTGGTTTTATGTGTGTGTGGGTAGGACTTTGTGTTTCTTGTCTTGAAATGGTTGTTTAACATCATATTTTTTGCACCAGTTTGGGTGATATATTCTGTGCAATTTCCGTAGCACCGAGTTTTGTCTTCACAGGGATCTAGGTTGTGTGGTATGTTTTGTTTTTTGTGCACACTTGAAAAGTAAACTTACTCCAGGAAAAGGGTAGCATTGGAGGACAATTCTATCATTTGCAAGATTTGTTATGTAGATCCCAAGAAATGGTTTGAAATTTAATATGTGTTTGTGGGGAATGGTGACTTTTTGCATTCCTGCGTTTTCTGTGACATGGGTTTTAAAATTTCAGCTGGATTAGATTTTTCCCCATAAAAGGTCAATATCAGAGACCTTAGTTGTTAATACCCGAATGCCATTTTCAGAGCAAACTTAGGAGAGGAATTCCCGGCCGTGCCCAAGGACTGTATGTGCATTTGGTTTATCCCGATTCCATGCTCGCTCTCGCAGGTTTTCCCTGGATCTCCGGTTTCCTCCTGCTTTCAAAAAAATCGGTGATTAGTTGTTTGGTTATCAAAAACTTCCGTCACCCAATGGAATTTGGGGAGCTGCATAGATAATTAGTGGATGTTACAATCTAAGTGCGGATAGGTCTGCGCCAGGTTCGGCTGCAACTGGCCTAGATGATGTGATCTGATTGTGATGATTCACCATGGCAGCGAAATTACAGTGCTTTGAATCCTTCAAGATCTAGCTGGAAAAAGGTGCTATATAAATCCGAAATTTATTTTATTTATTTATTTATTTATTCTTATCACAGTCATATATCTTTGCAATGATGCTTTTACAGTTCATGTCATTTACACTAACTTTCAGAGACATACAGCACTCTTTTGCTCTGATTGATGTGCGCATCGTGGTAATAAGGCGCATATGCCAGGCTTTGATGAGCGCCGCTCTGCGCTGATCGCTTCTTTGACGCGTAATCGGTCATTCAGATTACCGGCCTGTTGATATAATTTTCAGACGATTGAATTAACCAAATCGCAACCCCACTTCTGTGTTTACACTGTGTACGATTAATTGGTTCTTTCATGCCAGCAAGTGTATCACCTGTTTTGTTTCTCTGATTGTCAAATGATTGAATCAGCCAATCAGAACCCCACTTCTGTGTTTACACTGTGTATGCTCTCAAAATGTAAACAAATGGTATTCTTTTTTGTTTGTGATTGCAGAGATTTAGATCTAGCCAGTATGGAGGGTATGTCAGTGCTACTTGTTAATCTACCATTACAACCTGAAGAAGGAGATGCAGGGGACATCATGGAAGCAAAGTCTAATCTATTCCTCAAGTAAGTCTTCCCATAATCCTTTGCAATGTGATACATCGCCTCATCTCATCAAATCGCATTCCCATTATTTTGTATAGGTTTCCTTTGTTTTCATTTTGAGAATAGACTGGCTAAACATGGGTAGTAGTCATGAAATAAACATATTTTGCAAGATCTGGATGTGCCCTGTTCATTAAGGTACATTTTGTCACTATTGACCCATGTTGCACTAGATAACAAATCAGTACAGAAAATTGAAATGGAAGAAATGCATTGTGGGAAGTGTAAGATATCTTAAGTCCAATGCTGTAGAATTCCATTTAAATTTGGTAACTGTTGAGTTGCAAGCTTATGAGCTGGTTTTATAAGTTGTGCTTTGATTCATGTGTGACCAAACATCAGTAATTTATGTACTTGAAACAGGGATGTGAAATCTCCTCTTTTTAGCTGAATTCCTCTTTTTTGGAAATTTTTTTCAGGCAAAGTTTTGGTTTTTTCTTTCATTTTCAGCCCATTTTGAGCATATTTCAGTGTTAGTGGGTTTTTAGCGGGTTCGCCGTCGGACAAGTTTAGAACTGTCAAGCTTTCGTCAGGAGTAGCTCTGACTTCTTCAGGACAAAGTACCAAAGAATGAGACATGTAGACCGCCCCTTGTCTACTGATGACTCTGAAAAGAGTCGCTCACTGAAGACTGCCCTTGTCAACAGAGAACAAGCAGATCTCGCCTATCTGCTAATATATAAAGGTTTTGGTGGCTCTGAAAAGAGCCGTTCACTGAAGACTGCCCCTTGTCTACAGAAACAAGCAGATCTCGCCTATCTGCTGAATTTGTAAGTTTCAGTGGCTCTGAAAAGAGCCGTTTGCTGAAGACTGCCCCTTGTCTACAGAAACAAGCAGATCTCGCCTATCTGCTGAATTTGTAAGTTTCGGTGGCTCTGAAAAGAGCCGTTTGCTGAAGACTGCCCCTCGTCTACAGAAACAAGCAGATCTCGCCTATCTGCTGATTTTGTAAGTTTTGGTGGCTCTGAAAAGAGCCGTTCACTGAAGACTGCCCCTTGTCAACAGAAAACAAACAGACCTCGCCTATCTGCTAAATTAAAGGTTTGTTGGCTCTGAGGAAGAGCTGTTCAATGAAGACTCTGTTGACAAGGGGCACCAAAACCTTTATATTAGCAGATAGGCGAGATCTGCTTGTTCTCTGTTGACAAGGGGCAGTCTTCAGTGAACGACTCTTTTCAGAGTCATCAGTAGACAAGGGGCGGTCTACATGTCTCATTCTTAGGTACTTTGTCCTGAAGAAGTCAGAGCTACTCCTGACTTAAAGCTTGACAGTTCTAAACTTGTCCGACGGCGAACCCGCTAAAAACCCACTAATTGTTATGAATTCCCGTCGTAAAAGCCTATCCCACAATATATTTCAGTGTTTTTCCTCTTTTTTCTTCTTTTTTGATCAAAGTTCTTTTTTCAATAGAAGTCACTCAGTCACACCCCTGTTAAAAGTACATAAATTACTGATGTTTGGTAATTAAAACATAAGTAATTTATGTACTTTTAAAAAAGTACATAAATTACTGGTTTGGTCACACATTTTTACCAAACTCCAGCTTTGCAGGTACTGCACAAAAAACACAAATTCAATATATTTTGTGATCACACAAAGACAATCGTGGTAAATATGTGATATGTTCTTCTCCATGGGGGCCAAAGGAGGCATTTTTGAAAATTGAATTACTATAATTGCTATCTTATACAAACATTAGGGTATTAAATACTGAACACCCCAAAGGTTTAGCATACTTGGTTCTAAAGTTATGAAATTTTGTAATGTCTATTTTCTTATATATTGTATTGTTTTTTTACTCCATATTTTTGCCTTTATCTCAATTTCAAATTTGCCACCTTTGCCCCCCCCTCATGGACCAGATCGTGTCACATATATGCTTGTTGACAGAATTCTATGACATGTGTATTTCTGCTTTACAGTCACCTTTTCATTGAGAAATTATGGGGGTGTTTATTAGAGTATATCTTTTTCCTTTCCTCTGCAGGTATTTCACATTGTTCATGAACCTGCTGAATGATCTGACAGAAGGAGAAGAGGAGAAATCAGTAGACTCCTCCAAGCCTGTTACCACGGATACTCAGACCCATGCACATCTCAGAAAATGTACCATACAAGCCATGTCCAATCTACTCAATGCAAATATAGACAGTGGACTCACTCATTCCATAGGTAAGGTACTCAATGCAAATGATGTTATGTTAAAATTGTAAAATCTGCTGAGAAGATTTTTCATGAATTTTCAGATTTTTTGTCTTTTACTCTGAACATTATTAATACGGCTACATGAACCTATATGTTTTTCATCAATGTATTGTATTCATATTGATGGAACCTGAGATATATACAATTTAGAGATACAGTCATGCTAATAAAATACAGTCATAACTATAATTATTTTAACCATTTTGCACTGCATTCTTGCTAAGCCATCCATCTCTCTTTCTTTTATTGTTTTGTTATCTTTTTTTTTAAAAACATTACCTGAACTTCATTGAAATAGGCAATATATTAAATTTTCTTCACCAACAACATGCCTAAAATTGGGAGTGGTGGGTGGGATAATTTTTGATGCTGTCTTGTTTGAGTGAAAATCAACAGTCAACTATCAAAACACAATTGCGCTCCAATGCCACCATGAAACAGCGATTTCCCGGACCATGCTACTACCAAAACAATCTGCCTAGCAACGACCTGACCCCAACAATTACACAGAATTATCCATTTTCTCAACAAAGGCAAATTAGTTTAACATTCCCTGTACTTTGTTAAACTTCATTTTTGTTATATTCCCATACACAGGTCTAGGATATCACAATGATGTCCAAACCAGAGCAGCTTTCATTGAGGTCCTCACAAAAATCCTCCAGCAAGGTACAGAATTTGACACCCTTGCAGAAACGGTGCTAGCGGATCGATTTGAGAGACTCAGTAGGCTTGGTGACCATGCTGGGAGACAAAGGGGAACTTCCTATAGCCATGGCATTGGCAAATGTTGTGGCTTCATCTCAGATGGTGAGTGATATGAAAACATCAATTTATGACTGACTTTGCATCATGTTTTATGCAAAAAATTTCGGTTTATTTTTCAAAAAACAATTCTGTATCTCTTATTATGATAGATCTTCGGTAAGAATTTAATAATATGAAACATCTCTATGTCAATGGCTTTATATCCATCAGTTAATTAAAAGTAGGGGGGAAGGATAAGTATCAAGACTTTTTTGTGTTTGGTTTTATATTTCTACATGTTCGTACTACATACTCTGAAAATTTCAGAAAAATATCACCGGTCATTTAAAAAAAATTGCATTTTTGTTACTAAAATGGAGGTTATAGCGCCCTCAACAGGCATGCTCTCCATAGAGCTACATGTTATAGAAAACGGCCCTAAAATAAAAATGTCCGATCCTTTATTCCTCTAATTTTGTATACGATGTAGATTTAACATCTGGAATGTAATGCAAGTGGTGTCGTTGCTACTCTTCTAAATTCATTTATAAATGTCTGCCCTAGACCAAGGTGCGCGCTTCCACATGGATCCCGCCAGCTGAGATATATCCAGCATAATTTTCAGAATTTATTTCAGAGGACCTAGAGGCATATCTGCATGCTAGATGATTACATTTTGTATCTTTGTTTCCTTTCTCATTGTAGGATGAATTAGCTCGAGTGTTTGTAACCTTGTTCGATGCCAAGCATCTTCTCTATCAACTCCTGTGGAATATGTTCTCAAAAGAGGTAAGTAGAACACAGTTATAAAATTTGTTCTTGGGTAGGAAAATCCTCCTATGTACTTGTGGCCCTTGAACATGGGCCAAAATGGCCAAGAGGTTACATAGAAGGTTTTGCTTTAAACATGTTCAGGGGCCAATGACTAGGCCCCGGCAAAAAACGCAATTTTTAAAGGCAAAAAACGAGATATGAAAAAATAAAAGGGAGATTTACCCCAAATTTGCTTTAAAAACCGAGATTTTCCCCGTAAATCACCGCCAAAAACAGAAAAATCCCTGAATATTAAAAACAATATACTGCCCTCTGGAAGTCCAAGCAGTCTAATGTATGTAAGCATGCTGCCGATTCACGATCGGAGGATGAACAACATAAACAGAAGTTCAACTATTTCCACCTCAATATGTTGTTCATAATAAATCCTTTCTCAGTTTAATAAATTTAACTATAAACTACTACAATTTGTATTCAATTACCTTAACATATTTTAGAGAGCACTTAAACTACACACTGGTGAGTGCATTTTAAGCTTACTTGATGACATGAATTGTCAACAAGGCACGGAACTCAATGATTTTTGGACGTTTTTACAGGATTAAACACCTTTAGTGTTTGTAAAAGCGAGATAATTACTCAATAGCGAGAATTGCGGTGAGAAAACCAAGATTGCGTTTTTTGCCGGGGACTACCAATGACACAGGAGGTTTTTCCTGCCCAACGAATGATGAATTATAACAATTATTATTACTGTTCAGCAATATTTCAGCTGTGTGATTTTTTTTTCAATTTGAACAGTCCTGACCTGTTTTGTTTTATTTTGTCACCAGAAGTTTTATATCGTTTCACACTATTGTGTTCTACATTTACAGCCATTCATCACAGAATACCATGGTGCTTTAAATAGATACAAAATGTGACATGATCTGATCCATGGGGGCCAAAGGAGGCATTTTTGAAAATTGAGTTACTATAATTATTACCTTACACAAACATTAGGCTTTCATTTTCTGAAAACACCAAAAGTCTAGCATACTTGGTCTGAAGTTTTGTGATGTCTATTTTCTTAAGTATTTAAAGCCATAATGTACGATCTGATAATATGAAATTAGTTTATTTTTTCAAACCCGATTTTTTTTTTTATGGGTAATGTTTACACATGTCTCAACTTGCACCTAAATGGAACCGCCAAATTTGTTGTCTTTGTAGGTCAACAGAGCAAAGTTCGACATATTATTATGATAATATGTCCTCCCATAGAACTGCATGTTAAATGGCCAAAATAACCAGTGGGGTTTCTTTCACTTTACCTTGTTATTTCAGCTTAAACTGGACAGCAACCCTTCCCGGCAGTTATTACTAATATTATTTCAACATTTTGAATAAAGAAAAACAAAATTAAGATATGACGGAAATCGTACATTAAGGCTTTAATTGTTTTTTACTTCATATTTTTAGCTTTATCTCAATTTCAAAAAATGCCGCATTTGTCCCCCATGGACCAGATCTTATCACAAATGCACAAAAATTGGAAGTATGCCTGACCCAAGTTTCATACAGCAGCATTAGGGTCACATGGGGTTATTAGAAATGGACTAAGTCTCCCATCTGTATATAAACAATGCAGTTTTGTATAATGTTTGTAAAAGACAAAGGAAGAAAGCTTAAAAGCAACACTATACTTATAAGCCAAAGAATGTGTTGTTAAGCACCTTTTGCTATCTTGATTTCACCCCTTCAGGTTGAGCTAGCAGATTGCATGCAGACGTTATTTAGAGGCAACAGCCTAGCCAGCAAGATCATGGCATTCTGTTTCAAGATGTATGGCTCCAACTATCTACACAGTCAACTAGAGCCTCTTATCAAGGAGATGATGGACCCAGAACTCATGTATATATCCTATGAAGTAGACCCAGCAAGGTAAGCTCGTTTTTTTTCATTATCAAAACTTGTTTCTTGATGTTTATATTCCACTAGTATTCTTTTCAGGTTATGCTGGAAGGTGTCTGGCATCAAGAGTGTGTCTGGCATCAAGGTCAATTTTGAAAAATATTGATCATAAGGTTGTGCGTTCAAGCCTCATCAGGGGCAACGTGTTGTGTTCATGAGGATGGGATGCAATTGTTTTTGGCAGCCATGCATGTGAACCATTTTGAACAAGTTGAATTTTTTTTTAATTATTAATATAATTTGCAATTTATTTGCAGAAGACTACACAAATTTGGTCTCACTTTATAGTCAGAGACCAAGTAATCACTTTTCCATTTTGGTTTGTTGTATGCATGGATGCATGCACTACTCTCAGCATTGTAACGAAATACAGTGCAGGCACACAATATACTCACATATATACAAGACTGATACCATAAAAAGACAACAGTGTTTGTGGAGGCTTTTAGTAAATTAATAAATTGTTAACTCTTTATTTATTTGCAAAACAGTCTACACATTTATTTTTGTTTTCATTAATCAGTTTTGGTACTGTAAAACTAGGATTTTTTTGGTGCTACATTTGTTTTTGTGCTTCCAAGTAACAACTGTAAATAATAGCATACGTATAGTGAAAGCCGTAATCTTTGCAGGTAGACACAGGGTTGCCAAAAGATTTCAGCCTGAATCGCGGGTCAAATAATCGAAAAGTCGCCCAATTTTCCTCTTTACCATTGGTTTCTATGGGGCAGGAAACTATCAAAAGTCGCGGGAGCCATTGTTGAAAAGTCGCCCAAAATTTTTCTTAACCATTGGTTTCAATGAGACAGGAAATTGTCAAAAGTCGAGGGGAAAATCTTCAAAAGTCGCCCAATTGGGCTACCAAATCGCGGGTTTGGCAACCCTGGGTAGACATCCAACTTCGTCACGCGAATATGGCTTTGTGGCTTTTAAATGCGCAGTAATGATGTTCGCTAAATGATGTGCACATCGGTGTGACATCTAATAACATCTCAGGTCTACCCACAAAGGCTCATGGGATTTACTGAAAAAGTATTCACATTTTCTGTGCTTCTGTAGGAAACTATAGGAAACTATAAAATCTCAATGAACTGTGCAAAATTTTTCACTTTTTACAGTAAATAACTGCAAACAAAATAATTAAAATAAACAATCATTAGTAGCCACTGTGGTGACAGCTAAACAAGCATTCTTAATTACAGTACCAGTGAAACATCAATCCATTCAATGGAGACTATCCATTTTCAAGTTATTTATGCTTCACTGATTTTCATGACATGCAATCTTTTTTAATGAATGTGGTTATTTTTTCTTCTTCAAATTTTACATGTCCCAACTTACACGTAAGGCAAAAAAAATGGTTTGCTTGCCCTCCACCGACCGACCCAAAATCAGGGTCGGCCCTTTAAAAAAAAACCATTTTTTAGTTTTTAGTTTACAATTTTAATGTTTTTTATTGCTTTTTCTGTAAGTAAATTGCATTTCAAATTTGCTAACAATATTTTCTTACGAAGAAAATCATTACTGTAAACCCATTATAACATTTATAACTGTCCATTTCTGCATCAATGTTTCCAATAAATAGTGTCTTATGCCTGTAAGTATGCAGTCATTCTAATTGAATCAATTTCTATGGTGTATCTTGTGCATGTGTATTGAAGATCTTGAAGTGAAGTATTAATTTATCTTTCCACATGACCATGCTCATTGCCTACAGGCCTATACAGCAGTGGGTCATTTAAAAAATTCCGACCAACCCACCCACCCCAAAATACCACTGGAGGGCAAGCAAACAATTTTTTTGGCCTAATTGGAATCTGTCAAATTTGTTATGTTTGTATAATTAAATGTCTTTTATAATTAGATGTTAAATCCCCCCATAGAGCTCTACAGTCAAGTTTCCAAGATAGTAAATGGGTTTTCTTTTGTACTCATTATTTTAGCTTACAATTCTAGAAAATCTTCCTGACAGTTGCTAAAAATATTGTTTCATAATTTTGGCAGAGAACAACAAAATGCAAATTTGACTGAAATCATAAATATTGGCTTTCACTTTAATTTGCATGCCAATCTTTCTTTATTTCAATTCCTGTGCAAAAATGCTGTGGTACAAATCGAAATACATTAATTTTATGACTCACAGAGAGATGCAGATTTCCTTGACTTCATGAAATGGAGCCTAATTTCAGAGAATGAATCCATATGAAAATGTGAGAAATCCTTATTTTAACCCCATGAGAACTACCTGCCTATTGGTCAAAAAGAAGTTTTTATTATCAATTGGCCCAGTCAGCAACATTGTTAAAATAATTTCACCACGCAAAAAAATTGGATTGAATTATGTGCAAAGCTCCATTCTGATTGGTGATAAAGTGAAAATATCATGTAAATGACCAATCAGAGGCAATGTTAGATCGGCAGGTAGTGCTCGGGGTTAATACAAGTTCTCGCCACTAAATCCGCACATATGCCAAGCTCGACCACAAATATCCCGCCAAATGCCAAACTAACATAACGATGGAAACCTGAAGCATCAAAGCTTGACTCGTATATAACAGAGCTTTGAGGTGCGGCCGGGAGAATGGAAAATCTGAATATATCGCCTTGTAGCAAGAACTCCATTGGCGGTATCTCGGTTATGTCTATGGTCTTTTGGCCAGTGCATTTCTGAAATATTATACCTGTGCTGTTATGTAGGGTCAAGCAAAAGCCAAAGTAACCATCTCCCACATCGGCATGGTAGTGTATAAACATTCCTAGTGAAGGGTGTAAAAGTGAGATTTTAGTAAGGAAGAAATCTTAGGAGAACAATAGATATTTTGTAACTTGCAAGGATTTCAGCAGCAAGTACAGTATTCAACCAAATTATCACATAACAAATTCATTACAAGTGAACGTTTCTTATGTACTAAGTCAAAATCACTAGGATCCACAACATGCTCATCTATCAGGGCACAAGTCTTTAACCCCAATACATTTGTACATTTATTGAATGACCTTTGAAAATTTGGGTACAAAAACTCAAACTCTGCAACTTGAGGTCAAATTTTGCACTATGATTGTTTGATTGAGGTTATTGAACTATGTCATTGGGGTGAGGCCATTGTGGTTGGTTCATAGTGAATGGACAAAAGGGTCATTCTACGTCAAATTATCCAGGGAACCCCAAGTGACCCTCTCAGATTTTGATGAAATTAATTCCATCAGAATAATCTGCTGTGGCCACAATTTAATTACACACTAAACTAGGCACCGGAGTTTTGCGCGGTTCGCGCAAAAGCGCACATTTTCGCGCATTTGGGTGTCCAAAGCGCATTTTGGGTTCCATCGAGAATGTTCACGATTTTGACCCATCGATAAGCTTAAAGTTAAAACTTACGATTTTATGCCCCAAATCGGCAGCATTTACAAGAAAATTCACGCAATATTGGTTCTAACTTCACTTACGTACATCAAAATACAATTAACGATCATTAAACCAAGCATAATGTGGGGAAATTTACCCTTGCTTTTGACATTTCGATCGACGATTTGTGATGGTCGCCATCTTTATTTTTTTTTTTTTTTTTAAACTGGAAATGAACCCGGAAATGAACCGGAAGTCGGTCGTAATTGATTGACATGCCATCGTTTTACCGATGTTTTTTCGTGTTTTGCATTGATAACAGGGGATCACGCATTTTAGCGCATTTTGACCTATTTTTTGGCGCATTTTCGGGCATTTTGAAAAGTGGCTAGCGCATTTTGTTGTTTTAAATCGCGCAAAACTCCGATGCCTACACTAAACTTAACCTCGTGATCCGTTTGCGAAAAATGGCCCCTTAAAGTTTGGCCAGGACTCGTCACTTTAAATTTTGGGACTCACAAGTGTCATTTGTGATTTTGACCCAATTTTGGTTACTCATATAACTTCTTTTCTTTGACAAATATTTTGATGTAAGATTGTATTCTACTTCTAGCTAACGTTTTTTTAAAAATTTAGATGTTTCATTTTTCAATTGGGTGGTCCCCTGGGGCTCAAAGTATGTGGTGATATATAACTCCAATGTTATAGATATGTTGTCTATGGGTACATATCTGAACCCACAGGCTAGTTTGGGCCAGTATCCAAAGTTGGAGGGGGAGGGACAGTTTACGTCATAATGATTCCCTCTTTGTGACCAGTGGTTGACCATGTGGGCAATTTGCCTGGTTTTCAAGCTCAATATTTTTGCTCACTTGATATTCTTTTTAAACTGTCAATGTTAGCAGATTTCCAAATCTAGAAAATATACCTCAGCCCTTACACAAATTTTGTATTAACAACAATAAATCAAGCAAGTTTTCAAATTATGTTTTGTAGAGTGAACTTTTGCAAGACATCAAAGTGTTATTTTTCAATAATATATTGATCGATAATGAAAATCAATTTTTTTTGGCTGCTTCAACCAACGATACCTAGGCTGCCGTTAAAGAAAATAATAACAATTACTAGCAGTCACCCGTCTTTTGTGGTCACCGTCTTTCGCGGTCACTGTCTTTTGCCGTACTTAATATATAATTTTTTTTAATGTTCTATTTAAAATGTGATTAGTGAGGTAAGAGGATATTGTCATTTAGGAATTACAATTGAGAAGGTCAGGTGCAATTTCAATGTTTGAGTTAATTTATTTACCTTGGGGTGCTCCTCATTTTGAAAGTTGTGATGCAATTTCACCTGATGCAGCGCAATTTGAAGTGCAGTCTCAGAACAATCAAAATAAATTTACAATTTTGTAGGACACTTACGTTCAACATGGGCCTAAATATTTTGCACAAACACAGACTACCTATCAGCTATTCCTATGAGTGACCCAATATCAGATAAACCCTTTCCGACCCAGGGCTTATAATTAATTATTTGCACAGTTCCTTAGTTGAATAAATGTAGGCCTTCAAGACATCCAAATGCTTAGCCATACCAGACTTCCACCTGCATTGCTGAAAAGTCACCCATTTTTTTCTTAACCATCTGTTCCTATGGGACAAGAAATTGTCGAAAGTCTTGGGGAAAATCTTAAAAGTCACCCATTTGGGCTACCAAACCACAAGTTTGGCAACCCTGATTAATTTGTCCTTCGACACAAAAGCATCAAACACTAATTCAATAAACAAATACTCTACTGTTGACAATAGGTTCTCCATAAAAAATCAGTTACCCTTTGAACACTAAATACATGCTAATGTTGACAAATTAGTTGAATAAACAATACATGTTAATGAGTTTCTAATGTGTGATGTAGGAGTTGATGCAGTGACCGGAGCATGGGACAAAAAAGAGTATGCGAGTGAAAAATATGGCATTGTTATTTTAAGCTGAAAGGCCTTTTCAGTGCTTTTGGAACTAATTAACTTAATTTGACCCCTTAATGTAAACAAAAACAAAATTTGACAGTTTATTGGGGTGCGACGATCTTGTTCTTCGTGATCGCAAAAGTCTGTTTTCCAAATAATGTAAATCAAAAAGTTTTTAGCCTTACTAATTCACCAGTTACAGTAATTTATTATAGATATTTTCAATATGACTATAACTTACTGTAAAGTAAATAGGGCTCAGTTTCTGGGTCAGTCTCCAATATATTAGTACATGGTTGGTTGTTGTTGATGAATTGGTCTCCATTGACAATATGAGAAACAGACCAGTTGAAGTCACCAGTGTCTTCGAGTTTCATTGCTGCACGTACTTCTTCATCTGTCCAGAATGTTCCGCAGTCTAGGAAAAGTTAGGGAGAAAACCTTGAACAGATTATGAGATGTTTGACAAGAATGGGTGAAACATCGTAATTGCTGAGTGTGTTAATTTTCTCAAGCAGCTATTTCCAAACATTGCTGAATACCATATTTCCTCGAATAGTCGCCCCCCTCAAATAAACGCCCCTACCACTTTTTTAAAACCAAGATGTTTCAAAAATGCTGATATTTCCATGCTATCCTGTGTAGTAAGCTTACCAAGTTGCACTTATGGTCGATAATAGCATCGATAATAGCATCGATAATCAACTAAAATCTGGACGGAAACCTGGAAGTGAACCAGAAGTCGGTATTTCTAGTTCGTAGTTTGTCATTTCAGCATTAGTTTTAAGCTTACCTAATGATTTTTAACGGGAATTATCGTTCTAAAAATGACCTCTAATAAACGCCCCTGTTGGAAAATGCAAAGCCCCCGGGGGCGTTTATTCGAGAAAATGTGGTACCTGAATTTGTGTCATTGGGCAGGGTATATGCCTCTTAAGAAATTAACACTTTTTGTCAAGTACCTTTTACTCTGACAAAGTTTGTTCTTTTAACACTTTGGAACATTTCATAAATCAAAATGATACATTTCCAAAGTCCAAACATTTCTGATCATCTGAAGGTGTTATGGCAGAGTAAAAGATTAATAGAAGTTTAAATTTGTGATCCTACCTGATAGTGGCAGTGTGCAGTTATAGGGTCCATATACTATCTCTTCTGTGGTGATTGATGATGGGGTCTGTGTTGTCATTTCTGTTGAGTGTCCCTCTGTATGGGTTGTCATTTCTGTTGAGTGTCCCTCTGTTATAGTGTCAGTGCTTGGTGGTGTTACACATTCAGCTGCAACTTCAGGTGGATCCTGTCATCAAAGGAAAAGGAAGTCTGTCTTAGAGGACCAGTGTGCAAAGCTTTTAAAATGGTCATTTTAGGCAACGGAAATTTACGGGCCTGACCGACCCCGGATTTGTTAACATTTTATTCATTTAATTGACTGCTCTTTCGGCAAAGTGGATATTGACTAAAAACACGAAAGTTAATTTATTTATTTATTATTTAAGGTATTAACGCGGCTGTGTACTCAAGACGTTGTTTCTTTCGCAAAATTGAGCTTTTTTTATATTTGTTACTTTGTTATGTTTTTTATAAATACAAGGAAAGAAAATCCAGATTTATAAACTCCAACTGGCGCTTATTTTATGGATTTTATTTCACTATTTCATTCGTGTTTGCAATTATAAAAGAGAGAAAATCTTTTGTTGTATCAGCGGGTGACACGCTGCAGCAACAACGCATCGCGCCATGTATCGCAAGCAATTTGTTAACGCACAGATACGCTTACGACACGCCGACGCTTATCTGCATGCGTGGCGCATCCTTTGGAAACACTAATTTCAAGTGGTCAAATGGCTCCGTGTTAGCTGATAAAATGTGGGTTTTTTCAAGTTCTTTTCCTCGATTTGAATATCAAGTTATGAATGGATTTCGCTCAAACTTCTCAACGGGCTGTGGATTTACCCGATGTTCACATAATATAAGGTAGAAAAACGAAAACTGCCGATTCTCCTGTGAGATTCGGATGAAAGGGCAAAATGTGACCACTTTAAACTTTAACGGCCATTATTTCAATGTTCATTTTCTCGGTAAAATGACGATTTAGGTACACGATAACTCAATAAATACAGCATCTATAGGTAAGCAAATATGATCATCGTGAAAAGCATGATCGACTCAAGAAACGGTTTTCTCATTTTTTATATTTTGGTCTATTTCCGATTTTAGGCATCATTTTGTGCAAATAGGCGTTTGTGAATTTTAAAAGTTCAATTTGATGCCTTATATGGTCAATATCTCAAAAACTAAGGCCAATATCAAAAAAATAAAAAAACCGTTTTTGGAATGGAGCCTCAAGATTGAGCTAAAAACAAAATAAAATATTTGGGAAAGAGTGTTTTTGTGTTATGATGTACCTCACAAATATTGCCAAAAACTCACTTTTTTGTGATTTTCTTCATAATTGTTGTTTTTACCCCAAATCTGTATTTATATTAAGATTTATTGATGTCTTGCCTTTATAAAAATGTATACTTTTATATGTCTTGCGCGAATAATTACAAAGTTATTGCACTTTTACTACATGCATATCTGAGAGTACACAGCCACCTTAAAGCATCGCAATGCTGTGAGCTCAAGTGTTGGATTGAATATTAGATTTACAATTTAAAAACACATAAGGTCTCACTCATCCACTTTGCAGAGTATTTTTTGTGGGACCTGAGAGCACATCAGGCACACCAATTTGCATTCTGAACATGAGGAATGTCCTTCTGATATCAAATAATTTTGATTTGTTGAAATTTGTGATACAATACAAATTTTATTGCAAATTATTTAAATTTTACATTTTTGACATTTCCAGTCCGGTTATTGTATCACAAATTTTAAAAAATCAAAATTATTTGATATCAGAATGATATACTTCACATTCAAAGAGTATTTATATAATTACCCAAGTGTAGTCATCATAAATCTGAAAGTATCCAAATTCATCACTCTGAGCCAGATGACACGGATAGACCTCAGCATCTGCATCATTCAGTTGACAAACTCTTGACGTCCTGGCATAGTTATATGACATACAGTTCTCATGTACCAGACACAGCATTCCACACCGCCAAGCGCTACTCACATTGTACAAGCTTTTAGTTTGGTGTTCAACTAACATTGTGTTTTCTGATGGGAGCATGGTACGATGTCCGGTCCCCATGTATGGTTTGAAGCCTTTGGTTTGTGGAGCACATCTGGAATCTACCTCAGATTTGATGGATGATGCAAGAAGAATGATGCAGATTGTGAAATAGAAGGATGGTCCAAAGTGACCCATAAATACATGTATTGCAGATAACAAGAGCATCCTTGATATTAGGTCACAGTCGAATCAAATTGGTATATCCACAATATTAGTTGTTCATTTGTGAGTGGTCACAACATCAATTAGCTGATTTGATACAGTATTCGCAATTAATTAGCTTAAGTGTATACCTTCACTAATTAGCTTAAGTGCCAACTTTAAGCAATGAAAGTGCATTGGATGGATCATAATATCACTTGCACAAATTTGTATAACAGTTCACAAATACTGATGATACTGTGCGGTTCTTGAGAATGAATCCAAAGAAGGCAATGCAAGAATGTGACACTCTTAGGTCGCAGTCGGATGAGGAAATGAATGAACAAAACAACCACAATTCTGATTATGTTCTGAACATAAGTACAGTGTTTGGTTATCTGTTTCAGTTAAACTTCCAAATCCATGTGCTCAAATGCACAGTAAGTTTAGTGAACAATAAGACCAAGATACAGCTGCAAAGTCCTATAACATCCATACAATTTGAAAGTCCTAAATCCTGTGCTTTGATCTCATCTTTGCCCACCAATACTGTTGGACTAGGCATACGTTTGTGTTGATAGAAGAAAAAATGTGACTTCTTGACGTTGTATATCACACTGGCTGATTAATTAAAATATGTCGCCTGAAAAACATTAAAAATATGCTTTATTACACTCCATACACAGAGGATAATTTAAACACTACCCACAATCCCTTGCAAAAGTTCTGTCACTGAACTCTATTTGGAAGACTGTGTTGTTATCTCCCTGGCTCTGGCCATTAAAGATTGTATGGTACAATTTCAAGGTCATATAAGGTCAAATTAGTAAAAATTGTTGCACTTTAGGTCAGGTATGGCGGTCAAAGTCAAATAAGTAAATATTCTAGAATTTTCTGGAAACCTACTAGTGCAAATGTTAAATTTGGAGTAAAATGCGAGGACCTTGCGGTTATGAACCGCTGTATTTTTAAACTTCTGACTATTCAAACCTATGAAGGTACTAGTGGGTGATGGGAAGTGCTCAAATCGTCCTTCACCATACACTAGTGAGCAGGAGATTTTATTGATGTTTCTACCTGAGTGGATCTAGCAATAAACAAGAACATTAAGTTAAGTGAGAAAAATTCATTAAGGATAACAAAACTATAATAAGGTAATTAATTAGGACTATCTTTGCATGTGGAGAATGAATGCTCCATTGGCACATGACTGAATATATCCTGCATGGCCATTTCAAAATCGGAATTAATATAGTTATAAAATGAGGATTATTTAGGGATTTTACACAGAATTAGAGTATGAGAACCGGGACTCGACCGCCATCCTAATACAGGCATGGAGCAAATATTGGGGGTATTCAGTTTCACTCTGAATGCGTTTGAGGCATTCGTTGTCAAGCAAACGCGACATGGATGATGGGCGCATCTGAGAGACGCACTTGATGCGACCCGCACGCGAGTACGCCAACACGCTTGATATGAGACGCAGAATTGTTTTTGTTCGTCTCTGCGCACCGTCGGCAAGGACCCGAACACCCCTAATTTTCTCCCCATAGCTGACGGCACGATGGTACGTTGCAGTATCGGGAGTCCCGTTCTCCTTCTCTAATTCTATGGGATTCTATCATGTTTCACCAGTGTTATCTGTTTAACAATGATGTGTTTACTGCACAAGGGCAGCTTTAGCTGCCCTTGTAAAGTAAAACCATGCAGATGCATCATATGTGAGTTGTTAAACGGTGGTGAACAATGGTGAAACATGATTGTATCCCTTTGAAGATCATACAAGAGGCCTAATTCACATGATTAATTCATGAGGAATGTTAGTTTAATAATTGCCGCTCTTCATTAACCCCGGGCGGAATAATGAAAATGGAACCAGTGATCTGAGCCTTTGTCAGATGTTCAACAGACATATATATTTATTTGCAATAAGTATGTTACAAAATAGCATGCATATAAGGATCATGATCATTTGCTAAGGGAGTGGTGGGTGGGAAAGAAAAATTATTTAAACACAACCAAGTCTTGATGAATCTGACAAAGCCATAACGACACATGAATTAATCGGAATGCAAAAGATTGTCAGTGTTCCATCCGATTAGCTAACCGCAACCTCACAACAGTACACAACAACACACAATAGGCCATGCCAACGGAACAAAGCATTAATTCTGAAGGGGTTAAATTTGGTTTTCAATTGATGGGATTGAAAATGTTATTTCAAGAAGGCAATCATGGTCAAGATAACATTAGGAGACTTCTTCATGCCATGAAGCTCACAATCAATTTTGAAATTTTATCTCTGCTGATTGTCGCTGGTTGCAGAATTTTTTTATACCTGTTGTGAGATATATGACAATTCATTTCTTTTTACTGGTATCATTAACACAAATTTATAACTAATAATGACAAACCACATTTTCTAAATATATAAATCATAATCATATATCAATCAGTTAAAATGCTTTAACGAATGTATGTGTGCACCTGTTTGGAGTCTAGCTAGCATATAAGACAGGGTTCGAGGTTTGAGGCCGGTTTCACTGCCAAATGTGTGAAAAAAATATTTAGGTGTGAAGAATACTTCTAAAAATGAGCATATATAGTATTTCTAAGGCAAAAATGTCTGAATTTTCAATTTATCTAACTTAGAATACTGTATCTTAAGTCGTTTTTGGGTTTAACACGGATTTATGGCCATTTTTTACTGAAAATGACCAGTTTTAGGTGAAAAAAATTCACCATTAATTTTAATCCCTAATATTTTCTACTATATAGATAAATGTTGTCTTTCTCTGTTATTTTGTATTACCTGATGGTTTATTTGTTCAAATAAAACTGTTTTCAATTGATTTCATTGCTTACTTTGTATACCATACCCGGATAAAGTTGAACTTGAAAGTGAAAAAACGAAGCCCATAAAAGGTCATTTTCTAGAGATTTGTATCTTAGTTTCGCCATAAAATTTGATCTAAAGGGGCTAGAGACCTCATTAACCCCTCATTTTAATGATATTTCAATTTGCCACACACTGATAATAATTTTAACTTCCTTCAAAAAAAAAAATTGAAGAAAATTGAAAAATGTTACCCCCTACCCCTAAGCGTGAAAAAATATGGCAAATTGTAAAAAAAATTATTTCGGAAAAACTTACGGAGGTACAGCTCTGAAAAGTTGATCGATTGTGCACTCTACCAATCCCCACAATCGATTAGATTTGTGGAATGATGCCATGTATACTTTTTTCAAAATAATTTTTTTTACGACTCAGATTTTGCCCCATTTTGAGGTTCACGCCATTTTTCTGATGTATCAACCCCTTAAACCCAAAGGTCACACCCATAAAAGTTATTCCAGGAAGAGCAGTCAATGCCTTTCATGTTGTGCCCTCAAATATGTAATTATAAAGGGACGTTATACATGTACAGCAAGTACATGTACACCCCTGCTCATGCACACATACAGTGTCATCTAGTATGGGCAAAGCATGGTTGCTTCTGGTATCCAGCTAAAGTCATTTCCCCAACTGATGTACCTGAACATCTGAGAAGTTCTATCCTGAGAAAACTGAAACAGAATCAAATAATAGTCAAGTGGTATGGTGAAGAGAATTTTAGTTCTGTACCAGCTCATCACATCAACCACTTATCAGAAAATAAAGTTGATGCAGCCCGTGCCGCTATAGATCACACAATATTCAGTTGCGCTATCAACAAGCCATTTCTGATGTCAGGGGTGAATAAAGTGCTATGCTTCAGTATAAACATTTTAAGATTGTGTAAAGGTAATCAGTTATACATTAACACTTTAAGAACATCATTTCTTTATGACTTTAGACATCAATAGATTTATTGTCTTGACACCAAACCTGACCGCTATATGTTTACTAAATATATAGGAATACAGGGCCTCGGTACCAACATCATTTCATTTTCATACATGAGAACAGTGTTTAAGCAGTCTTTATAGTTTGTTTAACATATTTATAGATTCAAAACAACTTTAACTGAAGTAATAATGCTCTGTAACTTTTTTAAATACAGTTGTGTTCCAAGTAGACTCCCAGGATCTTCAGTAAAAACAACATGCGTTTAGAATTTGTTACATATCTTTAAAATGGTGATACCCTGTGTATTAAAAACTTCAGAAATGGACTCAGCACAAAATTCTAGTCCAGAAAACATGTATAATGTTATGATAACATGAACTTCATTTTTCCCCCATTTTGGCAGTAAAACCATCCTCAAACCTCGAACCCTGTCATAAGTGCAGACATAGAAATTATTCTTAGGTTATAAAGTTTTTAAAGCTTTATTCAAAATTCACAGTAACATCCACTTTCTTTTTTCTTTCTTTTTCTTTCTTTCTTTCTTTCTTTCTTTCTTTCTTTCTTTCTTTCTTTTTCTTTCTTTCTTTCTTTCTTTCTTTCTTTCTTTCTTTCTTTCTTTCTTTCTTTCTTTCTTTCTTTCTTTCTTTCTTTCTTTCTTTCTTTCTTTCTTTCTTTCTTTCTTTCTTGCTTGCTTGCTTTCTGTTTTGCTCTCTTTCTTTCTTTCTTACTTGCTTTCTGTTTTTCTTTCTTGCTTGCTTTCTGTTTTTCTTTCTTTCTTTTGTTCTTTTCTTTGTTCTTTCTTTTGCTTTTGTTGTTTTCTCTTTTGTTCTTTCTATTTTGTTTTCTTCTTTCTCTTTTGTTCTTTCTCATGTTCGTTCAGTCTCTTTTGTTCTTCTTTTCTCTTTTATAAGTAAGAGTTTAGAAAATGTCCAGGCTTTAGGAAATGGAACTTCATTTCAGGCCATGCATCTGTATTTGAAAGAAATGACAGTTTAATATCAGTGTCAGGATTCGGAGAGTGTACACTGTACATCTCTGCTCATTCCATATCATCTGTGCTGTATAGTAAATTATTTGTAAACTGACAGATGTAAATATGTGACACGATCAAGGGAAATGAGTCGCATGTTGCCAATATTGAGTTTGAGTTATTGGCAAAGAAAGTTTTATATTGCTTTCAGTGATTGATAAATTGATGTAACTTCAGAAAGAAAAGTCATATCAACATGGGGTTTCCAATTTCTGAAAACTCTAAACGTCCTCTTTAGAAATGTATGTAAAACTCATTTTGACTAAGGTCGACATGTGACTCAGTCCCCTTGATCATGTCACATATAGCTTTTATATATTTGATAAAATAGTAATAATATATTATTTTTGACATTCACAAAATCCTGCACATGTGCCATGCTTGACCCTCATATATTTCACGAAATGACAAAGCAACATAACGATGAAAACCAGTGGCATCGAAGCTCAACTCGATATTAAAAGATTCTTGAGGCGGGGGTGGGAGAATTGACCATCTGCATACATTGCCTTGTAGTAAGAACTCCATCAGTGGTGGTATCTTTGTTATGGGGGTGTCGCCGTCTTCACATTTTTGCTCTATCTTGTCCGTGTTGTTGCGAAGGGTCAAGCAAAATGAGAAGTATCCACCTGTAGTGTCGTTGTTGTAGTGTACGGTCATTTCTGGAAAATAGGGTAAACAAAAAAATGTATCAGAAAAAAATTGTACACAAATAAATTAGGTCTAAGACCTATAGTAGTGTTAACCCTGATTCAGGTAGCTCTATATTTTTGTTCATATGCAAGTGCCATGTTTTGAAAATTTAGAAAATAAACATTTCAAAACCCCTTATGTACCTTTTGATAGTCTTTGGTGAAACAATAAAGTTTACATTCAATAAACTGTTGATACTTACTGTACTTTATATAGGGCTCAGTTTCTGGTTCAGTCTTTAATATATCAGTACATGGCTGGTTGTTATTGATGATTTGGTCGCCATTTACAATATGAGATATAGTCCAGTTAAAGTCACCAGTGCCTTCAACTTTCATTGTTGCCTGAACATCTTCTTCTGCCCAGAAATTTGTACAGTCTGGAAAACAAAATATTTAAAAAAAAGGAAGAGTGAGAAAAAAAGGGAAAATCTTCCAAAATATCAGATCTCTACAACACAACCCTATATTATGTGCTGACTATAAAGCGCATTTAAAACATGCAAACATGAAGTGCACCATCCACAAAAGTATAAAGTGTTTCGAGCAAATCATTGATACACATAGTTATATACGAACAAGTAAACCAGAAAATTTGGCGTCTCAACCCCATTTGCTCAGTTGGTAAAGCACCGGACTATGGTACAATTTCATGTTTTCAAAAGCGCTTGATAGTAAGCACATATGCTAACTATCGAGTTTTTACAGTATATGTGCATGTGAACTTAGGGCAAGTCAAGACAGACCACAGGTGGTTTAAACAAGTCAAAGAGGTCAATGAGCCATTTTGGCCCAAATTTGCCCTCACAGATGAATTCATCACGTCATTGCCATTATAAAAATGTATACTTTTATATATTCTTCAGACCAATAATTTAGCAGTTATGAGGCCTGAAAGTTTCCATAATTTCAGGATTAAGACCACCCTTAATAGCACCCTCGTATCAACATTATATAAATCTGTTATATTCAAAACATTTCCGATTATCTGAAAGTGTCATGGCTGAGTAAAAGATTGTTTAGAAATTTCAATCTGTGATCCTACCTGATAGTGGCAGTGTGCAGTTATAGGGTCCATATACCATCTCTTCTGTGGTGATTGATGATGGTGTCTGTGTTGTCATTTCTGTTGAGTGTCTCTCTTTATGGGTTGTCTTTTCTGTTGAGTGTCCCTCTGTTATAATGTCAGTGCTTGGTGGTGTTTGGCATTCAGATGCAACTGCAGGTGGACCCTGTGACCAGAAGAAAAAAAGGAAAAAAAAGTTTTAGAAGACTATGTACGAACATTTTTACTGCATAACTTTATTTTCATGTTTTCAATTATTCTTTTTAAAAAAATCAACAGGTCAACAATTATAAAGGCCAACTTGATCATCAAATGCCATGTTTTTTTTAATAAATATTGCAAAAAATTCTGTAAAGTGTAAATTGCTATGCACAGTGTTGGCTGTTAGAGTACATACATGTACGCAAGCCATAGTTTCTGAATTTGACAGCCTCACTTGAGCCAGTCACTGAGTGAAAGTGGATGACACATGACATATTTCACATTCAAGCATATTTGTATAATTACCGATGTGTTGCCATTAACAAGTATTTGATAGTATCCAAACTCATCACTCTGAGTCAAATGACACGGATAGACCTCAGCATCTGCATCATTCAGTTGACAAACTCCTGACGTCCTGGCATAGTTATATGACATACAGTTCTCATGTACCAGACACAGCATTCCACACCGCCAAGCGCTACTCACATTGTACAAGCTTTTAGTTTGGTGTTCAACTAACATTGTGTTTTCTGATGGGAGCATGGTACGATGTACCGTCCCCATGTATGGTTTGAATCCTTTGGTTCGTGGAGCACATCTGGAATCTACCGGAGACTTGATGGATGAGGCAAGAAGAATGATGCAGATTGTGAAATGGTAGAACCGATGCTTAAATGGGAGCATCCTTGATGCTAAGTCACAGCCGGATCAGGAATTGAATGAATGAAACAACCACAATTCTAATATTATATTATATTATAATAATAACATATTATGTTGAGCCACTTTAGTTTGTTGTTCATACTTCTAAATCCATGTGGTCAAAATGTACATAGTGTATTTTAAACCTTAAGCTGAAGACAAAATGCACTTAACATCTGTATAATTTGAAAGTCATAAACCTTGTGTTTTGATGTTATATTTTCCTACCAATAATGTTGCACTAGTCATGAAACAAAGGATGATTTAAACACATCCCACAATCCTTTGCAAAAGTGGTGTCAACTATAGCAAATTCCATTGGATTCTATTAGAAAGATGTCATCAATACAATTCTTAATACTCAACTTTATGCAATGTGCAAGTGGATGATGGGAAGTGCTCAAATCCTCTTTTTCATACATCGGTGAATAAGAGATTTTAATGTTGTTTAACTTGTTTCTACCTGAATGGATCTAAGAACAGCATATTCTTGTGTGGTAAGTGATTAAGTTTAGTGAGTAGAATGCATTAAGGATCTTATTTTGAGAAGAATGCATTAGTGATATAAATGTGGACTTAAAACCTATATATGATTAAGGTTAACAATAAATAATCTTGGAGGCACGGTGGCGCAGTAGTCTTTAACACTTTGACTTATGATCACAAGGTAGGAAAGAATGAACGGTTTAACCAACTCAAAGTGTTACAATTAAACATGACAACAAATAAACACAAATCCCTACCGGCACACAACCCAACTTGAAAAAAAAAAAAAGCAAGGGAATGTGCGGCATGGGAATCGAACCCACAACCTTCCGATCTCTAGACGGACGGCTTATCCATTAGGCTACCAGCTCCCACTGATAAACGGTGGTTAAAGCTGGGTCTAATGTTATAGCAGTCATTGTATACAATACACACACAGACACAAGTATTACTCAAGCAAATCACAAGGTAGTTTGGGGTCGCCAAATCCCCATGGCGTCAACGTGTTGTGCATGGCTTTTCATCCCCATTGCCTCTCCCACCCATTGCTGGAGAGGTAGCAGGCTCCCTATGGAGGAGGTGTAGAGACCCCCCCCTTAGCAACATTACATGGAGGAGTCTGGTCCAGTTAGTTTGAAAGAGAGATTTGCTCTCTGGCCTGTTTACAGGTTCGCCTATATATACAAGGTGTCCCATAGAAAAATTACATGTTAAAAATGAAGCGCATTTTGCGATGATACAACAAAACACTGCCATTTTTTCAGATATTATTTATTCATCTTTCTTGTGACAATCTGCTAAGTTTCAACTCCATATCTTAAAAGATGACAGGGGTGCCACAAGTGAATAGACATTAAACAATATAATAATAATAGCATAACTTTCATTCCCAAAGATAATCACCCAAGTGACCCATCTCCATGCAATAGAAACTGCCCAAAACATAACGTCACGCAAGCCAGTGATCTCCTTGCAACGCAAACTGCGCTAAATAGTGTAAGACACATTTTTCAGCGTTTTTTGTTATTGATTTCAGTGTTTTTCAGCCTATTTTTAGATCAAATGCACAGAAAATGGTATAAAACATGGTTTTCAGTGTGGTTTTTTTTTTCAAGACCAGTTATCATACCTGTATGTAAGGAAGCAAATATGTGATGTGTCATGTCAAAAGGAGACACTTTTGGGCAGGTTATCAATTTTGAGGTTTTTACATATCCTGAATATCTAGAGATATTTTGCTGCACAACGCCATTTTCCCCAATGAAATCGGACATTCCAAAGCGAAGATATTGAGTTCGTAAGTTATGGTATTATGAAATTGGAAATTGAGATATCGGCTTTTGAAAATATTATTGACAATGTTGAGAGTAGGAATCACCTTGAAAAATGTCTCAAAAAATACAAGATGCCAGTTATACTCGGTTTGAAACTATCAGACAATATTTTTAACATTAATAACATCACAAATTAAGCAACAAACCCAAATTGTGAAAAAAATCATCCCGGGCAGATTTTTGACTTTTTCTCCATTTACGATCCTGCCCAAAAGTGTCTCCTTTTGACATGACACGTCACATATGAACTTAAATAAATATACTGTTGAATAAGCAGCGTAGTGCAAAGAATTCATTTCGTGAAAAATTACCACTGTACAGTAGCAATTAAAAGCAAACAGAATAAATAATTATAATTAGTGGTCACTGTGGTGATAGATAAACAAGTATTAGTAATTGCATGGTAATAATAAACAAGTATTTGTAATTGCAGTTCCAGTGAAAGATCAATCCTTTTAATTAAAAGTAAATGGAGGCGACGCCATTTTCAAATTGAACTTTTTATACTTCACTGATTGATTAAGCCCATAATGTGCAATCTTTTCAAATGAATTTGTATTTTTTTTCCAAACCTGATTTTTTTTGCATGTTTGTAATATAGGTGTTGTATCTATAATACAATGTACATTATCGACTTTCTTTATCTGCGTCAATAATAGAATATTGATTCAATCGAATTGAATACATGTCTCCATTTTGAGTTTGTACTACACCACTGAGCGATCAATTTCTAGCCAATCAGATAGGCCTCCTTTTCTTGTATTCGGTGAAATACCAATCACCCATCGCTTACCAACGGAGTATTAAGTTTATATTTATAACACTGGGTGTCGACACTGTGCCAGCTATCTATGGCGACTCTCTTCACCAGGTCACTTATGCCTGCTCAAAGTTTCAAAATCTCCTAGATTTCAGCTGTTAATGCCTACATTGTGTAGATATGCTTGACATAAAGAAAAAATGCATTCCTCTAGTCATGAGGGTCAGGAAATGTATAACTTGACCTATCTAGGATATTCCATTCTTGAGTCCATCTTATGTGGAGGTTTTACTGTTGTAGAACAGTTGGTCAAAGACAAAGTAAAATCCACTGGAATGGTGGATAACTATTACACACTACCACAGTTTTAAGGGGTACTACACCCCTGGCCAATTTAGTGCCTATTTTTGCATTTTCTCAAAAATATAGCGCACTGGTGACAGGTAAGATATGCATATTATAGGGGCAAAGACTACAACTACTGCACTGAAAATTCAGCAACTCAAGGCAAGTAGTTGTTGATTTATTGATCAAATATTGGTTTTCCCTCATTTTTGACTGTAACTCCACAACTGTTGTCTGTGTTGAAATAAAATTTCCAGTGCAGTAATTGTAGTCCTTGCCCCTATAATATACATATCTTACTTGTCACCAATGCGCTATAATATTTGAGAAAAATGCAAAAATAGGCACAAAATTGGGCAGGGGTGTAATACCCCCTTAAAGATGTTCATTTCATATTTATTATAGTTACTCAAGTTATGTCAAACAGTTACTATACTTAATAATACTTAGTAATAAATATCAGTGTTGTAGTCGAGTTCGCTTCATCTGAGTCGTATGTCCTCCTGATGCTAATTTCTGATGTCCAAGTCCGAGTCCTCAATGTCTGGGTAGGAGTCTGAATCCTTATGTGTCAAATTCAAACCTCGTTTTATTTTCTATATCAACGTATACTTAACCAGAATTTCAGTTCTATATTATTTTCTTGTAAATACTTAATTTGCTTGAGTCTTGAGTTTGATACTGTCCAACACTCCAGAATGGAGACAAACGGCCAGTATGTGTGATCTGTGCTGTGGTTTTTGAGATTCTTGCTTAGTCTTGGTTGCTTAGATACTTTGTTACTGCAGTTTTGAAGGTTTCCGGTTTTGTGATGCTGATTAGGTGTGGTGGAAGAGAGTTCCAATCACGTAGTGCTAGTCCCACCTAGTGATGTTTTATAGGTAGCATACCTCGGAATCAAAGTATAACCACATGATATTATCACTTGTTATGAACAAAGAATGATTGAAAAAAATAAAGTGTGATTTGTTCTAGGATTTTTAAGTATATGTCGATGATTTTGAAGCTTTGGCCTAAGCCTAGTTTTAGCGAGTTTAAGCTTCCATTTGTATTTTCACTGTACTGCATAATGCTAACAGTATCTTCATCCAGTTCATCAACACGTTGGAAGCGTACTTTGCTACTGATTCTGTCCTTTTTGGCCACAATTTCTATGCTTGCTTGTTTTGTTTTCATCGGCTCGGTGGACTCCCGGGGGATGGACTCGGTGTTGGCATCGCCAAAACAAAATCAGTCCCTTCTACAGTCTTAATGTTGCACTTGGCAGTGACACATTGTAAATAGCGATATTATTCAATCACACAGAAGAGATTTAAATGACTATTGCCCTGGCAATAGTTCAAAAAACGAAAAGAACTATTGCCCGGGGAATAGTCCAGTTTGACGTAAAGGGGGGCATAGCTAATTCAATGACTGCACTTCTAACCAATCAGATGATGGGAATCTATATAATTTACTTTATTTCTCCATCAGTAATATATTAATTTTCATCACAAAGTTTGGCACATATGCCATGCTTGACCCTCATTTATCCCAAAAAATGACATTGCAACATAACGCTGATAATCAGTGGCATCAAAGCTCAACTCAAGTTTATAATCACGTTGAGGTGGAGCTGGGAGAATGGACCATTTGATTACATTGCCTTGTAGCAACAACTCCATTGGTGGTATCTCTTGTATGGTGGTGTCACCGGTGCATATTTGCTCTATCCTGGCTGTGTTGTTGCGATTTGTCAAGCAAAAACTGTAGTATCCTCCTACCATGTCAACGGCATGGTAGCGTACAGCCATTCCTACAAAAAGAGATGAAAAGGAAATAAGTGATTTTATTGTGAGAGAAGTGTTATTTTATCATGGTTGACTGTTTGTCATGTAGACACTTAACTGATAGCAAAAGAATTGCCTCAACTAGATGTAGGAGGGCTGAGGTGAGTCCAAATCGTTTTTTGTTTTTTTTTCGTTTACTACAGTGAGCTGTGTGCCGGAGGGGGGGCACTTTCGCATACATGGTCTGTAATGCATGCGTGACCAAGAAAACAAGGAAAAAGGGGTGTTTTTTAGGCAAGGCAAGTTATGCGCGTGACACATTTTGGGTCTAAAAAACACTGATTTTCAAGAAAAAGGGTAGTTTTCTGAAACTGAACAACTTATTTAAGGTACCTTTTCAAATTTTTGGTAAATTATGAGTCCAAAAAAGGTATATTTGTTGCATTTTTACTAGCCAAAAACTTATTTGGGGGTAAATTCTATATTAAATTATCTTATTTAGGGGCTAAATTTGCTGATAGGTTAAAACTCGTTTTGGGGGCATTTCAAAAATATTTGGTCATGCATGTGTACACTATCATACTTGAGTGGCTCCCTTGGGGCTGTGTGTCTGGTTTATTATACGTGATTGCAAAACCTTGTGTCTGGGAGCACAAGATTAAGGAAAGAATGCTTATTTCAATAAATTGTTGGCACTTACTGTAACTTATGTATAGCTCAGTTTCTGGTTCAGTCTCCAATATATCAGTACATGGTGGGTTGTTATTGATGAATTGGTCACCATTGACAATATGAGATATAGTCCAGTTAAAGTCACCAGTGCCTTCAAGTTTCATTGTTGCATAAATACTCTCTTCTGCCCAGAATGTTGTGCAGCCTGGAAAACAAAAAAACAAAAAATTAAAAAAAGAAGAATGAGAAAAAAGGGGAACAATCTTGGAAGATACCGGATCTCTACAACATATCCCTATACATGTATCAAAATGCAGATTTTAGTATTGGGTGAAAGCTCATATTTTTGTCACAACCCCATTGGTAGTTTAGTGGTTACCACACAGGAAGTTGTGTATGTTCTATGAACCAGTAAGATACATATTTTTATGCCTCCACCGGAAGTATTTCCTGGTTGTGATCCTACCTGATAGTGACAGTGTACAGTTATAGGGTCCATATACTATCTCTTCTGTGGTGATTGATGATGGGGTCTGTGTTGTCATTTCTGTTGAGTGTCCCTCTGTATGGGTTGTCATTTCTATTGAGTGTCCCTCTGTTATAATGTCAGTGCTTGGTGGTGTTTGGCATTCAGCTGCAACTGCAGGTGGATCCTGTAACAAGAAAACAATGTCTGTCTCAGAAGACCATGTACAAAATTTTTGAAATTGGACCACGAGACTCATCAAGATCGCTTTGCCCTGTATTGCATTAAAATAGGGTCACACGATGCCCTGCAGCATGTCAACAACTGAGGTGGCAATATTTTACATGTATGTCATGTTAAACCGGGACCCTACTTCTGTATTTACGAGGTATATTACACATGATATATTTCACACTCAGAGTATTTGTATACCCAACTTACCCAAGTGTAGTCATCATAAATCTGATAGTATCCAAATTCATCACTCTGAGCCAGATGGCACGGATAGACCTCAGCATCTGCATCATTCAGTTGACAAACTCCTGACGTCCTGGCATAGTTATATGACATACAGTTCTCACGTACCAGACACAACATTCCACACCGCCAAGCACTACTCACATTGAACAAGCTTTTAGTTTGGTGTTCAACTAACATTGTGTTTTCTGATGGGAGCATGGTACGATGTCCAGTCCCCATGTATGGTTTGAATCCTTTGGTTTGTGGAGCACATCTGGAATCTCCTGGAGACTTGATGGATGAGGCAAGAAGAATGATGCAGATTGTGAAATGGTAGAACCGATGCTTAAGTGGGAGCATCCTTGATGCTAAGTCACAGCCGGATCAGGAATTGAATGAATGAAACAACCACAATTCTAATATTATATTATATTATATTATAATAATAATAACATATTATGTTGAGCCACTTTAGTTTGTTGTTCATACTTCTAAATCCATGTGGTCAAAATGTACATAGTGTAAGCTGAAGACAAAATGCACTTAACATCCGTATAATTTGAAAGTCATAAACCTTGTGTTTTTATGTTATATTTTCCTACCAATACTGTTGCACTAGTCATGAAACAAAGGATGATTTAAACACATCCCACAATCCTTTGCAAAAGTGGTGCCAACTATAGCAAATTTCATTGGATTCTATTAGAAAGATGTCATCAATACAATTCTTAATACTCGACCTTATGCAATGTGCAAGTGGATGATGGGAAGTGCTCAAATCCTCTTTTTCATACATCGGTGAATAAGAGATTTTAATGTTGTTTAACTTGTTTCTACCTGAATGGATCTAAGAACAGCATATTCTTGTGTGGTAAGTGATTAAGTTTAGTGAGTAGAATGCATTAAGGATCTTATTTTGAGAAGAATGCATCAGTGATATAAATGTCGACTTAAAACCTATATATGGTTAAGGTTAACAATAAATAATCTTGGAGGCACGGTGGCGCAGTAGTCTTTAAGACTCTGACTTATGATCACAAGGTAGGAAAGAATGAACAGTTTAACCAACCCAAAGTGTTACAATTAAACATGACAACAAATAAACACAAATCCCGACCGGCACAAAACCCAACTTGAAGAAAAAAAAAAAAGCAAGGGAATGTGCGGCATGGGAATCGAACCCACAACCTTCCGATCTGTAGACGGACACCTTATCCATTAGGCTACCAGCTCCCACTGATAAACGGTGGTTAAAGCTGGGTCTAATGTTATAGCAGTCATTGTATACAATACACACACACACAAGTATTACTGAAGCAAATCACAAGGTAGTTTGGGGTCGCCAAATCCCCATGGCGTCAACGTGTTGTGCATGGCTTTTCATCCCCATTGCCTCTCCCACCCATTGCTGGAGAGGTAGCAGGCTCCCTATGGAGGAGGTGTAGAGACCCCCCTTAGCAACATTACATGGAGGAGTCTGGTCCAGTTAGTTTGAAAGAGAGATTTGCTCTCTGGCCTGTTTACAGGTTCGCCTATATATACAAGGTGTCCCATAGAAAAATTACATGTTAAAAATGAAGCGCATTTTGCGATGATACAACAAAACACTGCCATTTTTCAGATATTATTTATTCATCTTTCTTGTGACTGTCTGCTAAGTTTCAACTCCATATCTTAAAAGATGACAGGGGGTGCCACAAGTGACTAGACATCAAACAATATAATAATAATAGCATAACTTTCATTCCCAAAGATAATCACCCAAGTGACCCATCTCCTTGCAATAGAAACTGCCCAAAACATAACGTCACGCAAGCCAGTGATCTCCTTGCAACGCAAACTGCGCTAAATAGTGCAAGACACATCAGTTTCTTATTATTTTGATTTTCATGGCATGAAAATTTTCAGCGTTTTTTGTTATTGATTTCAGTGTTTTTCAGCCTATTTTTAGATCAAATGCACAGAAAATGGTAAAAAACATGGTTTTCAGTGTGTTTTTTTTTTTTTTCAAGACCAGTTATCATACCTGTATGTAAAGAAGCAAATATGTGACGTGTCATGTCAAAAGGAGACACTTTTGGGCAGGTTATCAATTTTGAGGTTTTTACATATCCTGAATATCTAGAGATATTTTGCTGCACAACGCCATTTTCCCCAATGAAATCGGACATTCCAAAGCGAAGATATTGAGTTCGTAAGTTATGGTATTATGAAATTGGAAATTGAGATATCGGCTTTTGAAAATTTTATTGACAATGTTGAGAGTAGGAATCAGCTTGAAAAATGTCTCAAAAAATACAAGATGCCAGTTATACTCCGGTTTGAAACTATCAGACAATATTTTTAACATTAATAACATCACAAATTCGCAACAAACCCAAATTGTGAAAAAATCATCCCGGGCAGATTTTTTTCTCCATTTAAGATCCTGCCCAAAAGTGTCTCCTTTTGACATGACACGTCACATATGAACTTAAATAAATATACTGTTGAATAAGCAGCGTAGTGCAAAGAATTCTTTTTGTGAAAAATTACCACTGTACAGTAGCAATTAAAAGCAAACAGAATAAATAATTATAATTAGTGGTCACTGTGGTGATAGATAAACAAGTATTAGTAATTGCATGGTAATAATAAACAAGTATTTGTAATTGCAGTTCCAGTGAAAGATCAATCCTTTTAATTATAAGTAAATGGAGGCGACGCCATTTTCAAATTGAACTTTTTATACTTCACTGATTGATTAAGCCCATAATGTGCAATCTTTTCAAATTTCCAAACCTGATTTTTTTTGCATGTTTGTAATATAGGTGTTGTATCTATAATACAATGTACATTATCGACTTTCTTTATCTGCGTCAATAATAGAATATTGATTCAATCGAATTGAATACATGTCTCCATTTTGAGTTTGTACTACACCACTGAGCGATCAATTTCTAGCCAATCAGATAGGCCTCCTTTTCTTGTATTCGGTGAAATACCAATCACCCATCGCTTACCAACGGAGTATTAAGTTTATATTTATAACACTGGGTGTCGACACTGTGCCAGCTATCTATGGCGACTCTCTTCACCAGGTCACTTATGCCTGCTCAAAGTTTCAAAATCTCCTAGATTTCAGCTGTTAATGCCTACATTGTGTAGATATGCTTGACATAAAGAAAAAATGTATTCCTCTAGTCATGAGGGTCAGGAAATGTATAACTTGACCTATCTAGGATATTCCATTTTGAGTCCATCTTATGTGGAGGTTTTACTGTTGTAGAACAGTTGATCAAAGACAAAGTAAAATCCACTGGAATGGTGGATAACTATTACACACTACCACAGTTTTAAGGGGTACTACACCCCTGGCCAATTTAGTGCCTATTTTTGCATTTTTCTCAAAAAATATAGCGCACTGGTGACAGGTAAGATATGCATATTATAGGGGCAAAGACTACAACTACTGCACTGAAAATTCAGCAACTCAAGGCAAGTAGTTGTTGATTTATTGATCAAATATTGGTTTTCCCTCATTTTTGACTGTAACTCCACAACTGTTGTCTGTGTTGAAATAAAATTTCCAGTGCAGTAATTGTAGTCCTTGCCCCTATAATATACATATCTTACTTGTCACCAATGCGCTATAATATTTGAGAAAAATGCAAAAATAGGCACAAAATTGGGCAGGGTGTAATACCCCTTAAAGATGTTCATTTCATATTTATTATAGTTACTCAAGTTATGTCAAACAGTTACTATACTTAATAATACTTAGTAATAAATATCAGTGTTGTAGTCGAGTTCGCTTCATCTGAGTCGTATGTCCTCCTGATGCTAATTTCTGATGTCCAAGTCCGAGTCCTCAATATCTGGGTAGGAGTCTGAATCCTTATGTGTCAAATTCAAACCTCGTTTTATTTTCTATATCAACGTATACTTAACCAGAATTTCAGTTCTATATTATTTTCTTGTAAATACTTAATTTGCTTGAGTCTTGAGTCTTGAGTTTGATACTGTCCAACACTCCAGAATGGAGACAAACGGCCAGGATGTGTGATCTGTGCTGTGGTTTTTGAGATTCTTGCTTAGTCTTGGTTGCTTAGATACTTTGTTACTGCAGTTTTGAAGGTTTCCGGTTTTGTGATGCTGATTAGGTGTGGTGGAAGAGAGTTCCAATCACGTAGTGCTAGTCCCACCTAGTGATGTTTTATAGGTAGCATACCTCGAATCAAAGTATAACCACATGATATTATCACTTGTTATGAACAAAGAATGATTGAAAAAAATAAAGTGTGATTAGTTCTAGGATTTTTAAGTATATGTCGATGATTTTGATGCTTTGGCCTAAGCCTAGTTTTAGCGAGTTTAAGCTTCCATTTGTATTTTCACTGCACTGCATAATGCTAACAGTATCTTCATCCAGTTCATCAACACGTTGGAAGCGTACTTTGCTACTGATTCAGTCCTTTTGGCCACAATTTCTATGCTTGCTTGTTTTGTTTTCACCGGCTCGGTGGACTCCCGGGGGATGGACTTGGTGTTGGCATCGCCAAAACAAAATCAGTCCCTTCTACAGTCTTAATGTTGCACTTGGCAGTGACGCATTGTAGACAGCGATATTATTCAATCGAGCAGAAGAGATTTAAATGATTATTGCCCTGGCAATAGTTCAAAAAACGAAAATAACTGTTGCTCGGGGAATAGTTCAGTTTTGACGTAAAGGGGGGCATAGCTAATTCAATGACTGCACTTCTAACCAATCAGATGATGGGAATCTATATAATTTACTTTATTTCTCCATCAGTAATATATTAGTTTTCATCAGAAAGTTTGGCACATATGCCATGCTTGACCCTCATTTATCCCAAAAAATGACATGGCAACATAACGCTGATAATCAGTGGCATCAAAGCTCAACTCAAGTTTATAATCACGTTGAGGCGGGGCTGGGAGAATGGACCATTTGATTACATTGCCTTGTAGCAAGAACTCCATTGGTGGTATCTCTTGTATGGTGGTGTCGCCGGTGCATATTTGCACTATCCTGGCTGTGTTGTTGCGATTGGTCAAGCAAAAACTGTAGTATCCTCCTGCCATGTCAACGGCATGGTAGCGTACAGCCATTCCTACAAAAAGAGATGAAAAGGAAATAAGTGATTTTATTGTGAGAGAAGTGTTATTTTATCATGGTTGACTGTTCGTCATGTAGACACAATTGCCTCAACTAGATGTAGGAGGGCTGAGGTGAGTCCGAGTTGTTTTTTGTTTTTTTATTTACTACAGTGAGCTGTGTGCCAGGGGGGGGGGCACTCGCATAAATGGTCTGTACGCATGCGTGACCAAGAAAACAAGGAAAAAGGGGTGTTTTTTAGGCAAGGCAAGTTACACACATGACACATTTAGGGTCTAAAAAACACTGATTTTCAAGAAAAAGGGTAGTTTTCTGAAACTGAACAACTTATTTAAGGTACCTTTTCAAATTTTTGGTAAATTTTGAGTCCAAAAAGTGTACATTTGTTGCATTTTTACTAGCCAAAAACTTATTTGGGGGTAAATTCTATATTAAATGATCTTATTTAGGGGCTAAATTTGCTGGTAGGTTAAAACTCGTTTAGGGGGCATTTCAAAAATATTTGGTCACGCATGCGTACACTATCATACTTGAGTGGCTCACCTGGGGCTGTGTGCCTGATTTATTATACGTGATTAAAAAACCTTGTGTCTGGGAGCACAACATTAAGGAAAGAATGCTTATTTTCTGTAAACTGTTGACACTTACTGTAACTTATATATAGCTCAGTTTCTGGTTCAGTATCCAGTATATCAGTACATGGTTGGTTGTTATTGATGATTTGGTCTCCATTGACAATATGAGATATAGTCCAGTTGAAGTCACCAGTGCCTTCCAGTTTCATTGTTGCATAA
Source organism: Amphiura filiformis (assembly GCF_039555335.1). Taxonomy (NCBI): domain Eukaryota; kingdom Metazoa; phylum Echinodermata; class Ophiuroidea; order Amphilepidida; family Amphiuridae; genus Amphiura; species Amphiura filiformis. Next base: position 15,663,146 of record NC_092638.1, read on the forward strand.
ATACTCTCTTCTGCCCAGAAAGTTGTGCAGCCTGGAAAACAAAAATTAAAAAAGAAGAGTGAGAAACAAAGGGGAAAATCTTGGAAAATACCGGATCTCTGCAACATATTCTATATTTGAAGAGCTTTGTTTCAAAACCCCTTACATCCACTTGAGCAATTTTGAGATAACATCAATAAATCATCAAAAAAAGTACTTATATATGGGGGTTTTCAACAAAAGCAGTTTTTGGCGGGATGCTTGGGTATGATGAGCATCCCGCCATAAACTGCTTTTGTTGAAAACCCCCTTATATCAGTGATTTTTTTGATGTATTCTCAAAATTGCTCAACTGGATGTAAGGGGTTTTGAAACAAAGCTCTTCATTTGTATATATCAAAATGCAGATTTTAGTATTGGGTGAAAGCTCATATTTTTGTCACGACCCCATTGGTAGTTTAGTGGTTACCACACTGGAAGTTGTGTATGTTCTATGAACCAGTAAGATACATATTTTTATGCCTCCACCGGAAGTATTTCCTGGTTGTGATCCTACCTGATAGTGGCAGTGTGCAGTTATAGGGTCCATATACTATCTCTTCTGTGGTGATTGATGATGGGGTCTGTGTTGTCATTTCTGTTGAGTGTCCCTCTGTATGGGTTGTCAGTTCTGTTGAGTGTCCCTCTATTATAAAGTCAGTGCTTGGTGGTGTTTGGCATTCAGCTGCAACTGCAGGTGGATCCTGTAACAAGAAAAAGATGTCTGTCTCAGAAGACCATGTACAAATTTTTTGAAATTGGACCACGTTTTGCAGTTCTCGTCAAGATCGCTTTGCCCTGTATTGCATTAAAATAGGGTCACACGATGCCCTGCAGCATGTGTTCAACAACTGAGGTGGCAATATTAATGTCATGTTAAACCGGGACCCTACTTCTGTAATTACGAGGTATATTACACATGATATATTTCACACTCAATTTGTATACTCAACTTACCCAAGTGTAGTCATCATAAATCTGATAGTATCCAAACTCATCACTCTGAGCCAGATGACACGGATAGACCTCAGCATCTGCATCATTCAGTTGACAAACTCCTGATATCCTGGCATAGTTATATGACATACAGTTCTCACGTACCAGACACAGTATTCCACACCGCCAAGCGCTACTCACATTGTACAAGCTTTTAGTTTGGTGTTCCAATAGCATTGTGTTTTCTGATGGGAGCATGGTACGATGTCCAGTCCCCATGTATGGTTTGAATCCTTTGGTTCGTGGAGCACATCTGGAATCTCCTGGAGACTTGATGGATGAGGCAAGAAGAATGATGCAGATTGTGAAATGGTAGGATGGTCCAGATAACAGGATCATTCTTGATGTTATGTCACCGTCGGATCAGGAAATGAATGAACAAAACAAGCACAATTCTAATTCTGTTGAGCCAGTTTGTTGTTCATACTTCCAAATCCATGTGCTCAAAGTTAGGTCATATGCAAACAATTTAGAAGCATTACACACCTGAAGATGAAAAGCTCTTTACATTCTCATAATTTTGCAAGTCGGAGACATTTTGTTTCGATATCATATTTGCCTACCAGTTTGTACTAGTCATGTCACACTATCTCTGAATTGAAATATGTCGGCTGAAAACATTAATGCTGCGATACACTCCATACCAAGAGGATGATTTAAACATTTCCCACAATCCCTTGCAAACCAAATTTTATACACTTGATGGATGAGAAGAATGATGCAGATTGTAATAATATTGGAGGATGGTCCAAAGTGATGAAAAGCCCTGTAAGGGTAATATCCATGTTTATTATGCCTTCACCAGATGTATTATGTTTCCTGTTTGTCCGTCCGTCACTTTGTCATTCCGTCAGTCCGTCCTACCTTGCAAGTGCAATTTCTCGGAACTGGTAGGGCGTATCGTGTTGTGATTTGGTGGAGGGGTGGTAATTAGCAGTTTCCAAATTCTATTATATTTTTGTCGCAAATAATCTGCATAAATTTGCATAAATGTCTCCGAGTGCAATTTGTCGGAACTGGTATATAGGCGTATATAATGTGCCTTACTGAAGGGGTAGCAATTGGTGGTCTTTAAATTCTACCAGGTTTTTGTTGCAAATATGCTAATTTGGTGTTCATTTGCATAAATTTTTATCAATTCAGTTCATTTTTTCCACACCTCTAAGTGAAACCGCCCTGGTTAAAACGATGCATGCCAAGGTGGAGGCATTGCGACCAATGCTTTGTGTCTAGAACCATGCAACCCGAGAACCGCAAAATTCTAGTTACATTGAAAGCTAGACCTTGTTATATGATCTCATCCTTACAGAACACAAGTGGCAAAATTCATTTGGCTTTCAGTTTGACTTATGAGTATACATGACCACACAAACCAATGCAGTGTGCAAGTGGGTTGTGGGAAGTGTTGAAATCCTCTATACACCAGGAGATATTGCTGTTTTAAATGGATTTTACAATAAACCAACAACAGGATATTCTTGGTTAATCATGTGTTAGAGGAATACATTAAGGATATCAATATTGTACAAAAACTATTAAGATAATAAGAAAAGTAGGCCTAATGGAAAGTAAGAGAGATGTTCATGACAAGAGTGTAGCAATGTTGTCACAACATCTCAAAATTTGACCCTAAATGGCGTATGTAGGGGTAGCAAATTTCACCCCTTATTGGCGTAACATATCAGAAATTTTACCCCTAAATGGTGTAAGACACCAAATCGGACCCCTAAATGGCGTAATGTGTAATGACAATTTTAAAGAGAATACACTAGAACTACATTTTCTTTGTTTTGGTTTATCACTTGCAACCTTTTGGCTCCTAGCTGATTCTGAATCTACACACCCCTGGTTGTTACTTAAAAGAAAAATATTGCAGTAGTACGCAAATAATAATAATAATAATAATATACACTTATAGAGCGCGTTACAAACAAAACAGTTTCTCAATGCGCTTTACAGAAAAAACCTTAACTACAAGATATACTACAAATTTAAAAAGCCCAATAGAGCAAAACAAGATAAAACTAGAGTCAACAGACGCTGAATACAAGCTGCAATTTGACCCCTATAACTTGACCCCTGGGTTACGGATGCGGTCAACTGCTCTTGCATTGTGCAAATTCACGCTTATAGTACAGCAATTTTCCTCAACTATAACATCTTATGTCCAGAAAGGGCAAATCTATTAAAGATTAAAAAAGTATGAACACAGTATCAAAATGTTTCTTTTGAAATATCAATTCAGAAGATGTTTTGTTATTGAGGTAACATAGCAAAAGTGGTCACGGTCAATACGCCACACTGGAGTTCGCCTAGTTTGCTGTGCTACATAAATTCCTCAACAAAATTTAGAAAGTTTTTTCAAATATCTATATCTCAGATTATTTGTGACATGTTGATGTTGTGTTGCATATCAATGAACAGCTACTTTGTTCCCCTTTACAATGACATCACTTTTGAAACAATCACCTTTTTCACGGCTGAGTACACGTCTTGTTAATGTTGTGGGGTCTCAAATAGAACGTGCCAAATTAACCAAACAACACTAGTCACTAACCCAAATAGTGGGTGAAAAACCATATACGCAACGACATCAGCCTGGCACCTCCTCATGCTGCTCACCAGAGTGACCCCACAGAAATTCAGGGATAAAATTGGGATGGCAAAGAGTTCATCCTTTATTGACTAAAAATGGTCCAAAATCCTGGCTTCGCTACTGGGTATATAACATGATTTCTTAATGACACAATTTCTTAAACAATGGCCTTAATCTTGGTGTTATATTATATATTTATAACGAAATTAATCACTCATCACTACCATATTTTGTAAGCATATAAATCATATTTATATACATAATAACGCTAATAAGTTATCATGTCAATCTGTGACTATACTTAAAGTAATAATTACAGTGTGTGGAAGAAATCCTGTTAGGATTCTAGCTAGATGTAGAAACTGAAATTTTTAAATTATATTACATTTCTTCTTCTTTCTTTTCTTTCTTTCTTTTCTTTTCTTTTCTTTTCTTTTCTTTTCTTTTCCTTTCCTTTCTTTCCATTCCTTTCCTTTCCTTTCCTTTCCTTTCCTTTCCTTTTCATTTCATTTCTGTTTTTGTTTCTTTTTTGTTTCTTTTTTTTGTTTTCTCTCTTCTTCTCTTCTTCTCTCTTCTTCTCTTCTCTTCTCTTCTCTTCTCTTCTCTTCTCTTCTCTTCTCTTCTCTCTCCTCTCTCCTCTCTCCTCTCTCCTCTCTCCTCTCTCCTCTCTCCTCTCTCCTCTCTCTACTCTCTTTTCTTTTCTCTTTTTCTTTCTTTTTTTCTTTCTTTTTACATTAATTTTTAGACGCCAAATGACTCATATAGTGTTTGAGAATTTCTCGATGTTTTTTCCGTTTGTTAGAAAATGAGATAAACCCTGATATTTTTAACAGTTTCAGGATTCAGATGGTTCACTCTGCATATCCCTGCTTGCGCCATGGCTTTTATGTGTTCACAATGACATAGCTAATTAAATTATCTGATTAAATATATCTACTTTTATATTTGATAAAATATAATGTTTGGTCACAAAATCCGGCACATATGCCAAACGCGACCCTCATTTATCCCACTGAATGCCAATGCAACATAACGATGGAAACCGGTGGTGTCAAAGCTCAACTCAAGTTTAAAAGATGGTTGAGGCGGGGCTGGGAGTATGGACCATCTGAATACATTGCCTTGTAGCAAAAACTCCATTGGTGGTATCTCTGGTATGGTGGTGATGCCAGAGCATTTTTTATCAATCAAGTCTGTGTTGTTGAAATAGGCCATGCAAAAGCCATAGGATCCACTATCGTTGTGGTAGTGTAAATATAATCCTGCAAAAGGGATGAAAATGAGAAGAAATAACAAATGATTTTATTTACAAGAACAAAGTGTTTATTAGAAGAACAAGAATATTTCACATCGTTTTCAGTATATTTCAAAAAATTTGAACATATACCTACGATGCAAAATCCCGTTAGGCTTTGCAGTATAATATAAAAGAAATAGGGAATTGAGTTTCTTTTCAATAAACTGAAAACTTACTATAAAGTATGTAGGGCTCAGTTCCTGGTTCTTCATACAATTTATCAGTACATGGCTGGTTGTTATTGATGAATTGGTCACCATTGACAATATGAGATATAGTCCAGTTGAAATCACCGGTATCTTCAACTTTCATTGTTGCCCTAACTTGTTCTTCTACCCAGAAAGTTCTGCAGTCTGGGAAAAAAAAGAGAAAGTAGTGCAATTATTGATATTTTAACATTGAGTTAAACACCCTGATGAGTTAGTGATTGAACATGCACAAGCAGTAATTTCTAAATTAACGCTGAAACCTGGAAATGTAAATTTCTGTACATCCATATGAAGTGAAGGTCACTTCAAATCATCCTCAAGTTACCTGCTATAAGAATACAGAGAATGGTCCTAAACTATGTTACATGGGGATGATTTGAAGTGACCTCTACTTGAGATGAGTCTGGTATTTATATATACCTAGCTATTATGTAAACGGAGACTCATGTAACATCTGACAAGTGCATGCATCCGTTTGATATGGATGTACACATTTGTGATTCTACCTGATAGTGGCAGTGTGCAGTTATAGGGTCCATATACCATCTCTTCTGTGGTGATTGATGATGTGGTCTGTGTTGTCATTTCTGTTGAGTGTCCCTCTGTTCTAGCGTCAGTGCTTGGTGTTGTTTGGCATTCAGCTGCAACTTCAGGTGGATCCTGTTATTAAAAGAAAAGGAAGTCTGTGTAGAAGACCATGTACATGGCTTCAATAATTCATCTTTTACAGGTCTCATTTTGTCCTGTTTATCCCAAAGAGTAAGGTCATGACAGGGTCACTATGAAGCATGTTCAGCCAATATTGGTCACCCCGTAAATAAGAATTGAATTACAAATAAATAAATAAATAAGTCCCACATAGCACAGTATTTTACTAAAAGGGATAGCATATAGCACATGACATACTTCACACTCAAAGGGTATTTATATAATTACCCAATTGTAGTCATCATCAATCTGATAGTATCCAAACTCATCACTCTGAGTCAGATGACACAGATAGACCTCAGCATCTGCATCATTCAGTTGACAAACTCTTGACGTCCTGGCATAGTTATATGACATACAGTTCTCATGTACCAGACACAGCATTCCACACCTCCAAGCACTACTCACATTGTACAAGCTTTTAGTTTGGTGTTCAAATAGCACTGTGTTTTGTGATGGGAGCATGGTACGATGTCCAGTCCCTTTGTACGGGTTGAATCCTTTGGTTTGTGGAGCGCATCTAGAATCTACCGGAGACTTGATGGATGAGGCAAGAAGAATGATGCAGATTGTGACGATATGGGAGGACGGTCCAAAGTGATTCGTAAGTGTTGCAGATAACAGGAGCATCCTTGATGTTAGGTTGAATCAAACTTTTATGATGTTGAAATCATACTTTAGCATTAGATCACTGTTGCCATAGTAACATGGTCATCCGATTTACCTGTCAGATAATGAATGAACAAAACCACCACAATTTTGATTATGATCAGCCAGTCTGTTGTTCATCTGTTTTAGTTATACTTCCAAATCAATGTGCTCAAATGCACATTAAAAGCCCTGTAAGGGTAACATCTGTATGTATTACTTTGAATACTAGATCTCATATGTGCCAAACACAGGTGACATCATTCATTTGACTGTAATGAGTGTATGTAATCTCAACATTATAGTTGACCACACAAACCTATGCAAGAGGGTGCTGAGAAGTGCTGAAATCCTCCTTCTCTATACACCAGTGAGTAGCAGATACATGTAGTTGTGATGTTTTTGCATGAATGGATCTAGCAATAACCAAGATTCTGGGGTAATTAGTGTGAGGAATGCATTAAGAATATTAATATTGTAAACAAAACTATAATTAATGATAATTAGAATATCATTACAGGCTTGAGAACAAGGCTTCATTAATAAATTACAAAATGTTTCTTATGTGGCCTTTCCAAAACCTGAATAGAGAGGAGGATATAGGTGGGTATTCACAGGGATGAAAATCTTATACTGAAAGGAAGATTGTTGAAAAGTAAGAGAAGTACATGACTAGAGCGTAGAAGAAATGGAAGATTTGTTTCAGTTTCCTCAAAATTATCATGGATTTTAAGAATCTTACATATCTTCTGTTCAAGATTGAAACCAATATGATTGTTTGGGCTTTTTAGGGTACAAAATCCACTTCCGGGTTCTTATTTTGGTTAATCGCAAGCGTTGACGCTTTGGAAAACTTTTAACCAATCAGTGGTAGCTATTTTGAGAAAGTTGCCAGACTGTTTGTTTAGTGATGGAGGAGCACAAGATGACTGGAACTAAGGCTACTGTACATACACTGTTATTTTCCTAAAGGTTTTATTTTCACCAATTTTGCAAGTGGACATGCAGGCGCAAAAATATCAACACACAAAATTTCTGTTTTTATATAAAGTTAGTTTACACTTCCATAAATTTCCGCTAATTAAAATCGCGAAAAATTATGTACGCGAAAATAACATTGTATAGTACACAGTAGTCGAATCGCAACAAAGTCATCTTGGCATAGAGTTGCAATAACTGTGACATTTGCCTATGTTTGAGGATTATACAACGCGTACTCGCTATTTGGACCAATCGGAGGCGCACAGCAACAACGGGACTGATCGATTTTAAGCCCTAGGTAATTCCTTGGAAAATGTAGGATTTAATTTAATGATATTTTTATTTGAATTGAAGTGTTTAAGAATGAGAATAAAGGTATTGTTTTTAGCCGCTGGAGTGCATCTATCGTCTCATATAACACGGGCGACATCATTATTTTTGGCGTAAAACAACTTGGCTTCGCCTCGTTGTTTTTCTTTAAGCGTAGAAGGGTAATTTGTCCGTACCCTGGCAACGCAACCACGTAAACGTATTCAAATCTGCCATTGTGAAACCCCACATGGTGTTACTCTCAACTTTAGATGAGACACACTATATAATTAGGCTGAATATGGTATATTTGTTGCTAAAATTCTTTGATGCATCAAGAAGTAAATTAACTAATTGGTTTGTGAAATCAACCATCATTTGTAGACATGTGTATGTGGCAGTATTTGCAGGTTGAAATAAACGAAGCTCCAGAAAATCAAATGTTAAAGTGTTGTAGACCTACATGTATTGACGTGAGATGGTTAATTACCAACTCGTTTCTTCCCTGCCTTTTTGGTATAATTAGATGTAAACAGTATTGATATAGTAACTATGCCAACTACCCAGGGTTTGATTTAAAAATGTGTATAGCAATTTTTAGAGAAAACATTATTTAGATGATGTTCTTATGACATAGCATATGTTCACACTGTAAAAAATTGTTATACAAGCTAAAATTTGTGTAGCAGCTACAATCCAGGAAAAAAAGGTTGGCACACTTTGCCTGTCTTTTGGTATATCTCTTCCCCCGCTCCCCCAATTCAATGTTGGACCAAGCCATGTTGTCAACAGGTCCATGAGACCCTCCAACATTGAAAGATGGGGAGTGGGGAAGGGTGAGATATAGAGGGGAGTCTGTACTTCACATATATTGCATGCATGTTTCACTCGAGCTCGCCTCTCCAATTTTGATAGGGCACGCATTTCCATTGTTTAGTGCAAGTGTGCCAACTATTTTTCCTGGATTGTAGGTTCTCCAAATGTTTTGAGCATTTTGCTCTGCTACACCAGGTAAATTGAATGCTGCGACTACCATCAATATTGGTAGCACACCTACAGGTACAAGCTCACCGCCAGTGCTTGACTTTTGAGGTGACAGGAATATCGGACACCAGTTTGAACCTACAACCTTGGCGAAAAATGTTGCCACACCTGAGCGTTAATTGGCCAACATCCTTCCCCGCTCCCCTATTGCAATGTTGATTTGGACAAAATCGTCATCATTTCTACATTACAGTCTCCCAACATTGGAAAATGGGGGGGTGGGGAAGGGCAAGTGTAATCTGAATGTGCATTTGCAACTATTATACAAAATAATACAAAACTAACACATATTTAGCTTCGATTGCATGCTTTTAACACCAGAACGTGCTGGTGTGGCAACGAATTTCCGCCAGAGTTGTCTCTAATAACATATAAAAAAAATCATCTGAAATTACGTTTTTCGTTCATATCTTTAGAACGGAATGCGGATTTACGTGCAATTTTCACAGAGTCTTAGCCTGTTTATGTACTCTGTACTAAATATAATTATTTTCATGTAATTTATACATGGCTTGGTCTATGTGTCCTATTATTTATAAAGATGCCAAAATAATGCAAAATATGTAACAAATATCAATCGCCATCACATGCTGTCTACTGAAGATAGTACACGCAAAATTTTAAAACTATTTTAATGATGACAAAATAGCGTGAAGTTTATGTATTAGACCTAATAATAATAATAGCAAGGATCAGAAGAGGAAAATTATAATCATAGAAAAGTCATCAGACGGATTCGAACCCCTGATCTCGCTGATCTATAGATTTCAAGGCGGCGACTTAACCGCTGAGCCAAGAAGAAGTCGTTGAATTTGTGAGCATTTCTAATGTATTAATGTTAATTTAAAATTATGCAATGCGTATACCGTATTGTTTGTAATAAACGCTCCCCCTCTAATAAACGCCCCCCTCCAATTTTTCTGTGAAAAATTGACAAAAATGCAAACATTTCCATGCCATATCGTGTAGGTAAGCTTAAAACTTGCATTGGTCATGTCAGTCACGATCGCTAAATTGCATTGACAAAACCTATTATGACTCAACTCCTGTCCATTTCATTGCCTAATTATGGTAGAATTTCACTAATTCCATGCACTTACAAGTGTAATTTTGTTGTATTTCCCACGAAAATATCATTTTCCATGGGCGCCGCCATCATGTATAGTCGTAAATCCCTTCTTTTAACAGGAGCACCATCGGGAAATTGAACCCGATTTTTAATCTTTTTTCACTGACAATTCACTTCTAATAAACGCCCCCCTTTTGGAAAAATGCAACGCCCCCGGGGCGTTTATTACAAACAATACGGTATGTACACTAAAACAGGTGATTTAATTCTCATTCACCTACAATTTCAATTGTTATGCCGTTCTGGTTGGTTTAACCTAATACAGAGATGTTATAACCTCATAGTAGAATTAACATGTCATACAAATGCATTTAAGATCAGTAACCCATTGCACATATGGAGATGAGGTTGATGATTTAACGGTGACGGTCGACACAAACACAAATTAAAAGAAATTTAGATTATTTTCTTTATTTAAGATTTGTCCAACGTGGGGAAAGGTGGTGAATCAAAATTCCAAGTTTATTTTTATAACCCTAAATACATTGCCAACATATATAATCGTTGTAAATCAATGAAATTATGTGTATTGGAGACGTTTCAGGTCAATTTGATACCATATGCATTGCATAATTTTAAACTAACATTAATATATTAGATATGGCTTGGAATTCATTCACATCTCCGTGGCTCGGCGGTAAAGGCGCCGACTTCTAAACTACAGGCCACGGGTTCGAACCACGCTGTTAGTTTTGTTAAAATTAATATTTTTCCTCTCTTAATCCTTCGTATTATTGTTGGCCTAATGGTTAAACTTTGTGCTATTTAAAAAAAAAAAAAAAATGATGAAATTTTCGGTGTACTATATTCAGTAGACAGCATGTAATGGCAAATGAGAAGGTTTTTTGACACATTTTGCATTATTTTGGCATCTTAATAATTAATAATATACATAGGCCGGTCCGCATGAAAACGATATGAAAAAAGTTATCTACGCTTAATTTTAACATGGATAAAACGGACAGTATCCACTTAAAACCTGTGTGTAGCAGCAACTTGATACGATTTTCCGTTACTGATATTTAGCAGAAAATCATGCAGTTTAGAGCCCTAATTACGAAATGTGTGTAATTTAGCATTAATGGTGATTTGAGGGACCACTCCCTAAATAAACTAAATAAACCAAGTACTTTGTCAACAATTTTATTATGATTCAAAAGAATATTATCTACTCCCAAATCGTGTGCAATGTGAAGATCATACGACATTCCGTTTTTGAGTTATGAGACAAAAACGGAATTTAGATGAAATATTTTGCAAAAATGTTGCCACACCTGAGCGTTAATTGGCCAACATCCTTCCCCGCTCCCCTATTGCAATGGTGATTTGGACAAAATCGTCATCATTTCTACATTACAGTCTCCCAACATTGGAAAATGGGGGTGGGGAAGGGCAAGTGTAATCTGAATGTGCATTTGCAACTATTATACAAAATAATACGGAACTATCACATATTTAGCTTCGATTGCGTGCTTTTAACACCAGAACGTGCTGGTGTGGCAACGAATTTCCGCCAGAGTTGTAGGGGTCTTTTGGTGAGATGATACCAAAGAGGGTTATTGGGTAAGGAAAGGGTGGGGGAAAATGTTATCAAAATAGGGGTTCTTTCTATGGGACTTGGAATTTTTTTTGTCCCAATATAAAAGTTGTTGAATTTTTGATACAAAAATCTTCACAATTTTTTTTTTTTTTAATTTGAAGAAAAATAATGATTTTTTGAAGAAAAATAATGATTTTTTGAAGAAAAATAATGATTTTTTTTAGAGACAAAAACAGAGCCAGCTGTGACAGATTATCAAAAATTTGTTTAAAATTCTTAAAAAAGGGGATCTTTTGGTGACAGTAAAACAAAAAAGGGGGTCATTGGGTGAGAGGGAGTTTTAAAATGGGTGTCAATGTGGCCGTTTTCAGTGAGTAGCCGCCAATGGCATATTGTATTAAATATTGTAGCGTGTGCGCTTCTTAGCTGCAAGTCGATGTTTTTTCTTTAATGGTTTATATGGTGTGTCTTGGGCCGCACCAGTCAGCAAATTCCTGCAAAGTGTGCTGAGGCTTGTGGGGTTAGGCCAAATCTCACTTCTGACAGTCGTATTATCTCGATAAAATCCGTCATCTTGAACACTGTGAAACTATGTGTGTATTGATTATTCCTGGCATATTCTTGTCAAAAGGCTCGTCCCACAGTTTGATTTAAAAAAAATTATAGTAAAACTATAAAAAAATGCATTCTGCATCAGGTTTCTAACTTGGCTTTGAAACAAACTGTTAAATTAAGATGGCATATGCCTGTGTGTAGCATACTTTAAATCACTGCGCAAGATACATGAAAATGAACAAAACAGATCAAGAACAAAAAATGTTAGCATATTTCAACTTTTTTTTTCGTCCACTTAGATGTCAACTTTTTTTTTTGACCTAATGGAAATCTCACAATAATTATCAGTGAAGAAGAAAAGAAACCAAAGTCTTACCGTATTAAGATAAGTAACTATTATTCCTAAAAGTGCCCAATTCAATAAAAAATACCAGGATGATGTGGCACAACAATTCAAATATCGGTCCACAATGTGGCTTATTCCTTTATTGCAATTGTTTGGGCGCCATAATCTGCAGTATATTCCTATATATGTCCACTATAATGGTCGGTCGTTAGTGTAATGGTGTTAAAAGCAAATTGGTGACTTAGTGTGTGATTAATTAGCTTAATTAGCTTAAGTGCCAACCTGCACCAATGAAAGTGAATTGGTTTAATTACGATATCACTTGTCGTCGTTAGCAGGAAAACCTCCTATGTACTTGTGGCCCCTGAACATGTTTAAAACAAAACTACCAACAGGTTACATACAAGGTTTTGCTTTAAACATGTTCAGGGGCCAGTGCCACACACAAGGTTTTCCTGCCCAACGACGTTGTGCTATCAAGCAAAGCGAGATGTCAAAAATTTAAATTTTGAGGTATGACTAAAAGAAGCTCAATTTTTTCTTTTGTGTAATTAGATCCAGAAACAGCTATTTATAGGTATTGGCCGTAATATTCACAGATTGGCGCTGAAATAGCAATTTGTCTCTCGCTTAAAGTTCTGTGAATTTAGGTTGGAAGTATTGTGCTGGTAGGGTATTGATTTCCATACGCCTGCAGAGAATGGGATAAATGGTCTTTTGTGGTTGACTAAGTTTGATCTAGCACTTGTTCAGTGCCTGTATGGGACCTCGACAACCCCTCTCAGACATTACAAAATCCACGCGCAAGCGCCTCATTGCTCAGCTAGATTGTGAGATCGAATAAAGCCCCTGAAATAGCTGGCAACTAAGAGGTATGCTTAGTTTAGTGAGACAAACTCAGTGAGACAAACTCGGATGTAGCTTTGCTCCAAAGCCAAACTATTTTCCATCCAATTGAAAGAAAAAATGAAAAACCATGCCATATGCCCTCTGACACTGTAGTAAAGACCAGACTCGGCTGGCGCCTCGGTGAGTGGACTTTCGCTGTTGGTGGGTGGGGTAGACCAATATCTATCTGTGGGTAGACAGTGATCTTTACTGCATAGTGGTCCTACTTACTTGTTGGTGAATTATGTAGCTTGCCTATAGTGAAGCTTGCCTTCGGCACGCAAGCTCTGTATATGAACTGCTGGGAGTGGTATTATTTTTTTACAGAATGGTCTAACCAGGCAGGTTTTGGCCTATAGGCCTATACATTTTCTTTACTAATACCAAAGTATAGTCACTTGCTTGGGTTTATTTTACTTGGTGATCACTGGATCTTCTAAGGTACTGCGTTGGGCTCTGATCCAGAGCTAACTCGGATGAAGATCATAAAAAATTAATAAATAATATAATAAAATGATATGATCTATTTATTTATTTAAAAGTTCAAATAAGGTACATTGTTTAATACTACATCATATAAATTATGCCTGTAACATAAGCTCTAAAAACTTAATTTGTCATCGCATTATTACGCTTCAAGAGACAAACCCCCTGGTTTTGATTTAATATGTACACATGTAATATCATAGCACTCAGTTTTGGTTTGTGATGTCTAAATATTGCAATTAAACATTGGTCCTTTCAAATGAGATGAAAAAAACCCGCAAATCTAGTGCAAACAGTCATTATCTTTATAGGATATAGCAAACTTTCCATGGTAGAGATAGGATCCAAGACAAATTACACCTAAATTAAGTGTAAATTCAGGATTGATCTGCTATGGTGTAAAAATATGATTTAACAGTTGATCTGTTAAAGAATTTTATTCTCTAAATTGAAGCATGATTCACCAATTAAGGGGCACCATCTGGATTGAAAGGGCAGTGGCCACTTTGCAGTAGAAATTCCAAAGTTTTCATTTTGGTTGCTGGATGGAGGGGTCACGTGTCCCTATGCCTCTGTTTTACATATCTTCCAAGCCAAACTAGAATCTGTGCCGCGATGTGTAAGCTGAACATAACGAGAATAGGCTGTACTATCCACCATCACTTGTTGCGTCTGGAGACGTGATTTATCGGGTGGGGTGGGTTTTATCAACCAACTGATGCTGCCACTGTCTTGTAATGTGAACTGTATTTCTGGTATCATGGCCGAGGTGATGGTACCAGTACAGTGTAGTGGGTGTTTATCACTGGTACTATTATGTTCTGATGAACAGAAACCATACTCGTTGGGATCGGTTTTGAAATTTATAACCATTTCTGTGAACAGTGAAATAGGGTTGAGAATTAATTTGAAGCATTTTATGGCTGAAAAAATTGTTTGATTGACGTAACATAAAAAAAAAATGGGCAAATAGGTTGGGTTTTTTTAGATATATTGCTATGACATTCATTTGTGTATTAGATTTACTTCAAAGTTGACTAAAACTATTTAAAAAAATTAGGGGTTCATTCATAGGATTTCTGGCATGATCGCTGTTTATGCCCGAAATCCTATGAATGAACCCCGTTCATACATACCCAACATTCTTAGCAATTCAATACAGATGAAAATAATAAGGGTTTACAAGTTTAAATAACATTTCCATACCGTTTTCCTTCATAAATTGGAAGAAAATGAGTAGGCCTACTTCCAGGAGCAGCTCGGCTCATGAGGTCAACGGTCGGGAGCCAACCCGTGGTACGCGTCATCTTTTTGCGCTTCGTGTGAGATGGCGCGGGTACGCAACACTAGCAAATCGTGGAGCGTGTTAATTGGGTTCCAACGCTGCGTGACGCAGCTTGTTTATGCCCTGCGTACTGGTCATAAACGGTATTTATGACCAGCAAAAAAGAGCGCAAATCCAATCAGAAACGTCGTTATATCGTGAGTATGTATGAACAGCTATTAATGTAGAATCTGTCAAAAGCACCAAGTATTCATACAATATATTGAAAAAACTGGGTGGACCTACAAAAACAGAGAGCTTTTGGATTGGATATGAATTGGAATGAAGTATGTAATAACTGTTCTTGCATCATTGAAACTCAGCGTAGGGCCTTTTATTTTAAGGTGTTTCACAGAGCAATTTGCACAAACAAGTTCCAAATGCTTGTGGAACAGTCTGACCCAATTGATTGCGATCACTACTGTGTGGTAAAATTTCCGCATTTTGATCAGAGGCCACTCGGATCCCTGTAAGTCATGACCATTGCCAATGTGTATCATTTACTACTTACTATATGCAATGTATGGTTCATCAATGTCGTTATCTTTCAAGATGTCAACACATGGTAGATTGTTGTTTATGATGTGATCTGCATTAATGATTTGTGTGAAAGTCCAGTGGAAATCGCCATTACCATTAACTTTCATCAATGCTTTGCCACTTGGTGGAGTCCAGAATACGTGGCAGCCTACAAATAAAAATTCAATTCTTAGTGCTGTAAATCAAAATTAACACCCACACAAGCATTTAAGATTCAAACATATAACAACACACCCCACATGTAATCGCCTTCAAACGCGGACGCCATGCAAAGCGATGCGGACTATTCAAACGTGTTCGTCTGAATCCATACTCAATCAACGTACCAAAGACATTTTCCGCCATTTTGTTTGTGTATGGAATTTAACCAAGCAACTGTGGACTGTTTTATCTCACGTACAATAGAGGATGTATTTCGCAAATACATTGGACAATACAATTGCGGTCGTTTGCAGACCCCCTTGAACCAAGGATGGTCCCCCATTACAGAGTCGTCCACTGTTTACATTTGTCCACATTTCCTGGCAAATACCTATGCACAGATATACACAATCATACACCCCACTACATAAGTACTGACAAAGAAGGACATCAATTTAAACCCATCGTGAACTATATCCTATCGTGGATACACAATCAAAGTCAATCACCATGATTCAATCATGTCCTATATCCCCTAAGGGACCGTTCACAAACACTTGTAAGGGGGGGCCTGATGCAAAAATGGGGCCCGGAACATTTTGACCCTCCTAAGGGGGGCCTGAAAAAATAACCACAAATTTTCCTGGAAAAATTGAGTTTATATGCTTTTCTATGGAGTTGACGCATAATTTTCATGTCAAAAAGGGGGGGGCCTGAAATTTTTGAGGTCTGTAAAGGGGGGCCCGGGACAAATGTTCGCGATAAAATTTGTTTGCATCAGGCCCCCCTTACAAGTGTTTGTGAACGGTCCCTAAAGGAGTTCAGCTCTAAAGAATATTTTTACACTATTTACAGCTTCTTGCACCTAATAGTGAACGGAGGACATCCTTGGTTCAGTTTGTGTCCACGGTTGTGATTGAAATATCCAGATGTTCTCATTTGGAGTTCTTACAAATGCTCCTGGTCCACACATACAGCACACACACCCCTGCACATCTTTACGCATACACCCCAGCCGGAACAAGTTGCCATGTTTTTGAATTATAGGCCTTTGAAGATGACATTCCCATAAAAAAATGAAATTTTGGAAATCTTAATATCATGGTATTTGACCTCGGGACTAAGTGGACTATCAAATCCTTGAAAGTAAAAGGAGGTTTATTTAATCAATAAATAAAAATCGAACTATGATAATCCTGTGTTAGGCAGGAAACTAATTGGCCCATTACTCAGAATAGCAATTTGGCAAAAATATCAAGGTATCATTTTTAAAATTATCCATATCTTGAAGAGTATTGATGCTATTTATATAATTTGTGTATTATTTTAAAGCTTATTGTCTAGTGCGTATATTTGTATTCAAATCATGAAATGTCAAAATGCGACTTGTTCCTGGTTTTGTCAGAGCAGGTAAAAATGTATTCAGAACAAAATCACACCAGCCTACCTGATAGAGGGAGTGAACAGTTGTAAGGATAGTCCTCTTCAGTAATATTGGAACATACAGATAATGCATCAGTTGGTCCCTGCAAGAAAAAAATCGTCATTACTTGTTGCCACAAGTTTTCTCCAGGCTATCTGAGTTCTTTCTGCTTATAAAATTGGCCTTCCTTCCATTATTGCAAAGTTTCAGACCAATGTACTGGTATAGATAATGGTGCAAAATAACTGGAGTAGCTGACAGCGCCAAACAAAATAAACAGAAAGGTTTTTTTTTTACATTAATTTTCTGTATGTTGATATTATTTGCAAGACTTCTTAAGATATTTTGAAACCTGAAAAAAGGTTATTTAAGAGTTTACATACCTGTGTTCCTCCAGCAACATCAGAAAGTAGATGGTAGTCAAACTCTGTGCTCTGAACAAGATGACAATGATAACCATTAACATCTTCATCATTCAGTTGACAGGTGCCTGATGCTGATGCATAATTGAATGACAGACACTCATCATTCAACAGGCATTTTGTGGCACATCTGAGGGCACTGATCGAATGGGAGATGTTTTTTATCCAGTGTCCCATCAGGAGTGTGTTTTGTGTAGAGATGATATGAGCTTTGTAGAGTAATCTATTGCCAGGATTGCATGAACACTGTATGGGTGCAGTGAAGGTGATCAGAAAGAAGCAGATTGCGCTAAGACGAGCTGGTTTCATTTTTGTTGTCCATGTAATGCTCTGAGACTAAGTTTTCAAATCAAGAGTGTTTTGTGTAGAGATTACATAAGCTTTGTAGTGTAATCTGTTGCCAGGGTAGCAAGAACTCTGTATGGTTACAGTGAAGGTGATCAGAAAGAAGCACTAAGATGAGCTGGTTTATGATGAGGATTTAGCAGCATGGTGATTTCAGCATCTTTGTTGCCCAAGTTATACTGCACAACAAGCAAACTTTGATTTGTGTGTATGTTATGCTCAGTAGTCACATAACAAGATACGTTTCCAAAATGTTTATCAAGCATGGGCTCCATGGAAACGGTGAATTGTTATTTAAACTGATGCACGTTTCATTGTCGTTAAAGGTGATATATGTAGGCCATACTCAACAGCCACTCCCTCCCTCCCTCCAATGTATCGTACCAGTTGAATTTGTGCCATAATACATTACCCAAATTTTAATTAGGTTAAAAGCTAATGTTCTAACCTTGAATAATTTTCACGATCACTCACTGAAAATGTTGAATTACTTTATAATGTATCTTTTGTGTGGTTCTGGAGTACAAGAATTGCAGCTGAATTAGGATGTTGAATGAAATACTGTAAATATTTTTGACTTTACAGGTAACTTTCCCTGCTTCAAAGTAGCTTTTCTGGGAAAGGGGTATATATTTTTTTATGAAAGTGCTTATTTTTTCCATACCATAACTTTCAGGAGATGTTAATATTTCCATGACTTGATATAACTTCCAAAAGTGCTTATTTTTTCCCATTCCAAACATTAGGGGCTTTTCAAGTTTATACCCCTGGTTTTTTCCCTTCAACAGAAAACAAAAGCCCACAATTGGCCAGCGAAGTGGTTACGTAATTCTCTGGTAACTGGATCACACACCTTTTGGAATTGATAGTACATACTATAGACTTTGTGTTGCGATCATTTTGATCGTGGTGCAGAACTCAAAAGCGTGATCCAGTTGATATGGTGATAATTGGATTACACATAACACCTTGCTGGCGAATTTATATACAAGCACATTTCACCAATGTAATGCAATCAATCTATTGGCCAGCTAGGGACAAAAACATGTATTCTCACCTTTGACCTCAGATGGTAATTTATTCACTCGCCATCTTACTTTCTTTTAGTGTAGCCATATTATTTATTGATCAACATTGTTATTATTTTATGTTTGTTTTTATGTAGAGGAATAAGAACATCAATAAAACACTCAGACAACAAACCAGTGTCTTGGCAGCCGTGTTCTTACCCAAGTGGGTTGTAGGCAATACAAGATATTCATCCTACAGACAGGCTCATAAATAGCATAAATCTGCCTCTAATACTTATGATAGAATATCATTAAAAATAATGATTTTTATTTTTATATTTTTCAGAATGGCACACCATGAACATCTGGAGGAAAACAGACACAATCTGACTCAAGTGTCCAAGAAATTCTTCAGTTCTATTATCAGCTCTGTAGAAAAGTAAGTACTCATTGAAAACAATCTGACTCAAGTGTCCAAGAAATTCTTCAGTTCTATTATCAGTTCTGAAGAAAAGTAAGAGCTCATAGAAAACAGATATATTCAATTGTAGAAACATGTCTTGGAAATTCTTTAATTATATTATTAGTGCTGTAAAAACTCATATAAGTTAGTACTCATATAAAACAAAAAGCAGGTACACACAATCAGGTACATTTAGTGTTCAAGAAAATTTGTTTTTCAGTTTTCAATTCTTTTGTCAGCTCTGTAGAAAAGTAGTAAAAGCAGTATAGTATGATGCAAGTGTTAAAAAGTGACTACTGTTGGTTCTGTAGAAAGTTAGTGATGGACATATGACTGAGGTCTATCTGTATTTTATTTTTTTATTTGTTTGCTTTTGTTTTTTAATTTAAGGTATAGGGAGTATCTAATATGTTTTTGTTCTGATTAAATCTTAGGTTCCCAGCTCAACTTCGTAGTGTGTGTCACTGTCTGTACCAGGTAGTAACTCAACGCTTCCCCCAGAATGCCATTGGAGCAGTGGGTAGCGCCATCTTCCTCAGGTTCATAAATCCGGCCATAGGTAAGATATCCCAGTTAATTATGGATAGGGCCCAGCAATTTGCGCGGATAAAAACAGCAAATGACAGGGCAATTGCTTGGAGAAAAAAGGCCAATTTTATAGGAAATTGCGCAAAAACTACCAATTGCATGAAAACTTGTGCACGGTTTACATCAAGGTTGTCAGATCAACTTTCATGAGCAATATGGCAGAAAGCAAGTAGAAAACCCCTATTTTACTTGGAAAAAGTCAAATTGCACAGACTTTTAAGTCTGTAAAATGTTATGTCATAGAGAGGGGCAAATTGTGTGGGGTTTTGCGTTCCAAACCATTGGGCCCTGCTTTTGGGAAGCAGCTCAATACATAGCTTTTTATCTTCCTCTTGATTATGCATTGGAGTGCATAGTGTGTTGGGGAAAAAACAAAACAGTTGATGTAACCCTATTGTGCTATTCTGTTTGAAGTTATACCCCCTTTGGAAGATTTAAGAAAAGTCTTCCACAGAGGGAGTGTGTTTTTCAAATGGAATTGGCTAGGGTTAATAATTATTTTGAAATCCATACTCCCCCTGTATGTGGCTCTACATATATCTTCCACAACTGTAGTGAGAATTTCAAATGGAAGTTACCCAATTTTCTTATTCTATTTAAAACCCATACTCCCTTTGTTGATGTTGTAATCTAAATTTTTCACAGGGAGAGTGTGGACTTCAAATGGAATTGGGCTATTCCAGATGTATTCCGCACCCCCCCTATGGAAGACACTTCCGGAATTCGGGGCTAAATTGACAGCCGGAATTCACATGTCAGGAAAAACCCATGGAAGACACTGCCGGACTTGTGGTAATATGTCTAATATGGCCAGCCGGAATTCACGTAAATGTAAATGTCTTCCATAGGGTTCCAGCTGGAATTAGAACATTTTTGTTTCCAGCCAGAATTCAAGTAAATGTCTTTCATAGGTTAATCGAGATGGTGATCATAAGTGAAGATTCTGCTGGAATTGGAGCATTTTTGACCATTTTCCAGCCGGAATATTAAGAAATGTGAATGTCTTCCATAGGCACATCATGGCCTTTCACAATCCCCACTCTTCTTTTTTTTCGTTTATTTTAGCAGCGAATTTCACCTAATCTCAATGTCTTCCATACCCTACAGCCGGAATCTTTGCTAAAAATGACTGCTGGAATTCTAGACACATCTCAATTCCAGCTGGAATTGTATTTTTTTTAATGTCTTCCATGGGGGGGTGCGGAATACATCTGGAATAGCCCATTGTCCTTTTTTTGTTTTAAATTTTTTTTTACATTTAACACTATAACACACAATGCTTGTCATTCCGTTAAGGTTCTGTCCCGCATTGACTATGCCAATTCTGTCTGGTATGATGCTCTTGAAGCTGATCTAAAATGGCTGCAAAGTCTCCAAAATAAGGCAGCCAGGTTGGTCTTTGCATGCAGGTGGGATATGTGTTCTTCCAGCCTCTACACTGACTTCCAGTCAAGAAAAGAATCTTCTTCAAAATCACTGTTATATTTATAATAGTATTTCTGGTACAGCTTCAGTGTATTTGACTGTTACCTGTGAGAGCAGACGCAGACTCCATTCCTCAACTGACAAGAAAGAGTCAGTGCTGTTCGTTCTCACACAAAAAATCTGGGGATTGTTCTATCATGGTTGCAGGTCCACAGTTCTTGGGCTTTTGGTCTATATCAGAGAGGCTTTCAAACATCCCCTGAAAACTCATTTGTTCCCAGGTTAATTACTGTTTGCATTATTGTATTTTTGTTTTATGTATTTGGAGCACATATTTTGTCATGTACTGTTTTCTTTTAGAGTGCTCTTAATGCTCATTATTAAATAATAATAATAATGATAATGATATCCAATTAAAATTTATTTTGAATTTCTGAATTCCCTCCAGTATCCCCATATGAGCATGGCATTGTTGATGAGAAGCCAATGGAGAGATGTGGGCGTGGTCTCAAGCTGGTGTCAAAGATCATGCAGAACATCGCTAATCATGTGCACTTCAAGGAGCAACATATGATGTACTTCAATGACTTCTTAACCAAGAATTTCAGTGAAGGAAGAAGGTAAGTAATCCAGGTCCAATTTCTTGAAGCTTGGCTAGTGGTCAGGCTTCCTAAGCCCTACCAATGTGGATCCATTTGATTGATTTATCTTTCTAACTGATGTACGATGTGAAATGTGCTTGATCATACCCCATTTGTGTTTGCAATTCTTTCTTCCTGTCTGACATCTATGATATATCTTGGTTTTGATTTCCCCCTCTATTCGCAGATTCTTCACCGAGATAGCATCAGACAGTCAAATGATAGATAGCATGAGTTTCAGTATGTCTTTCATCTCAGATGCCAATGTATTGGCATTGCATAGATTACTATGGAACCATCAAGAAAAGATGGGCTTATTCCTGTCCAGTAGTAGGTAAGTTGTCTTTCATCTCAGATGCCAATGTATTGGCATTGCATAGATTCCTATGGAACCATCAAGAAAAGATGGGCTTATTCCTGTCCAGTAGTAGGTAAGTTGTCTTTCATCTCAGATGCCCATGTATTGGCATTGCATAGATTCCTATGGAACCATCAAGAAAAGATGGGCTTATTCCTGTCCAGTAGTAGGTAAGTTGTCTTTCATCTCAGATGCCGATGTATTGGCATTGCATAGATTACTATGGAACCATCAAGAAAAGATGGGCTTATTCCTGTCCAGTAGTAGGTAAGTTGTCTTTCATCTCAGATGCCAATGTATTGGCATTGCATAGATTACTATGGAACCATCAAGAAAAGATGGGCTTATTCCTGTCCAGTAGTAGGTAAGTTGTCTTTCATCTCAGATGCCAATGTGTTGGCATTGCATAGATTCCTATGGAACCATCAAGAAAAGATGGGCTTATTCCTGTCCAGTAGTAGGTAAGTTGTCTTTCATCTCAGATGCCGATGTATTGGCATTGCATAGATTACTATGGAACTATCAAGAAAAGATGGGCTTATTCCTGTCCAGTAGTAGGTAAGTTAGCTCATATGCTAATCCATGTAAAGTCCATCGCTCTTCCAAGCAGTTAATATTCAAATAATTTAAATTAAGTCTTTCACATTGATACCCCTAAATTCCTTATTTCATGGTCCATGCCTGAAATGTATTTTATGTTACTTTCTATACAGAGATCATAGAGCTGTTGGTAGGAGACCATTTGATAAGATGATCACATTACTAGCATACATTGGCCCTCCAGAACATCCCAGACTAATGCTGGATTCATCGTAAGTATAAGATGATCACATTAGGCAATAGAACCAAATTAGTTTTGATCTTTTGATCGATGGTCATGCTTGGTCGATCCTTATTGTTTATAAAATCAATTGACTATTGTTAATTGTGATATCATTTTGAATCTTTGCATGTATTGATATTGACCAATACAAATTTACCATTAATGCTGATTAATTAGTTGGTAGTTCATTAATATCAAGCATCGAAGCAGCATCGACGGTCAATCCAGGGATGGAACAAATTTGGCTCTGGTGCCTTGTTCACATACATTGGCCCTCCAGAACATCCCAGACTGATGCTGCATTCATCACTATAGTCTTAGTCTAGTCTAGGAGACTGAAGTGCGATGCCCCGTATCCTATTTCCCAACCCCTAGTGTTTGCTAAAAAGATTATGCACCGAGCAAACGCTTGCACATTTTCAAGGGTTTCTTTTTCAACATCTACTTACATTGTCCAGAAAAAAAATCCTGACCGACCTGACTTAGCAGGTCGATAATAAACAAGTCCTAACCGACCGGACTTTGGTCTGTCCGCCCGCAGAACATGTTGGGTTTTTTTGTTTCCTAAATAGATCTTATCAAATATGCACAAATGCTTTGATAATCTTATTGTTTTCCTCTTTATACTTTGTTATATATAGGAGATGGGGAAGCATGGACCTGACAAGTAGTAACTTTGAGGAGTTGATGGCCAGAAGGAACATCCATAACGAGGAAGACTTCAAACGTCTCAAGAGTCTCAACATCTTCTACCAAGAAGGCACGTCCAAGATGAACAACCCGGTCTTCTACTATGTGGCACGCAAATACAAGTAAGTTGTTAGTAAAAGTAGGTAATGGTGAATCCAACGGACGAGGACACAAAACACATCAAGGATCAATAAATGATACAAGAGGATACCTTGAATAAGAACAACAGGAAAGAAAAAAGCAAGGTACACCAACTTGATGTGGGGAAACAGTAAAATGCAGACTAGACAGTATGCAGGGGGACAAAAAACAGCAAATGTAGGCAGAAGAAGTAGGCAAAGTTCGATAGCCAAATTTTACCTGTTCCAAGGCCCACAGAAGTAAGTGCTGAACCTGCAAAAACAACAAGGATCAATGGTAATACAAAACTGCACTAGAACAAGTGATGAAAATCACTGTGCATATAAACAGACACGCTTAACCAAACATCCAGAGTAGGCACAAAACAGGCAAAGTTCGATGGCCAAAAATTGCCAATTCCAGAGCCCACAAAAGTGTCAGGAAAACAGTACACTGGAAGTGATGAAAATCACTGTGTACATAGCAGTCAAACACAGAACAGACAAAAAAAAGTTGTTAGTGTGTATGAGGATTTTGTGTAGGTATCTAGAATTCATGATGATGATCCATGCATAGCTAGGTGAACAAATTTGATTGTACAGGTGCATTCACTTGTAATCCTCATCATATTGTGAGGCTTTGGTTTGAGTCCCTTCCCATTTAGAACTTTTATTTAATATATATATTTCTTATTTTTAGTAAACGTTGTAAGTAAAGTTGATCTAATTTGACATACTCAGTTGTATTTTGGGAGAGAGAAGGATAGGGGAGAGGGAGGGCGGGAGTAAGCCTGTGATTTTTGGGTAATTTATGTGCCCGGGTACCCTATATGTAATTTACAGGCTGGTACCTGGGGTACAAGTTTCACCAGGGATCAAGTCTAAGTGGAGTGCAAACTTTGCACTTCATTTGTTTTAAATGGACTCCAAACAGTTGTGTGTATGTAGCAATGATATTTATTGAAAGTAAAATGCAAAATATTTAATGAAAACAAGTTAAACAACAACTTTCTTTCTCATTTAACTCTGGCCTTCTGTAATTGGATTCTGTGGCTACTGTAGACCACAGGGACCAGGTTTATCAACTATGGTGCCATTCAACTTTGCAGGCATTAACTTTTCACGCAAACTGGGTCACGACAAAGCTTGTAAATATAAAAATAATATCCTTCGGGTATCAAGCAGCTGGGTATTTGTACCCAGGTATCACAATTTGCGAGTGGGACTTGATTTCCCGGGTATTACTCCCAGGCTTAGGAGGAAGACAAACACAGACACAAAGAAAGAGAGACAGAATACAGAGAAAGTGGAAAACAGTATAGGGGACAAATAGATTGACAGAGTGGTGCACACCAATATCGCCTGGTTAATAATTACATTGTACAGCAGAGACACTAAAATGAATACCTGGGATCGATACATGTGAATGTGCTATGCACGATTTGATATTCAGACGATAAATCTTTGGATACTGGGGTAGAAGATGATGAATATATCCCGCAATTTTTTTATTCTAATGAAGCCATATTTTGATGCTTGCACTTGAGTATATGTGTTGAAAGGATATGATAGTTGTTAGGTTGCGTATTGAGAAAGAACCGTGCGTATTGAGCTCAAAAACTGACAAAAATTCTGATTTTATATGCGCCGAACTATAGCGCAGTGTAGGCCACACTTGGAGGCAGTCTAAAAGCAGATGACCTCATGGTGTATACCATGCTCACTAACATCTACAGAGGTCAGTGACCAGGCTATTGTCAATAGCCTTAGTCGGATGTCCCTCGGCCCATTATGCATCTCAAAACTATTAAACAGTTCGGAACAAAATGGCCATGCATGGCTGTGGATTCAACCTACCATGGCGATTTCTGCCATGAAGATATCGGGGCGATGACACTGTGTGGTGGTATATTGTCAAAGGTATATTTCATTGATTAATAATATTTCAACTATTTTTCACCAGATGTGGTCAAATAGATGTAGACCAACTCATCTACCATGTGAGACTCACATTGAAACCATTTGACAACAAACTGTTTGAAGTGGTCCTGGACTGCACTAACTTTGGTCCTGACAACAGGTTTAGGGTAAGTCAAATATTTCTATATATGTTGAGAAAATCTTACATAAAAGGTAGAACATGCCTTGTGCAACCATCTCCCAGTATGTTAAAGGTTGGCGGTCTGATTTTACTTCATTGAGTTTCTACTTTAGATGAAGACCCTACTTTCGCGTTCTCTCAAAAATTATTATTATGAAGCAAAATTTTTTATCATGATAGCCAGGAGAAAAGTACATGTTTTGTAGTGGCAAAACACCCTGCTACCACATTTTTGTTTGTGCCATCTAAACGTACCATCTCGGGTTTAACATTAAAGCTACGAGGTAAATATTAGCTTTTTTCTGATGCTAAAATCATAATTTTTGATGGGGTAAAGTGGGGAAACGAAGCTGTCAATTGGCTCACATACCTTTAACCTATTATCTATTTAAATTCCAAATAGACATTAACAATACTAATTTTCTGTAACCCTTGTTTTGTCATATAGCAACAACATTTATCGCGATGGATGGTGTTTGCAGACCGTATCTTTCAGAATCTTCACATGGTGTATGTATTCAACTGCAACTCATGGTTAAGAGACTACATCAAGCGTAATGAGAGAATTCTGTCTCCACTCAAGGTAAATTTGTTATGGATGAGACAATGGGCTAATCCATTTATAATCCAAACTCCCCCTGTGGAAGATTTTGGAAATATCTTCCACAGGGGGAGTATGAATTTCAAATGGAATTAGCACATTATGCAGCTCCATTTGAAACTCACTCTCCCTCTGTGGAAGATTCAAGTTGAATGAATCTTTCTCAGAGGGTGTATGAAATTCAAATGGAGCTGCCTGATGTACTAATTCCATTTGAAATTCATGCTCTCCATGTGGAAGATATTTCCAGAATGTTCCACAAGGGAGAGTGGATTTTAAATGGAATAGCCCACTATACAGAGGCTTCCTTGTATATTTTTGTATGATTAATATTGCTATTATTTATATAGTAGTATATTTATTCAAAAACACATTGCAGCAAAGCGGCTTACATGATTTTGACAATTTGATTTCACTAGTATAAAACATCAAGTAACATTAGAAACATTTAGAAATTTGAAAACATTGAATTACGTAAGAATAATTGCACACAAGAAACATTTAAATATTATGAAAAACATCAAAATAATTATTGCACATTTACAAATATTTAAATATACCTAACAAAGATTAGATCATGGGGGTTTACACAGCTGTTAAAAAAGGCTTAATTTGAAGGGGAAAAAATATCAATTCTAAATGTTTACAATAACAAACAAAATTGCTATCATGGAAGAAATTGCACTGAGCAGACTAGCTGCAAAATGAAGTTTGATAAGGCCTATGTAATGAAATTATTAGTTTCCTGTCACCCGCCCGCATCACCTTTTCAATTTGACAAAAAATGTCATTATCTTCATAAAAAAGTCAATTATCAAAAAATTGAGATGGAAATAATCAAAATTGAAACTCTCAAAATGTCTGACATCCCCTGCTGATCATAATCAGCAGTTTTTCTTAGTTGTAGGGTAGAGGATGTGGTAAATAATGGAAATTTAAGGATTACCTCATCATGTTTCTAGTGATTACAAAAATTGCACATTTCTTTTCATTTTAATAAAAACAAATTCAAATCTTTTCTCAATCTGTTGCAAAATGTCTGTAATGATGATCTAAGCATTAATACCGGTTTTGAGATGGTCTTTCATCAACAATATAGGTAATAGCCATATAAATAAAAGTTTTTACAATAATGAAATTTTCCAAAATAATGAATAATGAAATCATGACCTCATATTTCGCTGAAAAAAATGTGACGGGAAAGTAATCATTTCATTTCATTAGCCTAACAGGGGGAACAAGGTGTATTTGAAATGCCAAAAAAACCCTAAAACTGGAATGAGATGCTTTGTATGGTGATTATGGTACTAATTAGTGCGAGTATCCTATTGAAATGTGATCAATATAAAAAAGAAATAAACATTGAGGTATAAAATAACACTATCAATAACAATATTGTATAAAACATGACATGAGGCAGTGATGGCCTATATCATCATCTGAACTCTTTTCAGAATGAATTTTGCATACAGAAAGTAGCTGTTCATCTCTGTGTGATAAGCAATGTTATCGATGAATAATTTCATAATTATTTTCAAGCTGTATAGGGATGCCACTTTCAATTTCCCATTTCTTTTGCTCTGTTTAGCATTTACAAAGTATAAGATAATGTGTTCTCTTGATGATTAGATTTGCAATGCAGAACATTCATAAAGTAATTGAATTTATGCAGTTCCAAAATGCTTGTGGATGATATATGTCAAGACCTATTGTGTGTATGGTTGCAAAACCTGTTAGAAGGCATGTATGGTGACAAAGGGTGGGCCAAGGGGTGTCATGATGGGCCAGGGGTTTGTGTGTGAATTTTATTTATTTTATTTATTTTTCTAATTTTTTGTGAGTTTGAGAACGGCCCTTATTTAACTTCTGTTCAAAAAAATTTTGGTATATATTCAGAGGGGGAAAATAGGGCAAATTATTTTTCCCAAGGTCCTGGCTACGGGGTGATCAGGTTTGGGATGATAGGTCTGTAACAAGTACCTCATGAAAAATAGTTGCCTGTTACTCCCGATATAAATTGTGTAATATTTGGTTTATACTTTGACTTTGGGGATGAGGTTGTAGAGAAATAGTCAAAACTATCATCAGGGAAATCTAGGGTGTTTTTTTTTTTGTAATTGACCAATGATTTGGCATTTTTGGCAGATGAATATTTATGAATTGCAATATTTATTATTTCAGGGGAGCCGCAAGCTGGTCTTTGTGGAGTCTGCCACCAAGCTGTCAGAGTACATAGAGCCTGAACAACAGCATTTACCAAAGTCTACCTTAGCCTTGGATGAAGATCTGAAAGTGTTTGCCAATGCTCTCAAACTGTCTGAGACACACAGGGACACCAAAGTAGCCATCAAGGTGAGATGCTTGGCTCAAAACTTGAGAATTTTCATTCTTTTTGTACAGTTCCAAGAAAAACGAAGATGTCAGTTCACATTTTAGTGATGTTTCCCCACTGTACTAGTGGTTTCTTCAGACTTGCAACCCATCACATCTGACTGCTTCCTTTTATAAGCAACAGGAACTGCCACAGTTGGCTTGGTCTCTCACAGACATTTAGAATCAGCTATCAATCATGTCACCTCTCCTCATTCCATCAATTTGGAGGACTCAAATGTCATTGATAGAAAAGCTGACAAGACCACTCAAAGAAACCATTTGGATCAACTGATAAGGAAAGGACACTCTAAACAAGGATGAGGGAGCCTACACACTAAATGATATCTTTGAGCGACTCATCACACCCTCTACAACAGTTCCTGTTGCATATTAAAAGAAAACAGTCAAATGTGATGGGTTGCCAGTCTGAAGAAACTACAAGTAGTGGTGAAACATCACTAAAATATGAGTAAACTTCATTTGATCTTGGAATTGCACAAAAACAATGGAAATTCTCAATCAAGGTGAGATGTTTGGTTCAAAAGGTGTTGATGTTGTCACTGCTTGGGGTGTTGTTGCTTTGCTTTGTCACTGCATGGATTGTGTTGTTGCTTTGTCAGAAACCCCAACCCTATTTTCAAACCTAGACAAACATAGATATTACACATTTGTATAACACCAGTTCATCAAGACCACAGCACTGCTGTTTGTACAGATACCAAAATCAGAGTTCGTCCAGGTTAGTAACTTAACAGTGCATATCATGTCCTGCGGCGAATTTGCACAGTCCAGGATTTATAAGCTACTCTTTTCTAAGCTGACTGAGCCACATGTATATTTAATTACATATAAATGTAACACTGACCTGAACCAAATGTGCAACGGTATAATTGTACAAACATGTATCTTTGATCCGGTATTTGTCTTGTCTGCTGTTAGTATTTTATTATTAATTGTCTGTATTATTCTTTGCTGTTGTGGAATCGTACACCAAGCCTACACCAGTAACCCTAATCCGTAGCTTAACCTAGTCCAAGATTTTCCACAAACCCTGAAATAAATGTGTTAATGATAATTCTTCCTTATTGTTGTTGCCATTGTTTTTAATGTTTTTGTTGTCATTTTGCTTTCCAGTTGAAATCCATACACTCCCTATGGAAGACATGATATTAATCTCCCACACAGGGGGTGTATATTTCAAATGAAGTCATCCATTTTGGCATCCCCATTTGAAATTCACACTCCCTGTGTGGAAGATTATCTTCCATAGGGGGTGTATGGATTTCAACTGGAATAACCCAATGTTTTTGTCATCATTGATCTCATTAGAGTACTGTGGATTACCAAAGACATTAGACTTAAAAACTGGAATCATGTTTGTGTGTCGCTCACGAAAGGCATAATAATGTACCTCTGGATTATTGTATCATGTGCCCTGCAAACTTTGTTTTTAAATACATGCATGTTTGCATTAATTCTGCCTGCAATGCGTTATGTTGATATCGCGTGCTAAGCTCAACATGCATAAAGCTTTGTGATGCGCAAGCTCAGAGATACTAATTATTGTTTGATTTTATGCTTTTTAAAAAATGAATGCCAGAGGTACATTATATTGCTCTCCATGTGTGAAATCGCAACATGCTGGATTAACCATTAGTGTTATGCATGGTGATTTTCTGTCTCTGGATCTATCTCTGTGGTTACAACCCAGAGGAAACAACATGTTTATACTTTATAGCATGGACGTTTGTTTTAAATTAAATTTCCAATAAACATGAAAACAATTAAAGCATCATTGTTGCATGTATATTACTGTTACTGTGAGTCTGTGTTTTCCAAATCCTTTATTACACCTAAGCTATCTTTACCTTCAATTATGATTTAATTTGCAACACTGATCCACATCCAGTGGCATTGGTGTTGCATGGATATTAATGTTACTGTGAGTCTGTCTTTGTCCAATCCTTTATTACACCTAAGCTATCTTTAACTGTAGTTATGATTTTATTTTTAACACTATCTGATCCACATTTGGGGGCAATGTCGGCAGTTTGGAAAAGTTTGTCTCATAAATATTTAATTACATGTTAAAAAAATTGCTTTGCAATGATCTATGAAAGATGACACTGCTCTGGCACCTTTTCCATTGATTTTGATGAAAATCGTTTTGGACTGGAATGGCTAAAATTGATGAATTTTTGCACTGAATTCCAAAACTGTCCGGGGGTGGGGGCGGGGTAATAGATAGCCCATACACTTTCTGTTGTGTTTTTGGTGCATGTATCAAAGTCAAAATGTCCAACATAGGCTCCAGTGGATCAGATTATGTCACCATTTTCTGTGAAATAAGCTTTATTTTATTTGCATATTTGTGACTTGGTATGTCAAAATCAGGCGGATTTGGGCATGGAATTTTCCATCCTCAAATTTGACCTTTGACCTATCATGTCATATTTGTGACATGATCTAAGAAAATGAGTCCAATGTCAATAATATTATATTTCAAATGTTTTAATCAGTTACCAGACCTTCAAAATGCTACTATGTTGATGTAAACCCCATGAACATTAGGGTGACCAAGTTATAGGCAAATATATCAGTTACTAAAAGTAGTAAAAAAACAAAAGAAATTTAGTACCTTTTTGCCAATAACTCAAAATCACCATTAGTGACATTAAGACTCATTTCCTTTGATCGCGTCACATGGTTATATTTCCTAGCTCATTTGAGTTGCTTTTCTTATTTTGTTTTGGCATGCTTGACAACCCTCCCTTGTTATCCAACTTTCAGAGTCATACCGACGTCCCTAAGACCAAGGCTGTGCTTAAGGTGGGTAGGGGTTAAAGGTCATCTAAAGGTCATTGATTTCAATCCATGCATCTGTATCCATTAAACAAAGTGAAGAAACAAAAGAAATTGTGTCACTTTAGTGACATTTTGATTTTGTATATTTTGCATCTTGCCTTTCATCATTCAAAAGCGATCAATCATGTTAACCCCCTGGACACTACTGGTCATCTAACAGCATTTCTGATTGGTTGAAAACTTGAAATGCTCATTTCAATTGCCAGTTATGACTAGGCTTTAAACTTTTTATGGTCAAACTTGCATTTGAAGATAATTTTATTAATACTCTCCTTGATTGGTTCAAAATTGGACACAGTATTCTTTTTGGCCAATCGGTAGGTAGTTCTCATGGGGTTAAAACAGCGTTGACAAAAGGTTATGGTACATTAACTAAAATGCTTACTTTAATAGAAAAACAAAATGGCAATTTCTGAGCAACCTTCATAAATACACACACCAGTGTTTCAATATTGAGATAAAAAACAAATTCATTATACCAGTAGAGGATTTATGGGGTCACCCCACAAATACATTGGTGAATATGTTACTGTGTAAAATGGCAGCCATACAGCTGCAATTTTCTCAGCTATAGGGATTGGTTGCTTCAAATGTACACTTCTTTAAAGACCAAGATCAAGGTAGTCATAATAGATGAAAAAAAAGTATATGGTCAAGGCTAAAATATTGCGATTCAACCCGTTGAATAGGAGCGATGTTTTGTAATTGCCCAAACCTGAATTCTATGTTACTTTATTATAGAGCAAATTTGTATCCCTAAAAAGCCTCCCAATTTTCCCGAAAATGTGGTGCTGTGCTATCATATCGCACAACGTTGCTGTGAAAATCCCAAAGTCATAGTCTCCCACAGAAGATCCCAGTCAGTGTTACCTCACTAGATTGTGCAGTTAATGCCTACATCAATTTTGACATTTAAAAAAATCCACCATATTGGATGGTTGACAAAGGCATTTTTTGCCGCTTAATTGGTCAAGTTGGTGATAGACTGTAAAATAAACTTGATAATCATTATTTCAGACCCATAACTTTATTCAGTTATTTTTAATATGAGAAGGGTAAATTATGACTTTTGGTCACCACATATGTGACCAAAAGTGAAGGTTGTTCAGAAATTGTCAATATTTAATACATCAATGAAGTCAAGATCATACCTTCTTGGTGCGTGGCTTACTACCAGAATAACTTTATTTCATCCGACATTGCAAGTTGAATCTAAAATCCACACTCCCCCTGTTTATAGATTTTAGAAATATCTTCACAGGGGGAGTATGAATATCAAGTGGAATGAGCACATTAGGCAGCTCCGTTTGAATTTCATACACCCTCTGAGAAAGATCAACCTGAATC
Source organism: Amphiura filiformis (assembly GCF_039555335.1). Classification (NCBI taxonomy): domain Eukaryota; kingdom Metazoa; phylum Echinodermata; class Ophiuroidea; order Amphilepidida; family Amphiuridae; genus Amphiura; species Amphiura filiformis. Next base: position 15,696,495 of record NC_092638.1, read on the forward strand.
TTCCATTGAGGGAGGGTGAGTTTCAAACGAAGCTGTCAATGTGTTCATTCCATTTGAAATTCATACTCCCCCTGTGGAGGATATTTCCTAAATCTTCCACAGGGGTAGTGTAGATTTTAAATGGAACCGCCAATTGAGCCATCCAACAACATTTCCAAATCACAAACATTTAAACACAGCTTTATTTTGCATGTGCAAATGAACTGCTGTGAGAAACTTTCATGAAACACATTATATTTGTAGGTGCCATCATTAATTGTTTTGGCCTGTACTCCCATTACAGACATGCATGCATGCACGTACACACATTCCCCCACACAAATTAAGTGATATTTTCGGTAAATCCCATAAGCCGCTGCAGATACACCTATGATGTCGTCACGCTGATGTTCAAATCATTACTGCATATGATGTGCACTGGAATGACATCATAGGGTGATATCTCGGGTCACCCACAAATGCTTAAATGGGATTTACTGAAATGGTCGATTGAGATTGTTAAGATATTCTGAAGACCCACATAATGTAACATAATACAGAAGCGGATTTGGGGAGGGGGCGGGCCCGGCGTGTGCCCCCCCCCCAAGAATGGCGTCTGACTTTGTGTGGGCGCCGAACCGTGGCGGTGGTAGCTTGATTCATTAATGATACACCAATGATTTCATGACATATTTAAATAAGCTTCTCACTTCTCAAAATCTCACTTTTCATATATACACTTACGCACACATACAAAATAGTGCTTTTAAGCATTGATGATTGTAATGGTGAAACAGTAATTATGGGTGATTTATCAATACAGTGTCACCTCAAGAGTTGCTTCAAAACATCCATGTGATTAGTATGGGCAAATTATGCGATATTTCCTCCTTGCCCAAACAGTTTAACACTATGGACACTGACCCACTTGAATCACTAATCCTAATTAAATTTACTGGTCCTGCTGCAAAAAAAGTTTGACCCAACATTTGAATCTGATCTTAAATTGTTACCCACACAGCAGCAAAGTTACCCACCACTCACAGGTGTGCCAGTGTTCAGATACAGGTTAGGCTCAGGCAATTGTTAAAAATTATAGATTTCGATTAATTACTTATTTTAATTGATTATTTTCGATGTATTGAACACCGCGTGACTGTTATAGGTTGAGCATCATTTGTTACATAGAATCCCACTATTAAACATTGCTGTGCATTTGAAATGGAGAAAGATGTGTTTAACAGTTGTTTCACTTGTTATTCTGGTTTTAGTTTCAGCTAATAATCACCTATAAAGATGCAACTATTTTTAAAACCACATATCAGTTGAACAAATTGCTTTAATAATCTGTTTGCTTAGAAAAACAGTCGATTATTTTCGATAAAATCTAAATGTCGATATTTTGATTACGGTGTTTTTAAATAATCGAGTACCTGATTAAAAAAATAATCAATTATTTTTGATTAATCAAAATATCGCCCAAGTCTGACAGAACAAAACTTGCATGGATAAATGTCAACCTTGACTAATTCCCTAAGGAACTTGTACCAAAGTGGACTGGGCTCTTTAAGTACTTTTCATAATTTTGCTTGTTTACATTTTTCTCTCAAAGCTGGTAACCATCTGCTCTCTCACACAGGCTTGTGTTCCATTAACATGGAGAAATGGGTTATCTTGAATTCTGTCATTTTCATTCATTTTTCAACCTAGACATTTTCAACAATTGCATGATTTGCATCTGATTCACTCATAGCAAACAGGAAAAAGGGGACTTTGAAGTTTCCATGTTCAATTTGAGCAGTTAACAACTTGGTTTTCTTGATCTTTGTCATATTTATTGATGCCATTCTAATCTTCATCTACAATTAACTAAATTAATAGTTGGCACACCTTGACAATATGCTGGAACTCTTCATTGCCTCTCTGATAATTCAGTAAAATTAATATAACTATGTTTGATAAGAAGTACATTCCTTCTCCTTTCCCTTACTCTCCCCCATTACCCCTCAATCAATGTTGGGGAGACCGGAGAGCCCAATGGAAAAAGTGCTTTCATCAACATTGAACTGGGGGAGAGGGGTGGCGATTTACATTTAGTATGGCAGAGTGTGCCAACATTAATTTCCTTGATTGTAGATCATCACCTGTTGTTATGAGTGAATTAGATTGCACATCCCTTCTGTTAAACTTCTCTTCAAGTTCCCTTTTAGTCTCAGTTTTGGGTCTCTTTGCATCTTAATCTAAAATGTATTTTGTCATGTGAGTGCAAGAACATCTCGGGTGTACAGACATGCAATAGCTGCCCTCAGCTTGGGATGGATTGTGCTATTTCAGTTGAAATTTATACACCCCCTATGGAAGACATAACCATAATCTTCCACACAGGGAGTATGATTTTCAAACCTGCAGATGGGGTTACCTGAATGGGTGACTCCTTTTGAAATTTACATCCCATGTGTGGGAGATTAAGGTGTCTTCCACAGGGGTAGGGTGGATTTCAACTGGAACAGCACATTTGATAAGAAGCAGCTATTCAATTCAGTAGCACATTAGATGTTCTTTGCACTTACAAAGAAATTTGAAATATTACTAAGGTGTGATTGTTCCTCCATAGATCGATTGCCCTGATTGAATAGCTGATGGAATATACATTGTTGTTATAAATTTCAGGTTACCAATAATAATTTGTATTATTTTTATCGTCTTTCAGGTTGGTCCCAAAGATTTACAAGTGACTCATATGGATAAAACCAAGGTGCTAGGCCAGCAGGTGCTGCTCAACGATATCTATCATGCGTCCGAAATTGATGAGGTAATTGCAAGCTTAAGCCATGTGAACAGTGATTGCTGAGATGAAAATGCAAGATGATATTTACAATACTGTAAAAACTCGATAGTTTGCATATGTGCTTACTATCGAGCGCTTTTGAAAACACGAAATTGTACCAAAGTCTGGAGCTTTACCAACTGAGCTAATGGGGTTGAGACACATTTGCAGTTTTACTTGTTCATATACAACTATGTGTATTGATGACTTGCTCAAAACCCTTTACACTTTTGAGGATGGTGCTCTTCATGTTTGCATGTTTTAAAAGCGCTCGATAGTAAGCTAACTATCATATACTAACTATCCAGTTTTTACGATAATAGCATTAAAAAAGGCTGAAAGAATGCCCAGAAAGTGAGCTGTTATAACATAAAGTAACTAAAAAACATATGGTGCTCTTAAAAGTTAAATTCATCTGGATTAATTCAACTCAACTCAACATGCCTTTCCCAAAGGTGTTGGAGACATCTTGTAGACAAATTCCTCTGGACTATGGCATAAAAAACACAGGGTGACTGTTTTCTCTTTTTCCAATGAAAACTTTTACATGATCAGGGACATCTCTTTTCATGGTATTCTGCAAACATTCTGACTTGCAGAAAACCATTTGTAATGGTTTGACAGAATCAGCTTAATAATCTTTTCCTGTAAACTTTTGACGAGAGCGTATTTTAAGCGCTCGTCACATATTTAGTGCATTTAAACGCACTTGTCTATGATTGGCTGTTGAGGCAATCTACTGTTGCCAAGTGGAATTTTCTGAATGAACTTTTGCGCCGTATACGTTGTTAGCTCAGACTTTGCAACATAACGGTAGTATACACATGTCAACGGTTAACAGCAAAATATTATAGTGCTTTTCCTCTTTGCATTCAGTGATATCAGTGGACATTTTATTGGGCACATCTTAGTGTCTTAAGTATTCACTCAGAGCACTGGCATATACAAGCACACGTTTATAGATACTGCAAAAAGACAAGATATTGTTGGTCGAAGCAGCAAAAAAAAATTTCATTATCTAAAACAATATATTATTAACAAATAACACTTTGGTGTTTTGCAAAAGTTCATTCTACAAATCATATACTTTGAAAACTTGCTTGATTTATTGTTGTGAATGAGTTATGTACGTTTTACAAAAATAATGCTGTTTCAGCCCTTTTTACAACAACTCAAGAACCACAGGACCTGCAAAAGTATATCTGTGGTATTTGAATTCTTCTACACACTCGCTATGAAATAATCAATGCAATTTTTGCCAAAGCTCACTACCATTCGCAAGATGTTGTGAACTACCAAATCGCAACAGTTTAAAATAGTTGGTAACCTTAAGCAATGGAGTGTCCTCATTACAACTCTTGTTTGAATTAAAGATGTCTTTCCTCCTTTCCAAGCTGATGAAAAAATTAACAATGCTGTTTTTGTTTTTTGTGACCAAGGTGACCATCATTGATGAGACACAGTTTGCCGTGTCTCTGGTGGAAGGGAGGATGTTGTCATTCATGCATCAGGAGTGTGAAGATGTCAAGAAAGCTATACAACACATCAAGACAAGATGGGAACGATCAAAACCGGTAAATAAGTCATGAATAAATGAATGATATCGCATTTGATATGATATGAAATGACTTTTATGACTTGATGTGATGTGTTATTAAATTGAAATCAGGATGGAGAGGCTAAAGTCTCCAGTCAAATCTAAAGGAAGTGGTTTCTTTTGGGCAAAAACTAATCACCCTTACAACTTTTCTGCCTGGAACGATCAAAACCTGTAAATAAGTAAAGAATAAATGAATGATGTGGCATTTGATATGATATGAAATGACTTTTATGACTTAATGTGCTGTGTTATCAAATTGAAATGAGAAAAGAGATGCTAAGCTCTCCAGTCAAATCTAAAGGAAGTGGTTTCTTTTGGGTAAAAAGAAACCTTTCTTACAATTTTTCTTCCCAGATTGTGGAATAAACTGCCAGGTCAAATCAAAAATTGTACTTTGATCAGTTTAAGAAGCTCCTGAAGAGCCACTTATTTCAGCAGTAGTTTTTGAGCTAATTAGCGCTGTTGGTGCTATGACATAAATATGATTGATTTATTTATTGATTGATTGATTGAAGGAACCTGGAGGTAAAAACAAATAAACTGATCTGCGATAATAACTGATCAATGGAACTGAAACATGTTATTTACCTCCTATCTCTTATTACATTTCAGGATTCTGTAGCAGTGCATTCTAAGATTAGGCCAAAAGATGTACCAGGAACTCTCCTCAACATGGTAAGCTTATTTATTACTCAGATGCTAGGGGTCTTTGTGACGGCATATGACCTTGTACGCTCTCCAAATCATTCATTCCACTAGTCCAATGACTATTACAGTAGGTAGTAGGTGATATCAAGATGAACAAGAAGATGAACTCAAGCAGAAGTTTAAAAATAGACTTTACAAAAAAGTGGCAAAATGGACATCATTGTTCACAAAGCCCTAAAGGTTTGGGACTATATGGCACACTGGAATGCCTCTTGAGTTAGTTTTACATGTGGTAGCCAATCTGTACTTGTATTAACCCAATATGTTTGGAAACTTATTTGAATGAAATTTATGGAGTGAACCTTCATGGAATTATATGTTCATATTATCGCAAGTGAAAAATGGAAGAGATACATAATCTCAATTTCATTTCTTGCATGCCAGGATGTGGGCACTGGTTAATGAAGTAGGTCATATGTACAATTTCACCTTGCGTAAAAGAAGTGAATATAGTATACCAGTGTATATATCAGGGATGAGAATTTTTCAGACTGTCATCTGATTCCGTACTCTACAGAACTGTTCCTCTGTGTGTGGCAAAATAAGACAACCAAATTTTTCAGACCTTTTTAAGCATTTTCAGTCTGCTGTAGAAGTGGAAATTTTTCAGACCTTTTTAAGCATTTTCAGTCTGCTGTAGAAGTGGAAATTTTTCAGACCTTTTTAAGCATTTTCAGTCTGCTGTAGAAGTGGAAATTTTTCAGACCTTTTTAAGCATTTTCAGTCTGCTGTAGAAGTGGAAATTTTTCAGACCTTTTTAAGCATTTTCAGTCTGCTGTAGAAGTGGAAATTTTTCAGACCTTTTTAAGCATTTTCAGTCTGCTGTAGAAGTGGAAATTTTTCAGACCTTTTAAGCATTTTCAGTCTGCTGTAGAAGTGGAAATTTTTCAGACCTTTTAAGCATTTTCAGTCTGCTGTAGAAGTGGAAATTTTTCAGACCTTTTAAGCATTTTCAGTCTGCTGTAGAAGTGGAAATTTTTCAGACCTTTTAAGCATTTTCAGTCTGCTGTAGAAGTGGAAATTTTTCAGACCTTTTAAGCATTTTCAGTCTGCTGTAGAAGTGGAAATTTTTCAGACCTTTTAAGCATTTTCAGTCTGCTGTAGAAGTGGAAATTTTTCAGACCTTTTAAGCATTTTCAGTCTGCTGTAGAAGTGGAAATTTTTCAGACCTTTTTAAGCATTTTCAGTCTGCTGTAGAAGTGGAAATTTTTGTGCTACATTTATTTTCACACTTTTCGCATTCCAAGCTGCTACCCCGAAAATATGTGAATATATTCCTTTCATGTATAGGCCAATGTAAGGAAACATAGAATCGCAAACAATGGAAACAGTTCAAAATTGGCAAAACTTAAAAAATTAATCATGCAAAAATTTCCACTTTTACAGTGTTTGATAACTTTGTGTTCCCAATTCTAATTTTATATCTCACATTCCTTTTCATTTTAGGCGCTATTAAACCTTGGCAGCGAGGATCCCAACCTGCGTTCGGTAGCATACAATCTTCTGTATGCATTGACAACGACCTTCAACCTAAGGATAGAGGGCCAGTTGTTGGAGACATCGGGTCTGTGTATTCCTGCCAATAATACCATCTTCATTGTGTCTATTAGTAAGACATTGGCTGCTAATGAGCATCACTTGACACTGGAGGTAAGACAATGGGAAAAACACCTGTTTTAGCGGGACTTACCAAGCAGGGTCAGTCGGTCAAGATTTTTTTTTTGTTTTTTTTGAAGAGGCTAAATTACCCTAAAAAATCACAAAAAGCTTGACAAATCTGGAAAAAATCTGAAATTTTTTGGCCAACATTTTGAAAATCTATCAGAATCAATTAAGTTCCGCCAAAAAATGACTGTTTTAAATTTCATACAATTGTCATTGCGTGCCAATTGAGCTCTAATGATGACTATTATTTTAGCTATAGAGCATCATGTTTCATCCAAAATAGTGATGTAACTGTGTTGAACTTGATTATTTGTTTTCTTCACCAGTTTTTGGAGGAATGCATCACTGGTTTCAGCAAGATAACCATAGAGTTGAAGCATTTATGTCTAGAGTACATGACACCATGGCTGCCAAACCTTAAGAGGTTCTGTAAGAGATCGGACGAGACCAAGAGATACAAACTAATGGTGGTGCTAGATAAGCTTATCAACATGACTATCACAGAGAAGCAGATGTACCCATCCATACAGGCTAAGGTCTGGGGCAATATCGGACAAGTAGAAGATCTTATTGACTGTGTGCTGGATAGCTTTACCAAGGTATTGATTATAGCTAGGCCAGGGGCATAACCAGAGGGGGCAGGCCAAAGTCTGGGGCAATATAGGACAAGTAGAAGATCTTATTGACTGTGTGCTGGATAGCTTTACTAAGGTATTGATTATAGCTAGGCCAGGGGCATAACCAGAGGGGCAGGCTAAGGTCTGGGGCAATATCGGACAAGTAGAAGATCTTATTGACTGTGTGCTGGATAGCTTTACCAAGGTATTGATTATAGCTAGGCCAGGGGCATAACCAGAGGGGCAGGCCAAAGTCTGGGGCAATATAGGACAAGTAGAAGATCTTATTGACTGTGTGCTGGATAGCTTTACTAAGGTATTGATTATAGCTAGGCCAGGGGCATAACCAGAGGGGGCAGGCTAAGGTCTGGGGCAATATCGGACAAGTAGAAGATCTTATTGACTGTGTGCTGGATAGCTTTACCAAGGTATTGATTATAGCTAGGCCAGGGGCATAACCAGAGGGGGCAGGCCAAAGTCTGGGGCAATATAGGACAAGTAGAAGATTTTATTGACTGTGTGCTGGATAGCTTTACCAAGGTATTGATTATAGCTAGGCCAGGGGCATAACCAGAGGGGGCAGGCTAAAGTCTGGGGCAATATAGGACAAGTAGAAGATCTTATTGACTGTGTGCTGGATAGCTTTACCAAGGTATTGATTATAGCTAGGCCAGGGGCATAACCAGAGGGGGCAGGCTAAGGTCTGGGGCAATATCGGACAAGTAGAAGATCTTATTGACTGTGTGCTGGATAGCTTTACCAAGGTATTGATTATAGCTAGGCCAGGGGCATAACCAGAGGGGGCAGGCCAAAGTCTGGGGCAATATAGGACAAGTAGAAGATCTTATTGACTGTGTGCTGGATAGCTTTACTAAGGTATTGATTATAGCTAGGCCAGGGGCATAACCAGAGGGGGCAGGCTAAGGTCTGGGGCAATATCGGACAAGTAGAAGATCTTATTGACTGTGTGCTGGATAGCTTTACCAAGGTATTGATTATAGCTAGGCCAGGGGCATAACCAGAGGGGGCAGGCCAAAGTCTGGGGCAATATAGGACAAGTAGAAGATTTTATTGACTGTGTGCTGGATAGCTTTACCAAGGTATTGATTATAGCTAGGCCAGGGGCATAACCAGAGGGGGCAGGCTAAAGTCTGGGGCAATATAGGACAAGTAGAAGATCTTATTGACTGTGTGCTGGATAGCTTTACCAAGGTATTGATTATAGCTAGGCCAGGGGCATAACCAGAGGGCGCAGGCCAAAGTCTGGGGCAATATAGGACAAGTAGAAGATCTTATTGACTGTGTGCTGGATAGCTTTACTAAGGTATTGATTATAGCTAGGCCAGGGGCATAACCAGAGGGGGCAGGCTAAGGTCTGGGGCAATATCGGACAAGTAGAAGATCTTATTGACTGTGTGCTGGATAGCTTTACCAAGGTATTGATTATAGCTAGGCCAGGGGCATAACCAGAGGGGCAGGCCAAAGTCTGGGGCAATATAGGACAAGTAGAAGATCTTATTGACTGTGTGCTGGATAGCTTTACTAAGGTATTGATTATAGCTAGGCCAGGGGCATAACCAGAGGGGGCAGGCTAAGGTCTGGGGCAATATCGGACAAGTAGAAGATCTTATTGACTGTGTGCTGGATAGCTTTACCAAGGTATTGATTATAGCTAGGCCAGGGGCATAACCAGAGGGGGCAGGCCAAAGTCTGGGGCAATATAGGACAAGTAGAAGATTTTATTGACTGTGTGCTGGATAGCTTTACCAAGGTATTGATTATAGCTAGGCCAGGGGCATAACCAGAGGGGCAGGCTAAAGTCTGGGGCAATATAGGACAAGTAGAAGATCTTATTGACTGTGTGCTGGATAGCTTTACCAAGGTATTGATTATAGCTAGGCCAGGGGCATAACCAGAGGGGGCAGGCCAAAGTCTGGGGCAATATAGGACAAGTAGAAGATCTTATTGACTGTGTGCTGGATAGCTTTACCAAGGTATTGATTATAGCTAGGCCAGGGGCATAACCAGAGGGGCAGGCCAAAGTCTGGGGCAATATAGGACAAGTAGAAGATCTTATCGACTGTGTGCTGGATAGCTTTACCAAGGTATTGATTATAGCTAGGCCAGGGGCATAACCAGAGGGGCAGGCCAAAGTCTGGGGCAATATAGGACAAGTAGAAGATCTTATTGACTGTGTGCTGGATAGCTTTACCAAGGTATTGATTATAGCTAGGCCAGGGGCATAACCAGAGGGGGCAGGCCAAAGTCTGGGGCAATATAGGACAAGTAGAAGATCTTATTGACTGTGTGCTGGATAGCTTTACCAAGGTATTGATTATAGCTAGGCCAGGGGCATAACCAGAGGGGGCAGGCTAAAGTCTGGGGCAATATAGGACAAGTAGAAGATCTTATTGACTGTGTGCTGGATAGCTTTACCAAGGTATTGATTATAGCTAGGCCAGGGGCATAACCAGAGGGGGCAGGCTAAAGTCTGGGGCAATATAGGACAAGTAGAAGATCTTATTGACTGTGTGCTGGATAGCTTTACCAAGGTATTGATTATAGCTAGGCCAGGGGCGTAACCAGAGGGGGCAGGCCAAAGTCTGGGGCAATATAGGACAAGTAGAAGATCTTATTGACTGTGTGCTGGATAGCTTTACCAAGGTATTGATTATAGCTAGGCCAGGGGCATAACCAGAGGGGGCAGGGGCGGGTGATGGCTGGTTTTCAGGGGAATTCTGGATGGGGAAAACAATCTGTTAAATAAACCCTTTTGGATGCTCTTTCTCCTCGAAGTGTGTTGATTTTTTGCAACTATAATTTGCCACAATACGCTAACACTAACCCTAATCCCTGACCTGATCCCCGACCCTAGCCCTGATCCCTGACCCTAACTCTAACCCTAATCCCTGACCCTAACACTAACCCTAATCCTTGACCCTAACTCTAACCCTAATCCCTGACCCTAACTCTAACCCTAATCCCTGACTCTAACCCTAATCCTTAAGCCTAGGTTTTAGTGGTATTGACGCCCATTATGGTTGCAGAAAGAAATTAAGCTTCCCAGAACACTGCAGCTAATTACATTCCTGAGCTAGGCTCCATTTTTGTTCTGGATGGGGAAAACAATCTGTTAAATAAACCCTTTTGGATGCTCTTTCTCCTCGAATCAGGACTAGCTTTGTGCACACCTATTTGCGCACCCTTAAGTCCTCTTGAGATGGGCAAGTTAATAACTTGAATGGATATTACATCTAAATAGTTGAAAACCAGCCAGATGCACTGCTTTTTGTATGTGTTTGTTTGTTTGTTTGTTTGATTGTTTGTTTTCAACGTTTATGTGCGCTGACTGCTCTGGTAAAGATTAAAATTTGTTCGTCACAATAACTGTTTATACAGTTTATCATTGTTTCAAATCAAGATTATTGCAACACATTGTTTGTACTCTCTAATCCCCAAACAGCCCCCAGAATTGTGGATGATAAGGTCAATTTACAATTACCATACTTAGGAGCAATCTCAATGTTAAGTTGAGACACTTGCATACTGACAGGGATAGTTTAATAAATAGGTATTATGTGATAGAGAATCAATAGTTAAGGAGTGTAGTGTGAGAAATCTGAATGACATAAAGCAAAATTCTATATGAGCATGGCAACTTTGCACCCAAATAAATCAAACTTTTGCACATTGTGTGAAAAATATCAAGTCTTGTTCTGCATTTGCTGTATATTTGCTTAGACCATTTCCAGTGAACTTTCCACTTTCCTTCAAAACTCTGCCATGAATCACCATTCCACACCGGTATGTATATTATGTATATATCATTTAGGACATAGCATGAGTTTCAGTTTAAAAGCAAAGAAATTCTAGGATCTAAAATAATATTACTTACAAGAACTCACTTTGCTAATATACATATTGAAACACACTTTTCGTTTGGCACTTGCAGAGTTATTATATAATGACATTTTTCGTACAAATTTACATGCTCACTTGATTTTAAGTTTGACCATGCATTGAATTATATAAAATAGCCCTTTTGTTCCCTGGTACTAATTCATTTATGTATTTATTTTTTATTTAATATTCAACAAATGTCAAAAGGCACATCATAGAAATCTATACTAGTAGCCTAAGTTTCCAATTTGGCCCACACAGCATATAGCATGTAGATTATGTTGCTGTTATAAGACTATCTGGGACTGAGCCTAAGAGCAAACATTGAACTTTGACAAATCAATGGAAAACAACGATAAGCTTGTCCACACGGGCACTATCATTGACAACTGCTCGTAGTTTAGGTCTAAACCATAAGATTTCTTATGGTTAGTAACTTGAAGTTTACTTGTTGATTACTAAACTACGATTGCGTCCACACGGTCACTAACAACAAGCTAATCATCAAAGTTTATAACTACAAGCTAATCAACAACTAATCGACCGTCTGAACATGCCTAAATGCTTTGATAGCTATGTACTGTGCAGATAGTTCAAGTTGCTATAAATATTGTTTTGGCTGTCAAGTACTTGCACATACACATGACTACAAATATATTTACCAAAAAAAGCAAATTGAAGCACAAGCCTAACTGCTATCCCATTATCCTCACTGTAGTGTGCAAAGTAATTTAGGTACGTACCAGTTATGTTCACCCCCGTATATCCTAAACAAAGACAAATAGGTCATAATTGGAACTACATTATAGCTGCATCTTTTAGCTCAAATTTAAGACCTCATTCGTTGAATCCTTCAAGAAATAAAGATATGATGATCCAAAAACCCCAAGGAAGATGCAAATTCAAAAGTTGCAGTTTGCTCCATTGCATGCCCTATTGATTTGTACACAAAGCGTTTTCGAACAAGAGGACTAGCACCATGCTTTCATTGATTAGCACGTTCAAGCTAGCGCTGTGCTTTCATTGATTACAACACAAAAGTGCAATTTTGATTTTGTTTCTTCCTTAGGTTTTAGATCACCGTTTCTTTAATTCCCAACCAATTGTAACAAATGAGGTCTTAAATCAGAACTAAAGAGTACATTTATTAGTTGCTTGTTTTAATTTTGACATATTTGTCTTTGTTTAGGATATACATGGGTGAAGATAATTGGTACCTTTTGTTTACTGTATACTTGTTCAGCTTATAATTGGCAAAGAATTGTGCATTGAAGCACAGTTTGGCACAGCATCTGCACAAATCAAAGTGCACTTTGCATATTGCTTGACTTAATTGATGCATGCATACAAAACGAATACATTTCGCAAATCACTAGCTGAACTTGGTATTCAACCATTACATGGTTCTGCCTTATGTAAGGAGAGCTCAAACTGGAATGAAAGGAAGAGGTACAAACTTTCCACTATATTATATGACTGGTTCAATTCCCATTCATGTATGCTGCCAGATCGAAACTCTACATGCGGTACTGTGGAACTGTGTGATGTGCAAATATAATGATGATTCAGGTCAATCTCAGAGGCATTATCATTTTAATTTCCCTACATGTTCCTCGCAGGAACACTTGTACAATGCATCATGCCACACCTGTCAGACTTCCTCTGATTATTTTGTAGATGGTGCATCATACACAGAATAAAGTACAGCTCGTAGGTGGTACCTGATGGTACAACCCAGCCCTCTCACAATTTTGTAGAGTCATTCTATCCCAATACTACTTGCCACTAATATAGATGCTATAATACCAACCGTGTAATGTGCCTATAGAATTCATAACTTTTAACATTAATGGGTCTATCTCTAATGTAAGCATACATAAACTTAGCCTATTGCCAAGACTTCATGAGGGATTAGACATCTTTATTCCATAAGCTGTATCCCTGACTTGGTATAGGCTAACTCCCGGGCTAACTCTGAGTATGTTGACATGAACAACTATACTCTGATCAGCTCGTAATAGGTGGGACTGATAACATTGTGGATTGATATAGAATGGCGTACACACTGCTGGGCGCAGCAACTATGCCAACTGCGTATTGCGTGACAGACGCGTGCTTTTGTGAATAATTATGCAGTAACAAAAAACGAATAATTCTTGCCTATTTTGAGCTGATCATAGTATAGTAACATTAATTAGTCAAATTCAATCTTTGCAATGAGTTGACAACATGCTCTTTTCCACTCTTTGCAGAATTGGGCAATTCCAGTTGAAATCCATATACCCTCTAATAGAAGACACATCCTTAATATCAACACAGGGGGTGTAGATTTCAAATGGAGTCACCAATTCAGGTAACCCCATTTGAAATTAACACCCCCTGGGTGGAAAATTGGAATAGCCCAATTGACTTGTGTACTTTTCTGGTTGTTTTGGTTGTGTTGTTCCACACTAGATAAGAATTGACTGCTATAATTTAGCAACTGAAATAAAATGCCACAAATAAGGCTAAAAAAAAAAAAGGTTTGTCTCAAAGCTCACGAGAAATTTAAAAACAAATGCGAAATGCGATTTTTAAAATTTTTTATTCCTGACTTTTTTCATGGTATTTTGAGAAAAAAGTCTGATTTTCGCCGATTTTTCTGGAAAAAACTATTAAAAATTTTTTTTTGGAAATAAAAAAAATTTCTGCATTTCTTTTTTGTCAAATCGTGCGATTTTACAAACGCTGCAAGCAAGCTTTGAGACAAACCTTTTTTTTTGGGCCTAATGAATCTAGATCCTGTCAATCACACTCACTGCTGCCCTTGATTGTATCTAGTGTCAGTTGCCAGTAGCAGTCACTTCTTATCTAGTGTTTGCAAAGGCAACAGCGCTTGCCGAAACATACATAAGTAAATGCAATTATTGGTTTCAATAATAAGAGCCTGGCTATTTGAAGTGAAAAAGATTTCAAGAATAGCCCATTGCTTGCTTCACTGCTTTCACAGCTTCATTAATTTCATTGCGCTATTCCAGTTGAAATCCATATACCCTCTGTAGAATACATGACCTTAATCTTCCACATGGGTGGTATAGATTAAAAATGGGAGATTAAGGTCATGTCTTCCATTGGGGTGTATGGATTTCAACTGGAATAGCGCATTGTCTGCCATTATGTGTACACATATGTCAATGTATTCAATGTAGAAAATAACACCACCGCCTTAAAAATATTCATTAACAGCAGATCTTTGTGCAATTGCAGACAAGCGTGATGGGTTCAGGACAGCCGAGAACGGAAGTGATGGCGGATACTGTGGTGGCGCTCGCCTCGGCCAACGTCAAGCTAGTGTCGGCGAAGGTCATAGAGAGGTTATGCAGGGTAAGTGTGGCAAAGCTGGCTATTTTTTCTTCATTTCGGAAGTTTACAGGATTCAAGGTACTCCCTATTCCAGAAAAATACAGAACTAATTTTTGTGAATAAAAAAAATATTATCCTGTTTTGCCAAATGAAACATAGTTAAATCCTAATCCTTTAGTTAGTCCTAACTAGCAATAAAAGTCAAATTTTAATATTTAGCCAATTTTTGGAAATAAGGGCCAAAAAAAATGCGTTTTTTGGGGTGTGTTTGTATGTAGCGACAATCAAGCCCAAAGACTTGTTGTACTAAGACTAATTTCAGTGTATGCGTTCTAAATTTTGGAAAAGGCATGTTTCATTCTTATAACCAACCATTTAATTAAAGTAACACAAAAAAGTGAAAATTAGAGCAAAATGTTTGCATATACTCAAGATTTTGAATGCTTAGACTTGTTCCAAGTCTGTGATTTTTGTGAATCGATTGTCAGAAAACATGCCAAAAATGCATGTTTTTGGCTCTTTTTTCAAGAAATTAGTAAAATAGTAAACTTTTTCTTTTATCTCCAGTTAGGACTAATAGGATTGAGCTATGTTTCATTTGGCAGAACTTGATAATATTTTTTTAATCCCAAAAAATTAGTGTATTTTTCTGGAATGGGAGTAGTGCCGGGTTGAGTAGTCATAGACATTGCTGGTTAAGTGTGCTGCGTTGAGCTGGTTTCATCTAAAGGTCATGAATAAAGGGGTAGCATTCAATTGGCTATTCCATTTAAAATCCACACTACCCCAGTGGAAGATTTTGGAAATATCTTCCACAGGAGGAGTATGTTTTTCAAATGTAATTGGTCAGTGTTAATCATTCTGAAACCTATACTCCTCCTGTATTATAGCTTCACCTATATCTTCCCAACTGGAGTGACTATTTCAAATGGAAGTTACCTAACGGTCTATTCTACTTGAAATTCATACTCCCTTTATGGAAGACTTTAGCTAAATATTCCACAGGGGTAGTGTGGATTTTAAATGGAATAGCCCAATGCCATGCTTGTACAGTAATAAAACCAAGCCAACTTTGGTAACATTGTGCTCCTGTTACTTGATTTGGCCACATAAAATAAGTCGGGAGGTGATCTCATCAGATTTTTTTAAATTTTTTTTCCAGATTCTTGACAAGACCTGCTTGTCTCCAACACCGACACTGGAGAAGCATTTGATGTGGGATGATATCGTCATCCTTACTAGATATTTACTCATGTTATCATTCAACAACTGTTTAGATGGTGAGTACATGATCTTAGATTGTCCTTAACCCAAACACCTCAGGGCTTTTTGACGAGGAAGACGGAAATAAGGAAGGAAGGAAGGAAGAAAGAACGAAGAAGAAGAGAAACTTTTTTTAGGTGCAGTTTGAATCACGACCCTCTGGGTGCTAGACACGTGCACAGGGACCTCAATCGCATCATGTGTGTTAGCTGCACTTGCAGATGCTTTGTGGATTGAGCTTTATTCACTGTCGAAGTGATGATGTAACAAGATTAATTACCATAGCAATAGATGAATACAAATTTTGAATAAATCGCCCTGCACTACAATATTCACACAGTACCTATCCATTGAACCATAGATGTCAAAGAAATGCTAATCACCCGCAGCTATAAGATTAGTATCACTGAAAAGAGCGGTATTGTATTAAATCTACGATTGCAGACATACACAGGTCATGCGTGCATCCTGCTTGTAGTGCAGGGCGACCTATTCAAAAATTGTATTCATTTGTTGCTATGGTAGTTAATCCGATTATTACATAACTTTGACAGCAAATTGATGTTTGGTTCATTTAGGGTTAGAATAGAATGGGTAAATACATTCTGAAACAATATCAGGGAGATAGTTTAATTGAAATATGTCACACATTAAAGGAATTTAAATCCAAGGGTTACAAGTTTTTCGCTTAATTAATTATGCTAATTGAAGCTTCAAACAAATTTTATTATATACTTATTGTTCCTGTGAGTCTTAAAAGACTCACAGGAACAATAAGTATACAATTCAAGGATTCACAAGTTTTAATTATGCCATTAGTCCAATATTGAAGCTATAGAAAGATGCTCAGAGCATTTCCTGATTTCCACAAAATGTCCTTCCAACTCTTAAGCTGAATTTATACTCGATCGCTTTTGCAGAAAAGCGATTTTCACGCATGCTCAATGTTTACTTACATTTCCAGAGCGTCAAGCCGATCAATCGATTCAAATCGCGGAGGCAAAAACGACGTCGCTTTTGCAAGTTGAAGAAATCTCAACTTCCCAGCGATATCGCTTGACACGTGAATGCGTCAACCAATCATATACAACCAACTTGATCTATTATTTTGCTAATTAATTTACCTTTCTCGATTTTTAACTTTTGGTGATGAATTAATTCAAAGCAATAATTATTGACAGCAACTGATGTTTTAAAAATGTATTTTGTGGCATTTAGAATATTTTATTTGTCGTCTGCAATCGCTATCGCCGTGATAAGTATTTATGCAAAAGCGACAGACGATGCATCGCAAAATTGGCGATTGCAAATCGCTTTTCAAAAGCGATTAATCGCATCGCTTCGCGATCGAGTATAAATTCAGCTTTAGGTCATCCACCAAGAATGAAAAATGATCAATTTTGCTTTAAAAATCATAAGAAAGCCTGATTTTGGCCCAAATTTCAAATATTTTTGATGAAGTTGTTCAAAAATTAAAAAAAAAAGGGCTTTGATATTTATATCTTGTTTTTAGAAATGAATATTTTTTCTTACTCAGATGATCTCACAGATGGATTCATCAAGTCATTTCCATTCTAAATATGTATACTTTTATATACTTTAGACCAACAATTTCTAGGTTATGAGGCCTAAAAATGTCCATAATTCCAGGGTTAAGACCACCCTTAAACGCACCACTAATCTTACAAATGAGAAGTTTTCCACTCATTGTACTGATAATCTTGTCGTTGCATTATTTTCAGTTGCAACCAACTTGCCAGCGTTGTTTCATATCATCACTCTGTTGGTTTCTACGGGACCTCTTCCTCTGCGGGCTTCCATTCATGGTCTCGTCATCAACATACTACATTCATTATGTACATGCTCACAACTCAAGTTCAGTGGTAAGTCTCAGTTGCAGAGCACATCATAGCTTCAAAAACTTTAGTAATATTATAACAGGACCTGCTACCACAAAATTAGCATAAAGTCGCAAGTTGGTAGTTTCAAAACATTCTGGCTGCTGAGTTGATGTTCATTGTTTGTCACACACCTGTACAATCAAGTTAGTATGTTCCTTTGTTAATGACCATTTGTGCCTACTTTATTACTTTTCTATTTTATTACTAGTGATGAAAATTACAAAAAATATTTGGCTATGCATCCACGGTCTTAGCTTGAGATTGAGGTTTGCCCATCATTTGATTAAAATTGCCTGTCCTAATTTGACCTTTAAAACATTAAACCAGCCTTCTACAGTCCATTGGGTATTCAAAGAGCTCAAATATGTGTTGCTAATGCTATGTATTGCTTTGTTTTGCAAATCTAGTCTACTAAAAAGACCAACAACCTTTCTCAACACCTACAATTATAATGTAGCATCTGTCAAAGGCATTAATTTTGCCCGTCCCAGGGGCAAACTTCTTGTTTAATATGAGGGGCAGACAGGCGGCTAGCTAAGACACTGCATGCACCTTTAAAGCAAAAATATAAGAGATAAACTTTGATTAAATTTGATCAGTTTCGCTAACGAGGCCCGGGAATTGGACTTAGGACCTCTGGTTTACAGAGATACCATATAATGTTTTTAGATTTCAGTCATTTGTGAAACGTGTCTTTGAATTACTGAGATTTCTGTTTTTTCTATTCCTTAGATGAGACCCAGAAAGTGCTGCATCTGGGCCTGATTGAATTCACTCTTCCCAAGTACTACCAAATGTTTGGTATCAGCAAGGTTAAATCCGCCGCAGTCACAGCATTCCGCTCCAGCTACAGGGAGAGACCACAGGGCCAGAATATGGATAGTATGCCGTTGACTGCGCTAGAGGCTATCACTGATGCTCTGCTGGAAATTATGGAGGTGGGTTTCTTTATTGTAGTGATTTGGTGACCATTACTTCCATAAAACCAAGAAAATTGTTTTAATAATTGTGGAATTCTGTCACAAAAGTTTGAATTTTGATGATACTTGATTGATGCTGTCATCAGTAGCAGAATATTTAATAACATTTGGCCAAAGCCAGGCAAAGCCCAATAGTGCTCAGAGGGTACTTAATTAAAGGGATGCCAACCGAATATGGCGGAACAGGTATATGGGAAGAGGTCTGAGGAAAACCGGAGCACCCGGAGAAAAAATATTGACCAACTCTGTTGGACTCAATTCATTCTAATATCATTGTGTTGTAATTATCTTCTGTACTTTTTTGCAATACTTTCACCCATAATTGGGAGAAATTCCTTCTTTCAATTGAAATCTTTGTAGTAATGTTTTGACTAACTGACTGAAACTGGTATAAATCAAAATCACATCATGGGAGGGTTCTCACATTATGAAGGGTTGTAGCTATGCTAGTCGGCGCCAGTCAGCTCTAACTGCCACTAGCATTTGCCGACAAGCACTTAATGCACAGAATTTAGTAAATATCAAAAAACTAAAATATTTCACATACACATGCATATAAAACTGCAATTTTGCAGTAATAGACATAGCCATAACATTTACTCGATCGTTCATAATAGTCATTGTTGTTCCATGAATTAAAAATTTATAGTTAACACAGTTTCATTAATGGGTTGCACACTAACGCATGACAGGTGTATTCTGGATAGGAAAATTAGCCGGCACTCAACTTGGTCTGGTTACAACCCTGACGACATGTTTCCTTTCTTTTCTAGGCTTGTATGAAAGACATCCCAAACTGTAAGTGGTTAGAAGAGTGGACAAAGAAAACTAGGATGTGAGTATTGGAAAAAGAATAAATCGCAAAGTGATATAAATTTATCTGAGTTCAAATTTGGCATGCATAGAGTATCTTAAAGCTATGGGAATCAGTTTTGATTCTGCAAGATATACCCAGTGCAACTCGCCCACATCAAGTATGACAAGCTCTAAAGTTTCAAAAATCAGACTTGAAAGAAAAACCCACAGACAAGAAATTATACAGACAATCTATCAAAAGACAAAGTCCCCATAAAAATATGTGGTGATGCTGGGACTTTACCTGCTGGTGATTGGTCTGTATAATTTCTCGTCTGGAAATACTGATGAGAGTATTAGTTAGGTGTTCTAATCCCCTGATATATATTCCAGCAAAATTAAGTAAAACTTCCTACTTCCTCCTCAGATTTGCACTCAAGGAGAACCCAGCGTTACAACCTCGTGCTATGGTAGTGTTTGGTTGTATCAGTAAGCAGACGGCTACCATACTCAATCACATAATCTATCTACTCAAGCTGCTAGCAGGTGCCGTCATGGCCGTCAAGGAACCCAGCTCC
The DNA here is from genome assembly GCF_039555335.1 of Amphiura filiformis. NCBI lineage: Eukaryota > Metazoa > Echinodermata > Ophiuroidea > Amphilepidida > Amphiuridae > Amphiura > Amphiura filiformis. The sequence goes on from NC_092638.1 coordinate 15,716,650, forward strand.
ACCAGTAGTTTACTACTCATTGAGTCTATAGTCATAGCGTTGACTAGGCTACAACCTCTTCTTCCACATGTGAGTAATTGTTTTTGGAGAAAGCGATGACAATAGTACAACAATCAAGGAACCCGGCTTGTTCAGTAACATGCTTCTTTAGACCTGAAGCTTTTCCTCTTTTTAGCGGATTTCAGCTTTTTATGTTCATCAAATTTATGTGTTTTCTTTTATTTACAACCCAATTTGAGCCATTTTACGCTGTTTTCAGCGTTTTTCATAAAAGGTTAGTTTCAGGTCTGCTTCTTATGCTGTGTTTTAAAGAAGTTTACTTGTATGGAGTATGTTTGTCATTGCTCTGTAAATAGACACACAACCACTTTTTCAAGTTCTTGAGTTACCACATTCAACCGAGTTCAAACTCCAGGGAGTTAAAAGAGCTGTTTCAAGAGGGCACTTATTTTGCTCTGAAAGTGAAAAATTTACATTTTCCATGCAAAACAATATATCATGATTGAAATAAAGAGATTGTACACAAATATTACAGCCATTAAAGTTTCAATATCAGGATGGTTTTCTGTAACTTAGTCAATTTTGTTAACCAATTATATGATAAAAGTGCATTAAATTGAGGCGCTTAAGGTGCAAGTTAGAAGAGTCCACAGGGGTGTTTATAATTAGGGAGGGGTGCAAATTAGGTCGAATACAGTATCAAGCTCGTGTCTCAAAGAAGATGTGTCCTAACTTACAGTGTACATATATTAATGGCAAACCTCATTATGCTAAACCAACCCTTTCTTGCTAGTTCTTGAGTTATATAGTATTAGTTAATGATGCATAACTTGTGAAATTGATGTCTGAAGCATCTTATTCTGCGTCTTTCCAAACTTGCATTTATTGTAACACCTATTTCTTAATTGCAGAAATGCCATCTCCTTCACAAGTTGTTGTTCTGGGTAGCTATTGCCGTATTACAACTGGATGAAGTCTCTCTGTATGCTGCTGGTCTGGGGCTACTGGAACAGAACATACATACCCTAGATGCTCATGGGGTCTTCAACAATGAGGTAACAATGTATGATTTGAATACAAATAAGCCCAATTGTAAAGTACACCTAGCAAATTCAAGGTTAACCCTAACCCAACCAGGTCTCACTAAAGCACACTATTAGAACCACTGCTCATGCATGCATTCCTCGTGATGCAATCAGCCTAAGTCGGATATATACCCAGGGAATTGATGGCCGGGCGAGCGTGACCCCCGTGGCTACAGGCCGGTGATCTTCTGTGTGGCATGCGAGGGATCCGAAGTTCAAGTCCCTTATTTTTCGTTTCTACTTTCCCTTCCGATAGCAAAAAAGCCATGGGTACAGTTAGGGTTAGGTTTAAGTTTAAATAAAAGCAAGATTCCTGTTTCAAAATTTGCGTCCAACATGTAAATATGCAGTGCCACTGACTTGCTGCTCCCAGTTGCAAATATATGCTTGCAGCAAGCGTATAGTATCCCTATAAGGAATTCTGCTTCCTATAGTGAGAATTCCAATCAAATGAACACAGCTTTCAATACTACTGTGACAATATTTTGCGCACACTGCGCGATGTAAGCCAGTGTGTGCGACTGTGCGTGAGTAACGCGGAAGTGAATCCAACCCACTGAAGTTATTTTAGATCAATGTTTCAACCATGCCAACGCACTTGTGATTGGTTAACATTGTATCCATGGTTGTGCGTTTGAAATACGCAATATACGATCGCGGTTGGATCAAGTACAGCTGTTGAAAGCTGCGATCATTCAATTGGAATTCCTACTATAGTTAAGTTACTACTTATCACTTACAAAGTGCTACGTGTATATTTATATCATTGTCTCACTTGAACTGCTCACTTTTACACCACACCTTCTGCATATTAATCTAAATCAACATCAATTTGACAGAGTCCGGAGCAAGTGCTGATGGCTGTACGAGAGCCGCTAGAAGAGTGGCATTTCAAGCAGATGGATCACTCAGTAGGATTAAGATTCAAATTCAACTTCAATTTTGCGTTGGTGGGACATCTCCTCAAAGGATTCCGCCATCCTAACAATACAACGATATCAAGGACGATACGAATCCTGAACATGATGCTGGAGATTATCGCCAAGCATAGGAATGTGTAAGTACCTAGTTTGTCCTTCAAATACTTGTATAAAAGAAAATATCAAAGGACAAAATAAATACGAGATAGCAGCCACAAACAATGAGATATTCCATTTGAATCTACACAGCCTGTATGGAAGATAGGACCTTAAGGTTATTAATTATTTTAAACTGTTGTGATTTGGTAGTTCACAGCATCTGACGAATGGTAGTGAGCTTTGGCAAAAACTGCATTGCTCAATTCATAGCGAGCGTATAGAAGAATTAAAATATCACAGATATACTTTTATAGGTGCTGCGGTTCTTAAGTTACGTTGCAAAGAGGGCTGAAACAACAACACTTTTGTAAAATGTACATAACTCATTAACAACAATAAATTAAGCAAGTTTGCAAAGTATACGATTTGTAGAATGAACTTTTGCAAAACATCAAGGTGTTAATCTTCAATAATATATTGATTTAGATAATGAAAATCGATTTTTAGGTTGCTTCGACCAACAATACCTCGTCTACCCTTAATCTCTAACACAGGGTGTGTAGATTTCAAATGGAGTCGCCCACTCAGGTAGTCCCATTTGAAATTCTTACTCCCAGTGTGTAAGATTAAGGTCATGTTTGCCATAGGGGGTGTGTGGATTTCCGTTGGAATAGCCCAATATTGGAGTAAAAAGGCTAGAAGATTTAATACGTCAACATAAATTCATGGAATATGGCCAAATTTGTAATTTTGGGCCGGGTCCTTGGGAGTCAGGAGGATATGGTATATTTTGGCAGATGTGGTGGAGGAGTAGGCCTACATATGCCCCCTCCCCCTCACCTGTTATGGGCCTTGGTAACAGCAATCTCTCCACCCTCACCCTTGATCCATGCATGCACTATCATTTATCTACAATCAAGATCTAATTCAAATCGCAATAACGAGGAGGCAAGGGACAGTGCTCAACACCGTGATTGTAATATTTTTTTAAGCAATGGCAGTGATTCACATATTTCTGGAGGTCAAAGTGACAAATACATATTAAAAGTAAAAAAATTATAATTTCTAAAATAACAGCATTGTTTATTTCCCCAATTGATTTATTACAGAGATATGTTTGATGTCAATGTAGAAAGTGTTCCCTACCTTGCCGCACTCTTGCCAGTCTCAGAGGAGGTGCGTAGTCGCTGCAGCATCCGCCGCGGAACGCAGCATCTCAACGACATCCTCGATATGGACAATTCCGTCTTCGTCACCCTCCCCATGCCAAAGACCTCCCCCAAGAAAGCTCGCAGTCCGGCCCACAAGGCCACTGCAGCGATCGCAGCAGCTGCTATGAAACCACAGAGGAGTCTTGACTCCTCGCTCCAAAGACAACCACCGTGCAATTCTGATAAGTCACCACTTAAACAACATAAGAGTCTAGACTTGCCGCAGCCTGGCACAATAAGACCACCACGTAGTGTGGAGACGTCGCCAAGCTCCGATAATGAGAGAAGGCATAGATCGGAGAGAAGGACAAGTGGTAATGTGGTGGTACCACATGCAAGGACTGAAAGAAAAGTGTCAACTCCATCAGAGAATGTGTTACTAAATGAAGAGGTGCTTACTGATCCACCTATCCAGGCTCTGCTACTCACAGTAATGGTAAGAAAAATGATTACAAAGAACAATTATTGCACAGGCCACAATTAGGCCTAAAAAGAAAAATTGTTTGATTGGCGTAACATTAAAAAAAATTAGGGTCGGTCGGTCTGCATTTTTTTTTAACACACATTTTATGCTGTAAATTGCTTTTTTTCTTTCTTTTTTTTAATATTAGGTTTTTTGTTTTTTTAATTTAGATTTTTTTAAAAAAAAAATAAGAAAAAAAGTCTAGTTTCGGGCCTATTTTTAGGGTCAGCCGGGTTACGCCAATGAAACAATTTTTTTAGGCCTTAGTGTGCAATCTGAGGAGGTAGATTTTAGATGAAGCAAGTCAAGTTTTTCCACACGAAGAAGTATTACTGATGATCAAATTTGGTCCTATCTATCATATTGTCAATTTTCTCTATCTTCCAGCCACTTTGGTGCATAATCGGAATGGGCTGGCTATTTCTGTTGAAATCCAAACACTCCCTGTGAAAGACATGACCTTAATCTCCCACACAGAGGGTGTAGATTTCAAATGTAGTCACATATTCGGGTAGCCCCATTTGAAATTCACACTACCTGTGTGGAAGATTATTCATGTCTTCCATAGGGCACACCGACATCGCCTGGCTAATACTGTAAAACACTTTAATTTCAAGGCAACTTTATTTCGTGAATCAAAAAAAAAAAAAAATTAGAAGCTCAAAATGCACTGTATTCCCTGTCAAAGTTTCCGAATTCATAACCTCAATTTTCTCTTGTTTTCGGGTAGAATTTTCATCTTACCTTTCCCAACAGAATGTTGCAATTAATTTAGAAACTAAATATGTCGGTTTTATTCTCGGAACTTAAATGCAAACTATGAAGAAAATTATTTTAATTTGCGAACTTTGACCAACACGTTTTACAATGGACTCAATGGAGGCTGCCATTTTGGATATATCCCACCATGCCTTTGTACATCATGGAAACTTAGTTTTATTTTAAAACTTTATTTTTTCATCCTACAACACTAAACAATAATACTTTCATCATTTTAAGGTGTGAACAAAATATTTAAAAACATTCAGAAGTTATTTTGACACAAATGATGCGAGGGAAAGGAAACTTTTGCCAAAAACGCCAGAGTCACTACTTTCAACATGAAAGCAAATCAATCCTCCAGCAAAATACGTGAAAATTAAAAGTTTTTTGGAATTAATATGATCCTTCATTGTCATGTTAATGATGTTACAAGGTAAATGACTAACAAATAATAATTTATGCCATAACATTACGATATTATGGTTAAAAATAGTAATATTCAAGATTTAATTGGTTAAGTTAGGGTTGCCAAATTCGGCACCAGTTACAAGTGTATTTTCACAAATGTAATTTCGCTGCAATTTAATTTCGCGAATTGGAGGTATTCGCGAAATTAAATTGCTCGCGAAATTAACTTGTTTTACAGTAATTACTTTGTCAGCAGAGATACTAAAATAAATACCCGGGATCGATACACATGAATTTGCTATGCACAAGTTTGATATGAGAAGAAAATCTTTGGATACCGGGGTAGAAAATGATGAATATCTCCCGTAAATGATTTTGTATAAAGAAACCAGATGTGGTTCCTTGCACTTGAATATATATTTTGAACAGATATGATAGTCGTTAGCTTGCGTCTTGAGAGAGTAGCTTGCGTATTGAGTCAAAAACTGACAATAATTCTGATTTATATGTGCCGAATTATATAGCGCAGTGTATAGGCCAATCGTGGAGGTAATCTAAAAGCATATGACCTATGGGGTACCATGCTTGACTAACACACAGCGAGGTCAGTCACCGAGCTAATCGGGGCTATTGTCAGTAGCCTTAGTCAGATGTCCTTTGGCCCATTATGCGACTAAAAACTATTAAACAGGTCGATACAAAATGGCCATGCGTGGCGGTGGATTCAACTTACCATGGCGATTTCTGCCATGAAGATATCGGGGCGATGACACTGTGTAGGGGATATTTGGATTTCAAACTGGAATAGTTCAATTAGTCAGAGGCAAGCCTTTTGTATGAGTATCTATCCTAGTAGAGCAAGTCAAGTCTTTCAACATGAATGTGTAACAAAAGCTAACCGAGTCTTGTTCCTATCTGACCGTCACTGTCTTCTCTTACAGGCTACATTGGTGCGTAATCTGAATGAGCCAGAGTCAGGCATCTTGTACGAGTATCTAGCTGAGGCCAGCCAAGTCTTTCCACAAGTATTTCCAATTGTGTAAGTATTTTGCTTGAAATGTGTTCATTTTGGTGTCAAAATTTGCCATACATATTATATAATCTTTTGGGCTACTAATAACATAGGATGTTCTCAGAAAAGGTCATAGTTAAAACTCTTGATATCATAACCCAAGCTATATGTGTACATTTAAATGATCTGACGATAAGTGAGTTTAAAAAGTAGTTTTAATTTGCTTGTGTCAAGTTGCATGGAAATGTGAAACAGGTGCTATGTACAGGAAGCCAAATAATTAAGGTACCAGTTACGTTCACCCCCTGTATATCCTAAACAACGGCAGCTATGTCATAATTGGAATAGCTGCATCTTTTAGCTCGAATTTAAGACCTCATTCGCTGAAATTGTGAAAGAAATAAAGACACAGTGATCCAAAAACCTAAGAAAGATGCAAATTTAAAAGTTGCAGTTTGCCACATTGCATGCCCTATTGATTTGTACACAAAGTGTTTGCGAGCAAGAGAACTAGCGCCGTGCTTTCATTGATTAGCATGAAAAACTAGCGTTGTACTTTCATTGATTAGAATACAAAGGTGCAACTATTTATTTTGTATCTTCATTAGGTTTTGGATTAGGTCTTAAATCAGAGCTAAAGAGTACAAGCAATCAAGCATTGGCTGCTTGTTTTAATTTTGACATATTTGTCTTTATTTAGTATATACATGGGTGAACACAACTGCTACCTTAATTATTTTGCTTACTGTATTTGTTAAACATTATTTTTTATTCAAAAAGGAAGAAACATACAACATTTCTGTTAATTGCACATGGTTATCGTAACCTGATTAAGTCTTTACTGTACACACCCTCTTCTCAATTCATTCTCCATTACAGACACCAGCTGTTAGATTCCAAGATAGTGAGTGTTCTCAAGAGTTGTCCAAATCAAGCTACACTGTGTGCTGTACAGAGCATCATTCAGAACACGCTAAATAGCGATGAGTGTCCACAGCAACAACCCAAGTATCTGCAAAGCATTGGGTTTGGTGGACTCTGGCGATTCTCAAGTCAGTTTGCACAGGTGAGTGAAGAATAAGAATGGGAGTGAGTCCCGATAATTTGAGTCCCCCTCCCGAGAACCCTATTACCCGGGCAGGAAATTCCCTTCCGGGTACCTGAAATTAAATTTGTTTTTTCAATGCATTTTGAAATCATTAATAGAGTATGACATGAATACAAATTATCAATTTTCATATTAAAAACACAAGACATCATGTAATTTTTTTTAGGTCAACCATGAATGATCCTAGCATTTAGGTCTAGGTCCAGGGACACTACAAAACCGAAAAAATAAATAACTTAAAAAAAAAAAGGGTTTTTTTTGTAATTGTTTTTTTTTCAATTTCGGGTACCCGGTTACCCGCCCGAAAAGTGTGCCGGGTACCCAAAAATCACACCCCTAGTGAAGAACCCTTTACATTGTTATTTTTGTTGCTGTTGTTGGACTGATTTCCAAAATTGGGACAAGCACTGAAAAAACAGTGTGTGACTTGGATTCAAAAACTACTTTCCAGGTACAAAGACAGCATTTGCAATGATATTTACATGGAGATATCACAGTTTTACCCTGGGAGTAGACAGTTAAACAAAAATATATTTCCCATGTCAAAATGTGGTATATGCTATACTTTGATCAGTTCATAATCTGCAGACCTTATAACATCAGCGGATTAATATCAAAATATTTTATTTTGTGAATTGTCTCATGACATCTCTCCAGAAGCATCACAATTTATTAATTCAAGTCCTATACTTTGTCTACATTCTTTAACACACTAAATTTACAAAGCCAGGTCAACTAATAGCACTCTTAACACTGGTCTACTTTTCTGCGTAGTGGTAAAAGCCCACCTATTACCAGCTGATCAAACTATATGTTGTTTATTTACATAATACTGTGTTTTTACTTGGAAGGGAAAGCTCTCATTAAAGGGGAATCAGCAGGGATGTACTGGGGCCACCGAGCTGGGGAGGGCAAATGTCCAAATGGTCCTGCTGACCAACTGCAAAATTGACTGTCAGGAAAAATGCTGAAAATGTGCAATTTTAAGGCTAAAATGAGGACAGATGTGGCTTAAACTAGGCCAAAGTAAGATACATATTACAACAACTTTTGATCAATTTTGAGCTGGGGGGACAACTTGCCCCCTCCTCGGTCGTTACAACTCAGTGGGTTGGTGTGTGTAATATGTTAACATATAACCTTCAGCATTTCTTATATTGTCTTACAGATGGCCCAGATTCGTAGCAATGCGGAACTGTTCGTCAATTTCCTGGAAGCTCTAATCGACCAGATCAGCCCTCCAGATGACAGATCCTCCAGCTCGTCTCGCAGCAGCAGTTTACGTGGTGCGCAAAACTTGACAGGTGCCAGTCTCTCTAGTTCCCTCTCCTCATTGGACACGCATCACACCCGAGTAGACATCGATCAACTAGATTTGTCGTCGTCCCTCGGAGCAGGGCGCTCTCGGCACTGCTCGGCCAATCAGGTCCCTAAACAACGAAGCATGGGCAGCTATACCCCACAAAGAAGGAGTGCCCTATCGGCTGAAGACAGGTAGCATTGGCTTGCTTACACCCCTGTAGGTAAAAATGGAACAGTCTGTATTGAAAATTTGTATCAATGAATATTCATGTAAGTGTAAAGTTTGTAGGAATGTCAGCCTTGAAGCAGAACAAAGTTTGAGGTGAATATGATACATACATGTAGAAGCATGCATCTAAAGAAGTTGGCAAAAATCAAATGTGAAACTACCGGTATATGCAGTTCCTTGTACACAATTTGTAGGCAATGAACTCACAATGTTTCTGACCTTATAAACATTCAACCAAAGTCACAGCTGGTTACTAGTGGTTCTAAGGCCCTCTTAATTTAATAATTTGTCTCAACGCCCTTCCCAAGTTAAAAACCTAATGCGGAATGCAGGTTTTTAGGGTTTTTTTAATATGTGGGACAAACTTTTTGACAAGAATATACCACCTTTTCATCTCTCAAGGAGGTTTCACTGTGTAGTCATTGAGATTGAATTTCATTGAGATTTACGATTTAGGCTATTTTGACATATGACGATGTTAGACGTGTGATTTTTGTGTTGTGGATTTGGAAGAAGAAAAAAAAGAAATTTACTCAATCCTGCGGGAATAACATGCAAAAAGCAGGCGATTTTACTAGTGCAGGGGCTTTGAGACGAACTGTTAAATTAAGATGGCCTTATTACTTGCTATATTTGCCCTCCCAGGTAATCAGGCAGTATCTGTGAACATATTACAGAACATATACTGCCTTTTGGTAGAGGAAATCATGTGCAGTCTGCTCACAAAGTCAAATTGCTGCATCTACTAGTAAATTACATAGCAGATACTACACTTTGATTTGGGAGGCTAATATTTGGAATCAGTATGCCCTATTCGCAGATCGCACTGTCATCTCTGCCCGCAAAGTGTGCTGTGTGTGCATAGGCCTGTCAAACTTTGCAAAAGCCTTTTGGCGCATTGCTAGGAACGGCGAGAAACTTAAACACATTTTGCGTGTGTGTTTGCAGGGAGAACCTCGTTTTGGTAGCAAGATGGCGGATCCGTGCAAAGCGGCTGCCTCAGCGTGTTGGCGTCACTACCATATATCAAGGCGAAAAATGGTATAGTTTGTGTAGTTCAGTATTATCTTGAACCTTGTTCTGCTTCATGACATCCGTATTGACTCTCCCCCATTGTGGAGCACCTGAAAATAGGCTGTGTATATTTTTAGTGAAAGTGTATAATACAAAGAAATACCTGAGCAAATGTGTAATGAAATATTTATATAACCCTGAATGTGTACAAAAGAATGGGTGAGATGATAGAACACCAATGTGTTAACCCCTGAGCACTACCTGCCGATCTAACATTGCCTCTGATTGGTCAATTATGTGATATCTACACTTTAGTCACCAATCAGAACGGAGCTTTGCCAATATTTCACCCCAATTTTTGTGTGTGGTGAAATTATTCTTACAATGTTGCTGATTGGTCCAATTGATAATGAAAACTTCTTTTTGACCAATAGGCAGGTAGTTCTCATGGGGTTAATTGTTATTTTTTACTCCCGTCGAAATGTGTTGTCCATCCCGTCACCGTATCCCCTACCCCCACCTTTGTTACATAAAATTGAATTCAATATTGTGTACAAATGTTGTTTTTATGAAAGGAAGCTATTTGCTAGTTTGATTGAAAATACTGGAATTTGGAATATATAGGAATGTACCATGCACACATTAAAGATTTTGAACATTCTGTAAAAGTGGAAATTTTTGTGGAATATTAATTTCGCGCTCAACACACCTACTGTGAAAATTAAAATGTGCAAATATGTTTAATATTTTTATGGATAGGTCTATGTACAAAACCTCAAAATCACAAATTTAAAAACAAGCAAATTAGTACAAAAACAGTATAGTAAAAATTTCATTGGAATCAACACAACTTCCAACAACTGAACGTGATCCTACTGCGATTGTATATATTTCAAAGTACGGACAACCTTGCATACTAAATGAAAATACTAGCCAATCACGAGTAAGTTAGTTCACTTCCGCGGTATGCATACACAGGCATTCATCATACAATGTACGAGGACAATCTTCTCGCGGTTGGCAGCTGTGTTCATTCAAATTAAACTTTAGTATAAAGAGTCTGCCATCCGCCATGCTTGTGTGTTGCTAGTGGAGGGCAAACTAATGTACCTTTATATTATTTGGTCATGCACCCAGGTAACTGGGTTTTAAATCGGGGAAAAAATCGTTGGGCAGGAAAAACCTCCTATGTGTCATTGGCCCCTGAACATGTTTAAAGCAAAACCTCTTATGTAACCTGTTGGCAGTTTTGTTTTAAGGGCCAAAAGCGCATACAAGGTTTTTCCTGCCCAACGATGATATGTTTGTAATGTTCAAGCTTAGAGATGAGCTTGTCGTTTGTGCCCGTATGTTGACACTACGGACCACAATGGCCTCATCCCAATGGCATAGTTCAATAACCTCAATTAAACAATCATAGTGAACAATTTGACCTCATGTTGCAGAGTATGAGTTTTTGTTCCCAAATTTACAAAGGTCATTCAATGAATGTACAAATGTATTGGAGTTAAAGAACTGTGCTCTGATAGATGAACATGTTGTGGATCCTAGTGTGAAGATATGCTATTTTGGTTTAAATATGGCAGATTTACCACATCATTTCACACAGGGTTTTTCTGAGTTGCAACTCTTTCAAGTCTAATGGCACACACACATATTCTTCTGTGAGGTTAGACCTGTTGTTTCCTTATATTAACCCCCCCCCCCCCAGCACTACCTGCCGATCTAACATTGCCTCTGATTGGTCAATAACATGATATCTTCACTTTAATCACCTATCAGAATGGAGCTTTGCAAATAATTCACCCCAATTTTTTTGTGTGGTGAAATTATTCTAACAATGTTGCTGATTGGTCCAATTGATAATGAAAACTTCTTTTTGGCCAATTGGCAGGTAGTTCTCATGGGGTTAAAAGAAATAGAATTGCTGCTAACATGGAGAACCATGTTTTTAGGAGTGATGCAGTTCTTCTGGTAATATTCAATGATGAGTGAAGGTGGCTTATCTAAGAGAAAAATGGCTCCTACCGCTTTCCACCCTGATGTGGCAGTGGCGTCGGTGCGCACTTCATTGGACGCAGCCTCAAAACGCTGGCGTGCGCACGCTTAAAGATGCCGCATAGATGTGCAAGCGAAACAGCTGCCTCAAGGCATTGACATCACTGCCACATCAGGGTGAAAAATGGTATAGCTAGTAGGACTCATTTTCTCCTACAACCATTGAGTCACATACCCCATTTATGTTTAATTTATCAACTGCGTCAACAGTGTCATTGCAACTGCAAATTTTATCAAACATTATAGGTGCCATGCTATGATCCAGGTATTAGGCATCCGATAATTGGCCTGTGTTGATGTATATCCAGTCATGCCAGATTTCAGGATATCTCCTGACTCTGGAAAGATAGTTCAGTTTCCCTGTGTATATTTGTTATAGCCTTCAGCTTGCCCATTTATGTTAAAAGTACAAATTTTATTGTACCAATTTGTTACATGTCCTGTACCCCTTATGTTTATATAAAATGAATTTCTTAGCAGCACTGTGGCTTGACATGGCTGTTCAATGTGTATAGCTTATTCGCCGTAGAAGTAGTGATGTAACAGGATTAATTACCATGGCAATAGGTAAAAACAATGTATTGCCCTGCACTACAAGTAGGTTGCACTCATCACCTGTCATGTCTGTGTATGTGTGCAATCATAGATTGAATACAATACACTCTTTTCAAAGACACCAATCATACAGGTGTACGACCCTGGTCTTTATGCCTATTCTTTGATAATCAATGGTGTGATGCAGTGTTACTGTCTAGTCCAGGGCAATACATTCAAAAATGGTTTCCACCTATCGCTATGGTAATTAATTTTGTTACATCACTACTTCTACAGCGAATTGCCATCACCACTGCTTGGTGGTAATAGGATATGTTAGCCCAAATTTACAGGTGTACATTTGCAAACTGATTAATTTATGGCCAGAGCTCAGAACGTTGATTTTTGTAGAGCAGTGACGAACAAAAGACAACCATTATGTATTAAGTCTATTCATGATGACCTTGATGCCTAACATTTCTATTCTATCGGCCGAAAGGCAATGTGAAGTGCACAATTAAAGGAACACAATAGAAATATGCGGATTTAGGGTTTCTCTACCGGAAGTCAATTTGTGCCGAAATTCCTTCCCACAATGCAATAAGCGTTTTGCATAACAATAGATACAGTTCAGAGGTTAATCGATATTCTTTGTTATGCAATACGCATATTGCATTGTGGGAAGGAATTTCGGCACAAATTGACTTCCGGTAGAGAAACCCTAAATCCGCGTATTAGCATCTCATGAATTGCGCACCAAATATATTGATTAAACTAAAAGCTCCCCCATCCAGGGGAAAGAAGAACCACATATCGCACACTAGAACATTTTAACATGAAATTACAATGGAAATATAACATACATAGGCGTTTTGCATAACAATAGATACAGTTCGGAGGTTAATCAATGTTCTTTGTTATGCAATATGCATATTGCATTGTGGGAAGGAATTTCAGCACAAATTGACTTCCGGTAGAGAAACCCTAAATCCGCGTATTAGCATCTCATGAATTGCGTACCAAATATATTGATTTATCTAAAAGCTCCATCCAGGGGAAAGAAGAACCACGCATCGCACACTAGCACATTTTAACATGAAATTACAATGGAAATATAACACACATAGGCAGATAAACCAGAGGAAAAAACTCTGGAAATACCTGCCTGTGTGGGGACTTGAACCCCAGACCTTCGGATTATACATCCGATGCTCTAACCACTGAGCTATACAGACTGTCCCTGATAAACAGGGCTTAAGTGTGGTACTTATGGATAAGCGGTCAGGATAAATAGTACAAATAACACACAACACACCAGCGTGCAAGCAGGGGTAGCGCTAGAACTAAACACTCCAGTGTCAGTAGGGACCCCCGAACTTGCAGAAAATTAAAAAGTAGGGGGTCCGGAGTAGAGTTTGGCGAGTCCGAGTTACACAAATGCAGCACAAATAGTATGTCTGCAATAGCGCTAGATTGAAAAACTGGGGGTCTGCAGGGACCCCTGAACTTGCAGAAAATTTAAAAACAGGGGGTCCGAACTCTATTTTGGTGGGTCCGGGACCCCAAAAAGCAACCTAGCGCTACCCCTGCGTGCAAGGTCAATTTTAATAATGCTTACTTGCCAGCCTAATTTGTCATACAAGCAAGGGAAGGGCTTGCGCATCATAAACAAGATCAAAGAAATGCCCAAACATTACAAACTAGTGCACAGAATCAAGGGCGCACAATCAAATTAATGATGCTTAATTAAGTGCGCTATACCATTTTTCACCCTGATGTGGCAGTGACCTCAACACGTTGAGGCAGCTGTTTCACACACGCATCAATACAGGCATATTTAAGCGTGTGCATGTGTACGCCAGCGCTTTGAGCGAACACTAGCAGGGGCATAGCAAGAGCATCAGGGGCCCATGGACCAGGAGCAGTACGGGCCCTTTAGCCTACCTGGGCCAGGCTAAAATTTGGAGGCCCGAACTCACGTGCCGAGGAAGTCAGTGGCCAAGTTTTGGTTTGACTAAGGCCCATCTGTCCCAATGGTATAAAAATCCGGGCCTGCTCTCCATTATCAGCCCTTATTTAATTTTCGCTTTTGTGCTCGGGGCCCCTGAGCCCTCGGGGCCCATGGACTTCGTCCACCCTGTCCTCCCGCTTGCTACGCGCCTGAACACTAGCGATTTCACGCTGCACATTTCAAAATGCGAATTGACGTCACCACCACATCAGGGTGAAAAAGTGGTACAGTTTATAATGTTTGAATGTTTCTATGTTCCACAGTTTTAGATGGTGTGAGTTCATGTCTAGGAATTTCTTTTTATTATTTCTTAATGTTGATTTTAATTGATGAATCTTTGAGTTGATCCAAAGATAATATTACTTAATGTTATAATGAAATGTGACATGTTATGTGTTTTTATGTGTTGTTCTGATAGGGGTTGGTGTCCTCTGTTATGTATAACTATTACTATTGTATCATAAGGAGAGGTTTATTGTTCATATATTAATGTGTATTGTATTATTTCAAAGAAAAACTGTTGTTTTTATCAAGTGTTGTCGAATCCTGCCATGTTTATTATTATGCATTGGGCTATTCCAGTTAAAATCCATACACCTCCAATGGAAGACACTACCTTTATCTTTCACACAGGGAGTGTGAATTTCAAATGTAATTACCTGAATTGGTATCTCCATTTGAAATATACACCCCCAGATTAAGGTTATGCCTTTTATAGGGGGGTAAGGATTTCAAAAGGAATAAGCCCATTTTTAAATTGTGTTCATTATAATTTTTGCACCCAAATTCACCCTAGTATTACCAAATGTAGATAAGAAAAACAACTCAAGCGCCAAAAACACAAATATTTGTAGGTTTTATTCAAAGTGCAAAGAAATATTAAGATAATATGGTTTTGATGCAAGCATATTTTTTTGTTTAGTTGTCTGCACCTTTTCTTCCAAAAGTTCATATACACAGCTGAATTCCTCTTTGCAGAGTTCCATGTAGCTGGAGAGGCACTCTTTAGGTGTCCACACTCTACATTTTGGAAGTAGCAGGTTTCTTGACTGGTGCGTCCTAACTCCCTATTCCAGAAAAATACAACACAATTTTTTTTGGAATTAAACAAAATATTATCTTGTTTTGCCAAATGAAACAAAGAAATCATTATCCTTTACCGGTAGTTCTAACTGGCAATAAAAGTCAAATTTTAACATTTGGACAATTTGAGAAAAATGGGCCAAAAACATGCAATTTTGCATGTTTTCTTATAATTATAGTCACAAAATTCAAAGTCTTGATTATAGGCTAAAAGTGAGCTCAAAATTTTATTATTTTATGTTATTTTTGATATAAATTGGTTATGGAAAATATTAGAAAATGTGTTTTCCAAAAGTTAGAATGCATAACTTGCAATTAGTCTTTGTGCAAGTCTTTGGGCTTGATTGTCTTTTTTTTGCCCCTTATTTCCAAAAATTGACCAAATATTAGAATTTAACTTTCATTGCCAGTTACAACTATATAAAGGATTAGGATTTAGCTGCATTTCATTTAGCAAAACAGGATAATATTTTTTTCATTCAAAAAAATTAGTGCTGTATTTTTCTGGAATAGGGAGTAAGGTCATCCATATCTGATCCATGCAACCATCCAGTTTTAGAAGTTGGTTAAAAAGGCACTTTTTAAGAAATGGGGTATTTTTTTTTCTTCTACAAGTTTTTAACGAAATGGGGTTCATCATAATAATTGTGTACCAAAATGTGGTCAGGTTCCAAATAGGTTGGGTACCCCTGACTTAATCCCTATACTCCTCATCTTTGGAGTTTATTAAGATATTCCAGTTGAAATCCATACACCTCCTATGGAAGACATGACCTTAATCGCTCACACAAGGGGTGTAAATGGCGTCACACATGCAGGCAGGGGTAGCGTGAGCACAAAAATCAAAGGGTCCAATATTTAAGGGGTCCAAAGAGAATTTAAGGAGTCCATTTGTCCGAAATTCTAAACTTTGGAACTGGTCAAATATTCCAGTGAAAAATTAGATTTACTGATCTTTTATTCTTTTTAATTTTTACTGGATGATTCTCATACTGATTTATGCTTCCGTACATCGTAATATTAAGGAGTCCATCCGGTTTTTATCGAACCCTTTGGTCACTTTCAACTTGTGATTTAAGGAGTCCAAAATGGCCAAAATAAAAAAATAAGGAATTCCTGGATGCGCAGACTCCTTATTATGCAACCCCTGCATGCATGCAGGTAACCTTATTTGAAATTCAGACTCCCTGTGTAGAAGATTAAGATCATTGCCTTTCAACTGGAATAGACCAGTGGCATGTGCAAAATTTTGCTGATAAAATCATGCATTTTGAAAGAGATGTAGGTGCATGAACCCTTTTTTTTCATCATTTACAATGGTCCATTGAGGGAAACATGTGTCGAGCAGTACCCATTGATTTTTTTAAACAGAGAATTGGGGATTCAAGTTTGATTTATTGACATACTCAAGAAGAATCTTGGGTATAATTTGGTTCATCTCAAGTTTGGTAGTGACGCAGGTGCGTATTTCGCTCGCTGCAGTATCGAATCGCGCTCGTAAAGTTAAACGCCCTGATTGTACTCGCAGTCTCGCACGCACAAGGGCGGTTTGTCAGCACGCTTGCGGCGCAAACGCAAAAGAGCATTGACGTCACTACCAAACTTGAGGTGAACCAAATTATAGTACCAGCATTTTAAGGTGAAGTGTGAAACTGTGAAGGCTGAAGATGTATGTTCACATCTAGAACTTTATTTTAGAACTTGAAGCCATTTTGTAACATTTACTTAGGAGGGCGCCCTCAATATTTTTCAAAATGCTGTTTATTAGTACTACTCCCCATTCCAGAAAACTAATTTTTTTTGGATTAAAAAAATATTATCCTGTTTTGCTCAAATGAAACATAGCTCAATCCTAATCATTCATTTAGTCCTAACTGGAGATAAAAGAAAAAGTTCACTATTTTACTAATTTCTTGAAAAAAGAGCCAAAAACATGCATTTTCGGCATGTTTTCTGACAATCAAGTCACAAAAATCACAGACTTGGAACAAGTCTAAGCATTCAAAATCTTGAGCATAAGCCGAAATTTTGCTCTAATTTTCAATTTTTGTGTTACTTTAATTAAATGGTTGGTTATAAGAATGTAACATTCTTTTCCAAAAATTAGAATGCATAAACTGAAATTAGTCTTAGTACAAGTTGTTGGGCTTGATTGTCACAGCGTCTGAAAAACACCCTAAAACGCATGTTTTTGGCCCTTATTTCAAAAATTGGCCAAATATTAAAATTTGAATTTTATTGCTAGTTAAGATTAAGAAAAGGATTAAAGGATTAGGATTTAGCTACAATGTATGTTTCATTTGGCAAAATAATCCCAAAAAATTAGTGCTGTATTTTTCTGGAATAGGGAGTAATGCCCTGCGTTTTTCTTTGTATTGTCTCATCTGTTTGGGCCAAAATTAAAAGAGGACATATCTGACAGTGAAAACTAACATTTTGTAAAAAAATACAATTCTATTTCTTAGGGAAATGTTACAATATGGTTGTAACTTTTACACAATGCAAAGTTTCTTGCAGGAAGCACTATGTAAAGCCACATTATTTCTGTAGAGTGCGATTCACCATCTCTACCCCTTCAATAAAAAGTGTATAAGAGAGTGTTGATAATTATGTTGTCATGTGAATTTCTAAATGTATAATGTTATTAATATGTTATTATTAATAACAAAGTCATGTAATTTCTAAATGTTAAATGTTATTAATATGTTATTATTAATAACAAAGTCATGTGAATTTCTAACTGTAAAATGTTATTAATATGATAATGTTAATAACAAAAATGGCTTTTATTTATATAATATTATTGTACAGAACCGCAGCAACCAAGTGTGTATTGTCTTTGTAGATATATAGCTATAATTGGGCCGTTCCATATGAAAATTACACCCCCACTGGAAGATTTTGGAAATCCAACCAAATTCAACAATTTGAAGTATTTCAGATCCAACCATAAAGAGTGGAACAGGTGTGGGGAATTTTGGAATTTTAGACCAAATTTGACAAAATTCAACTGGGTTTTATATATTTTGACAATTTTCAGTTGGAATTTCACATAAAACAAGCGAAAATTTCCAGCTGGATTAACCATTGAGATTGTGAAATCTTCCACAGGGGGTGTGTATTTTAAATGGATTCGCCCATTGTGTTTTAGTCTTTGTCTATGGGCTGCCTTATCATAATATGTCAGCTTTTTGTGATATTACAAAAAAAAAATGAAATGTAATAATTGTATCACCGTCATGTATTGATTGTATAAGTACTTATATACACGGCATAATGTATTTTTGTAAAAGAAATCATGACATGAAATAAATATAGTATGCCCAAGAGCATCGGTAAATAAAAGAGCATAATGTTTATGAAAACAAATATGTTAGTGGTTTTTTTCTTTCTTACTTGTAGAGGAGTCGATTTAAGTAAATTTATGGGTGAACCTAGAAAAAATTTTAACACCAATGTTTTTGCTTGTGAGTGACTCTAAACACCCTCCTTAACAATATATCCAAAAAGGACAAACAAGGATATAGGGGAAAATGGTAATTTGCATATATTCACAATGGCCGCTAATGCAGGGCTCAAATTCAAAAAATTAAAAATCACAATCTATTATATTCCTCTCATGGAAAGAGTGTAGTTGCAACCCCAAAAGTGTGTCTATTTTTGTGATTACCTCATATGGTTATGTGCTTCTGATGAGTGAGGCCCTCTGGTAGATGCAGAATTGAACACTACTAATAATGACCAAACCAAATTTCAGCCAAGATATTACACATTTCTGCACAGTCGTCCTACTTTTTTGCATAAAGCAAAACAGGCTATTATATTAGGCCAATAAAGGGCATTTCAATTTGGTGTTTATAGATAGCTTTATGATTAGGCTCCAAAAAAAAAGCCAATTAGAAAAAAATATGTTTTTTCTGGAAAAACGTTGAAAAGCAGCCCTTTTTGAATGAAAGGCATTCATTGATAATGAATAAAAATGAAAGGCATTGATAATGAATTAAAAAATAGTACACAAAAGTGATACAATATAAGATATACAAAAAAAATGCAATCACAATTAGGAATTCATAGATATATACATTTTAACATGAAATGAGAACATTTGTTTTGAATTGTCTCAAAGACATATTTTCCATATCAGTTCGAATCATCATGATCATTGGTGATAAACTGTTCCAAATATGAGCAGCTCTGACGTGAAATGTACGCAATACAGAATTTATTAGTGTTGTATTTTGGAACAATCAATGTATATTAGACGAATGATTTCTGGTTACATGAGAATGAGTATTATGAATAAATTCAAACTGAGATGATAAATATGGACTAAGATTTCTTAAACATTTAAATGTAAGAATAAGCATATGATTTTTCCATCTGTCACTTAGTTTGATCCACCCTAGTGAGTTTAACATGTCTGTTACTGGAGTCCTAATATCAGCACATAGAATCGTTCTAGCTAAATAATGTTGTAAAACCTGAAGCCTTCTTTGATATTCAAGAGAAAAATTACACCACACTGAACTAGCATGATCAAAATTAGGGGTTACAAGAGCATTTGATAACACAACGAGAGTGTGATGTGGAAGACAATGTCTTCAACGCCTAATAATACCAATTCTTTTTGAAACATTTTTAGATAAATAATCAATGTGAGAGGACCATGACATATCATAATCAAACTTAACACCTAGATATTTGAAATCATCAACCTTTTCAATAATACAATTGTTGTATATAAGATTTACATTACTAAATTTATCTATGATATGATTGTTACCTTGCTACGTTACACGTTTGACTGCAAATGTGCTTGAAGATCTACTTCATTCTTAGCTCTACAAATCAAGGTTGTGTCATCGGCGTACATGACTATTTTGCAATCCACAGTGGATGCTAAACAATTTACAAATATTATAAAGAGCAATGGCCCTAAAATTGATCCCTGCGGAATACCTATATTGATATCTTCAAATTTTTAAAGAGTAGAATTTACATTAACAGCCTGAGATAGCTTGAGATCTGGACCAAAATAGTTCATTACCATTTATGTCATATCTGCTCAGTTTATCAATAAGTATATCATGGTTTACCACATCAAAAGCCTTTTTTAAATCAAGAAAGATCATACCTGTAGCATATCCATTATGCATATTATTTAAAACAAAATCTTGGACATCAAGAAGAGTTGTAGTCGTTGAATGATTGGCACGGAAACCAGATTGTGCACTTGAGAGAATAGTTGCATCATTTAAGTACTCATATAATTGAGTGAGCTAACTTGACTGCTTACCAAACAAGATGAAAGAAGAGATAACCACAAAATATGACAACTCAGATGGAAGTGTTTTCAACATAAATTCTTTAACATTTAGGTATTATTGGTGTCTTCTAGATGATTCCCTGAATCTAGATCTCAGTGCACAAAATTGATACAAGTTGACATAATCAAGTCCTATACTCTTAGAATAAGGACACAGACCAGTTGCATTCATATTTGACTAAATGTGGCACGATACATTAATCACTGGGATTATGAGACCTTGAAGCACCTGAATTTCCCACAGCTAAGAAGATCATCACTCCGCTGTTTTCTGAGATTCAAGGAGACTTTTGATGAAAGATCCTTTGCCGAATGAAAGTACAATCATGGGCCTATCATTCAATTGAGACAAGCTATCAATTTAGAAAGGTTGGGTACGGCAAAGAGTATACGGTGTCATGTGAAATTGCTAAAAGGGGACGAAAATTTGGCTTTGCCGTTGCCCCTCCACAGTAAAAGGCTGGTTACGCCCCTGGGTTGGTGGCAGGAGTGGGATTATTTCCTATTTCTAAGTTTATCAAGCTGTCATTCACGACAGGCGTCAGATAACTAAAAGCAACCATAGGCCTATAATAAGTATAATTGTCCGCATGCATGCACGCCCTCCAATTTTTAAGTCTTACCTTCATTCTGATAATCAATGCTGGTGAGCCATCACTGAAGAGTGGAATAAGACTTTCATTTGTTGACATTAACTGAAAACTATTATGTTTGTCTCAGAAAAAAAAAAGGTTTTTCTTAGAAAAACTATATGAGTTTATCTGAGGTAAAACTCGGAGAAAAACTAAGTTTATCTGAGAAAAGTAAGGTTTAGGCCTATCTGAGAAAAACTAATTTTACCTGAGGAAAACTAACTTGGCTGGGATAAACTAAGTTCAGGGACCTATATGTAAACTTCACCGAAAATGTTCAGGTAGGTATAAAACAAAATGGGGACGGCAAAGAGTAAAATGTTCTTATCTCTTAAAATAGCAAATGTCTCATTTAAGGGCCGGTTTCTCGAAGCATGGCTAGTGGTCAGGCTTCAAAAGCCACCAGGCTTAAGCCCAATTAGTCTATACCAGTGCTTACAATTATTTCACATCGTACATCACCTAGAAAGATAAATCAATAAAATGGATCCACATTGGTAGGGCCAGCCTGGTGGCTTACTAAGCCTGACCACTAGCCAAGCTTCGAGAAATCGGACATAGGGTAATTGGTTACTAACCCTAAACCTTACCTAGGCCTATAACCCCTAATTCTAACCCTACCGTAACACCTGACCCTAATTAAATAAAATTACTAAAAAATAAAATTGAACAAAAAATTGACGAATGGGGACGAAAATTCGACTTTTCGACAAAAATGCTACCTGAGGTACGGGCAGGGAAGTGAGATAGACCACTTCACTGGTCCGGGGGAACCAAATTTCGTCTCCAATTGTCATAGTGTCCCATTTTTAGTTTTAATGACAATTTACTCTTTCCCCATGGTCAGGCCCGTAGCCGCGGTGCGTCGCACCCTCCCCCAATGACCAAGGCCCAAAATGGCCCTTTTTTGACCCAAAAATTCCCATTTGTGAGCGTAGCGAGGGAAAAATAGAGGTTTATTCCGGGGTTTTTATGCATTTTGAGCCAAAAACTCCATTTTGCGAGCGTATAGCGAACGAAAAAATAGAGGGTTTTTTTATGCCTTTTTGGTCCAAAAATGTCCAAATGTTTTGAAAAAACAAAACAAAAAAACTTCCCCATTCGCAAAAAAATATTTAAAAAGATAGGGCCTACATTGGTAGGCATAGTACCTGGACACGGTCGAATTATGTTAAGGGGGTAGGGGCCTACTACACCCCTGGCCAATCTTGTGCTTATTTTTGCATTTTTCTCAAAAATTAGGCCTATAGCACATTGGTGACAAGTAAGATATGGATAAGGGGCAAGCAGGCCCGTACGCAGGATTTTTTGGGGGGTGCTGATTTTGAAAAAGTGGACTTTTTTTTCCAGGGGGTGCGCTTTTGTGAAAAGTGGACTTTCTTCCCCAAATTTGGACCTTTTTTGACCAAAAAAGCGTAAAAAACCTGATTTTTGTGCTCGCTACGCTCGCAAATTCTGAAATTTTGGGACTTTTTGTACACTTTTGCAAATTTGGGGAGGTGCGGTCGCACCCCCCGCACCCCCCCTGCGTACGGGCCTGGGGGCAAGGACTACCACTACTGCACTGAAAATTCAGCAACTCAATACAAGTAGGCCTAGGGCTACCTGTAGTTAATGATTTATAGATCAAATATTTCCCTCATTTTTGACTGTAACTCCACACTGTTTTCTGTGCTGAAAATTTCCAGTGCAGTAGTTGTAGTCCTTGCCCATATAATATACATATCTTACTTGTCCCCAATGCGCTATAATTTTTGAGAAAAATGCAAAAATAGCCTCGCACAATTTGGCAGGGGTGTAGTACCCCCTTAAATCATATTTGATGCATGTGATGATCCTCATCTACAGATAACAGCTCTCATCTCATCATCAACCTCATTTCTCATCAACCTTCATCTTACTTCCGATTATAGTCCCTTTATTTGTTTTTTGTTTTGTTTGGGTTTTTTTGTTTTTTTGTTTGTTTGTTTTTTGTTTGTTTTTTTTTGTTTTCTTTTTTATTATTATTTATTTGTTTATTGTAGGCCCTAGTACCTTAATGCATCAAACTTCTTTCCTGGGGATTTCATTGATCTTTTCCGGGATGATTTTTAAATTTTTTTTTTTAATTTAATTTAATTTTTTTTGCCGTGGTCTTTGAGGCCTCTTTTTGCCGTGGTCTTTTATTTTTGTCCCCTCCATCAGGCATCAATCATCCAAAACTTTGAGGTCATTTCATCCGGGAGCCGGTATTTTAGGAAAATGACGTAGTTTATTGTATACTCTTTCCAAAATATTGAATCAAATTATCACTAGCATTCTCCGCCTACGCATTGGTACGTCAATTGAAAGGCGTGGGTAAGAGATTGTTTCACCAGTCACTTTCGTTGCTGGTATGCAATTACTTTAAAATTTCCTGAAGAAACGTTAATTTCCATAGGAAATAAATAATCTAATAACGATCGGGGACCCTATCAACCCATGTGGTTACCTCTATTTCCGGTTCATTCATTCGTGTACATGACACCGGCAGCAGCAAGATGGTCATTAAAGAATTGTAAGCAATGTATTTCTCTTTATTTACTTGATCTATTTAATTTTACGCAGAGTAGATATGAGTGTAGTAGTATTTAGGGCTTGCAGATTAATTTGTATTAATTTCTGTGGATTCTGAGAGTGTAGATTCAAGTGTGAATGTACATTAAAAATTGATATCAATTCAATCAACGTGAATGTGTCATTGAAAATTGTATACAATCATGAATGTCATTGTTTATGGATTTTTAGTGTCGCACTGTCATGACTGTGTTATGAATATGATCGAGCTCATGCATGATACATGTAGCTCATGGTCTTTCTCTCTGTACTACTACTAAGAATGTCTAGGGAAGTTGTACTTTTAATACTAACTAACTTGCTCGAGAAACACTACATGTAGCTACGAATTTGCTCACGGATGCCCTCGCATTCGTAGCTAGTGTCCTTTCGGATCTGAATGCAGTGCGTGAATAAACATGTAAATAACACTGTATACTTAATACAATAGGCCACTGACTGCTTCAATAAGCATACCCTCAAATACCACTTTCCACATAACATGACCTACCAATTTGTTAAGTCACGTTCCCAACATAATTCTCAGTAATACTTCGCATTTCAAGTGCAATTGCGGGGATATTTCATCATTAAAATTGCTCCCATTTTTCCCATTGATCGGCGATGATTCAACTGTAAGTTCACGAAGTAAAATTTACGCATTGGTACGTCAATTGAAAGGCGTGGGTAAGAGATTGTTTCACCAGTCACTTTCGTTGCTGGTATGCAATATCTTTAAAATTTCCTGAAGAAACGTTAATTTCCATAGGAAATAAATAATCTAATAACGATCGGGGACCCTATCAACCCATGTGGTTACCTCTATTTCGGTTCATTCATTCGTGTACATGACACCGGCAGCAGCAAGATGGTCATTAAAGAATTGTAAGCAATGTATTTCGCTTTATTTACTTGATCTATTTAATTTACGCAGAGTAGATATGAGTGTAGTAGTATTTAGGGCTTGCAGATTAATTTGTATTAATTTCTGTGGATTCTGAGAGTGTAGATTCAAGTGTGAATGTACATTAAAAATTGATATCAATTCAATCAACGTGAATGTGTCATTGAAAATTGTATACAATCATGAATGTCATTGTTTATGGATTTTTAGTGTCGCACTGTCATGACTGTGTTATGAATATGATCGAGCTCATGCATGATACATGTAGCTCATGGTCTTTCTCTCTGTACTACTACTAAGAATGTCTAGGGAAGTTGTACTTTTAATACTAACTAACTTGCTCGAGAAACACTACATGTAGCTACGAATTTGCTCACGGATGCCCTCGCATTCGTAGCTAGTGTCCTTTCGGATCTGAATGCAGTGCGTGAATAAACATGTAAATAACACTGTATACTTAATACAATAGGCCACTGACTGCTTCAATAAGCATACCCTCAAATACCACTTTCCACATAACATGACCTACCAATTTGTTAATACACGTTCCCAACATAATTCTCAGTAATACTTCGCATTTCAAGTGCAATTGCGGGGATATTTCATCACTAAAATTGCTCCCATTTTTCCCATTGATCGGCGATGATTCAACTGTAAGTTCACGAAGTAAAATTTACTGTTGTTTCTAGTTTGTTATTTCAATTTCCCCAGACATGTGTATTAATAAACAAAACTCTTAAAAATAATAAATTTTTCTTATTGCTACCAGACATTATATCGGAAATTACTTCTTCATTAACTGCTGATTTGTTTTTGGACTATTTTATAACACTATATCAATATTTTGTATCAATTGTTAAATTAGGTTTGTACTAACTAATTGCTTATCACGTGAGCCTGTTACGTCGATAATATTCTCAACCCCACAAAACGTTATTCAGTCATTAATAAGCACAATTTACGTGTGTGAAATGCCCTCGTAGGTTGAGACTGTTTCACCATCAGCACGGCGCAAACAGCTACAATAATAATAGCATGTGCAGGCCGGATCCATCTCTGAAAAAGTTGCCGAATATTTAGCTGATATTTCCTTTATAATGTTAGGATCGTATGCATCGAAAGTGCAAACAGGTAGGTAATAGTACAATAAAACTTATATGACACGCTTATTAATATGTGCTGGTGAAGTAAGCCAATACATAGCATTTTTATCAGTCATGTCAGTGTTTATATCCCGATGCATTTTTATACGCCGGGGTTCCGACCGATATTCAGTACCAACGGTCAAAGCAAGCTTTGACCGTTAGTAAATATTTCGAACAATAACTAACATGACTAACTAACATGTAGCAAGTAGCATACAAAAAAAAGCATTGTTGTAAGACAGTACTCAGTAGGCCTGTTAAAGCATGGAGGTATATAAATACCTCCATGGTTATAGTCTGTCCACATACATTTTGTAGAAGTACAAAGTAAATAGACCTCGGAAACTGGAGGTATGAGAATAATTATTTCAGTGCAATGCTTCTTTGGCGCGCCTAATTGCTGCGCTTGTGATTTGTGCACCACGCTCTTTACGCTCTGTATGCAATAAACCCAAGCGGAACGAGAGTTGCTAAGTAACCACTACCCGAACCATAAACACATGCATGATCAGACAACAAGTGTTCAATTTCCCCATAGCTTCCCACGTTGTACACATGTCAGTCGAATTTGGCGGTGTTGGTTTGTTTGTCCTCAAAGTTATAGCATTGTTCACTTTGTGTTGATCATTGTACGTGGGCCTCACTGTAATAACTCAAAGATAACTGTGATCATCAGGCCCGTAGCCAGCCCTCCAAGTTAGGGGGTTCGTTTTGCAGATTTCTGTTAACTATTAACTGATGAGTAATGGCAGCAGTGGCAGCATCAGCGCCGCTTGTAATCATGGCGCAAGGGGGTTGTCTGAGGGGATGTGCCCCCCCTCAGAAATGGGAGAATTTTGAAAAATGAAGTCCCAATTGAAGGCATTTGGTGCACCATTTTTACATTATTATCAGAAATATATGGTTTCAATTTATTATTGCAAAGAGGCAAATTAGCGCGGTTAAAACAAGAAAAAGTTGCAAATCAGGCACCGGGGGTGTCTGAGCTTAGGGGGATGTACCCCTCAGAATTTGATTTATGTTGAAAATGTAGTCCCAATTAAAGGCAGTGCACAATTTTTACCTTATATATGGATTCAATAATTATATTATAGCAAAGAGGCAAATTAGCGCGGTTAAAACAAGAAAAAGTTGCAAATCAGGCGTAGGGGTGTCTGAGCTGAGAATTTGAAGTATTTTGAAAAATGTAGTCCCAATATTGAAGGCATTCATTGGTGCACCATTTTGACATTATTATTAATATATGGGTTTAATATAAATTACAGTAAAGACGCAAAGTAGCGTGGTTAAAGCAAGAAAAAGTTGCAAATCAGTCGCAGGAGGTGTCTGAGGGGATGTTCCCCCTCAGAATTGGAAGAATTTTGAAAAACGAAGTCCCAATTGAAGGCATTTGGTGCATCATTTTTACATTATTATCAGGAATATATGGATATATAAAGAGAAATTAAAACAAGAAAAATTTGCAAATCAGGTGCGTTATTTCATCACAAATATCAATTATCTTATTTTCCTTTGTTATATAACTCCCTTAATCTCTGAACTAAGCTTTCTCGGTTTTTTTTTTGCACACCAAATAATTTTTATTCAAAAATAATAAGTCTTCAAATCTAGATAGATGAAACAAAGAGCCAAATAATTACTCTGCTGTATTTATAGCATTAAATTAAGTCATCATTTATATTTTCCACATAGGCCTACATAAACTAGGCGTCGGGGGATTTTTCAAATCTTCCCACTAATCTGATCTAAAATTAATTAGAAAAATTAAGCGCAAGCGCGAGAAAAATAATAATTTTTGTGCTAAAATGGCCATTTCAACCTTATTTCCCATGTTCTCCTTTTTTGTGTCAAAATTTTAGGGGTTCGATCGAACCCCTCGAACCCCCCCTGGCTACGGGCCTGATCATCATTTCAAGAGGTCACTCTCCCGATTAAGCTAAACAACCTATGTGGAGGAATTTAATTTTATGCATGAGCAATCACATCAATGACGTAGTAATGAATACCCTCTATACGCAGTATTTAGGAATGCCAGGTGAATTCAAATTTGCCATCAAACTGCATCATTTTATATATCAAATTAAAGCCCTTGACTTGAGTAAAGAAAGCCAAAACTGAAAACCTTTTTGTCAGGAATAGCACTTTCCGTAGCAATGTTAGGCCAAGTAAAATAAATTATATGTATATTATTATTGTCCCCACCCTCATCGATTTTTGGAGATTTTCAAATATTTTTGTTATTTTTCCTATTTGCTTCCTTACTTTATTTCTATAATTGTTGTGATGAAAAGACATGTTAACTTAAGAAGTTCTTGGTGAAGTCCGGACGATATTTTTGTCGAGTAATTATGTAGAGTATTTCTTTACCCATTTCTGTGTTTGCTTGATTTTTTTTCATGTGGTGTATTCTGGTGTGACTGTTGCTTCCATCAGTCGAGTTATACTTCCACTCACAGTAGAAGAGGTAAGTTCACAAATGCATACATTGAGCTATTTCAGTTGAAATCCACACTACACCTGTGGAAGATTTTGGAAATATCTTCCACAGAGGGATTATGTTTAACAAATGTAAGTGGTCAGGCAGGGGTAGCGCGAGCACAAAAAATAAAGGGGTCCAATTTAATTTTTCTGGACCCTTTGGTACCTGCAAAACTAACATTTAAGGGGTCCGATGAGAATTTAAGGGGGTACTACACCCCTTGCCAATTTTCTGCCTATTTTTGCATTTTTCTCAAAAATTGTAGCGCATTGGTGACAAGTAAGATATGTATATTATAATGGCAAGGACTACAACTACTGCACTGAAAATTCAGCAACTCAAGGCAAGTAGTTATTGATTTATTGATCAAATATTGGTTTCCCTCATTTTTGACTGTAACTCCACAACTGTTGTCTGTGTTAAAATAAAATTTCCAGTGCAGTAGTTGCAGTCCTTGCCCCTATAATATACATATCTTACTTGTCACCAATGCGCTATAATTTTGAGAAAAATGCAAAAATAGGCACAAAATTGGGCAGGGTGTAGTACCCCTAAGGAGTCCATCTGTCCGAAATTCTAAACTTCAGAACTTGTCAAATATTCCAGTGAAATTATTAGTGTTGTTGGCCTATGGTGATTCAAAAGATTTACTGATCTTTTTATTTTTTATTTTAATTGTTGATTTATGCCTCCATGCATCGTGAAATTAAGGAGTCCATACAGTTTTTATCGGACCCTTTGGTCACTTTCAACTTGAGATTTAAGGAGTCCAAAATGGGCAAAATAAAAATAAGGAGTCCCTGGACACGCAAACTCCTTAAATACGACCCCTGTGGTCAGGGTTAATCATTTTGAAACCCATCCTCCCCCTGTATATGGTTTTACCAAGATATCTTCCACAACTGGAGTGAGTATTTCAAATGGAAGCTACCTAATTGTCTATTCTATTCAAAACTTATACTCCCTCTGTGGAAGACTTTGGCTAAATCTTCCACAGGGGTAGTGTGGATTTTAAATGGAATAGCCCAGTTTTAAGTTCATTTGCTAAAACCAAATGAAAAACTTTTTGCTGACAGTTTTACCAGATGGCTTTCTAAAAGAGTTGATGATGTTATTGATCCATGTTCTTGGAGGAGGAACCTTGACCGAATGTTTTGATTTTCCTGGAAGTATGTAGGTACAATTTTCATGGATGTAGATCCAGATCCTCGAAGGTCCAGAAAAACAGTGGTACTGCTTGAATGATGATCACACAGGCCCAGCACACAGGGCTCTAATGCTAGCCTTGAAATAAGCAGACTTGAACCAGGAGCAATTTGTTTTGAACATTGCTCCTGGTTCACTGGGATTTCACAATTTAAACCAGGAGCAATTTCTGAAGGAGGAGCAAGGGAAATAATAAATCCTGTTCTGCATATACATGTATATTCAATACTGAATACAGCATACCAGCACTGCTGCATAAGTTCAAAACTGGAACCAGGAGCACTTTGTTTTAGAAAATTGCTCCTGGTTCATGTGAATTTTACAAGGGCTAATTTGCTACTGGCGCCTGCTTATTTCAAGGCTTGCTCAAATGTACAATGTACACATGTATGAAATACCAATGCATGCGCTGAGTGATCAGTAGCAGTACTGACCACCTTCATTGAGATCAACTTTGTTACGGTGAAAATGACAAACTAAAAAAACAAAGATGGAAAAATTGTTTGCAGATCATCTGACCATCTAGTCACTAAAAAAAAAAAAGAGAAAAAAGCGCAGTGATTTATTGTGCGCTACGCACAGGCACAACGCCTAGACGTTGATCCACAAGCCTCAGCACACTTTACAGGTTGTCGCTGACCACTATGGCCCCACATCATTCCATAAACCATTAAACAACATACGGGTTACAACGAGACAAATTAGCAGCGAGTTCCTTGTCCAGGGAATTTCAAGCTAACTCAATTTTTCCACGAGGCGTACTAGGCACCGCCAGGGTTCGAACCCGCAACCTCTCGCACCATAGTTGAACGCCTTATCGATTGAGCTAACTTCACTACTTACCTACCAGTACTGGCCAAACTGACTGGCAGTAGGTAATGTTGTATTGTGTGCAATACAATGTGGATATGAAATGTAGCACAGCTGCCAGCACAGTGATATATTACTTGTGCTCTGACAAATACGCAAAATTGCATAATTTGCGGCGCATGTCACAGTTTTTGGCTGAAAATATGGTTTTTCACATTTGGCAGGAAAAATTGTTTTTACCGATTTTGAGAGACCCTGGACCTAGAGACAAATTAATGCTAGATCATGTGTGGTTGATTTAAAAACAAATTTGAAAAAATACCAAAAAATTGTAATTTTTTATCAAGAAAGTGGTAATATGTGTTCACTGCACAATCTATTCCAGATTTATATTGGTTTTGTATGCATTTCTTAGTAATTGTTCTTTAGATTTTGTGGTTTGGGCAGGAAAATCTCAGTTTTTGGAATACCAAAAACATTTCTTGGCCTCCTTAAGGGCTGGGGTATGAACGTTTGGACAGTATTTATTTTGGGACATTAGAGCACATCAGACATATCGAATTGCATTCTGAATACGAAGAATGTCATTCTGATATCAAATAATTTTGATTTTTGAAATTAGCAATTTAATACACATTTTATGGCAAATCATTAAAAATTGATATTTTTGATATTTAATAGTACTTTATAAATCTGATGATTTATACTTAAAGTGTATGTAGGTGGGATGAAAAGCCGACGATCAATTGAAAATTTTGACCTTTGGTATTGAAGATATGGATTTTTTCCCAAAACACCAAAAAAAATTAGGTCTTTTTGGGAAAAAATCCATATCTTCAATATGAAAGGTCAAAATTTTCAATTGACCGTCCGGCTTTTCCTCCTGCTACATACACTTTAAGAATATATCATTAGATTTATATAATTACTTCGAGGACTGTATTATATCAAAAATTTGAAAAATATCAAATTTTTATAATTTGTCATAAAATTTGTATTATATTGTGATTTTCAAAAAATGAAAATTATTTGATATCAGAAAGACATGCTTCGTATTCAGAATGCAATTCGATAGGTCTGGGGTGCTCTCAGGTCCCACAAAAAATACTGTCGAAACCCAATAAACGCTCATTTTAGATCCCTTAATCATATTCACTGTCATTGATTATCTGCATCTGTTAGATTGGGGCAAAATCTTCTTTGTTTGGTGCTTGGTTTGATTGGTTTCCTTTTTCAAAGTTTTTATTTTCTGTTGATTTTTTGCTCTTAATTAACATGCTGTTCTAAATTTATTGAATTTTGTTTGTATTGAGTGATTGCTTGAGTACAAAGGTACTAATTCTAAGTTCACTCTTGATACTTTTTAGAATAACCCGAAAAGTTTGTTACAAAATGTTATGAAAGTAATAGGTAACCATGGTTTTTAATTTGATAAAAAATGTTTAAGTTATTCTAAAACGTCTTAGGGTGAAACTTAAGATTTCCCCTTAGAAGAATTTATCTATTTGTCCATTAAAATAACATATAAATTAGTGAGGGGAAATCTGATTTGATTGCCACATTGAGTAATTAGCTTGAACTTAGTCAACAAAATTAAAATGATTGAAGAGAAGACAAATATCATTATTAGACTGTCATAATATTATGACTCAACAGTAAACAAAAATCAGTGTGTAACCGGTCAGTGTATGATAAGAGCTGTCAGACTCAGGCAGTTTGTAAATATGACCTGTCCTTGATATTAAACCTCAATTTCCGACAGCGATTTTAACCCTGGACTGAGCAAAGTTCACATCCATTTAGCTGAATCAATGGCATATTGAGGCTTTCCACATGAAGCCATTTGTAGACCTTTTGCAGGATTTTTTGAGGGGGGGGGGGTGGCACACAATCCTGTTCCCCCGAATGACTGCGCCCAAAAAGCGAAGAGCAAAATAAAAAGGTATTTTAGGCGCTAGCGACCAAAATCAACAAATTTTATAAACCTCCCAGGGTCCAGAAGGTCCTGGATTTTAGGTTTTTAACTTTTATGACCATTATTAAGGGTAAAGTGGTAAAGCTTATATTCTAAGTTTCATGCACTATTCATTGTTTCATCTTAACCCTAACCTGGCCAGCGAAACCGTGCCTATATATCACTTAGGGCGATTGCGTCATCACACCACGTGGGATGCATGCACGAACAGCGCATATATCAAGTAGTATTTTGTAGTATTCAGGCGGGTTAGGGTTAAGGAAGCCTATACTGAGTTTCGATAGTGGTAACCTAACCCTAACCGCCAAAGGGCTTTTTGGCGACGGGAAGGGAAAGAAGGAAAGAATAAAGAGAGAAAAGAAGGAAAGAAGTTGTTTGCTCTGGGTGGGATTCGAACCCGAGACCCCTCGCATGCCAAGCACTCGGTCGGCGACACTTTGCCACGGTCTTGGGCTTCGCTGGCCAGCTGAAACCGTGCCTATATATCACTTAGGGCGATTGCGTCATCACACCACGTGGGATGCATGCACGAACAGCGCATATATCAAGTAGTATTTTGTAGTATTCAGGCGGGTTAGGGTTAATGATCTCATCTGAAAATCTTCCGGCTCAAACTGGAATGAACAGTGACCACTCCAGTTCTCCCGACTGACCATTTTCCCCGACTGATAGGTCAAACTGGGGGGCCTGTGCCCCTCCCCCCACCTTTGCGCATGCCACTGGTGGTAGTAACAATTGAAATAGCAGATGTTCGATCTGGTAAAAGCTGGTAAATAAATAACTATGGTTACGTCATCTCTAGGTTATCACATGATATCTTTTCTACTTTTCTATATTGATTTTGCCCAGAAGATGGCCGAAATGACGTCACAGTCACTGACGACTGCTATTGCACAAAATGTTCAATATCGTTAGAGCATTGACCTTTCCCCCATAACATTTGAAGTTAATCCTATTTACTGATATAATCTTGGAGCTAGGGCAATCACAACTCATCCTCGGGCGTAGTCTAGGTTCACACAGGCACAATATCTTGGCGTTAAAGCCCATCCAAACACCAAGTTATTCCACCCTAGAGATAATATACATGTATGTACAACCAAGTGTAAACCAAATTAAAATCTTGGCAGTATATTGCAAAAGTAGACACTTTGAATATTTTTGTGTTGTGTTTGAAAATGATAATTTCTGGATTTGTCAACTAACTCAGTTCCTTGGAAGTTGGATCTTGAACAGAGCTGCCATCGAGCCGTAATGACTGGATTTAAATAGCTATAGTCTGTATACCTTCCTCGATTCAGTAATTTAGATATCGTTTTTTAATGTATCTCTAAATGTAATAATGAGAAGTATGAGGAAATAACATAACAGATTATTGCAAAAATGAACAATTTTTCGAAAATCTCAAAATAAGATTTTAGCTTTAATACTGAGGAAGGTATCAGTGTCCGGGATGTTGACGTTTTTGACTTGTCACAGGAAGTGATGACATCACAACACTATGTACTACATGTAGAACTTCATCGTAAACAAACTTAGTTTAATTTAGTTTACTTGATTTCTGCATAGGGATGGCTTGTGTTCTAGGCTTGTTTATTATTAATCTCAAGATATTGATCACTGTGACCTCACTACATTTATTATTGAACTTAATAAGGAATGTGTTTGTGTAG
The DNA here is from genome assembly GCF_039555335.1 of Amphiura filiformis. Classification (NCBI taxonomy): domain Eukaryota; kingdom Metazoa; phylum Echinodermata; class Ophiuroidea; order Amphilepidida; family Amphiuridae; genus Amphiura; species Amphiura filiformis. Next base: position 15,750,673 of record NC_092638.1, read on the forward strand.
GTTGTAAACTTTATTAATATATATGGGCATGTACCTTAATATATCTACTCTATATACCAGCATAATTAGTACCTCCACCTTGATGTATCTAAAAACATGCATACAGTTATACACACAAAAGTGATAAGCTTTAAAATAAGCCATAAAACATGAAATACATCTCCCGACTTCTGGTTCATTTATGAAATTCAACTTACTTCAGGTTCAGTTTCTGAGGAAAATTCAAAATGGCCGTGCCCATGATACCGCTTGTTGTTGTGATTAATCGGTAAATATGGGATGGAATTGGATCTGTAATTACATTTTTGGTGCAAAAATATGATTTATAACTTTAAATAACAACTAGGCGGTTACCCATATTTGGCGGTTCGCTGCTGGGCGCGATTACCTGGCTGATGGTGACTGTACCAACCAAGTTTCATGCCCATATGACAGTTTTTACTAATTTTACATCAGATGACCTCTGGTGACCCCAAAATGACCTTCCAAAAATTTGGCTCTAAATGTTACTGTACCCACCAAGTTTCGTGCCCATATGACAGTTTTTACTAATTTGACCTCAGATGACCCGTGGGTGACTTTAGATGACCCCAAAATGACCTTCCAAAATTTTGGCTCTAAAATATTGTCTGTACTCACCAAGTTTCATGCCCATATGACAGTTTTTAATAATTTGACCTCAGATGACCTTTGGGTGACCTTGGATGACCACCAAATGACCTTCCAAAATTTTGGCTCTAAATGTTGTCTGTGCCCACCAAGTTTCATGTACATGTACCTACCAAGTTTCATGCCCATAAGACAGTTTTTAGTAATTTGACCTCAGATGACCCCTGGGAGGGGGCCCAGGGTCAGATGACTTAACGAACATAAACTTCTTCTTGCCAGGACAGAACTACACCCACCCACCGAGTTTGAGCCCCGTACAACCTATGACGGCCTCACATTAGCAGTCACAGACAAACAGAGAATAGCGTATAATATAGATTCTTCTATTAAAAGCCAGAAGTTGTTTAAATTTCAGCCGATTAAGCTTTTGTCATATTTTTTTGAAAAGTGCAATGAACTCAACAAAAATGCAATGGATGTCAAAAAACAAAAAATTCAGACACAAATATAAATGTGATCGCGCAAAATTCCGAACCTTAATTTGTACCCAATAAATACACAATTATTAAGTGGATAATGCTTTATTTTAATATCTTTAAAAATATTTGTTCAAATGTGTATCAATCCAGTATCAACATGGCTACCGGTATATCAAATGACATCCATATACCACCTGCATGTATACCACTGACACAAAACTCATGTGGTTTAACACTTTCAGCGTTGCTATCTTAGTGTCATCAACCGCATACTATAAATTGATTTCCTATGTTGTTCAACACCATAGTGTAGTTCAATTAATTAGCACAGATCAATGAAGAAAGGCTTGCTATTAGCCTGGCAAGTGCAGTGGCACGCTCACTTGCAATATGCTGCCAACCAGCCAACCTGCTTGACCTCAACACTCCCACACAACCAGGGTAGGGTTCAGTTTAACATTTTATGGCCGGGGCTGGTCAGTGGTTTTTGTAGAGGAGCTACAGCCTCCACCCACTCAGTCCGGGGTGGGGGAATGCACCCAGCTGGGAGGAAAATTATGGGGCTACCAATTTTGCAGTTATGAGAATAGAGGTTATCAGTGTTCTATAAGCTGCATATCCTATCAGCGACTGCTATACCTTGTTTAGGATTTTCAAAAGAAGCACCTGCATGTGCAACCATAACTGTTTCAAAATAGCCCGCCAAAGTCATGCACATAACTCGGAGGTCATGCATTGAATTGGTTTGAATGAGGAATACTACGGGATCCAGCGCCTTTTGTCACACATGAGTAACATGGATAACCTCTATCAAAACCCTGCCAACCCCACCCTCCCCCACGTTTGAAAACCTGCACTCACAACTGGCAGATCCAAGGTATTATAGCTGATATATTTGTCAGGTACATTACAATCCAGATTTGCAACATTTCATATTTTTTATTCAAAAGATGCTTTTTGAATTACTAGCGATATTTCAAAGATATTTGCACCCATTAAATTGTGACATATGAGAGAAATAGCTTGGACCCTCTCCGATGATGAAAAAAAGTCATAGTCATTATTTCATTAATTAATAATGAATTATTGAAAATTATTTAAATTAATAATATATAAATGTGGGAACTATGTATTGGTTGTGTAGTGCAGTTTTTGCAAGAACAGAAAAATAAGGTGCATGAAAATGTCAGTCAGATGAAATGATAAATGCAAGCATTTTGAAAACATGATAAACTGCAGATCTATGTACTTGGTAAAAAGGCAATTTATATGAAAATTAAATAAGTTGGTTTCATTTCCATTGAAATAAACATTAAAATCAGTGAACTCTAACTTCCGAGTACAGTGGTTGTTTTGTTGTTGTTTATTACGAGCGGCAATTTTGTTTCCACTCATAATATCAATGCCATTAGTCATTAGGAACGAAATTGGAAAATCTCATTTCCTATTAAACGGCTCTCTTTATTATTAAAAATAGGCTATTTTTGTTGGTCTTTATTTTCATAGTTATTTATTCTCAAGCAACAAGTGGATCAAGTTCAAATTTTTCAATATAAATAAACTGAATTTTCACATATATTTATTTTGTGATTAAAACCAATGTCAGGCATTTATGTATGAATTTAACTTAGTGAATGTTTTAAAAGTACAAACTGCTCGAATCGCAAAAATCAATAAATTTGTGGATATTTAAAAGTCTCCAATCTTAAGGTGGTACTACACCCCTGATAAATTTTGTGACTGATTTTGCATTTTTATCAAAAAATAACTACACACTGGTAACAAAAGTTATGTATATTATGGGGGCAAGGAATCCAATTACTTCACTTAAATTTCAGTGATAAACACATACCGCTTGTCTTGAGTCACTGAAAGTCCAGTGTAGTAACTGGTTTCCTTGCCCCTATAATATACATAACTTTTGTTACCAGTGTGCAATTATTTTTAAGAAAAATGCAAAAAGAGTTAACAAATTTATTAAGGGGTGTAGTACCACCTAATTTAAGCCAAATTAGTTTAACAGTATTCAATAGAATAACGTATTTCATAACTTCAAGCCACCATAAAAATACTAAAAGGAAAATCACAAAAATACTTGTCTCAAATCCCCCAGCACGCATTAGTAAAATTGCCCGCTTTTTGCACGTTATTCTCGCTGGATTGAGTAAATTTCTTTTTCTTCCCTATTTAATTTTTTTCCAAATCCACAATGCAAAAATCTATTGTCTGAGAACATCAGATGTCAAGATAGCCTCAATCTTAAATCTCAATAAAATTCTTCATCTTGACCACAATGAAACCTCCTCGAGAGATAAAAAGGTGGTCTATTCTTGTCAAAAAGCTTGTCCCACAGATTTAAAAAAATAAATAAATAAAAAATATGCATTCCGGTTTTCAACTTGGGAAGGACTTTGAGACAAACTATTAAATTAAGACGGCCTTAATGGGATGGGACCTGATTTCCCTCCCCCACTCTTTACAACCACCCACACAGTGCTTTAATAGATTGCCAAAGCATTGAAAGGTCTGCAGCCCGGGTCTGCAGCTATATGGACGACTTGTTGAAAGTCGGCAGAATCACTTCCCAGCTTCACAAGAATTACAGGAAATTCACCTGGTTTTCTGGGCCCTGTCTGACATCGGTGGTCAATAAGCTTCAATAGGCTGTTCCATGTAAAATCCATACACCCCCTATGGAAAACATGACCTTAATCTTCCACACAGGGAGTGTGAATTTCAAATGGGGTTACCTGAATGGGTGACTCCAATTGAAATCTACATCCCCTGTGTGGGTGATTAAGGTCATGTCTTCCACAGGGGTGTATGGATTTCAAATGGAATTGCCCAATATAAGGCTCCACATTAGAAATGTCATGGGTATAAACATGTTGACACAGGCAATTGGATTGAGCACTACATAGTTTGCACCATGAATTTTATATTTTGCCTGCATGTACTTCACGATTTGCAGTAATAGGATAAGGGAGAAGAAAAGAGTTCAGGGGACATCCGACAAGGTTTTTATTTGGAAGGGTTATTTGTACGGAAGGCTTTTATAAACCTCTATGTGTTCAAACAAATAACCCTTCATAATAAACTTTCAGAACAAACACACTCCTGAATACTGCGTACGGACCCTGATGGAAATAACTCCCCCGGGGGGCACATCAAAATATTTTGGTGGGTATGTTCCCTGGAATTTTGAGGTGGTGGGTCTTTGGGAGCTGACGGCGCACTGGTAAAAGGGGGTCTTTGGAGATTCAAACAAGTAAAATGGGGACTTTTGGAGCTGCGAACAGTTGAAATCAAGGGTCTTTTCTTTGCTTTCTGGTTGAAAATCGCCTGAAAAAAACAGAAATACGAGGAATGAGCATCAAAATCCAGGGTATTTTGGAGCTCTATTTTGGTCAAATACAGGGCGTCTTTCGGTTTGAGCTGCTAAATCCAAAAGGGGGGTCTTTCCGGGGAGCATACCCGTATGGTCATTTGTGTTAAGTGCCCCCGAACTAGCCCTCACCCCAAAGAGGATTTATTTTAGACATGGCATGTCACACATCCTCAACCATGGAAACCTGAGGAGGAGGAATAATAAACTAAAAAATGTTTGTTTTAAAGGTGGGTGGTCATATTTTTTACATTCTGTTTAACGTTGAGGCCTACCATTAAAACAATCTGTTTTGGGGCTGTATTCAGTTGCAATCGGGGCATTGGGGAAAATGCCCCCAGTCAGAACTCTTGCCCCCAGTAGAAACCCATAATTACGAAAATTCCCACTTTTCGCTGCAATTTTGTGCAAAATTTGTTGATTTTGCCCTCCCCCCCTGAAAAGCACTTTGGCCCCCCTCCCCCATGACCCCCTCCCCAAAAAAATTTCTGGTGCTGCCACTGGCTGTATTGTTCTGCAAGTTTTAAATATGGGATGCAAACATGTTATACAATGCCCCATAGGATCAGTGGCGTAGCCAGCACTTTTTCAGAGGGGGGGCAAGACAAATTTTAAGGGGGCACCTTTTGGTGACAAAATCACGCACAAAAAATTTTGCCATATTGAAGCTAAACTGGTGAAATATGGCACAGAAAGTGAATAAATTCGCGCAAAGCGCGCAAAAATTTTTTTAGGTTAAAATGGCAAAATATAATGTAAATTTGGTCAGAACACAAAAAAGTCTTAAATGTTGGGGCGGTCACCATCCCACAGGGGGCAAGACTTTTCACAGGGGGAAGCCGCCCCCCCCCTTGGCTACGCCACTGCATAGGATGTATACTTCCAGTGTGGTTACCACTTTGATCGTATTTTTGTTCACAACGTCTCTATCTAGAAACACACCTTTAGAATATTCAAATAAATAAAACACAACTTGAAATCATGGAATACATAAACTTAATCTCCCACACAGGGGGTGTATATATCAAATGGAGTCACCCATTCAGGTATTCCCATTTGAAATTCACACTCCCTGTGTGGGAGATTAAGGTCATGTCTTCCATAGGGGGTGTATGGATTTCAACTGGAATAGCACAATAGTATTAGAAGAAGGTGATGCTTACAGTGTACAATGTCATACCAAAAACACCTGCCGTAATCTATGGAACAAGTCATGCAGCCTTAAAGCATTTCTTCCATACATAGTATTATGTATGTAATATGCGCAACAGAACTATGCAATCTGAGATTAAAGAGAAATAAATAAATTATTGTGTCAGACTGGAAGATGAATTAAGAAAATTGGCAATGAATTACCAGTGAGAGATGTATACATGTAATGTGTTGATAAGAGAGATGACCACAAAATAATAAAGAGCAATTGCGTCATATTTTGTTGTCAGCAACGTGAAAAATGATCATATCTAGGGAACTATATCTAATTTTAATGACTGTTTGCATACAAAAGTATGTCAATGTATATCGCATAACGACTAGGCCAAGAATATTAAAAATTACTGGTTTAGCTAGTGAGTACATTGCAAATAAATGTACTATTTGAATAATAAAATGAAAGTGGAAATATTTATGGAATTAATTTTCAAATTGGAACTGTTTGATGTAATTTATCATGGCATAATATATCTAGATGCATTGTATATTTTCATGTTCTATACAATAATGCAAATAAGTGTAGCATGAAAAATTTATTGCCCAAGGTAATGACATAAGTGCCTATTCGCCGTTGAAGTGATGATGTAACAGCATTAACTACCATAGCAATGAGTTAAAACAATTTTTGAATAAATCGCACTGCACTATTGAAAAATTATCAAATTTGTGTACATCGTGGAACATATTCTTTGCGTGGCTGTGCGTAGTAAGCAGTTGTACGCAGATAGCCTCGCTAAGTAATATGGACACGTAGAGTAGCGTTGCACGCGCGTGTAGTTAGCATGATTAGTCACAGAGTAACAACTTACAAGCGTAGTTGAATGTTCCACGATGTACACAAAGTTAACATTTTTTCTCTAGTATGTTCACGCAGTACATCTGCACTGCATTGAGCCATAGATGTCAAAGAACAGGGATAAAGACCTGAATGGTCATTCTATAGAATATTCATATCATGTTGATCACTTGCACCTGTAAGATTAGTATCTTCAAAAAGAGCAGTATTGTATTCAATCTATGATTGCAGATATACACAGGTGATAAGTGCAACCTGCTTGTAGTGCAGGGCGATATATTCAAAAATTGTTTTAACCATTTGCTATGGTTGTTACTCTTGTTACATCATCATTTCTACGGCAAATTCTCTGGTCGCAGTATTGTAATCGCAAGCACCATCACATGCGTACACGGGTGGTTTATTGTCACGCTTGTGGCACAACCGCGTTATAAGCACTGACACCACCACCAAACTCGAGGTGAATTGTAGTGTAGTGTTATATAGAAATGAAAATTTAATGTCCGTTTGGAAAACGAAAGAAAGAACTTGGCTTGAAAATCTCATTGCACTTGTCATCAGAAAAGACATAAAATCAATAAGACAAGGCAGCCATTCTGTAATAAATAGTCTTGTGATGTCATAGTGGATGCATTAGTAGTGGCCACTGTGCAGACTGGTATAATAATAGATTGATGCGAGGGCAATTAAAGCAGGATAGGAAATGTATGATCAATGCAATATCAATCATGTCTTATTATTTGTAATTACGGTACTTGTTCTTTTTGATGTGGAAAAAAGGAAATGTATTATATCCATTGCAAACTCAGTTAGATTTATAATGACTTGTTATTTCTGGATGGGAAGAATTTAATTTGCCATTTTTGTCAGAAGGTTTTAATCTGATTTCTGAAAGATGTTTGGCTTAATTTTGTTTTGTTTGTTTTCATTTAATTGTATTTTTCATGACTGTATTCTTCATTTTTGTCATTTTCTTATTCAATTTGGAAAGAAATGTGTTTGAGAAATTTATAGACTTAAAGTTGTTACTACACTTCTGATAAATTTTGTGACTAATTTTGCATTTTTCTCAAAAATAACTACACACGGTAACAAAAGTTAGTGTATAGGGGCAAGGAATCCAGTCACTACACTGGAATTTCAGTGACTCAAGACAAGCGGAACATACTTATTTATGATAAGAAAAGAGGTACCGCTAGAATGTACCTCATTTCTTAACATTATATAATGAACCACTTGTCTTGAATCACTGAAATTTCAGTGAAATAATTGGATTCCTTGGAATATACATAACTTTTGTTACCAGTGTGTAGTTATTTTTTGAGAAAAATGCAAAATTAGTCACAAAATTTATCAGGGGATGTAGTACCAACTTAAGTCTATAAATAACTTTCACTTTTAGGCGTCTGCATTATTTTTTCACTATCTCTGTGATCATGGATAGTGCCTTTAAGTGCCTTGTCACCAGACATCTCCTCAGCACCAGCTTCAGTGCTTGAAGGGGGTTTAAGCATAATATGAATTTAGATTGTAGATATGAGACGGGCGGATCTTGTTGATTTGTTTTTCAATTTTGAATTTGATCTGTCATCTTATTGCATTTATATGAAGAGCGTCAACCTGTGAATGATGTAATGAGGTGTGTTGAAATGAAATTAGTTTGATGGATGGGTTGTCTCTCCTGTAGATGAGCTACTTGTCATTTTAAACCGAGACTACAAGTGGATATTTTTGCGCTAAATTTTTTGCACTGCATTTATTCTAAATAGGTAAATGTAAGTTAGCTTACAATTACAAATTTAGTCTCACAAATATGCGGGTGTCGACTGCAGACGACAAGTTAAAATTTATTTTAAAAATTCAAAAATTTCAGATATTTGTAAATTTTCATGACCATATTTGGAACAGCATGACAAATGCATTTTAAAAACAAGCCTAGTATTGGTTCAGTAGTTATTAAAATGTTCTTGATATTTTGAGAAAATATCTCAAAACTTTTTATGTTGAAACCCATGGCTATAGTCCATATCTACCCTGAATTCTAGCCAACGCTGTCGCCTCCTTACCAGTTCAGGCCATGATATTATTCCGAGAGCCTATCACCCATGCACATTCGATTTGGATCATTTTCTCAACAGATTTGTAATGTTGAGTTCATTCTATCGTTATTTTCCCTGCTCCTACCGTATGTCCAGTCCACACTTCACAGTGTCGACACCCTGTATTATAAAGATGTTTTCCCTGCAACTTAATACTCTGTTGGTGAGCGACGGGCGATTGGTATTTCACCGAATGCAAGAAAAGGAGTCCTATATGATTGGCTAGAAATCGATTGCTAGATCGCTCAGTGGTGAAGTACAAACTCAAAATGTAGAGCAAGGCTCCCGCTGGATGCGAATTCTTGCATCCAGACGCATTTTTGTATTGCTGGACGAATGTTCAACAAATTTCATCAACCCGCTAAGGCCCAGTCGGACGCAAGTTGATTCAGCCCAAAAATGAGTCATTATAAGCTTACCAACTTCATCATCATAAAAATCGCGAAAATTATGTTGACTGATCACTGCTAATTCTCCTAATAAAGCTTAATTAATATTCTGTTCATAACCAATGGACCAATCAGTAAACGAAAGTTATAGACCTTTCACATTTAACCACTCCCATTTTGCAACACTTCCGGGTCACCAGTCATCCAGTCAATGAATGAAAATTCTTCACATAATTTGTTATTATTGACAATAATATTTGCATAAATCTTTAAAATCTCATCAGGAATCTGAAAGAAAATAGTCAAATATTTGCATCAAACTGCGATGTAATGCGATGCAATACTGGCAATCGGGGGCTTTGTAAAATCGTATTCCCTGTTGCCCAACACATTAACATACATGTACGGACGCACAAAAATTTTGTGGGACGACATTTCCGACCAGGTTTTATAGTTGTAGCGTCCGATCGGACGCAGAGTTTTTGAAGGCTAGCGGGAGCCTTGATGAAGAGATGTATTCAATTATATTCAAATCAATATTCTATTATTGACGCAGATAAAGAAAGTTGCATATAGTGTCTCGATATGTGCATTGTATTATAGACTTGTGATTTAATATTCTATACAGCACATGGATCTGATTTCAATTCTCAAACAGTTGAATATTTCACATTTTTAATGTACGATTTTATAAAATGCAGTAAAATATATGCTCAGCAATCGCCGCTGATTAGTGTATTGAATTTCCAGTTAGTGTACTGAAAACAAAACCTGGGTTTTACCTGACAACAAATCGAATTTTCTTGTAATGGCAACATCACTGAGCATGCGCAAATCGTAAAAATGTGTAGAATAGAAACTCTGTGGTATCTCATATTGTGTAAATGGTAAAATCACCATGCGTAGCTGTTGAAAAACGAGAGGATTCACCATACTATCACGGCAATTTTTGACATGAAGATGTATAGGGATGATGACGCTGTGCACCTAGCCTACTCCTAGCACTACACCGACCAGTTCCACTAAGCTTTTTTTTTCTGGTCGGCGTAAACATCGGTTGCCACTTCCAGCGCTTTCTGACCTTTTCAACCACACAAAATGTAATTTCTTAGTTCTGACAAAAAATGTCAAACTTTATATGTCCACTGGGTGCCATGTGTAGCAGCTAGTGTTCACATTGCAACATACGCCTGGCAGAAATAATACCTGGCTTGCTACTCCCGACTTTTACCAGGAGTAAATTGTCGTTCGTACACCTACCGCTACTCCTAGCAACGTACGCCGACCAAGTTCTGCCAGGCGTATCATATATGTCCGAAAATGTGAACACAGCTTCAGAATACAAATGCCCCCAGGTTTACCCCTGGCTTATCAACTGTTGATAGGAAGATCCTCCTTTATTACTTACTGCCCTTAACTTGGCGCACCTGCTAGATTGGTAAGACAAAATATATTTAGTTTCACAGACTTGACTACCTACATGTTACCAAACCAAAATTGATATATGGAGCTGCTAGAACTGGGTCAGCTCAATTTAATATTGAAACCTCTTCAAGCCAAGTACATGCATCTTGTGTTTTCCACCTTGGCATTTACCTGGGTAGTACAAAATGTAGTGAATAATTGGCTTCTCCTAGCTTTAAAGGAGCCATACTTGAAGTTAGCATATATTTTCCGTGTGCTTCACACAACACAAGCTTTTGTTCTAAATTTGTAGTGATTCTAATATTTTTAATGGTTTTATCTCGAAATGTTCAACGGGATGAACAATATTTGGCAGTTTAATGAGGATTGTGAAGTGGGTTAGGGCACACCAGGCCTAAAAAATATTATATTTCTTGGAAAGACAAGCCAAAGTTCCCCACAAAACTATAGCAATATTTATTTTCCCAAATTTCTTATACATGATTTGTATTTATTTATTTGGCAAAGCAAAATTTCTTCCAAATGGCAAAATTTCCCTCCAAAGGTCACAATTGTTGAAACCTTCAAAAAAATATTTTAATTGGAATTTAAAGCATTTACAACTTTTAACAGTTTAATTGTTTAGCATATTTTTAAAGTAGGAAACAGGAAAAGTGATAGGATGTCAGGTTTACATCCATTGCAGGGAGTTCCTTCTATAGTGTAATTTTTTAATCTGGATGGAAATTTTGCCAATGGAAGGAATTTTGCTTCCTCAAATAAAGAAATGCAAAAGAAATTGTGGGAAATTGACCTTAAATTTGTAGTAAAATATTTGGTGTTTTTCAGATCCCACAAAAAATACTGTGCAAAGGTGGGTCACAGAGCCCTTAATATCTGATTTATTGTAATAAAAGCCACACAGGAATAATTTGCTTCCTAGAATACTCCCCTTCATGCTACATATAATAATAACCTAGTATTATTGTTAAGCTTAACCCTAACAGGACCAAGTACTACAAAATACTACTTGATATATGTGCTGTTCGTGTGTGCATCCCACGTGGTGTGATGACGCAATCGCCCTAAGTGATATATAGGCATGGTTTCGCTGGCCAGCGAAGCCCAAGACCCGTGGCAAGGTGTCACCGACCCAGTGCTTGGCATGCGAGGGGTCTCGGGTTCGAATCCCACCCAGAGCAAACAACTTCTTTCTTTGTTTTCTCTCTTATTCCTTCCTTCTTTCCCTTCCTTCCGTCATAAAAAAAGCCCTGAGGGGGTTAGGGTTAGGTTACCACTATCGAAACTCAGTATAGGCTTAATTAACCCTAACAGGACCAAGTACTACAAAATACTACTTGATATACATGTATGCGCTGTTCGTATGCGTGCATCCCACGTGGTGTGATGACGCAATCGCCCTAAGTGATATATAGGCACGGTTTCGCTGGCCAGCGATGCCCAAGACCCGGGGCAATAGTGTCGCCGACCCAGTGCTTGGCATGCGAGAGGTCTTGCGTGCGGCTCCTACGCTGAGCAAACAACTTCTTTCTTTTTTTTCTCTCTTTATTCCTTCCTTCTTTCCCTTCCCGTCGTGAAAAAGCCCTGAGGGGGTTAGGATTAAAGTCAATTGAGAAAAGTCCAAGTAGGTTTTAACCCCCTGAGCACTACCTGCCGATCTAACATTGCCTCTGATTGGTTAATTGCATGATATCTTCACTTTAATTACCAATCAGAATGGAGCTTTGCAAATAATTCACCCCAGTTTTTGTGTGGTGAAGGTGAATTTATTTTAACATGTTGCTGATTGGTCCAATTGATAATAAAAACTTCTTTTTGGCCAATCAACAGGTAGTTGACAACCTGTAAAGTGTGCTGAGGCTTGTGGATCAACGTCTAGGTGTTGTTCCTGTACGTAGCGTACTATAAATCACTGCGCTCTTTTTTTTTAATACATGTAGTTCTCATGGGGTTAAAATCATGTAAATAAACCCTACAGGTTTATATTTCATTAGTTTTAGTCATGTTTAGTGATATGTTCGAAAAGTGTGACATTTAGCTTATACAGTATTCTACCCATGGTGCCTTACTGTCTTATAAAGTCAAACTGGACATTTTCATACAAAACAATGTTTTTAGGATAATAGAATAGTACCCCAAATCACCCATACCTTTTGCTGTGATTTGATCGGGGATATGAGACAAATTATCCCTGATTTGATTCGACCAGTGTACATGAATTTGTGAAACATTTCTTGTTCACTTGTGTTTCAAATGTTTGTTATTGTTGTATTAACAGGAAAGGCAAGCACCCTGTGTTTGGATTTTCTAGTCTATTTTAATTTCCTGACTTACCACTTGCTTATTCGCCAGCGAAGTGTTACGTGTAATCCGATTATCGCTTTTGAGTTCTGCACCACAATCAAAATGATCGCAACACAACTGCCGATTCCAAAAGGTGCATGATCCAGTTACCAAGGAGTTATGTAACCACTTTGCTGGCGAATTAAGTTTAAGGCTGGTAAGAATATGTGATGTGTTACTTGCAGTGCAAAACACATATTTTGGTTCCAAATGTGTTGTTGTTTTGACTAAAAATTGCAATGTTCTTTTTTGGACTTAGGTTAAAAAAATGCTATGTCTCAAAGCCGCCTCGCACGTTCGTTTTTCTTAACACGTCCACGTCAGCTGAAATGGCAAATTCAATTTTTGCTGAACCATGAAATGGTATCAGCCTATATTAGTGTATGTTACTTACTTACTTACTTACCATTTGGTCTGAAATGGACATATCTTTAAATGCCACGAAGGTATCTTACCCGAGTGATGTCAAATAAAAGAGGAAGGAGTAAAGAATATAATACAAATATTTTCTAATGTCAGAGGTCATCCAAGGGGTCACAGGGGTCAAAAAAAGGTCATTTTAACCGAAAATGCTCCAATTGAACTGATATTTAAATACAATGATCTTTATGACATTCTAAACATGTTTAAAATATTTTAAAATTCATTTAAGGTCATTAAGGGGTCAATCAAGGGGTCAAAGGTCAAGTTTTCAAAATGGTCTGGACAATTGAGCTGAAATTTAAATGCAATGATCCTTATGACATTCTAAACATGTTTAAAATAATTTAAAATTCATTTAAGGTAATTAAGGGGTCATAAAGGGGTGATGTATGTACATGTACCACAATATACTGCCAAAGCCCCATGGTTCAGCTGCCAAAGCCCCATGGTTCTGCTCTAGTTATTTCCTTTTTGATAATTTGACTATAATTTGACAATAAACTGGATTGTCCATGCAATTTCACGATGATGACGTCAGCAGCAAATGCAAATTTGATGGTTATGGAGGCAGTATTTATTAGAGAAGGAGCGTTAATTTGAGAGAATTCGGTATTTGCTCATGTTATCCTTGTGTCTCATATAATGTATTTGCGTTTGGCATGTGTGGGTGCATATTTATGACTGTTTCTTGGTTGGAGTTTTGTGATGCGATCTAATGTAGCACAGCCCTTAGGGGAGACTTGTCTTTACAAATAATTACTGAATGTACTCGAGATGGATGCTGTGTATCGTATGATACGAAGCAGTTTCTGTATTCATACATGTAGATAATTCAAGCTAACTGAGTCCCTTGTCTAACGAAATCAACTCATTTTCATTCAAGGCATTCATCAATAATCAATTTCAAATGAAGCTGATTTTGCTGAGAAAAAAATCACCAAATTGGACATGTATAACATGGTTTATGTTGACTGCGGCAAAAAATTTTTAAACTATTACCAGGAGTAGAAAAAAAATGAAATGGAAGTTTAATACAATGTACATCAAACAGTATATTTTACATGTTCTGCATGCAGCTCACAAATTGGATTTGCAATAGCATGTGTACATATTTATGACAGGTTCTTAGTTGGTGTGTTGTTGTGTGATCTAATGTAGCACAGCCCTTAAGGTAGACTTGTCTTTACAAATGATTAGCGAGTGTACTTGAGATGGTTGTTGTGTATCGTATGATAATAGCAGTTGGTGTATTCATAGATTCAAGCTATATGTGTGCCCTGTCTATCAAATTTCAAATATTCTCATTAGGTATTCATCGGTAATAATTAAGGCTGTATTTTAAATCATCAAACTTAGATGCTTCAGTTTCGAAACTACGTACATTTCACATGCTCAACTGTCAGCAGATAGTTCAATCTCAATGCATAGGGGGGTCTTAAGGGGGTACTACACCCCTCGATAAATTTGTGTCTATTTTTGCATTTTTCTCAAAAACTAATAACACAGTGGTAATAAAAGTTATGTATATTATAGGGGCAAGGAATCCAATTACTACACTGGAATATCAGTAACCCAAGACAAGCGGTTCGTTATTTATGATAAGAAATAAGGTACCGCTAGGATGTACCTCATTTCCTATCATATTATACTGAACCGCTTGTCTTGAGTCACTGAAATTTCAGTGTAGTAACTGGATTCCTTGCCCCAATAATATACATAACTTTTGTTACCAGCGTGTTATTATTTTTTGAGAAAAATGCAAAAATAGTCACAAATTTACCACAGGGGTGTAGTACCCCCTTAAAATTTTTGATGACCAAAATTTAGGGATTTGCAGGATGACCACAGATAATGTGTTTATTTTATTCAAAAAGACTGATTTAGCCTGTTTAGGGTTAACGTGTATCGGTGGTAGGGGATCATAAAATTTTTGTTGCCAAAATAGGGGAGGGGTCACAATTTTATTGATGCAGACTTTTTGTAAATTTGGGACCCCCCTTCCAAAGAAAATGATAGCCCTTCAATGACCTTTTAACCGTGTTGAGTACAAAAACATGTACCGTACATAATTTTTTGGTACAGATATTATTGCAATTTGTTCATTTCACAGTTGCTCAATCCTACCCCAGAGAAGATATCATACCCTTCCCAGAATCCTTTGCAACATGATGCATTCCCTCATCTCATCAAATGACACTCCCATTACTTTGTATAGGTTCCCTTTGTTTCATTTTGAGAAAAAACTGGCTAAATATGGGTCGATAGTCACAGTCAATGAATAAACATTTTGCAAGATCTGGATGTGCTCTGTTCATTGAGGGGCATTTTGTCACTATCGACCCATGTTGCACTAGATAGCAAATCAGTATAGAAACTTCAAAATGGGAGAAATGCATTATGGGAAGTATGAGATATCTTCTCTGATCCTGCCCCATGCATGTACGTGCAAGGTATTATTGAATATTTTGTCTGTCTTCAATTTCGCGTTTATGGCTGGATTTGCAGAATTGAAAATCAAACCCTCAAGAAAATAACCATTGTACAGTTCTGCACAACTGCAGGTCAACTTTTTGGCTGTGATCATTGAGTGGTGGATATTGAACTATGACAGTGTAACAAATGCAACCAATTTGGCTCAGAGTTTTGTATCATACATGTATGTAACATGTATTCATAGATTCAAACTATACTTTGTTCGAGTTGTAAATGGCAAATCTCATATTCATGATAAAAATATTGTGGATTGATAGAGAATTGCAGGCACACAAGATGGGCACAATACTTAAAGGAGTATTTTGTGATCCTAGCATCCTCTTTTTATGACATTTTTCAGTAGATATCCACGAAAAAAGCTTATTCCCAAAATTTCAGTTGATTCCAATTTTTGCTTTGCGAGTTATTTATGATTATGTGTATTTCACTGCTCCATAGACATTGTGTAATTTCGTTCTGGTATACCAGAACGAAATTCAAATTTCATGAGATCTTTGCCAAACGAATTAATCTGCAAGAAAGTTTTTGGACATAAACATTATGTAGCCAGAGGTTTCCAGTGATATAAAAATCTCAACTTTTTTTGAGAAAAGTGGGGGATGATGCTGTCGATCACGAAATGCCCTTTAATTAAAGCTACAATGTAGTTACGCTTTGTGTAATGTGTGACTGGCATGCGCTATATAATTGATGTGTGCTGTAACAAAAAGCGAATAATTTTTGCCATTTGTAAGTTGAACCAAGTATAAATAGGTCCACCGCCACTATAGGGAAATAATATAATCAATAATTCTTACTTGTTATTCATTAATAATAATCGAGGATATATTTTACTTAGAAAGTCATCAAACTGGATTCTATGTTTCTGAATTATATATGATGATGGTCGACACAGAGACAGTAATACGCCAAACAAAATTTTCAATATTTTTGCCCCAGAAAAACGACCAATTCGATCTCTGTTTTTCTGAGACATTTTACGCAAATGGTGATAATTAAATGCAAAAATTTTCAGAACTCTTTTTCACAGTATCTGAAATCAATTAATTTTTGCATCATTTATTTGCGACTTTTGGAAATTTCTGAGTTGTTGATCTTGTGTGATGTAACTTTAAAATAGGCTTGCTATAAAGTAATTTTGTAGGCCAAAATATGCACCTTAATTGTCAAAAATACACAATTTCCCACAAAAAACGTAAAATCTGAAAAAAAAATCTTTAACAGTGAACATTTTGTCCCTTTTGGTAATTTTTGAATCCACCAAAAAATATTGCAAAAAAAAATTAGGATTCTCCCAAATGTCATAAAATGCATTTTAAGCCAAAAAAATGTGATTTGCATCGCATACAATGCAATTGCACATTTGTAGCAGCCCTGCTCTAAAGATTATATTAATAATAATTAATTTTACATCTCCTTGTCCACTTGAAAAATTGTGAAAATAAAAGCCCAGTGTAAAATTGCAGTGTTTAGAGTACTTCTGATACATGACTCGTTATGCTTGACCATTATTACATTGTTTTATTGATTAGCACTATAACCATTATTACATGATTGATTTGACATTAAATGTAAGTTGCGTGGATACGTAATAATATAGGAATATATCAGAAATATTTTAAGTACAAAACGTGTATGCAAAGAGATTTTATTTATTAATTTGTGCAAATGGAAACTGACTTTTTAAAATGGATTCATTTGGTTATTTTTTTTCCTTTAAAAAAAATCACATCTGGTCTGTTGAATCATGCCACTGCTCTCATCAGAGAAGAAAAGAGTTCTAATAATAATATTTCTATTAATAAAAAATGTTGGTATTCACACAGTGCCTTTCACATGTGCACATGTATCGAAGTGCATTACATTCATTCCGCTGTTGTTGTCTGCTGCCCTACAATAATAGCCAAGGTATAATGGTAATACCTTTGAGCGGCACCAAGGTCTTAGCCAGCCATGCGTCCACCCGTCTTTAAGACGGGCTAATCTAATTTTAGACGGGTGGATTTAATGGATTTTACAGATGTGATAGCTCTAAAACAGATGGTTTTAAGGTTATATGAACTTGAGACTAATTCAGAGTGACATGTAAAGGCCAAATCAGGACAGATTTGACCCCAGTGACCCTTCCATGGGTATAGACAAGTTTATATTTGAGGGTCAAATTTTGGTATCTGCTTGGACGGATGGTTTCTGATTTCTGGCTAAGACTGTGAGCGGCACTCAAGGACAATATTCATAACAGCTCCTCATTTTACCCCTGGGTTTAGAGAGGCAAGTAAGGTAAAGCACCTTGCCCAAGAGCACAACACGATGGCACCGCCAAGGCTCAAACTCGCAATCTGCCAATTGCAAGGCAGAGCTTACAACCGCTCAGGGCCTAGATTTCCACGAGAATCACTCTAATTGATTCTTGTTATAATTCTTGTAAGATTTGGTTGCGAGAATCAACTTCTCTCATTGTATCATACTGTAAGTGCAGCGACTATGATGGATTTTGAGTCTCGCAAACCAAGACGAAATCGAGGCCCTGCTGCTGCGCCACAGTGCCCCTTAATAGTAAAAATAAAAAACACCAGTGATGATATACATGGATATTTACTGTATACATGTAACACAAATACATACTTGTGGAGGGCTGAAGTTGATTTGCATCAATTTTCAACCTCAATAAAGTCATAGACCAGTGAAACATAATTATGCAAAGGCTTACAGTCAACAGGGGGAGTATGAATTTCAAATGGAATTATCTCTTCAACTACCTCTATTTGAAACTCACCCTCCCTCTGTAGAAGATTTCAAGTTGAATCTTTTTCAGAGGGTGTACAAAGTTCAAATGGAGCTCATTCCATTTGGAATTCATATGCCCCCTGCCAAATCTTCCACAGGAGTAGTGAGGAGTTTAAATGGAAATGCCCATTCTGTGCCCAAGAAAATTTCAAGCAAGCCCAATTTTCACAAGAGCTAATGTTGGTGAGGCTTAAGTAAGAGCCCAACTCATGTCGAGATATTTTCGGAAATGTTTTAATCTGCAGAAAATTATGATAATGTTAATTTCTCTTTTGTTAATTATCTTCATTGCAGTATCAAGTGGGGCAACTATTTTCAGTTGCGGATGCCAGCAAACATGAAACGGGAGGTGGCGAAGGAGTAGAAGTTTTAAAAAATGAACCGTACGACAATGAAATGGGAAAAGGCCAATTTACACACAAAATATACCACCTACAACAGTAAGTGAATTGTTTTAATACTATATTTGTAATATACTGATACAGGGTATATAGCACTGTCTCATCACAAGATGAGAGTAACCCCATGTTGGATTTCGCAGTGGTAGATTCGAATCACTGCATTAAACACGGTTGAACCTCCAAGCATACAGACAAATCACCCTTCTATGCGTGTGTATAACAGGCCCGCTGGATTAGGTTAGCATTATGATTCGAATCAGCCACTGCAAAATCCAACATGGCATTACTCTCAAATTGAGACGAGACAAGACTATAGTCAATACTACTTGGGGCTTTGAGAAGGGGTCTACAGACTGCATGACAAGCTAAATTTTGGAGCTGCAAGTCGGGTTAGAATCAGATTTAAAAGCAATTGCCTGGTAGCTTGAATATACTATATATGTAGGTAACTTTACCGAGCTGCTGATACTGCACACAGTACCAGGAGAATACCAGTGTAGCAGCACCAGTGCAGTACCACTACTGGTAGGTCCTGTGTAGTAGCAGCATTGGTACTGTGTAGGTACTCTGTGTTTACTATTCAGGTACATTGGCGACAGTGTGTACCTGTGCAGGCAGCTGCAATAGGAATCTTGTAGTGTACATGAGATGATAAATTTGCAGGTCCAATTTTAAGCACTGACCTGAGTATCTAAAAACTTATGATAGTTAACTTAGTAACTTGATCCCAGAATATATAAGAAAACATTGGTAAGGTGTCTAGCTGTTGTACATGCCTTTATTCATGTACACAGGTTTTTGGAATCATTTTTAATGTTGCATTTTCACATTTGTTTGTTTTACAGGAAGGTACCCCGATGGGTGAGAGCATTAGCACCAAAAGGATCACTAGAAATACATGAAGAGGCATGGAATGCTTATCCATACTGCAAAACTGTAGTCACAGTGAGTTTTCCAAGGATTTGTTTCTGTCAGTTGTTATAATTCCTGTTATTTCATGGCATTCTTCTCTTTTTGAATTCCAGGGGTGTTTTTTTCCTTCCAAAAGTGTAAAACATACCAAAGATGGCCACCCAGTGTCGGTGTATGTTTTTGACATGGACATTTTTACCTTGATCACAAGGTGTTCATATACAAGTATCTTGTAAAATGTACAATGTGCTTTATGATGAATGCACCATAGTGATCCATAGTGAATAAGTACTGTATTGAGTTCCACATACTCATTTTGAGCACAAAACAAGATGTTGTTAATGGTAAAAGCTTTAATTTTGTGGGAATTTGGATCAGTATATTTTTAAAATCCATCATGCTGATTCAGAAGATCTGCAATATATAATGAGTTTCAATTTTTGTGTAATATTCACTAATGTCACACCGTTTGTTTGTTTGTTTGTTTTTGGTGGGTTTTTTTTGGTTGCCATATTTGGAAATTGTCCAGACTTTATTTGATAGAAATTTTGAGGGAAATATTAAAGGCTCTGGCTTTTTAATTTCAATTGTAGAAGCCTCCAGTCTTCCTTTTTATTTTTTACAAAACAAGGATGTTAGACAGGCTTTATTTTTAGTGCTTTTAGAAATCAGCTATATATGTTAGAATGTGTTATGTACAAAGAATAACTAAATGATTTTTCTACAATTATTCTGAGTAGATATTAAAAGCACCCTTCTTTAAGCTGTGGACTAGAACCAGTTCATTCCCCTGTTGGATTTTTAACAGACTCATACAATAAGCTGCCTAGTGCCTACCGTAACTCCACTGTGGATAATTACATATTACATTGGCTTTTTGTCTAATGCGAGACTCCCATATTTTAATTAGCATAATACTTTTAAGTGAGAAAGATGGATTTTGGATCCTTTATAGCAGATATTAAAATATCTGCTAATTAAAGGATCCAAAATCCATCTTTCTCTGGCTTTTGGAATTTTCTGAAAGCAGGTTGTATCATTTTGCTGGTTCTTCAAGAGCTTTATTTTCACTGATTTTGGTCATTAGAAGGCACATGATTCCAGTGTAAACTGTCAGAAAAAGTGTCATTAAAACACATTTTGTTACAAAGTAATCAATTTTTGTGGCATCATCTGAGCTGTGTTTTAATATCTTATATTTTCTTACTTTTCTATTAGAATCCTGATTACATGAAAGATAAATTTGAGATAAAAATTGAGACGTGGCACAAACCAGGAAGGGGCGACATACCAAATGTGAGTATCATAACAGCCTGCCAACTTGGCTTGCTTGGCAATCTTATCCAATGTGGGGCATTTACAGGGTGTATATTAGCACATACGCATTCTGGTATTGCATAGCAGAATAACTACAGATAAGTTGTTTACAGATATGGTACGCCCTGTGTTGGTCTGCGATCAAAACTGCCATAGACAGTGTTGCCTTGAATGTAAACATGTGACACCAAAGGTCAAATCATCTATAGAATTACCCCCCCACTGCACCATAACAAGACTGGATTCGATTTTCGAACATGGACTGGATGCAGTATGGAACATGTGACATCAATTTGATGTGATTCAAGAGTGCTAGTGGGTTACAGCGGTTGAAGTGACAGCAAATTGACTTCACAGTTCACATCTAGTCCACATGTGAAAATCTAATCCTGTCTACTAACCAGGATGCAGAGAGTATTCTATAGTTATATACATTTTTAAATAATTATGCTATTTTGAGATTATATATTGCAGGTTTCCCTGTTTGCAATGGGTGATTGGAACCTTGAACATGCTTTGCCAGATTTAATTACCTTTTTCAGGGCCCTGAGCCAGGCTAAAATTTAAGATCCCTGATCCATGTTTTACATCCCTACACCACCCAATCCCTGCAACCTATTTCCCAACCCAGTGCTTCACTAAATTATCCTCAGTTTCCCTCTTTCTCATTTTTGGCCCACTGAATCTTGGATCTTGGGCCCTGGCCCCAGGCCCAACTGTCCATTTTGGTAAATCAAGCCCTGGCAATATAATGCTACTAAAATGTGTCTAGATATTTTACTTCCCATAAGGCTGACATCTCTCTAGTCCGAAAGTTATCTAGTCCGAAGGGTTGCTTGTCCGAAAACCAAATTAAGTTAGTATATTTGAAGGTTCTCTAGTTCGAATATAGAATAATGATTAGTGTTAGGGTTAGGGTTAGTGAGCCTTATTCTATATTCGGACTAGAGAACCTTATTTATTATTCGGACAAGCAAACCCTCGGACTAGAGAACCCGATATTCGGACTGGCGAACTTTTTTCAGAATTTGGACTAGCAAATGGGAAATTACGTGTTCGGACTAGAGAACCTTCGGACTATAAAGGAGCCTTCAGACTAAGGAGCCTTCGGACTAGAGAGTTGTCACCGCTGACATTTCCCTGTAACCATAAGGCCAAGGTCACCCAAGATTGAATTTGGCTATTATAACTTGATGACTATTGGTTGTTTGTTTTGTTTTCAGGTACATAATCTATCACAAAGAGATTTACGGTCCAGGGAAGTAGTAGTTATTGATATAGCAAACGATCATGTAGATCCAAAGGTGAGTGAGTCAGTGCATGAGTACTTAAAGCCATATTATAACATTTTCATACAAAATAGATTTAGCATTTCTTTGCCATAAAATGTTAGTTTTTACTGTCAGATATATCCCTTTTATTTTTGAGCCGAACAACTACGGCAAAGCAAAGAAAATTGGAATTTACTACCAGCGCATACATCGCCAATACATACCACTCCTTCGGTCATGTTATGGTACGACCCTTTGTTGTGTAGATCACGGTCCCACACGCCGTATCATTAAAAAAAAAAGTTATGAACATCGTGTATGCGTTCGACTAATAATTCCATCGTAATAATAAAACGCCGGTTCCATCGTTTTATTCAAAATCTCAAAACTACAGCACCTAGAGTCTTGATTTTTGCAGGGTATATTGGTTTAATAATCATGTTAAAACATGAATTTTAAAAATCAGTGAGGGCGTCGTCCTCAGCAAATGTTATAATATGGCTTTAAGATATTCTTATTATATGGTCCAACTCCAATCAGGCCCGTACGCAGGGGGTTCCAGTGTGCACACTAAATCATCACCAGTACTGTTTCTACTGGGAATGTCGCTGAATATCGCCCACTATTAACCATCTCAAAAAGTGGTTGATGGTGAAATTACGGGGCATCGCCCTTCCCCCAACCTGTTTCTACCAGGACCGCTTATTATCTCACATCACCCATGCTTAGTAAAACCACATCGAAAGTAACACTGACACAAAAATGTGAGAACCATTGCATCACAAATATACATACAATTATTGTGTTTGTTTGTTTGTTTGCAGGATTACAAGCCAGAATGGGACCCATCAAAATTCAAGTCAGAGAAGACTGGCAGAGGACCACTATCAGGACCATGGAAAGTAAGTAATCATAGAGTTGATATATAGGTTAATAAATATGTATCACTTGTTGGGAGTGAAATTGTACAAAGTAATGCATGCGTACTGAGATGAGATAACCCCCCGGAGGAGGGGGAATACATTAGATGCAGCAATATCTCAGTACAAGTGCATTATTTTGCACCATTTCTTGAGCAAGAAGCGCTACACGTTTATTAACCTTTTTCATAACACGATAAAAAATCCCTGTGATTTTTTCTATATTAATAATGAAATTGTGACTAAAAATGTTGGAAAATGCAAGCAAATGCATCAACCCGCAAGAAAAATGAATGCGTCCGAAAGCACCGCACGTAGTATGTGGAGTATGCTCCAGTGCATAACACACAATCAGTGCATGGTTCGCATTTTTTTAATGTTTGCACTGATTGGTTCTCGCTCTTTAGAGTTATGAAAATGTATTACAGTATACAAATATTGACTGCTATGAGGGGCATGGTTAAAATTATAGGCCCACGGTATCTGAAAACCATGACTATTCCCAGAGACACATGATATTGAATTAGTTTACGCAAGAGTATCTTTTTAATATCTGGGCAAGCTTGAGACAGAGCCACAGATCAATCAATGTGGTAGATTGAATTGGTCTGTAGGCCATATCTCCAGCCGTATCGAGGGGAGGGGCTCTTGCCATCATGGGGGAAAGTACTATATCCACAGTGCCCTTTGAAATAATTGTAATTTCTTTGTATTGTTCTTTTTCATTGCAGTCACAAGTGGAACCAGTTATGTGTGCATACAAGCTTGTTACATGTAAATTTGTATGGTTTGGCTTTCAGACAATAGTGGAAGATTTTATAATGAAGGTGAGTTAACGCCATGAGAACTACCTGCCGATTGGCCAAAAAAGGTTTTCATTTAATAAATTGGCCCAATCAGCAACATTGTTAGAATAATTTCACAACACATAAAAATTGGGGTGAATTATTTGCAAATCTCCATTCTGATTGGTGATTAAAGTGAAAATATCATGTAATTGACCAATCAGAGGCAATGTTAGATCGGCAGGTAGTGTTCAGGGAGTTAAAGCTCTGCATGCTAGCCATAGGCTTCAACATAAGATGTTCAGGGTTTGAGATATTTTATCAAAATATCAAGGGCTATTTCAAGAACCACTGGGCTAAATACAAGGCTTGTTTGTACTCATTGTAATGCATTGTTCATGCTGAATCCAAATATGGTCATGAAAATATACAATTCTGACATTTTTGAAAAAAATTAAACTTGTTGTCTGCAGTAGACACCCGCGTGGAGAGAGTTTATATTTCCTTACTCAAACTTTCCCTATCCTTGACATATTATTTTGTCTATCCAGTTGGCATCGACCAAAAACTTGCTGATGATAATGCACTGATGAGTCTACAATGCTTGCTGTATGAGATTTCATTGCTAATTTCAGCCAAATGGAGCCACCCATTCAGATAAACCCCATTTAAAATTCACATTCCCTGTGTGGAAGATTTGCCACAGCTCTGCACAAATCCCTGTGATTTAACAATATTCCGTGCAATTCCACAATTCCCAGCAAAATTTGCTATTGTTTTCCACAAAATTTGCTGTTGTTTTCCATGAAATTTGATATTGCTTTCCGCAGAATTTGATATTGCTTTCTGCAGAATTTGCTACTGTTTTTCGCTATATTTGCCATTTTTTCCATGCTATTTGCCATTTTTCCACACACACTGCTATTTGTTTCCACACAAATTGTTGGGCCCTGATTTGGATGCATTTGAATGTGTTCTAGTTTACCAAATCACTGACTATCCCTTTAATGTGTATTTTGTTTGCAGACTGAGAGGCGACTGTTCTTAAACTTCCATCGTCAAGTTTTCTGCTGGATAGATAGGTATATTGATTTGAATATGGAGGACATCAGGCGGATTGAAGATCAGACCAAGAAAGAATTGGATGAGGTAAGCCAACAGCTCAGTCCAGGGATGTAAATCTTCAGGGAAATTTTTTGCTTGGATATACCCTGTACAAAGTGTAGCGTGAGACATCAAATTTGGGGGCACCGACTATGATTGGGGGGGCGGGCACTGGGCGCGTTTTTTGGCAATTTTCCTATGGGATTTTTTAAATTTTGCAATCGATTGGGGGGGCATGTGCCCCTATGACACTACGCCACTGGTATAGGGAAATACATATTTTCAGGAAATGTTAAAGCAGTTTCAGGAAATTATGTCAGTGCTTGTTTTCATCCTTGTCAGTCCTTATTTGTCAGAAGGGTGTATCATATTTGTCTTTCCTTCAAAGATTCTGCCGATTTGTCTCAGATCACATTGTTGAACCTATTAATCCAGCAAACAGAACATTTTATTTCTAATATTTTTCACAAATGTTTACATAATTTAAAATGTCTGGCAATTAAAGGGTAGAAATGTTTCAAATATTTCTCTATTCTTTTTTGAAATGTTAAAATTGATTTTAAAATATTTTTGGCAAATATTTACAAAAAAATCTGTTTGTCAACACTTACATAACATTATATTACAATGTTTATGTGGCAAATAAGTTTTGAAAATCTAATGAAAACGTTTGTTTATTTTTGCCTCTTTCAGCAAATAAGTGAAAGGTATATTTAGCTGGAATAGTCACATCTGTGCATACTCATTAGCTAATTTGCAATATCTTGGGCCAATCCACTGTACCATAAAGATGTTAAGTTTGATTGATACTTAACTTAACATGATGACTTGTGGTTCTCTATACTTAAAAAAGTAAGGTAAAGGAGACGATCATGTATAAACAGTGATCGGAGTGCCCATCTCTCTTTCGGTGGAAGCTCTATAGTCCGACGGTTCTTTATTCCGACGGTTCTTTAGTCCGAAGGTTCTTTAATCCGACGGTTCTTTATTACGAAGGTTCTTTATTCCGACGGTTCTTTATTTCAAGGGTTCTATAGTCCGAATTTAAAAAAAGGTTCCTTAATCCGAATATTAAAAAAGGTTCTTTAATCCGAATTTTAAAAAACGGTTCTCTAGTCCGAATTTAAAAAAAGGTTCTCTAGTCCGAATATAGAAATAGGTCCTTTAATCCGAATTTGAAAAAAGGTTCTCTAGTCCGAAATTGCAAAACGGTTCTATAGTCCGAAACGGATACCGTGTTCTTTAGTCCGAATTGGTAAACGGGTCCTATAGTCCGAATTTTATTTTTATCATTTCTTTCAGTGTCAAATCATCATTTGTTAAATACCAATCCGCTGCTGTTCAACATGGTTGGTTTCTCTGGATATTTTCCGTAGCGTACATTGACGTTCACCTTTATTCTGGTGATATGTATTCGGGTATTGTCGAGTTCAAATTTTTATAGCTCTATCCAGCCATGTAAATGCTGCGGCTTTTTCTTTTAAACAAATTTTAGTCATTTAAACAAATTAGTTTACAGAATAGTTTTATCTTGCGATTTGGGGGAGTGGGTGGTGCCCGGGGTGTGCCTACTTTATTCAAAAATTGTGTTATGCAACTTTTTCGGCGATCCAAGTTCATGTGTAGGTCTCAAATATTTATTTTAGCTATAACATGCCTCTCTTTTTTCACAGAAAGGCCAAAATATCTCTAAAAAGATTTTTGTTTTTACTGGAATCCATCTACATTACATCGTGATTTGGTGGTGTACGCCCTTTTAGCAGTAGAGTCATGTCGTTTACCATAAACTCTGCTTTAGTCTTATTTAGCAAGAGGTTATGTTAATGTTTTAAAAATTCGGACTATAGAACCTTTTTACTGATTCGGACTAAAGAACACGGTATCCGTTTCGGACTATAGAACCGTGTTGCAATTTCGGTCTAGAGAACCCTTTTTTGAATTCTGATTATAGAGCCTATTTCTATATTCGGACTATTGAACCCTTTTTAAAATTCGGACTATAGAGCCTATTTCTATATTCGGACTATAGAACCTTTTTTTAAATTCGGACTATAGAGACTATTTTCATATTCGGACTAGAGAACCGTTTTTAAAAATCGGACTATAGAACGTTCGAAATAAAGAACCGTCGGAATAAAGAACCTCTTTTCAATTTTTTTCGGACTAGAGAACCTCTTTTAAAATTCGGACTAGCGAATGCTATGAACACGTGTTCGGACTAGAGAACCTTCGGACTAAAGGACTTTCGGATTATAGAACCTTCGGATTATAGAGCAGTCCCCCTCTCTTTCATTGGCGATTGGGCCAGACTCCTCCATGTAATGTTGCTACAGGGGGATCGCTACACCTCTTCTACAGCGAGTCTGTTACCTTCCCAGCATTTAAGAATGCTGGTACCCATTTAAACACCTGGGTGGAGAGGAGTAATTGAGATAAAGTGCCTTACCCAAGGGCACAACACGATGGCGTCGCCGGGGCTCGAACCCGCAACCTTCCGATTATGTGTCAGTTTTGGCAGTTGTTTTTTATAGGACAAAAAATCTTGACCTAATTTTATTCCTACTTGTTCTTTACAGCAAATTGCTACTGGAGGCATTAGAGGTACAGTGGATAACAGTGAGAAGAAGCCATGAGCGAGGTCGGCGTGGGTGCTAATTTATTCTTCTATATACCTGTACCACCAGCTGCTGCTCTTGCTATATGTCAGTCAACACTCACCTTAAGTTTTAAACAGGGTGTACACATGCCTAATATATTTATGTTTTTGTACTATCAGTTTCTCTCTTTGCAATATTTTTTAGTTGTAAGTGTTTTATTTAGTCCATCTGAATTGGAACATTTTAATGAAATGGACATTTTGCTTTGTAACAATTCTGGACAAATGTGTGCCCAGGGCAACTGGGGTTTGTAAGAGCATGTGTGCAATGTGCTGTTCTGTGAAAGCGATATAGAGTATAAATTCAGCTTTATATCAGCTTGCATGCAGCAAAGTGATACAAAGGTACATTATTTAATATGTTATGAAAAACTTGAGTGGTTGTAGCACTGCCGAGACATGGAAATATGCATAACACACACTATAAAGCAGCTATCTCTTAATAGCATGAACTGATGGTAACATCAAATGGCTGCCTTATTGCAAAATATCCCTGTCTCGGGTCAGATCTATATATAGTTCTCCTGCCAGGCCTATTATGCAATATGCTGGTCTCATTGCACAAGACCCAGCTGCGATGCAGAGACATACACAGATATAGGGTGTAGGTCTGCCTTGACCAAAAATGGAGTAAACAGTTCCATTATTACTGGTTTCCTATGGGATGTTCAAACCTTCTTATCTTCCATAATGTCCATTGAATAAAAACTGTTTTGCTGTTTTGCAATATTGATGGATCCATAAAAGCTTATATTTCTGACAACTCAGATATAATTTATTTTCTTAATTTATTTTTTTTCTATGTGCTGTACACTTAACACACGCTGAAGTTTCAGGATTTTTGCAATATTTTGCATGCACACTATAAAGATGTGCAAAGTTTTTGTACGGTGGAATTTGAGCGAGGTTACCACTACTTTTTACACTGCTAGCAATTGAATGTGAAAAGCATAAATAAATGTGTGCAAAATTTGTACTTTTTAATGGGGATATGACAATGAATAATGCAATAATTCAGAAGCCTGTTTGTAACGTCACATTCTGTGCAGATATGGTCAGCTGGGATTTCTCGCAAAAACAGACACATGGCATAGTACAATAGTAATGTAACTGATCGGATATCGTCGGAAAAGATGCAAACGAAAACATCACAACCAATCACTCTGGTGACAGCGAATTTGATGAGCACATGGCGTAATGTGATTGTTCCCACCAATCATGTATCGCATTGCTGTTACTTGACTCAGCGTATAAAAACAACCATTTATATAGTGCCTTTGCCAAAAGTTTGGAAAGCGCTATAGTACGCGGTGTGACGTGTCCACTGCTTGGTCAAATATGTGTTCAAATTGGTTGGTTGAGTATTTTGATAGTTGTGCATGAATGGTGTTTTTGGTAAAAGTCCTCTAGAAAAGGTCTAGACCGGAATCTATAAAAGGAAACTTGACCATGTGTTGTGGATTGAGTTAAAAAACATGTCCATGCATATTGGGAATTTGAGAACCATGCCTTAGGGAGATGATGTTTAATTTAAATTGTGCAAAGAGAGAATGTTTTCCCTATGTGTTGAATATGTAAACTGAAAGTCAAAATTCTTTACACATTTCAGATGATTTTTTTTATGTATATTGTATTTATGTGGATGTAAAAAGTTAATAATGATACTCAAGTTTGCATATTAACAAAATATGCAAAGACTTGTTTTTGTGTAGTTACACACAGTGTGGACTAATCATGCATCGGTCCATCCAGTGGTATGATGAATGCATGCTACTCACTCCCTTGGTGGGGTGGGGTGGTAGTTTGTGTATGAATGTCCAAAGAATTTTGACTTTCTGTGTAACTGCAGCTTCTTAAAGAAGAAATACAATTTGAAATGAACACTCCTAAAATATCACACCATTTAGATGGTTGATTATGTTATTATTGTCTCGCTTGCAAAGGACAGAGACTATGTAATAATTATTTTTGGGTGTGCGCATGTTTATACGTAGTATGTAATTATGCCGTATATAAACAAAATCAAACTACAATCATGGGCGCAACATTGAAACCTTGATGTAATGCTGATATCAAAGGTTGTACACTGTAGGCATTTGAGGAACAGGTTTTTTTAATTGGTCTCACATGAAAAGTGCTGTTCATACTTTACCCATGGAATTCCTCCTCATAATGGTGATACCAGAAGTCATATATTGAGGTCAATTGTCATATTTGGAGCAATATCTGAATAGAGAAACTGTAAAATTGTCTCATTAAATTTCTTAAACATGCTTTGCAATAATACTTGCACCATGTGATATCAGAACATTCATTCATCAAAGACTTCATGTCAAAGATCACCATTGTGGTCAAAGGTCTAAAAGTCACCAATAACTTGTTACTCAGTTCTGTCCACATTTTAATATCATACAATAAAACTTGCAATATTCAAGATAGATTTGCAAAAAGCAGACGAGACTCACGGTTCAAGAACCGTCCTGTGTAATTTAGAAATCCTTCAAGAGACTGATTTGTAATGTTCTATTATCAATGTATTGTGATAAGTAAAATCCTGATTGATTAATAAGATGTTGTGCTATTCCAGGTTAAATCCATACACCCCTTGGGGAAGACATAACCTTAATCTCCCACACAGGGAGTGTGAATTTCAAATAGGGTTACCTGAATAGGTGACTCCATTTGAAACCCACACTCACTGTGTGGGAGGTTAAAGTTGCATCTTCCATAGGGGGTGTATGGTTTTTAACTGTAATTGCCAAATGTAGGGTTGTCTTTCCATGTGCCCTCAGAACCAACTTTCTTAAGAAAAAACCTGTGATATTGGTGTTTACATGTTGGTGATCATGTCAATTTAGCTCCCATGATTCACAGTGTGTCCTGGACCTCTACATATCATGTATATTTAACGCACAACTTCAGCATGTTTGTGATACCTTTGTGATATATTTTGGAAGGTCTAGAAATTGGAAAGGTACCAAAATTTACTTTATATGTTTGTCCAAGTGCAGTCAGTGACATGCTGAATTTCTTTTCTCTGCATGCAATTTCAAATTGACGAGGGTTTACCCCGGGGGTTTACTCAAGTGACTGACCTATGCATGAAACGGCTGCCATGATATGTTGACATCACTGACCACACTAGGTCAAAATCAATATAGTTAACTTAATCAGTTTTCTTTGATCTGATGAAGCAACATGTGGACAAGGGAAAGATGAGATATACTTAGGCTAAGAGAAAATGCAATCTCGCATTTTTCGCTGTGAATCTTGCTTTTTAGTCGTTTGCTCGCTTTTAAAAGATTCATTTCTACCACAAAAATCTATTGCTGTGGCGCATGGTTTCAGAATTTGACAACCATTACAACTGAATAAGCTTAAGTTTGACCTGATTTTTTAGCCTAAATTTACAAAAACGGTACATTTTTTGGCACATCCAAGCAACAACACAAGTAATATTCTTTATTTACTACTCAAACCTTTTCAGTATGAGGACAATATTTGTGTATTTTTGATGACAATCCATTTTTCCCCGCCAATTTTGGGTCATAAATATCGCTTTTTCTCTAATTTTGTAGTTGCCATCTCGCATTTTTGGTCAAAAAATTGTGTTTTTTCTCTAAGCCTAGATATACTGCCTTTAAGAATGTGACTTACAATAGCTACTTATGAAGTAAAAACAATTGATTTACAAATGGGGCTGTACCTGTTACATCATTTGCAACTTTGTCCACATTTGGGTGATAGCCTGACATTTTCTGATCCACTTTTGTGGTTGGCACAGTTATTTGACATCTTATCTGAAAGTTATGTAAAGGATATCATATAAATTGTATATTGTAAGGAAATTACATTTTTTAAGTACTGAACTGTCCGCTATTTATTCTATTGGCAGCAAAGTTTACACATATATTTTTTAATATATGAATTTAAGGCCACCAGGGTACTTACTATAGGTAAAATAAGTAATTCTTGGCCAAGTTGGAACACTAGGAACGCTACTAGCTCCGCGATAAAACACACTCGGCCCTCGCACATAGCGCGGTACAGTAGAAAGCATACACGCGGCTTACATTGTGTACACGCTTAGTACGCTACATGGACGTAACAGGTATATTCGAGCTTGGCCAAGAATTACTTATTTTACCTATACTAAGAATTTATCCACATGTGTACAAATTAAATGCACCTAAATATCAAGTAATATCCAAAATTACATTAGGCAAAAAAAATGTATTGCCATAAAGCTCTGAAGTTGGGGTCAGTCGGTCGGTCGGGCGTTTAAAAAAATATATATTTTCCTTTAGATGATAATTTTAAAATGCGACAGGAAACAATGTCTTAAATATACGGTTTGTCAGGCTTGATTTTGGAATACATCGGACAAATGAAGTATGTACAAGCAAGAAGAACATTTTGACAATTTTATACCAAAAATATGAAAAGTCAAACAATTGCAATTATTTGGGTAAGGCAATACAGCTTTTCTTGCCTACTTTGATAGAAATGATTTTCAAAACAAAATAAACGTTCAACCAAGGACCAATGTTTTTTATCATATTATGTATTTTAATTCAGAAACTACTTCAAAGAAGATATGTGAATTATTTTGGACTCTTTAAAGAGGAAGCCCCATCAGAGCAGTTCTTCCGGGTTAAACCAAACCTGCCTTGTTATCAAATTAATCAATGACATGGTTATCTCTGAATTTTACAGGTGCTAATTGATGCAAGCATCTGTCCAATTCAGAGATAACCTTGTCACTGATTAATTTGATAAAAAAGCAGGTTTGATTCACCCCAGAAGAACTGCTCTGACGGGGCTTCCTCTTAAAAGTGTTTTATTAGGAGAGTAGATTGTATCATCTGGATGATTTGCAAACTTCTGAACGCAATGGGCTAGTCCAGTTGAAATCCATACACCCTTGTGGAATACATGACCTTAATCTCCCACATAGGGAGTATGAAATTCAAATGGGGTTACCTGAATGGGTGGCTCGATATGGAATCTACACCCCTTGTGTGTGTGTGTGTGTCCTGTCTTTCAGTCATTCAAGTTGCTATGAAATTAGATGCGTGTATTATGTTAAAACCAGCGAAAAAGTGAAACGTTGGATTTCACACAATTTGGCCCTTATCTTCAGACTTTCTCAAAGGGTGGTGGTTTTAAACGGAAGAGATTTCTCAGCGGATCATCGGAAATAGCCTAACAACACTTGTGTACTACGTCCTGTTTTTGTACATGATAGCTTATTGTGATATAAAATGCATTTAAATGGAGGGAACATTCCAGAATAGTGTAACCTTTGACCCAGATTAATATTCAATTAATATTATTATTTTTTATTATTTATTTATTTATTTATTTATTTATTTATTTATTTATTTATTTATTTATTTATTTATTTATTTATTTATTTATTTATTTATTTATTTATTTATTTATTTATTTATTTATTTATTTATTTATTTATTTATATTTATTGTAGGGCTTCAATAATCAAACAAATGCTTCAGTAGTCTTCAAATCTTGATGATAGAATACCAAGAAAGCATTTGAGATTGTATTGCATGTGCCTAGATATCAATGGTATCCATTCCATATAATGACTGAATGATTAGTCTATTTGACAGAACTATTAGTCTATATGATAGAACTATTAGTCTATATGACAGAATGATTAGTCTATATGACAGAATGATTAGTCTATATGACAGAATGATTAGTCTGTATGACAGAATGATTAGTCTGTATAACAGAATGATTAGTCTATATTTACAGAATGATTAGTCTATATGACAGAATGATTAGTCTAAATGACAGAATGATTAGTCTGTATAACAATGATTATTCTGTATGACAGAATGATAAGTCTGAATAACAGAATGATTAGTCTGTATAACAATAATTAGTCTATTATGACAGAATGATTAGTCTCTATGACAGAATGATTAGTCTATATACCCTCTCTTTCCTATAACACTTGCTATCTATGGTAATTATGTAAGAATTTGAATCCTGGCTGGAACACACCAAAAATTTGTAATTAACAGAGGAAAAAAATGTTCTGTAAAATGTGCTATTCCATTTGAAATGAAATCCATCCCCTCCCCTTGAGGAAGATTTTAGAATTCCATCCAAATTTAACAGCTATATCCATTCTGTATCCAACCATTTTCATGCAAAAATGTTGGCAAATGCGTGGAAGGTTTGGAATTTCACAAAATTTGGGTAAAACTATAGAATCCAATAAGATTTCAACCTTTTTATTAGGTTTTTTTATTCTATAACTGAAATTGTGATAGCAGCTTGCATCATCTTCCACAGGGGGGTTGATTTCAAATGTAATAGCCCAATTTGTGTCTAGTTCACCATTATGTATTATGTAATTGTCTTTTTGGTAGCTGGCTAAAAAGAGACAAAATAGGGCACACAAGTTGACCTAATTATGTACCCATTTGGTAGTAGTTGTCAAATTATTAATACAATTAAGAGTATTTTAGTGACTTGTGGAATATCTGTTCCTTTTGGAGAATTTGACCCATTTTTACTGTAGTAAAATAACAATTGGGTATAATTATGTACTATTAAATAACTTTTATGGCTGAGTAGCATGTTAAAAATGAGTTAAGGAAGGCAGTGACCATTAACTTTTAACCAATGGACTTTTCCAGTTGAAATCCATACTACCAGCGCTCGAAATAAGGCGCGTCCTTGCGTCAAATACCCGTGAAAGTAGGCGCGGACCCGCAAATTTCCTACGGTACGGGTCCGCGTGACCCGTAAATATTGAATCAAGCAAAGAGCAGAAAATCCTAGTTTTGTTGTTCCACTGTAAAATCTGATTCACATAATACGCATTGCTCCCTGAGTACACTTTCATTTTAGTTTCCCATCAAGTTTTCAACCTGGATCGCCGTAGCTAATTCTCTCTCTTGAAATTTCAACTTTGTCCGGGGTCGGGCCCTTGAAAATTGGTGAGGACCCTTGAAATTTCAAAGGCAAGGGTCCGGAGGACCCTTGGATTTTGTTCTTATTTCGAGGCCTGCATACTACCCTGTGGAAGATTTTGTAAATAGCTTCCACAGCCATGAAGTATAAATTCCAAATGAAATGAACACATTAGGCAGCTCTATTTGAATTTCATACACCATCTGAGAGAGATTCAAGTTGAATCTTCCACAGAGGGAGTGTGAGTTTCAAATAGAGCTGGGTAATGTGCTAATAAAATTTAAAATTCATACTCCCTCTGTGGAAGGTATTTCCAAAATCTTCCACAGGGGGGATGTGGACTTCAAATGAATTAGCCCAATGTCAAAACAGGTTGTTTCTTCAAGATTGGTACCAGAGCTAGTTTGGGTTCCTTTATTTACTTGCAATTAATAGTATCATGAATTTTGGGGGAAATGCTATTTCCTAAATAACATAGGTAAAATTGATGATATAAAAATGATACTTTGTGTTCCTGAGTTGCAATTTGGATATGTATATGTATCATTGCAAGTAAGTGAAGGAGCCCACATCCATGACATCAGCTCTGGTGCCAATCTTTTTGACAGACACACCCTGTATATGGGAGTTTGGAGACCAGTTTTGCAGAGACTTGCAACCGATCTGGTGTTTGATTAACCCTAACCCTTTAAGGGTGGTTTAGTTGGAGATATCATATGTATTGCCTGTCCCTTCCCCTAACCCTCAAAGGGAGATTATGCAGTGATGTAGCTTCCAAGAGGGTTAGGATTAATAAGGGCTACCCTTAAAAACAGAATTTCAGATCAATTGCAAGACTCTGTTCCTAAGATGGTCCCTTGATGCTAAATAGGTTGGATGTCTACAACCTTGAATCAAGTATTCATTTGACAAGGATGAGAAGGATATTTATCAAGAGATCTTTTACTAACCAAATATAGTAAATGATAGTATAATAGTATTTGAAAAATACACAAACATAGTCCTGTGATTATGCAGTTTTTTCTTAAACAATGAAAGACTGACAGACTTACTTTTTTGAAATGTTTATATTAATTTGCCATGTAAATACAGGTCTCTTTAAAACAAAGAAAAGAAATTTGCAATGAATGTGATAAAATTTTTGGCATTTTTTGTGTGAATTGTGCAATTTAATGGTGGCTGGTAGATTAATGAAGCAAAAAAAAAGAAAATGTGAAAATTTGCTGATAATTGATAATTTTCTTTCCTTTTCAAAAACGACAAAATGGGTGTATAGACAAATTGTGAATGAATGTGTATAAGGTGCAATATGCACAGTCTGGTAAGGACAGACAGCAACTTCAAAATCAAATATGTATATTCAGTGTCAGGGTGGTGGTTCTGAGAATTAAAAGGAAATTCATTGTAACTGATATAATGGATACCTGTATGTGATTATAAATTCCATGTTGTGTGTATTTGTTTAATTTAAATGCTGTGGGTGGAAAGAAATGTACAATTGTTGCTATAATGTTGATCTGATTGGCCCTCTCAGCAGGCCTGGAAAAATAGTTAATTTGGCAATCTCCTTGTCGGGAAATTTGGTCATTTGTAGGGACATTTTTGTTATTCCTTCACGTAATTTTACACAACATTAGGGTTAAGGTTAGGGTAAGTTTAGGGTTAGGATTAGGGTTTTGATTAGGATTAGGGTTACGGTTAGGATTAGCTTGCACAAAATAATTACATGAAGGGTTGACCGAAATTTTGCTTTTCTGGATAAAGAAATTCATGAGAAATGGTGGGAAATCCTACAAGTTGGAGAGAAATTAATAAACATATTTTCCAGGCCTGCCTCTCTGGCTGGCGTTGCTTCTAAAGTGTTTGGCAATTTGAGAGGCGGTCATTATTATAAACTGCTTTGGTTTGGGCCAAAAAGTTTTAATAACATTTATTTTTATATACATGTCGGGTTCTGTAAAGGTCATGAAAACTTTTTTAATTATTTTGTATGATAAAACTACAAGTTTCAAAATGTTAAATATTACTGGCAAACATACCAAAATATTTTCTCACCAACTTTAAAAAAATAATATTTTAATAAAATGTTATTAATACGTTTTATACCCTTTCCATACACCCCCTGTGGAAGACATGAACTTAATCTCCCACACAAGGGGTGTATATTTCAAATGGAGTCACTTATTCAGGTAACCCCATTTGAAATTCACACTCTCTGTGTGGACGGTTAAGGTCATGTCTTCCATAGGGGGTGTATGGATTTGTGATATGTACTCAATTGAGCAAACTTCTTCAAAATCTTCAAAATTGCAGGATAAGCTAAACCAGGCCTTCTCAGCTACAATCCCCGAAATATGTTGTTGAAACGCTTTAGGCATCTTGAATGAAATCAAAAGTATATTTTTAATGTGGATAAAAATGTTCAATATTTGGAATTAGAAGAAAGCTGGGCCATCAATTAACACTTTTCCTTCCCCAACCCCCATCATTCAATGTTGCGACACTTTAGAGACACGCTGAACACATTTGCACGTTTCAACATTGCGGGGAGTGGGGGGACTTATTTTCCCTAAAAACGCTTTAACGTTTCAAGACATATTTCGGGGATTGTCTGAGGCAATCGCTAAAATTAACATCTGATTTTAAACTTTTTGCTGTAACTTTAAAACTACTTGATAGAATTACTCCAAATTTTCAATGAATATTAGTTAATGCATAAGCTATGATGTGGATATAAAATAAAACAACTAATTGTATCAATTTTGACTATATCGCCCTGCACTACAAGCAGGTTGCACCCATCACCTGTGTATGTCTACAATCATAGATTGAATACAATAACGCTCTTTTCAAACATACTAATCTTACAGATGTGAGTGATCAGCATGATATAGTTCAATGCATAGGTATCACGTGAACGCTGCAGTGCAGGGCAATATAGTCAAAAAGCGACATTTTCACCTTTTCAGACCAACGCCCTCCCCAAAGCAAAAACCAAAACAAAAGCGAACCAATAAAAAATTGCATTAGTACGCTCATGAAGTAGGCCTACTCATGCAGAGATATCTTGAAAATTGATCATTTTATTTGCTTGAAATGGTAAAGTGCGATTGTAAATCGTCCCATTGAATCACATAGTGATTTGACGGTTTACCATAGTCTAATACTGAATATTAATACAAGGAGTTTCTTTAATTTAGAAATGGTAAACCGTTGACAAAATTCATAATTTAGGCCGATTTGGTGTCAACTTTTATTTGTAAAGTGTTTTGTTTGAAAGCTTGTTAAAAACTACATCTAATTTTACTATTTACCGTTTTGTTAGCTCAAAACATTATTTACATTTTACGGATTTTATCAAATGTAAATCGAGGTTTACCATTTTCATAATCACGAGAATGCAATGCGCACCCATATATCACGGAATTCCGTAATTATTTCAATATGACAGCGTGGTGTAATGGATAGTAATTCAGGCGGTGAAAGCGAAAGGCTAGTGGTTCGAGCCCCAACAGTTTCACTTTTTTTTTCTTTTTTTTTGTGTGTGACTTATTGACATTGTGAAACACAAAAATAAGTTTTAAAAACCTAATTTATCTATGGCATGATAATTGATTTTTTTAAATTGTAATAAAGACACAAATAGATCCGGACATCTTTAAAGGTTATGAATATGGGCACTATAGCAATTGTAAGATAAACTATTCTTCTATATTCATGACAATTGACATTGTGAAACACGAAAATAAGTTTTAAAACCCTAATTTATCTATGGCATGATAATTGATTGTTTTTTTTAAATTGTAATAAAGACACACAGAGATCCGGACATCTTTAAAGGTCATGAATATGGGCACTATAGCAATTGTAAGATACCCCCCCCCACACCCACACACCCACACACGCTCAAGTTTCATACGTTTCATAAGTATTTACTTATAGAGTGCTTGCACATAAGGTCATTAGTTCAAATCATCTCCTCTATAGGCACGCTCCAGAAGATATGCAAATGGATGGAGTACAAAAGAATTATTTGACCACTACCTAAATAAAAGATGAGTTGTTTTATTTTGTGCCCACACCATAGCCTATCTATTAATAAATATAGTCATGGAAATTTTTTCACGCGGTACCTATGCATTGAACTATATCATGGTCGTTTTTTGACTATATTGCCCTGCACTGCAGCGTTCACGCGATACCTTTGCATTGAACTATATGGTCCAAGAGATAGCAAGAATTTCTTTGACAAAAATGACCAGGTGTCTTGTTATGATAGTTGGATAGAACATCCCATGGGACATCTGAAAAGTGAAGTCTTGAGTGTTGTGAGCGGTGGAGCGTGACATCAGAGGTCAATGACCTCAAATTTGACCCGATTTTCCTGTATAATTCAGTATTATGCATGCCATTTATTACCAACAGCCTCGATTTTCACATTTTTGGTGTCCAATAAAAGATATTGAAATTATCTATCAAACAAAACCAATATCAATGAGATTTGAAAATGTTTCGACCTTAATTTTGAGCCAAAAACGTCAAAATTTAGCATTTTTACCCATATTTTGCAAATTGACCTGACATAAAACTTATAATTTCCTGAAAAGCGTGAATGTATTACTTAAATATTCTTACTCAAAAACTGCCCCATTATGTTCACAAAAAGATGACCAAAAAAAATGTGTGTGGGTAAAGTCGTTTTTGGGCAAGGACATTTAAAGTGCAATGACCTCTTAAATTTACTATGTGAGAGGTTTTCTGCACATATAGACTGTGGGCTATGCTAACCCCACTCCCCCTAGGGGGATTTATGGAGGCAAGTATTTTTGGGACCCTAATGCATTGAGGTTTTGAAATCCACTTGCCTGCACATTTGCCAGCGGTGGGTGAGGCGATGAGTAGCTTTTTTTTTTTTTTCAAAATGGCATAAAATCACAAAAATCAACATAACTAGGCCAGTGAAGCTCCTAGCAGCATAATTATGATGTCTACACCCATGTTTTTAGGGGCAAGGAATCCAATAGTATCACTTACATCAACGGGGGACCTAAATTTCCAAGATGGCTGCCAAAATTTCAAAATGGCCGACATTGAAAATTAAAATTATCTATATCTCAGTCCTTGAAGCTCCTGCAAGCATAATTTTGATGTCTATACCCATGTTTGCAGGATCAAGGAGTCCAATAAAATCACTAAAAACAGCCCAGGACACAAATTCCAAGATGGCTGCCACTGAATTTTAAAATGGCTGCCATTTAAATCAATTTTGTCTATATCTCAGTCGTTGAAGCTCTAAGGAGCATGTCTCTAATGCATTATGCCGTATTGTCGGAATCAAGGATTTCAGCCAATACATTTAGGTTTTGAAATCCGTTCGCCTTCACATTGGCCAGCGGTGGGTGAGGCGGGGAGGGCGCTTTTTCAAAATGGCATCAATAATGACACCATAAATAATCAACGACATGTCTATTACCTAAACACAAGAAGTATCAAAGCCTTAGTAGTTGTTGATCTTGGAGTTGGGACATCGACTGTTGAGTGCCCAAGTGGGTAAGTGCAATAGCTGTCCTGTGAACATTTGGCAATATATTATATATTGTACTCATATACACATGTCAGCTACACATGACAGCTATTGCACTTACCCACTTGGGCACTCAACAGTCTATGTCCCAACTCCAAGATCAACAACTAATCTAATCATATTCAGTAACTCTATTTGTAAAAGGATTAATTCTAGGAAAAAATGAAACCATAGCTAAGAGTAGATATTGAAAGATAATTTCAATATCTTTCATTAGACACCAAAATCGAGGCTGTTGTTAATAAATGGCATGCATAATACGAATTATACAGGAAAACGGGTCAAATTTGAGGTCATTGACCTCTGATGTCACGCTCCACCGCTCACGACACACAAGACATCACTTTTCAGATGTCCCATGGGATGTTCTATCCAACTATCATAACAAGACACCTGGTCATTTTTGTCAAAGAAATTCTTGCTATCTCTTGGACCAATATCATGCTGATCACTCACATCTGTAAGATTAGTATGTTTGAAAAGAGCGCTACTGTGTTCAATCTATGATTGTAGACATACACAGGTGATGGGTGCAACCTGCTTGTAGTGCAGGGCGATATAGTCAAAATTGATACAATTAGTTGTTTTATTTTATACCCACATCATAGCTTATGCACTAACTAATATTCATTGAAAATTTGGAGTGATTCTATCAAGTAGTTTTAAAGTTATAGCCAAAAGATTAAAATCAGATGTTAATTTTAGCGATTGCCTCAGACAATCCCGAAATATGTCGTTGAAACGCTTTAGGCATCTTGAATGAAATCAAAAGTGTATTTTTAATGTGGATAAAAATGTTCAATATTTGGAATTAGAAGAAAGCTGGGCCATCATTTAACACTTTTCCTTCCCCACCCCCCCCCCATCATTCAATGTTGTGACACTTTAGAGACACGCTGAACACATTTGCACGTTTCAACATTGCACGGGGGAGGGGGGGTACTTATTTTCCCCTAAAGACGCTTTAACGTTTCAAGACATATTTCGGGGATTGTAGTTTATTTGAAGTGCCAACTGGAACATTTTAGTGATCATGAAGTGCCAACATGTCAAGGGAGGACTCTGCGAGGTAGCGTGTGCATAGCGAACAAGTTGCAGTGGTGCTTTGAGGGTCCTGAAAGTGGTTTCAATGTTCTTTTGAATAAAAACAGCCTGTTTAAGCACATCATATAAAAATGTGACAATTTATACCCGAGTATTGCAAATTTTGATGTTATGTGCTGGTTTTGAAGGTGTAGACCACATTGCAACAGGAGTCACCACAACAACAGCACTGTGTGTTGGCGTCAAATTGCCATATCTTTTGATTGAAATTACCTAATTTTATAACAAAATTTTCTGTGAAGGATCAAATAAGACTGTATCAGAAGAATAGTGTTACCTTGTGTCCAAGATCACCAAACAAAATAGTACAGTGGGGTATTATTTCAACTCGCACTGTATGATTATAGGTTAATGAACGCGTATTACTTATTGGGAGAGAAATTAGACAAAATAATGCCGCAGCGTGCTGATGTTGATCGTCTAATGCACGAGCCCGAAGGGGAGTGCATTAGACGCATCAACATCAGCACAAGTGCATTATTTTGTCTAATTTCTCGAACAATAATACAAGTTTATTAATCTATTTCATACACGAGAAGAAAAAAACACGTGATTTTTACTTTTTTTATATAATAAATTATCACTAGAAAAGTGGAAAACGGAACCAAATCTAAATGCATCAACCCGCCCGAAAAATTTATCAATCCTACGCCACGCGAACGCGCGAGAAACACTGCGCGTAGTACGTGGAGTGCACAATATACACAATCAATGCATGTTTCGTACTTTTCTAACAGCTTTTCTGATTGGCTGCTTTGATATAAGAGTGTATGAATACCTATTTTGGCATTAAAATTATAAGAAGGTTTTATTTCAAACTCTAATGGTGACCCGCAGGTCAAATTGCTAGAATTGTACATTAAATACACCTAAACAGACACAATGCAATTTGCAGGCCAGCAGCTTAATCAGCACCAATATTGCAACATTGAAACAAACAACTATCCAATCCAACCCAACCACATCCCCCAGTAGGCAATGAGGATAAAGTGCCTTGCCCAAGGACACAACACGTTGGCACGGCGGGCTCGAACTCACAACCTAT
The DNA here is from genome assembly GCF_039555335.1 of Amphiura filiformis. Lineage (NCBI taxonomy): Eukaryota > Metazoa > Echinodermata > Ophiuroidea > Amphilepidida > Amphiuridae > Amphiura > Amphiura filiformis. The sequence goes on from NC_092638.1 coordinate 15,793,163, forward strand.
GTATCATGAGTCAGGCGCCTTATCCACTCGGCCACACGTGCTCCCACAAAATCAGATCAAAATCATTTTTAGATTCCTTCTCCCACATAGAGATCCATAGACAGTGGTATAGATGACATAGAGATCCATAGACAGTGGTATAGATGACAGAGATCCATAGACAGTGGTATAGATCACATAGAGATCCATAGACAGTGGTATAGATCACATAGAGATCCATAGACAGTGGTATAGATCACATAGAGATCCATAGACAGTGGTATAGATCACATAGAGATCCATAGACAGTGGTATAGATCACAGAGATCCATAGACAGTGGTATAGATCACATAGAGATCCATAGACAGTGGTATAGATCACATAGAGATCCATAGACAGTGGTATAGATCACATAGAGATCCATAGACAGTGGTATAGATCATATAGAGATCCATAGACAGTGGTATAGATCACATAGAGATCCATAGACAGTGGTATAGATCACATAGAGATCCATAGACAGTGGTATAGATCATATAGAGATCCATAGACAGTGGTATAAATCATATAGAGATCCATAGACAGTGGTATAGATGACATAGAGATCCATAGACAGTGGTATAGATCATATAGAGATCCATAGACAGTGGTATAAATCAGAGATCCATAGACAGTGGTATAGAGATCCATAGACAGTGGTATAGATCACATAGAGATCCATAGACAGTGGTATAGATCACATAGAGATCCATAGACAGTGGTATAGATCATATAGAGATCCATAGACAGTGGTATAGATCACATAGAGATCCATAGACAGTGGTATAGATCACATAGAGATCCATAGACAGTGGTATAGATCATATAGAGATCCATAGACAGTGGTATAAATCATATAGAGATCCATAGACAGTGGTATAGATGACATAGAGATCCATAGACAGTGGTATAGATCATATAGAGATCCATAGACAGTGGTATAGATCACATAGAGATCCATAGACAGTGGTATAGATCACATAGAGATCCATAGACAGTGGTATCAATCATATAGAGATCCATAGACAGTGGTATAGAGATCCATAGACAGTGGTATAAATCATATAGAGATCCATAGACAGTGGTATAGATCACATAGAGATCCATAGACAGTGGTATAGATGACATAGATATCCATAGACAGTGGTATAAATCACATAGAGATCCATAGACAGTAGTATAAATCATATAGAGATCCATAGACAGTGGTATAGATCACATAGAGATCCATAGACAGTGGTAGAGATCCATAGACAGTGGTATAGATGACATAGAGATCCATAGACAGTGGTATAGATGACATAGAGATCCATAGACAGTGGTATAGATCATATAGAGATCCATAGACAGTGGTATAGATCACATAGAGATCCATAGACAGTGGTATAGATCACATAGAGATCCATAGACAGTGGTATAAATCACATAGAGATCCATAGACAGTGGTATAAATCATATAGAGATCCATAGACAGTGGTATAGATCACATAGAGATCCATAGACAGTGGTATAGATCACATAGAGATCCATAGACAGTGGTATAGATCACATAGAGATCCATAGACAGTGGTATAGATCACATAGAGATCCATAGACAGTGGTATAGATGACATAGAGATCCATAGACAGTGGTATAAATCATATAGAGATCCATAGACAGTGGTATAGATCACATAGAGATCCATAGACAGTGGTATAGATCATATAGAGATCCATAGACAGTGGTATAGATCACATAGAGATCCATAGACAGTGGTATAGATGACATAGAGATCCATAGACTGGTATAGAGATCCATAGACAGTGGTATAAATCATATAGAGATCCATAGACAGTGGTATAGAGATCCATAGACAGTGGTATAAATCATAGAGATCCATAGACAGTGGTATAGATCACATAGAGATCCATAGACAGTGGTATAGATGACATAGAGATCCATAGACAGTGGTATAAATCACATAGAGATCCATAGACAGTGGTATAAATCATATAGAGATCCATAGACAGTGGTATAGATCACATAGAGATCCATAGACAGTGGTATAGATCACATAGAGATCCATAGACAGTGGTATAGATGACATAGAGATCCATAGACAGTGGTATAGATGACATAGAGATCCATAGACAGTGGTATAAATCACATAGAGATCCATAGACAGTGGTATAAATCATATAGAGATCCATAGACAGTGGTATAGAGATCCATAGACAGTGGTATAGATCACATAGAGATCCATAGACAGTGGTATAGATCACATAGAGATCCATAGGCAGTGGTATAGATCACATAGAGATCCATAGACAGTGGTATATATCACATAGAGATCCATAGACAGTGGTATAAATCACATAGAGATCCATAGACAGTGGTATAGATCATATAGAGATCCATAGACAGTGGTATAGATCACATAGAGATCCATAGACAGTGGTATAAATCACAAAGAGATCCATTGACAATGGTATAGATCACATAGAAATCCATAGACAGTGGTATAAATCACAAAGAGATCCATAGACAGTGGTACATTGACACGCAGTACGGGCCCCTTTAACCGTCCTTCTTTCTTTCTCCTTATTTCATTTTCGCTTTTGCTCAGGGCCCCTTGGGAACTTGGAAATCATCACACCACTGTATTATCACATTGATCAAGGTTTTTAAAAACGAAAGGCCGCACTTTAACCCGTTTGAGAGGTATATTGTTAACCCGATTGATTAAGGGATCGGATAGCAACGTTTACGTTTGCACAGTATTTTTTATGGGAAATGAGAGCACATGCATTCTGAATACGAGGAATGTCCTTGTGATATCCAATATATTTTGATTTTTTGATATTCGCGATATAATACAAATAAGGCAAATTTAAAAAAAATTATATTTTTGACATTTAACATCCTCGAAGTAAACTATATAAATCTAATGATATGTACTTAGTAGCTGGGAGGAAAAGCCGACCATCATTATTTTGACAAATTTGACCTTTCGTATTGAAGATATACATTTTCCCCCAAAAAGACCTTCATATACATGGGATATCAAAGTCCCTTCTAGTCCGTGCACTAGAGTCTACAGATACCAAATTCACATCTTCTAATCTCCAGAAGGTATCAAATTTTCTGATTCCATGTATCTTTTTTTATGGAATTTTTGATAAAAAAAAACCCAGAACAAAATGGTGACTTTTTGACTTTCAAAGAACATTTCTGGTACAAAATCCTTGTGACCCCCCCGGTTAACCGGGGTCGTTGCACGTCGCGTTTTTCGTTGCACGTCGCGTTGAATATTTGGCCACAGGTTCTTTTTCCCCTAATCATAATTTCATGAAACTCCCGTGGCCAAGTGGTTAAGGCACTGTCTCGTAAACCAGAGGTCCTGGGTTCAATTCCTGAGCGGGATTCCTTTTTCTGTAATAATTGCATCATTATAGTTTGCTTATTCCCGTCGAAAAAGCCACCGTATTTCATGTTAAGCCTATGTTCAGTCCTCTACAGTGAGGACCGTTTACGCCTGTCAAGCCCGAGCCATATTGGGATGACTTTAAGCACGAAGGAGGTAGGGTTGAGTAGGTTGAATTCCGAGTCTGCCTAATCATGAAGCTCCCGTGATCAAGTGGTTAAGGCGCTGGTCTCGTAAAGCAGAGGTCCTGGGTTAAATTCCCGGGCGGGATCACTTTTCTTATTTCCTCCTTTAATCATGGCTGATAAAATTGCATCATAGTTGCTTAGTCTCGTCGAAAAAAGCCACCGTTTTTCAATATAACATCGATTTTAGGCGCCTTTAATCCACCCAATTGGGCAGTCACAACACCAGTTTGGTGCGGAGGGGACCCAGTAATGGCCGAATGAATTCTGACCATCACCTGGCTCGTTGGATTCATCTATACGTGCATTTATAAAGCAATTAAGCCTTTTCATTATTTTGGTTTTCAGTTTCTTCGGAAAGTTTCAACTTTTTTACCGTAGGCCTACATGTACCATACTATAATTTATTGTGATTATTTAAAGTCAAAGTTCAAGCCGGAACTTATCCTGACCTGAAAAAAATCATAGGTATTAGAGCTATGCCTGAATGAACTTTGGTAGACAAAATTGTTGGGCGCATTATGTTCGCAAGCGTAAGCACAATTAAGTTCTTGAATGCATCAGTAGCTAAATAAGTGCATTCACCGTGAAAATAGTATCTAAAAAAACAACAAAAAACAGTTCGAAGGTCGTATTGCATGTCGTATCACCATATACCAGTACCAGATCATACTCAGTTCCGTATTTTGCAGGAAACACGTACTACATGTACAATATCTATATATTAATATGAATTCGCTGCACTATCATGTCTTGCTTACTTAGATTTTCAACACAGATTTTTCATAGATACTGTGAATGGGTACGGTTTGAAGGTCAAAGTACTGGATAGTCATGTGCCTAAACTGCCTATAGTTGCACTTTCAATGACTATCAGACCAGGGATATGAAACATGCTGGTAGTAAATATACAGAATATATTGTTGTAATTTGCATTCAGAACAATACGCTAAGCTTAAAACCTGCGTAAATGGACATGGCTGATTTGCAACCATCGGGCAATGGGATTGCAGAAGCTCCTGCAGACGACGACGGTAATGGAGCAACTGCAGCAGACGCCAAAGAATCTTCACCACTCATATTACCATCGTCAACGTCGAAGCCATCTGGTTATTCTACCAATTACACTTCGTCTACAACTGCTAATGCTAATGCTCCCAGCAGCAGGAACTCGTTCCGTCCTCTCAGTAAAAATAGACATTGGAAAAACTTATTTGGTCTTGCGACAGCTTTTATGTTCACCTTCACAGCTTATGGATCGCTACAGAATTTACAGAGTAGTTTGAATTATGACCATGGACTCGGGTTGGCGTCTCTTAGTGTCATTTATGGCTGTTTAACTGTGTCTTGTCTAATTGCACCAGTTATTATCAGATGTATAGGTACCAAATGGACAATAGCAGTATCACTGGCTTGTTATATGTTTTATACTGCGGCTAACTTCTATCCTGAGTTCTACACTCTGATTCCGACAGCTGCATTATTAGGTTTTGCTGCTGGTCCACTATGGGCAGCACAAGGAACCTACTTGACAACTTTAGCCATAAGTCTTGCTGATGTTGTAAATGATGTACCAGAAACAGTCATAAACCAATTCAACGGGATTTTCTTCTTGTTTTTCCAATCTAATCAAATATGGGGCAATTTATTATCTTCTGTTATATTCTCAGTGAATACAACGAGAGAACGATATCTCAATCAAACTGATCTTTGGAAATGTGGAGTAAATGGAACGGGAACAGAAGGAATGAATTACGACGATCCAGGCGATAAGAAAACAAATCTTCTGTTAACATTTTACCTCTTCTTTGGGTTATTAGGAGCAGCAATAGCTGCCGTATTCATGGACAGAATTCGTTCAAATTTTGTACGGCTACCAGAGACCAAGTACCTTGCCAACCATCTACTCGAGGTGGTTCGTCTGATGAAAACGCCTTATATCAGCTTGCTTATACCACTGATGATATACAGCGGATTTGAACAAGCATATATGGCGGGAGATTTTACCAAGGTATGCATAGACAATTAATATTTATAGAGGAATCAAATTGCAGTGTTGGTGGTAAACGTCCTTTTTAGTACTTTGAACCTCAATTCGAGTATACATGTGCTTACACAATTGTTTTGTATCAAAATGAGGTATATCATTAGCCTTTTCAAAATATGGCGGACACAATAGGATGGCGCTGCACGAAGTGGGTCAAGTCTTGTGAATTTGCCGGGTTTTACCCAGATTGAAGACTGTCCTCCTTTTGTGTACGACTTACTTGGAAAAGGCTAACTACGTTTCAAAGTTTCAATGGGTCAACAATTTATCAAAATGTTCTAGGTTCGAGGGTCATCGCTTGTGAAATAGCACCTCAAATGCCATGCGGGTACACAGGCCATATTGTTGCAAAGGCCTAAATGTATTATACAAAATGTTGGGTGAATTGAAAGGTAAAAAATATAGCACGATAATGTCCTGATAATCTAATGAGATTTATATGTACTTAAAGTGTATGTAGCTGGAAGGAAAAGCCGTCTATTATTTTAAAATTTCGACCTTTCGTATTGAAGATAAACATTTCCCCCCAAACACCTCATCAAGATCATCAAATCGAGTAACCATGTTTTTCGTTCAAGCCTAGACAGTGAAGGTGTATTTATATAGTTCAAGAACTGACCTAGATTATCGAATCTCGGTTAAAAAAATTTCATTTAGAAAATAAAGTTTGATAAAACCGGCCTTATCGAATTTGAGAAACCAGAAACATCGAATTTGAGAAACATACAACGTGGCTGTTTTTCTATAATACTTTCACAATGCTCTATGTTCATTTCAGTCTTTCGTAAGTTGTACAATCGGCATCCGGCGAGTCGGGTACGTCATGATCGTATACGGAGTGACGGACGCCATATCGTCTTTCGTAATCGGACGTGTGGAAGTCCACATCGGTCGAAAACTAATCTTCACTGCAGGTGGATTTGTTAACCTCCTCGTTATATTATGGATGCTGCTATGGAGAGCAAAGGAAGGCGTTAATCAAGGGTATCAACTATATCTGATGGCTGTTGGTTGGGGATTTGCTGATGCAGTTTGGCAGACACAAATTTCGTGTAAGTTCCGTATATCTCGCAGTAAGCTCCAAAAAGAGTAGGGTTTCCCCAGACTTTCACTAATACATCCCGGGTCTTTTAGGATATTCCAAATCTTTAAATCCACAAATTATAGTGCACTAATCCCGGGGTTATTAGTGGAAATGGAGGTACGGGGTGTGCGGCAGATTCGGGGTGCAATTTCAGCCATTTTGGTTTATTGATGGCCCCAAATTTCATACAAATTTGGCTTAAAAGGGCATTTCGTGATCCACAGCCTCATCCCCCCACTTTTCTCAAAAAAGTTGAGATTTTTATATCACCGGAATACTCTGGCTACATAATGTTTATGTACAAAATATTTCTTGCATTTGAATTTCGTTCTGGTGTACCAGAACGAAATTACAACGCATTGTCTATGGAGCAGTGTAATACACATAATCATGCATAACTCGCGAACGCAAAATCGGAATCAACTGAAATTTTGGGAATAGGTTTTTTCGTGGATATCTAATGAAAAATTACATACATAGAGGATGCTAGGATCACGAAATACTCCTTTAAGAAATGGTGTTTTTAGCGAAATTTGCGAAACTTTTCTAAAGTCGGTATAATTTCGGGCCCTCGGGACACTTTTTCGTTAAATTTGGTTTAAAGTCGGTTTGTCGGAGTTCCAACCAATTCAAAGTTGAGAACCCACCTCCACTAAGACATAGAGAAAGTGGACCGATTGTGAGATTTAACAGCTAGCTGTGCTTCGAGGTAAGATAAGCATACATGATGAATAGGTGTCTTAAGAATTCTCGTATAACTTCAGGACATAACTATGCAGTTATGCATAGTTATGCATGTAGACTGACCCTTGTCTACAGAATATCATTGTGGGCTGCAGTTGCCCAATGATATAGTTTTTGACCCTTATCTTTTAAAGAGAGTGTGGCTCTGAAAAGAGCCGTTGTATTAGGTGCACATTTAATACTAAATATTCAGTGGCTCTGAAAAGAGCCGTTCGAATGAACTTCCCCTTGTCTACTAAGTGTATCGTGCAATTTGTTTGGTTCAACTTGAGAATGGTCCATTTGGAAGATTGTTCTTAAAACAGCAACTTAGCATCAACAACATGAACAACAACAACAACAGTAAAAAACACACACATTCATCCCACACTCATAGAAATTGTTCGTTGGCATTACTCAGTAAGTTGATGTAAGTCGTTGCGTCAACATTCCGAGTAATGCCAACGCGTACAATTTTGAGTAACGCTGACTCGATATCATCATTATGTTGCTCGCACTCATTTGCACTTACTTTATTGAGTTGTTACAACTCAGAAAATAAAACTAGGTTAGCATAATTTTCTAGAGGTGTGCTATAGTATACAAAATTTTGAACTGATTACAAAAATAAATATTTGAATACTGCTAATTGTGCAGAAAATGATCCAATTACGTGAATTAAATAACAAAGTACTAAATTGGAATAACTCAAAACAATAAGTACCAGTAACTTAATATGAACGAGTTACATCAACTTACATGTTGAGTTACAATAACTCAACTAATTGGTTCTTTGAACCTTGTTTATTTTTCTAAGTTCCCTGAACTTGAATTCAGAAGTTGGCATTACTTAAAAGTTGACGCAACGACTTACATCAACTTTTTAAGTAATGCCAACAAAGTTGATTAGTTGACGGAACTTTTTGAGCTTTTTCAGCATTTTTAAGTTCGGATAACTAAAATGAATTTTGTTTTGGCAACTTTTACACTATTTTTGAGTTGTCCAAACTTACTCCTTTTGAATTGCGCCAACAAGGCGAACAAGTCATTTCTATGAGTGTATAGGAAAGCACAACCTTATTATTAATTTTTTCAATAATAACACGATTCTTTTTATGACATTGGAAATTGTAATATGATCATATGAATTATGAAAATATAATTACATGTACAGATTGGCCTACCTAACTACTAGTACTTTATTATCTAGATTAAAGTTCGATTTTATCAAACAAAGTAGATCGGAACAGGCACACTGATCATACTGATTAGAAAAATAATCCAAGTTCCTTGTTTTGTTTTCTTTCTACAGCTATTCTTGGAGTATTAATGCCGCAATCCCAGGAAGCGGCGTTCGCCAACTTTCGATTTTGGCAAGCCATTGGGTTTTTAGTATCGTTTGGTGTCAGCGTCTCGAATAGTGTACTAGTTCTTTATAAACTCTTTGCATTATTAGGATTGTTGGTAATATCAATGATACTCTACTACATCGTGGAATGTGTAATTCGGAGAGAAGGCATGTGAACTTCTCTATAAATATATAAATTTATATATGCCTATACGGCGATACCAGGCAATATCGTTACTATAAAAAAAGCAATTTATCTTCCAACATGTGCAACTAGTGATAATGTTATATTACATTGAAATGTTTCAATTACAAACGCATAGTAATGAGCTCAGTATGTTATATTTGCCTTCGTTTGAAAAATATGGGTCACAGCGATCAAAATTTGGGTGTTTTTTTCCAATTTCGACCAAAATCTGAGTTATGTTAAAGTAGGCTTATAAGGTCCTAATTCAGAGGAGGCTTAAAGGCATTCCTACAATGCACTATGATTGGGAAATTTGATCAATATAACCTAATTTTAAAGGCAAAGTCCCCATTACCACACACACAAAATAGTAATTTTAAATTGCAGCCAACTAGCTAATAGTCGAGACTTATTAAATTAAATTGGATTTTCTTAAAGAAAACATTCATATTGTCCCACTGCATTCATTTTATTCATAAGTCTCAATGTTTTGAATGTTAAATAAAAGGATGAAAACATCAGATATTTTGCACACAATCGATCACAATGCAAGGTATGGTCAACTGTGCCACATGTGTACAAAAGGCAGACATACCAAGGCCAGAAACCCCATTGGGTTATGGGAATGTCTTTAAACATCCTCTGGTCCTAATTCAAAATGTGAGGAAGCCGTTTCTAGTTTTGTCTTTAGAACCTAAATATGTAATTTTCATTGACGTGGAAATTTAAGGCAAGTTGTTATTGTGGACGAAATACAGATTTGACATTTAATATGGAATATTTTTCCGCAAAATTAGATGACTGGTCTGGTAGGGGTCTGCATAAAACGCACGGGCTAATATTAATTGAGGTATGCCGGGATATGGTGTAAAAGAATTGTTTGACAGAATATGTGCTTTCCATTAGTTTACTTTATGACAGTCATAATGTAGCGAATTTGCCTAAAATGACGGATTTAAGGAGACTGAATTTGATTTTCGTGGGGGTAAAATTTCTGAATTTGAGCAACATTATTCTCATATTATCAAATTTATTGAGGTTTGAGGCGATATTTACCGAACCTAAATACCAATAAGTGTTTGTCAGAACTGAAATGCATTTGTAATCTACCAGTTTTGAAATTGGGAGGAGCTTTAAAAAATATGGCTCTTAAAAGTGGTACGCACTCAGAAAGTTTAAATGGTCCCCTGGGGCCAAATGTTATAAACTTACTGTACACACAAAGAAACATTGTGAGTTCATTGGACAACCAGGAATCCGCGCAGTTGTTTTTGTACTGTATGTTTATAACATTTGACCCCAGTGGGGTCATTCGAACATTCTGAGTGCGTACCACTTTTAAGAGCCCTATTTTATAGCTCCTACCATGTTCCATAATGTTATATTGCAAGTGTATTTCAGTTGTGATTAATGCCAATTGATGACGAAGTTTAAGAAATATCACCTCAAACCCCCGCTACAAATTTGATAATAACAGAATAATGTTGCATAAAGTCCGAATTTGTGTCCCCCACAAAGCTCAAATTCAGCCCCCCTAAATCCACAATTTTAGGCAAATTCGCTACATTATGAGCACCATAATGTAAACTTATGGAAAGCCCATTTTCTATCAAATAATTATTTTACAGCATCTCCCAACACACCCCAATTAATATTTAGCCCGTGCGGTTAATGCAGGCTCCGTCCAGACCAGTCTTGGAATTTTGTTTAAAAATATTCCATATTAAATGTCAAGTCTGTATATTTGGCATGAAAAATCAAATTTGCCGCTTTTCTCAAAAACTGCTCATTTTTGCAGAAATCTGTCGTGCTGGTTGGATTCCTTGTGTCATATCCTTCCTGAAAAAATATATATCTCAATCGATTAAAATAGACAGTAATCCATGACTAATCCAAATTGAGATTACAAATTCAATCTAATGGATTTGAATTTATTAAAAATGCTAATCCAAATCAGATTAGCTCATTTTTAATCTATCTAAGCTTGGATTTGTATCTCATCGCAATCTCATAAATTAAAGTCTTGGGAATTTAGAGAGTAAGTACTTTTATGTTCTTTGACTGCTCAGTGCCAGAAGTGGGTACGCGCAATTGCTGCCATGTGAACATTTGGCAATTTACACATAGTATATTGTACTTATCTACTATACAGCACTTACACTTGTGTCAAAGTAGGATTGTTTTAACCCATATTTTAGTTATTATCTTTCTTTGGTGTCAAGTCTGAACCCGTTCCTACTACTACAGCCCTTCCCCTTCCCCACCAATCAATGCTGGATGTCTCTAAGGGTGCATGGCCAAATAAACAACTACCAACATTGATCGGGAGAATGGGGGACATATTTGCAGTACTCATGTTAAAGTGTTCGAACAATTATGACCGGGATTGTAGGCTACAATACAAAACAATGTCTAAAATGTCCCACTTAGAGTGATCCTGCGTACAAGGGCGAGTTGATCGTGGGGGGGGGCACACGTTTTGACATGATTACGAAGCAGGCCTTTCGTCGCGCTTGCAACGCAGGGTGGTGTCTGAAGGAGGATGTGCATCCCTCAGCCGTTTTACAAAATGTTTCTCAATATTTTACCAAATGGGCGCCAAATGAAGGCATTTTGTGGACATTTCTTGCACTATTATTGTGTAAAATGTTAGTTTTTGTTACCATGGTTACCAGTGTGTTATAAAATGCAAAAATAGTCACAAATTTATCAAGGGGTGTAGTACCATCTTAAGTCATTTCCCCCAAACAGAAGCACGGTACTTTTGCATGCCAGACCATAATTATTTTTATTAAACCTTAAAAAGTATTTCATCCTCGTGTATAATACATCTGTAGCAACGTTTTCGAAATCTTTGAACGACTCAGTTTTTTCTTAGTGAAAAACTTACTATTCCAGAAAATGTTATTCCGCAGCTACCCAGCAAACACAAAAACATTTTAAAACGTTTTAAACATGTTATATTTTGGGTTTTGGTTTGGATAAAAACGTTTTAATAACATTAAATGCCATGTTATATAAAGGTCATGGAAACGTTTTAAAACGTTTTGTATGGAAACACACTACAACAATATTTTAAAATGTTTTCAAAATGATATTGTAAAATAGTTTTTGCAAACATTTTTTCCAAATAAATTATTTTGTCAACACTTGAATAACATGTTAAAATATTTGCAGTGGGTTATCAACACATGTTTTTAAATGTTATGAAAACGTTTTGTACCCTTTATATGTCCTTTATATAACCCGACATTTAAACGTTTTCTGGCTACCTTTTCTAACCGTTTACGAATGATGTCGAAAACGTTTTGTGTTTGCTGGGTACCCATCCCAAACAGTTACTTTAAAAAACAGTTTCGTCAACAGTTTTAGACCAAAATTGTGGTATAAATATTCCGCGTGTTGCAAGCACAAAATGTAACCATGGATAACATCCATGATGATTTACCTTGGATATCCACGTTCAATACATTATAGTGCTATCAGGGGTAGATAGCAATACAAGCTGCAACAACATCAGGGGTAAAGAGTAACACACACTGTAGGATAAGGGGGAATCAAATAAAAATTAGACCATAAAAGGAGGGAGGTCAAAAAGTCCACCTTTTTAGGAGGATCTATAAAGTTTTGATGTCGGCGGTTCCAACTTTTACACCCCCACCATACTAAAGTATTTATGAATACTCCCTTAGGCACGGAAAAAGTGACCGCTTATGGGTTCGAATTTCAACCAGCCTAATCATGAAGTTCCCGTGGCCAAGTGGTTAAGGCGTAGGTCTCGTAAACCTGAGGTCCTGGATTCGATTCCCAGGCGGGATCACTTTTTCTACTTGTCTCCTTTATTATTTGCGACGGCGAACCTGATGAAAAATAATGTTTACTCCCTTAGGCTTTAATGAAAATTGAAATAACAAAAGAATACAAAGGGACGAAATTATATTACAAATCCCGATTCACTTATAGAAATATAATATAATTATTAATATTAGAGTGTCATTATTATTAGAGTGTTTAATGAATTCAAGCCAATTTCCAAATTAAGTTTAATGTAATAATTACGTGAATTGGTAGCCTACTCTTATTCCGAAAGGTATGTCACTGAGAAAATGTCAACACTTGGCCAAACCGTCAAAGATGTCCAAAGTTGAACAAAATAGTACAAACTTTGCACAAAGTTGGGTAAACTTAAGTTGCACAAACTCTGTGAGTTGCCCTACTCCCTATTCAGAAAAATACAGCACTAATTTTTGGGGATAAAAAAATATTATCCTGTTTTGCCAAATGAAACATAGCTAAATCCGAATCCTTTAGTTAGTCCTAACTGGCAATAAAGTAAAATTTTAATATTTAGCTAATTTTTGGAAATAAGGGCCAAAAACATGCTTTTTAGGGTGTTTTTCATATGCTGTGACAATCAAGCTCAAAGACTTGTACTAATACTAATTTCATTTAAATGCATTCTAGTTTTTGGAAAAGATATGTTTCATATTTATAACCCATTATTTAATTATAGTAACACAAAAAAGTGGGAATTAGGCAAAATTGCGGCATCTACTCAAGATTTTGAATGCTTAGACATGTTCCAAGTCTTTGATTTTTGTGACTCGATTTTGTGACTCTATTTCACTCTCAAAAGAGTGCTTTCTAACTCTTAAAAAGACTGAAACCCACTCTCAAAAGAGTGGAAATGGAATGACTCTCAAAAAAAAAAGTGGTAATTCACTCTTAATTGAGTGAAAACTAATCAATCTTTTTAAAGTGAATTAATATATTACTCTCTTGTCACTCGAATAGGAGCCAATATTACTTGATAAGAGTGAAAATCAGTTCACTCTTGAGAGGGAGTGAAAATTTCACTCTTTTACATTTAGAGAGTAACCTACCAATTGAAATATCGATGGAACGCGAACTCAAAAGCGAACTATAGGCAGTTATAGGCACATGACTATTCTGACTATTGACTATAAATCCATTCATATAAATATAGTATCTATGGAAAATGTAGCGAATTCATATTGATGCTGGATATTGTACATGTTGTACGTGTTTCGTTTGGCTCGTTGCACTTAATATGCACAATATATTCATGATATTGTAAGCTAAGCTTTTAAAAAGCTGCGTAAATGGAATATGGCTGATGCATCGGGCAATGGGATGGCAGAGGCTCCTGCAGACGACGACGGCAATGGAGCAACTGCAGCAGACGCCGAAGACTCTTCACCACTCATAACGTTGGAGTCGGAGCCATCTGGTTATTCTACCGATTACACTTCATCTACAACTGCTAATGCTCCCAGCAGTAGGAACTTGTTCCGTCCTCTCAGTAAAAACAGACATTGGAAAAACTTAGCTGGTCTTGCTACAGCTTTTATGGTCACCTTCACAGCTTATGGATCGCTACAGAACTTACAGAGTAGTTTGAATTATGACAATGGACTCGGGTTAGTGTCTCTTAGTGTCACTTACGGATGTCTAACTGTATCTTGTCTCATCGCTCCTGTTATTATCAGATCTTTAGGAACCAAATGGACTGTAGCATTATCACTGGTATGCTATATGTTTTATACTGCGGCTAACTTTTATCCCGAATTCTACACACTGATACCGACAGCTGCCTTATTAGGTTTTGCTGCTGGTCCGCTATGGGCAGCACAAGGAACCTACTTGACAACTCTAGCCATAAGTCTTGCTGATGTTGTAAATGATGTACCAGAAACAGTCATAAACCAATTCAACGGGATTTTCTTCATGTTTTTCCACTCTAGCCAAATATGGGGCAATTTATTATCTTCTGTTATATTCTCAGTGAATACAACGAGAGAACGATATCTCAATCAAACTGATCTTTGGAAATGTGGAGTAAATGGAACGGGAACAGAAGGAATGAATTACGACGATCCAGGCGATAAGAAAACATATCTTCTGTTAACATTTTATCTCTTCTTTGGGTTATTAGGAGCAGCAATAGCTGCCGTATTCATGGACAGAATTCGTGCTAATTTTGTACGTCTACCAGAGACCAAGTACCTTGCCAACCATCTACTCGAGGTGGTTCGTCTGATGAAAACACCTTATATCAGCTTACTTATACCACTGATGATATACAGCGGATTTGAACAAGCATATATGGCGGGTGATTTTACCAAGGTATGCATGGAAAATATTAGAATTAGTCTAATCATGCTGATAGAGGAATCAAATTGCAGTGTTTGTGGTAACGTTCTTTTAAGCCTTTAAACACCGAGTATATGCATGTGTTTAACAAATATCAGGCTTTATAAAAAAAAGTGAAATAGTAGTACCTTAAATATAATTAGTTGGTTCTTCTCTGAAGTTTGTCACCTCCTTCTTTTATTTGGAACATACAACTATTATCATGATTATAGTATATTGTTCTTAGAATATAGGTTCTTTAAATAGCAGTCCGAAAAGGGTCCTTGACAATAATTTGAAAGAATTGTTTAAAGATATACCTGTATTTAACGCATCTCGGAAAAGCCAAGGGGATTTTTTTCAAACCTGCATGGTTTCCCTGTCGAAAATCATGTTTAGGTCCATCTAAAACAAATCTAGTATATTGAAAAAACAAGATTTCAAGTCGAGTAATTAGGTTTTTCGTTAAAGCATACAATGAAGGCGTATGATATGGTTGAAGAAATCTGAATTATCGAATCTCGGCCGAAAAATGCTCATTTAGGAAAAAAAAGGTTTAATAAAACCGACCTTATCGAATTTTGAGAAACCAGAAACATAGAAACTAATCTGTCTTTCTGTAATAATTTCTCAATGCTCTATGTTCATTTCAGTCTTTTGTAAGTTGTACAATCGGCATCCGGCGAGTCGGGTACGTCATGATCGTGTACGGAGCGACGAACGCCATATCGTCTTTCATAATCGGACGTGTCGAAGTCCACATCGGTCGAAAACTAATCTTCACTGCAGGTGGATTTGTTAACCTCCTCGTTATATTATGGATGCTGTTATGGAGAGCAAAGGAAGGCGTTAATCAAGGGTATCAACTATATCTGATGGCTGTCGGTTGGGGATTTGCTGATGCAGTTTGGACGACGCAGATTTTGTGTAAGTTCCATTCCGTATAAAAATGATAACTCAGTAAGTTTCGAAAATAGTAGGGTTATGACCCTGACTTTCACAATACGTCTTTTCGGATATTCCTAATTTGTAAGTCCAGAAATAATGTGCACCAAGTCATAGAGAAAGTGATTCGATTGTGAGAGTAGGATTGTAAGGTAGGATACGAATGTAAATGATCATAAACTGCACTCTATTGGGAGTTTGGCATGTAGATTGCTTCTCTACAGACCTTGTCCACTGAGAGTATAACGTACAATGTGTTTGGTTCAATTTGAGAATGGTCAATTTTTCTTAAAACAGCGATCAAGCATGAAACAGCGACCAAGTATGCAACAACAACAACAACAACAGAAACCATTTAAAAAACATTCATCACATTCATATAGGAAAACAAATATGATAACACTATTATTTGTTATGACACCAGTGGACCATTTCGCTAAACTTTTAACCCTGCGTATAACTCAAGTAACCTTTCGTAAAGTTACGAATACCCAACACTAGACGTAACTTTACGAAGGGTCCCAATAGACCCTATCCAATAACCGGAACGGTATACAGATTGATTTTTTTTGCTAAATTCGATAGGGTCTATGCCCTAAGTTGAGAATGGACCGTCCCACTCGATTTGTGAAAAGGTCGCGAACCCTTTTGGTGGACACAAGTAACTGCCTAAAATGAGGCAAAATTGAAAAGAAATGGGGGGTTAAATTGAACTCAATTTGGAATTTGAAAAGCGTAAATCACGTTGTGTCTAAGACTGTGCTAACACTTTTCTTTGATGTCTTCGACCACATTTTTTAATTTTTTCAAATATCTAAAATATACAAGAATCTAAGCTAATTGAACAGAGAGTATTAGATTAAGCAATCACAAATACATCGGAACAGGAACACTGATCATACTGATAAGAAAAATAATCCAAGTTCCTTGTTTTGTTTTCTTTCTACAGCTATTCTTGGAGTGTTAATGCCGCAATCCCAGGAAGCGGCGTTCGCCAACTATCGATTTTGGCATGCCATCGGGTCTTTAGTATCATTTAGCGCCTCGAATAGTGTTCTAGTTCTTTATAAACTCTTTACATTATTAGGATTGTTGGTAATATCAATGATACTCTACTACATCGTGGAATGTGTAATTCGGAGAGAAGGCATGTGAACTTCTCTTTAATAATATATAGGCCTATACGACGGTACCAGGCAATATTGTTACTATAAAAAAAAGCAATTTATCTTCCAACATGTGTAATTATTGCATTGAAATATTTCAATTACAAACGCATAGTAATGAGCTCATTATGTTATATTTGCCTATACGGTGGTACCAAGGCAATATTGAAATTATATTAAAAAGAAGCAATTTACCTTTGCAATTAATGATATTGTTATATTGAAATGCATTGAAATGTTTCAATTACAAACGCGTAGTAATTAGCTCAGTATGTTTTCATCTTCAGTAGATAGCTAGAAACGTCTTGTCTATGCTTTCAATTTTTTCTCAAACTTTAAAAAGAATTATTCGTTTGAAAAATATGGGTCACAGCGATCAAAATTTATGAAAATATACATGATAGTAAAAAGTTGTGGAAAACATTTAAAAGAGAATTCCAAATAAGAAGAATATGCCAAATGTGCCTAACATTACAAGCCAAAATGGTAATACCCCTACAAGTAAGGACACTGCCGACTCATTTAATCAATTTTTCACCTCAGTAGGCGAAGAACTTATCAGACGATTTGACAATGTTGATATCACCTGCCCATGTAATGATGATAAAAGTAGTATATTTCGATGTAACCATAGTGAGAGTTTTAGATTCAATTCTGTATCCTATGATTTTGTATATAAACAAATATGTAATATGGATAATAATAAGTCACCGGGTTTAGATAAATTCAATGTAAAACTACTCTAATTGGCTGCACCTTATGTGTCTAAATCACTTGTTCATATATGTAATCTTTCTTTAAGTAGTTCCAAATTTCCTGATGAGTGGAAGAAAGCTAAAGTTACTCCAATTTTTTAATCTGGCGATAAGAATAATGTAAGCAATTATAGACCAATTTCAGTGTTACTAATTATTTCAAAGATTATTGAAAGAACTGTTCATAACCAATTATATGATTATCTTTGTAGTAAAAATATCCTTTCTGATTCACAATCTGGTTTTAGATCCAATCATTCCACAACAACAACTTTACTAGATGTACAAGATTATATTCTTAATAATATGGACAATGGTTTTGCAACAGGAGTTATATTTTTGGATCTAAAAAAGGCTTTTGATACGGTAAATCATGAAATTCTAATTAATAAACTTGATGATTATGGTATTAAGGGAAATGAACTTGATTGATTTAAATCATACCAAGGTAATAGGGCTCAAGCTGTGCATGTGAATTCGTTAATGTCAGATTTCAAAACTTATAATACTGGAATTCCTTAAGGCTCAATTTTGGGCCCTCTGCTATTTATAATATTTGTTAATTGTTTACCTAATGTTGTAACTTGTAAGACAGTAATGTATGCAGATGATACTTCTCTTATGTGTAAAGCGAAAAATGCAGATGACCTAAAAGTGCAACTAGAATCGAACCTAAAAGCTGTTGCTAACTGGTTTGAAGCTAATAAGCTCACATTAAATACTGATAAAACTTTATGATTTTTGGAACTAATCATACGCTTACTCATTACAATGACATAACTCTCACATTTGATGACAAAATTATTGAAAGAGTTGATGTTGGTATTAAGTTTGATAGTAATATGTCTTGGTCATCACACATTGACTATGTATCTGGAAATATTTCCAAGAGAATTGGTATTGTAAAACGTGCAAAGTATTACCTTCCTCATAAAACCTTAGTTATGCTCTCTAATGCACTTGTAATTCCACATTTTGATTATGCCAGCAGTGTTTGGTCTAATTGTTTCGCAACCAATCAATATCAGCTTCAAGTACTTCACAACAGATTAGCTAGAACAATTCTCTTTGCTGATATTAGAACACCAGTAGATGATATGTTAAATTCTTTAAATTGGATTAAATTTTGTGATAGATGGTCTAATCATGTGATTATTCTTACCTTTAAATGTATCAAAAATATGTGTCCTGAATATTTATGTAACCAGTTTGACTTTGTTCACAAAACAAGGAGTCATTCTTCAAACACATTGATTGTGCCTAAATACAATTCTAATAGTGGTAAACGTTCATTTATTGTAAGAGCTGCAAACTTGCATAAATTAAAGACAAGCATAATTGCTTCTGAATTATAATAATTTAATATTATTGTATGCTTTTTTAGATTTATTATATTGTACTTAAAATGTATTTATATTTTGTGTAATCTTGTTTTTTTCTTTCTTTGTATATATTCTGTAAATCATGTAAATATCATTTAACTTTATGCATGAGGGCTTGCTTGGAAAGCAGTGCTAGCCACTGAAGTAGTTTAAACCCCTCAATAAAGATTTCACAAATCAAATTTGATTTTTTTTTCCAATTTCGACCAAAATCTGAGTTATTTTAAGGTATAAAAGAGTCCTAATTCTCTGGTCCTAATTCAAAATATGAGGAAGCCGTTTCTAGTTTTTTTAGAACCTAAATATGTAATTTTCATCGACGTGGAAATTTAAGGCAAGTTGTTATTGTGGACGAAATATATTTGGCATGAAAAATCAAATTTGCCGCTTTTCTCAAAAACTGCTTATTTTTGCAGAAATCTGTCGTGCTAGTTGGATTCCTTGTGTCATATCTTTTCTGAAAATATATATATCTCAATCGATTAAAATAGACAGTAATCCATGACTAATCCAAATTGAGATTACAAATTCAATCTAATGGATTTGAATTTATTAAAAATGCTAATCCAAATCAGATTAGCTCATTTTTAATCTATCTAAGCTTGAATTTGTCTCTCATCGCAATCTCGTAAATTAAAGTCTTGGGAATTTAGAGAGTAAGTACTTTTATGTTCTTTGACTGCTCAGTGCCAGAAGTGGGTACGCGCAATTGCTGCCATGTGAACATTTGGCAATTTACACATAGTATATTGTACTTATCTATACATGGTAGCTATACAGCACTTGCCCACTTCTGGCACTGAGCAGTCGGCTTATCATCATTACTTTTAAAGATAGCCTACATTAATCCCGGCCATAAGTCGTTCGAACACTTGTGTCAAAGTAGGATTATTTTAACCCATATTTTAGTTATTATCTTTCTTTGGTGTCAAGTCTGAAGCCGTTCCTACTACTACAGCCCTCCCCCTTCCCCACCAATCAATGTTGGATGTCTCTAAGGGTGCATGGCCAAATAAACAAATACCAACATTGATCGGGAGGATGGGGGACATATTTGCAGTACTCATGTTAAAGTGTTCGAACAATTATGACCGGGATTGTAGGCTACAATACAAAACAATGTCTAAAATTTCCCACTTAGAGTGATCCTGCATGCGTACAAGGGCGAGTTGATCGTGGGAGGGGGGGGGGGGAGCACAAGTTTTGACAAGATTACGAAGCAGGCCTTTCGTCGCGCTTGCGACGCAGGGGGTGTCTGAAGGAGGATATGCGTCCCTCAGCCGTTTTACAAAATGTTTCTCAAAATTTTACAAAATGAGCGCCAAATGAAGGCATTTTGTGGACATTTCTTGCACTATTATTGTGTAAAATGTTAGTTTTTGTTACCATGGTTACCCGTGTGTTATAATTCTGAAAGAAAAATGCAAAAAATAGTCATAAATTTATCAAGGGGTGTAGTACCACCTTAAGTCATTTCCCCAAAACAGAAGCACGGTACTTTTTGCATGCCAGACCATAATTATTTTATTAAACCTTAAAAAGTATTTCATCCTCGTGTGTAATACATCTGTGGCAACGTTTTCGGAATCTTTGAACGACTCAGTTTTTTCTTAGTGAAAAACTTACTTTTCCAGAAAATGTTATTCCGCAGCTACCCAGCAAACACAAAAATATTTTAAAACGTTTTAAACATGTTATATTTTGGGTTTTGGTTTGGATAAAAACGTTTTAATAACATTCAATGTCATGTTATATAAAGGCCATGGAAACGTTTTAAAACGTTTTGTATGGAAACACACTACAACAATATTTTTAAATGTTTTCAAAATGTTATTGTAAAATATTTTTTGAAAACATTTTTTCCAAATAAATTATTTTGTCAACACTTGAATAACATGTTAAAATATTTGCAGTAGGTTTAATATCAACACATGTTTTTAAATGTTATGAAAACGTTTTGTACCCTTTATATGTCCCCGACATTTAAACGTTTTCTGGCTACCTTTGATGA
This sequence comes from Amphiura filiformis, assembly GCF_039555335.1. Taxonomy (NCBI): domain Eukaryota; kingdom Metazoa; phylum Echinodermata; class Ophiuroidea; order Amphilepidida; family Amphiuridae; genus Amphiura; species Amphiura filiformis. Next base: position 15,814,572 of record NC_092638.1, read on the forward strand.
TGTCGAAAACGTTTTGTGTTTGCTGAGTACTGTAACAGGAAAACCGGGAGGGGATTATGAGAATATTAAGAGGGCGTTAGACCATGTTTACGGACGGGCCGGACCCGTGCTGGGGTCACAATGACATGTAAATGAACGGCCTAAATAGTAAAACAGACGAAACACAAGTTGTAGAATGTTCACAGTTCTCATATTATTATTTCTTTTCATCACTGTATTCCATCAACAGCAATAGCTGTCTACATAAAGTCGTAGTCAAAGCCGTAAGTTAATACAATGTTTTTGTGTGGACTTACGTGCTGTAAAAAAAGGATAGAAATGACAAGGCATTTATAAGCTTACAAAGGAGTTGACAAATGCCTACCTGTTATTTAGGCCTAAAGTTTAACGCAACCTAGCAAGATACAGAAAGGAGTCTTTAAAAATAGAGGGTGTTATTTTTAACACCAAATTACGAGCACCAGGCCAGCCGACCTCAAGCATTAAATACCTATTCGAAAACATGCATTAAATATCACGCGGCTTATGCCTAGGCTTCTTCATGCCTTAGACATGAGTGCATACAGTATTGAAATAATGATAAATTGGCAAGACTCCATTTGCGTTCATGCGGGTTGTTTATTATTTTTGATGTTCAAATGTTGACACAGGAAGATTTTGATTTATAATAATGAGGGGGATGTTATTTAGCTTAAAAGTACATGGCTCGGTTCTATGACAGAGATATGGTTCACTACAATGGCTGAGGTTAAAGCTTAACCGATGCACGCACACTGCATAGGCCAAACAGTCTATGCTAAGCTTAAACCAAATATTAAAAACCCTGGTTAACCTTTGCTTCATCCGGCAGTATCAGTCATCTTAAATGTGCATTGACACCTTGGAGCAAAGAAGCTCTCATAAATGGGTCGCACGGCTGAAGATACCAGATATTATACAGCAAAGACTCAACCTTTTGCACAGCCATTGTAGTAACCACATCTCCATCAGGAACCTGCAGGAGGCCTATCAGCCTCCATATCATCAGCGAGCCGGCTTACAATACATAAAAAGTTACATGTCCAGATTTGATTTAGTCATTAATTAGGCCTAAAATTTAGTACCAAATACCGGATTTAGCAGGGGCCACTGCCGGCATGGCAGTGGCTTTTCTAACCCCTTTTTACATCTCACCTGCAGATCTTCTGTCTGTTGAAATAGAAATCAACTGTAAATCTAAATAATTGAGCTAAATAAAAACTATGTCTCTCACGAATCAAGTCTGCTGTCGGAATGGCATTTCTTGTCTTCAAAAACGACGCCAAAAGTCCGTCTCATTGCTCATGCGCAACTCCTCAGAATTAGCTGATTGGTTTAGCGCGGCAACTTCTAGCCAGGTTGACTCCGCCCACAATAATATAGAGGGCGTATGATCGTGCCAGGGCAGCGCGGACATCATTGTAGTTGATTATGCTGAAATTTAAGGCCTACTTGTATTAATTATCTGATCATGTTGAATTTTAAGGTCTACATTTATATTAAAGAATTATTTAGTTAACCAGCACATTTATACCACACATTATATAGAAATATAATACGCCTACGATAATTTAAATACATTTAACATAAAGGGCCAAAAGTAGCTTTATTACACTCCTCCCAACCGGGCGGAAGATTATTTCCAGGGGGAAATAATCTGACATACCGTACTACAAACAATAAAAATAATGAAGCGACTTTCTGAACCAATAAGACTCACATGAAATCCTTATAAACAAGTACATCATCTGCACACCACGGTAATCTATGAGGTTACTTCTACTACACAGGTATTAAACTCACGCACAGCTTATTTACCACTGCCAGTACGTTTTAGTACCAGAAGCTTAACCTTCGTGCATTCTATTTTCTTCAAAACAACACAGTAGAAAGACCTCACAGATCCACCATAAATGTCAACTGACGTACCCATACATTTTGATTACTCTGACCATATCCCAACTTACCAAAATGTCTCTAATTTCGACCTTTGTGATCGACCTTTTACACGGCTTTTCTCATTCATACCTGTTGGTACCTTTGTTTACATCCTGCAGCTGGAAATACGGTCAAAGGTCATTCGAAATTTGCCGGATTTAAAAAAGAAACATTCTATATTTAAACGCACATTCTAAATTTTTATTATTGCTTCTGAAACCAACAATTGAACAATACTCTTGAATTATTCCAAGAGTTCTCAGAAGAATTCAAACATATAACAATGTCACAAATTATGGCTGAGGAATCACGATCAAACAATTTTAGAGAAACAATTTGCACTGGAATTTCGCGAGTGTCAAAGAAAACATTTGATGACAATACGCGTGCGCAGAAACTTTTATCAAAAAGTTTTGGTTGATACCCGCGAGTTTTGAAAACAACTACCAGCCCATACGGGGAGCTCAAACAGGTCTCGTACCTTTGAAAAAAACATTCCTAAACCATGCTAAAGCATGTTAAATTCTTGCTTGAAAATTCGCGCAACTCTGACATCAGATTTAAAGTTAAAACAATGCAGTAATTTAAACAATTTGGAATCATCATGCCTCTCAGCCATAATAATTTTTTTTATGAACAAGAACTGGTCAACTTCAAGTGCACCTGCCCAAGTAGCAAGTATTCAAAAGTCACCTGGTGTTAAAACACCAGGACCTTTCTCAGCACAAAAAAATGATTAAAAGCTATTAAACCAGTATTTAAATGCTCCAAACAGTGGTGGTCGAACATGCCAGAGCAGCACGTATTCGGATTACCATAGGCTTTCCTCACAACCTTTACTGTTAGCATTTAATAATAAAATTTATTTCCCTTGTCCGGATTTTTTGGTCTTTTTGGTATCTCCGAATTCGAAATCCAATAAACTCTGCCATTTAGCTTCCTGTTTGGTTGAGACAACATGTCGTGGTCGCAGCTCCGTTTGCTCATTTAACATCTATGGTTTGCTTGACAACTAAGATTAGCCACGTTTCCGATTGGCCGTATCTGTACGTACGCGTTTTACCGTCCGCTAAAGTTGGAGGTGAATTCTTGTTCCGAAAACACTGCTTCCAGAGTTGACGTCATGAGGATAACCCTCATAGATGAGGATAAAACCTCATATTTCTATTTAGATGAGGATAACCCTCATATTTCTATTTAGATGAGGATAAACCCTCATATTTCTATTTAGATGAGGATAAACCCTCATATTTCTATTTTTATAAATTTTTTTTTATTATTTATTTACCAAGGGACTTATTTTGAAATCTGATAAAACAAAACAAACGTATTTCTCGAACGTTTTTAATCACAAAAGTTTTATTTTTGCCACTTCCTGTTCAGACTGATAGACGTCATGCATATAATATTTCCTACGATGTATTATTTTAGTAGGCCTTGTTATCTGCTATTTATCTACTGATCCCATACCACTGGGGTTTATTTAGTATTCGTCCCCTTTTGACCGGGTTTCTGGGATATCAGCAGTCATAGGCCTAATGACTTATGACTCATAAAAATCATCGATTTCTTCGCTTATATAGATTCAGATTTGTCCAGCTCTAGTTTTCTTATACGTTACCACCATCCATACGGTCTAAAATAGGCCTACGATTTATTTGTTCAACGCTGTTGTAGGCCTATATGACCGTCCCAGAAAGATTTTAATTTTTGGCACGCTCCCTTTTTCTTAGCAGGCCTAAAATACCAGATTCTACGGGCAACTTCACATTTCTACCTGGAAATACCTCAGGGTGTAAACCCAGTGCTATACTCTGCACAGACGATCTGTAGGCCATATTTACATACGGGAGATAAAATCCCAGTCTTTCTGATTTTGTTGAGTATTTAATTTGAGCACCTGTTATAAGGTCCTGTTTTTATTTTCTAGTGGTTCTACTCTTACGTACTCCTAACACGTCTACTATGAGCATGAATACCATCATTGACTAAAAAGTTTACTTTCAACATTTACCTATAGATCTGAATGTATATTTTTTTGGAACTCCAAAAATACTTATAATATGGTAAATCAGAACTTAAGCAATGGTTTACCAGCATCTTGATTTGGCAAGGGTATAGAAGTTACACATTTGGAGAACTTTTCTCCAATACACAACATGAAACGCATTACTGGTCTGTTACTGGCAAGGGCAGTATACATCCATCTATAATCGCTCCATCGGGGGCATCAACATTGTGGCTTGTTATGGAGGGTTTTACGTAGTCGTGGGTTTCAGCTTTTGTATGCATTTGGGACATTTTTGTACCCATTCAACGACCTCCCGATGCTGCCCCACCCACAAGTAGTGTTCCTTAACACGTTCGAAAATTTTGTCTTGACCCAAATGCCCAGAACATCTCGCATCGTGCAATTGTCGTAAGCGCGCTTTTACGCAATCTTTCAGGAAACACTACCCTGGCATGTTTCAAGGAATCCCTAATCAACCGTACAAGGTACAACACACCTTCTGCTATACCAAGTCATTGCCAACATTCCCAATTTCTACAGAATGTTAGATTACGAGACACGAGTACTCACTTCTTCCCATTTTGGTTTCTGAGTACTATCGGTGTAACATCTATAACCTACCCAATTTCGGGGTCTTATTGACATTGTTTAAGTTCTTCTTTATTAAACTCTGAATAACTAAATCACTATTTCTGACTTTAAAATCGGCTCAAGTAGCAAAACGGTCTCTTTATCAATTTTCTGAATTTCATCACTTGGATTACACATCCTAATATTACCACGTTTTCGAATCCCGAATTTATACAACTCCTTTGGTTACACTTAATCACATCTCTCAGTAATCTCAAAGGTATAGGTTCAGCAACTCCGCATAAAAATAGGGAATATCTATGAAGAATGCAGGAATAAGCATTAAATTCACTCACATCAGGCGGCAATATCACATCTTGATTGCTAGCTATAATATACTACAACATTGCGATTCAATGAACTCGTCAATAGCATGGTGACTTGGGTAACTCCCCAAATGGTAACTCACCACTGACTATAGATCTAAACAACCATAATGATGCGCACAGAAATCGTAGCCCAAGATATCATCTATTTCGGCTACCCATGCTCAATTGTTTTATTATCTACCGTATATCTAATTTGAAAATGCCTTTTTCTTTTAACTTCAATTTACACCGCTAGCGGTCATCATGAACATGATGAAATGTCAAAGAAACGGAGGTTTAAATGTGACAGGAGTTTATTCATAAATATTAGAATTCAGTGACAAATGATCCAGAATCAATATCAAGATAAATCTACATCTTGAACCTTTTTGAAATATACGCACCATCCTTTCTCAGTTTAATGTTTTCATTCGCTGCAAAGGGTCTTTCCGGTGTTTAACTCCGACCCTCGAGATCAACTTGATCTAATTTTTAGTGATAATTTGCTCTCTGATTTCTACGTGGGCAGTCTCTTTGGATATGACCCTTCTTATTGCAGAAGTAACATGTAGGCCTAATGGTGTTGGAGCTTGGGAATGGTTCTCTGACATGACGGGGTTGCTCAGAAAATTTCATATTCTTCATCATGTTTAACAGTTGCTCAAGTTGACCCTGAATGTTGCTCACCCTCTTATCAAGGCTAACTAGGCTACGGGCAACAGTTTCATCCGGGTTTTCTGATCGGATAGATCGGCAAACCGATACTACCTTTGTACCCCCAGTTTTTGAATTTCCGTTTTCTTCGCGAGCAGCTAGTTTAATTGCAGTGCGAATGGCTTCATCAAGGGTGTCAGGTTCTTTGAACTGTACCATATACTGAATATGAGGATCTCTAATTGCTTTCATGAAGTGATCTTTGGACATTAGCTCCAACATGTCAAATGAAGCATTGGGGTAAGCATTTCGCACCATGCGACGAATACCATAAGCCAAATCTGGGAAATCTTCGTTTGGTTTCTGCACCTTATTCCACAAGAGTGTCTTAAAGATCTCCTCTTTCCTACTGGGCCCAAAACGATCTTCCATACATTGGACTAGGCCTTCAAAGGTATCTCGCTTACTAACATCTATATCCCCCAAAATCTCACGAGCAACACCGTCCAAAGATCCTCCTAAGTGCAACAATTTTTCCTCCTCAGCCCACCCATTTAATTTCGCAATCATTCTGAACTGTATCAGGTAATCAGGCCAGGAAGAAGTACCATCGTAAGTTCGTGGCTTACTTTCAGTTTTTCTGCGATTTGGTCTAGATTCAGAAGGCCTGAGTGGAGTTGGGTTACTAGAGATCTGCTGGGTATTTTGATCTCTTTTGGAGACTAGCTCTAACTGAGATATAATATTCTCGCTAATCTGTTTAACTATACCAGCAAGATCGTTACCTTGATCACCACCAGCCCATTCATGAAGGGCACTCGCATCTTCAAAAGGAACTTCCTCTTCCTCCTCTTGAACCTGAGGAATGGAATGGTTCCCAGTCTCTGTGTTCTTTCTCCGTACAGAACCATCAGATAGACCATCTCTATTTTCTTGGTTATTAGAAGGACCAGGGGCCTCTCTGACAGGGACTGGGGTTTGATTTGTCGTTCCATTTGCAGAGCTAGCGCTCGCACCTTCTTGCACTGAAATTTGCTCATTTGAGGGCTGATTACTCGCTGATCCTATTTGCTTCCCCGATCGTAAAATCACGTTACTTTCTTGGGTTTCCATCTTTCCAAATCAGCTGACTTTCCTGAAGATATAAAATAGACCCTCCTTAATCATATTTGCTTAATTTCAGTTTCAACGTCAGTCAATTTAATTTTTCTCTAATTTAAACAAATTTCATCTATATGATCACGCTTCTTAGGGCCAGGAAGTGTTTGTTTATTTATATATTTATAACAAGACATGCACCGCACCACAATATCTTTGTTTTAATACCTCACCAGACTCTGATGTATACTTTCCGTTAAAACCAATTTTGAACATTTACTTAACAGTTGTGATCATGCAGGAAATTTTGTCCTAACTATACCACCTAGGCCTATTATAGGAGTGTTTGCTACTCACATTTCTTGTTCATAGATAGCCTAGCCTACTGCCTTCATTTAATTTCATAACACATTTGGATCAAAACCTTTTCAATTAATCAATAGGCTCTAATACGACCCGTTTCTACAGTGATTTGCTCAAAAACATGATTAGGCTTACTAATTATGGAGACTGATGCCCCATGTCTAATATAAATCCATTTTTAACGGAACATCCTGATTTCTTTTATCCAAAATCGGATCTGCACGTAGGCCTACGTAAGCTTTGATAGGGCATTACAATTTTTTTTTTTTTTTTTTTTTGTAACCATTTTCACCAGATTGGAAAGTTACTATCCTGTTTCGGTACGTTCTCATAAAACTCTCCATTTTCCTGATTTTTAAAATAAATTTGAGGTCAATTTTCCTGATAGAAAAGAAAATTTATCCTGCCGCGCTACGCCAGTGTAACAGGAAAACCGGGAGGGGATTATGAGAATATTATGAGGGCGTTAGACCATGTTTACGGACGGGCCGGACCCGTGCTGGGGTCACAATGACATGTAAATGAACGGCCTAAATAGTAAAACAGACGAAACACAAGTTGTAGAATGTTCACAGTTCTCATATTATTATTTCTTTTCATCACTGTATTCCATCAACAGCAATAGCTGTCTACATAAAGTCGTAGTCAAAGCCGTAAGTTAATACAATGTTTTTGTGTGGACTTACGTGCTGTAAAAAAAAGGGATAGAAATGACAAGGCATTTATAAGCTTACAAAGGAGTTGACAAATGCCTACCTGTTATTTAGGCCTAAAGTTTAACGCAACCTAGCAAGATACAGAAAGGAGTCTTTAAAAATAGAGGGTGTTATTTTTAACACCAAATTACGAGCACCAGGCCAGCCGACCTCAAGCATTAAATACCTATTCGAAAACATGCATTAAATATCACGCGGCTTATGCCTAGGCTTCTTCATGCCTTAGACATGAGTGCATACAGTATTGAAATAATGATAAATTGGCAAGACTCCATTTGCGTTCATGCGGGTTGTTTAATATTTTAGCTGTTCAAATGTTGACACAGGAAGATTTTGATTTATAATAATGAGGGGATGTTATTTAGCTTAAAAGTACATGGCTCGGTTCTATGACAGAGATATGGTTCACTACAATGGCTGAGGTTAAAGCTTAACCGATGCACGCACACTGCATAGGCCAAACAGTCTATGCTAAGCTTAAACCAAATATTAAAAACCCTGGTTAACCTTTGCTTCATCCGGCAGTATCAGTCATCTTAAATGTGCATTGACACCTTGGAGCAAAGAAGCTCTCATAAATGGGTCGCACGGCTGAAGATACCAGATATTATACAGCAAAGACTCAACCTTTGCACAGCCATTGTAGTAACCACATCTCCATCAGGAACCTGCAGGAGGCCTATCAGCCTCCATATCATCAGCGAGCCGGCTTACAATACATAAAAAGTTACATGTCCAGATTTGATTTAGTCATTAATTAGGCCTAAAATTTAGTACCAAATACCGGATTTAGCAGGGGCCACTGCCGGCATGGCAGTGGCTTTTCTAACCCCTTTTTACATCTCACCTGCAGATCTTCTGTCTGTTGAAATAGAAATCAACTGTAAATCTAAATAATTGAGCTAAATAAAAACTATGTCTCTCACGAATCAAGTCTGCTGTCGGAATGGCATTTCTTGTCTTAAAAAACGACGCCAAAAGTCCGTCTCATTGCTCATGCGCAACTCCTCAGAATTAGCTGATTGGTTTAGCGCGGCAACTTCTAGCCAGGTTGACTCCGCCCACAATAATATAGAGGGCGTATGATCGTGCCAGGGCAGCGCGGACATCATTGTAGTTGATTATGCTGAAATTTAAGGCCTACTTGTATTAATTATCTGATCATGTTGAATTTTAAGGTCTACATTTATATTAAAGAATTATTTAGTTAACCAGCACATTTATACCACACATTATATAGAAATATAATACGCCTACGATAATTTAAATACATTTAACATAAAGGGCCAAAAGTAGCTTTATTACAGTACCCATCCCAAACAGTTACTTTAAAAAACAGTTTCGTCATCAGTTTTAGACCAAAATTGTGGTATAAACATTCCACGTGTTGCAAGCTCAAAATGTAGTAACCATAATAACAGCCATGATTATTTACCTTGGATATCCACGTTCAATACATTATAGTGCTATCAGGGGTAGATAGCAAAACAAGCTGCAACATCATCAGGGGTAAAGAGCAACACACACTGTAGGATAAGGGGAATCAAATAAAAATTAGACCATAAAAGGAAGGGGGGTCAAAAAAGTCCCCCTTTTAGGGGGATCTATAAAGTTTTGATGTCGGCGGTTCCAACTTTTACACCCCCACCATACCAAAGTATTTATGAATACTCCCTTAGGCTTTAATGAAAATTGAAATAACAAAAGAATACAAAGGGACCAAATCATATTACAAATCCCGATTCATTTATAGAAATATAACATAATTATTAATATTAGAGTGTCATTATTACTATCTGTTTAATGATTTGAAGCCAACTTCCAAATTAAGTTTAATGTAATGATTACGTGAATTGGTAGCCTACTCTTATATAGTAAGTTGTACAGCGCCATCCAGATATACCAATTGAAATATGGAATATAATTATGGGACGCGAACTAAAAAACGAACTATAGGCAGTTAGGCACATGACTATTTTGACTATTGATTATAAACCGTACAAATTCATATAAATATAAATAGAGTATCTATGGAAAATGTAGCGAATTCATATTGATCATGGATATTGTACATGTTGTACGTGTTTCCTGCAAAATAAGTCTGGTTCGTTGCAATAGGTATGCAGAATATATTGTGAGTAACCTAAGCTTAAATAAGGCTGCGTAAATGGAATATGGCTGATTTACAACCATCGGGCAATGGGATGGCAGAGGCTCCTGCAGACGACGACGGCAATGGAGCAGCTGCAGCAGACGCCAAAGACTCTTCACCACTCATAACGTTGGAGTCGGAGCCATCTGGTTATTCTACCAATTACACTTCATCTACAACTGCTAATGCTCCCAGCAGCAGGAACTCGTTCCGTCCTCTCAGTAAAAACAGACATTGGAAAAACTTATTTGGTCTTGCTACAGCTTTTATGGTCACCTTCACAGCTTATGGATCGCTACAGAACTTACAGAGTAGTTTGAATTATGACCATGGACTCGGGTTAGTGTCTCTTTGTGTCCTTTACGGCTGTTTAACTGTGTCTTGTCTAATTGCACCTGTTATAATCAGATGTATAGGAACCAAATGGACTGTAACAATATCACTGGGTTGCTATATGTTTTATACTGCGGCTAACTTCTATCCTGAGTTCTACACACTCATTCCGACAGCTGCCTTATTAGGTTTTGCTGCTGGTCCGCTATGGGCAGCACAAGGAACCTACTTGACAACTTTAGCTATAAGTCTTGCTGATGTTGTAAATGATGTACCAGAAACAGTCATAAACCAATTCAACGGGATTTTCTTCTTGTTTTTCCAATCTAATCAAATATGGGGCAATTTATTATCTTCTGTTATATTCTCAATGAATACAACAAGCGAACGATATCTTAATCAAACGGATCTTTGGAAATGTGGACGGAATGGAACGGGAACAGAAGGAAGGAATTACGATGATCCAGGCGATAAGAAAACATATCTTCTGTTAGCATTTTTCCTCTTCTTTGGGTTATTAGGAGCAGTAATAGCTGCCATATTCATGGACAGAATTCGTTCCAACTTTGAACGGCTGCCAGAGACCAAGTACTTTGCCAACCATCTACTCGAGGTGGTTCGTCTGATGAAAACGCCTTATATCAGTTTGCTTATACCACTGATGGTATACATCGGATTTGAACAAGCATATATGGCGGGAGATTTTACCAAGGTATGCATAGACAATTAATATTAGAAATATAAGAACCAAAGTTCAGTGTTGGTGGTAACCAGGGGAGCATTCTTGGTATTTTTTTTGAGGGGGGGGGGGTAAAAAAAATTGGGGCAAAGACGAAACAAACTGCCGGTTGCATCATTTTAACCCGCGGTATTATCGGTGGGATATATATACCGTTTTTTAGAGAGACTGTGCAATGTAAATTCTTTGAGCTTCTTAAAAAAATATTTTGGCCCATGATCGGGGTAAATCTATTAGATTATAATAATTGTAAGAGTATTGGAGCATTTTTAATGTTAATAATTGCGAAACGCCGGTGGTAGAGAAAATTAATAAATGTGTATTTGAGCGATTTACTGCATTACGATTGATGTATAGAAATGAATAGGATAACAATGGTGGGTTTGAATAGATTTGAAGTGGAAGTAGACTTCGCGCTAATAAACTTGGTCGCGTTGCTCATATGAAAAGGTTTGAATATAAAAATGATTCTCTTATAAATGCATCTACGCACAGTTTCCACCTCGATAAACCCGAGTACACAAAAGTTTCCAGCACAGCGAGAATGATCGAGTCTAGTCTCCACGCAGTATGTGTTATACTACACGGTTGAGTGCATGGCATCATAGAGAGCTGTGTGAGATATACTGGAAAATATGCCTCTGTGATTGGTTTTACTCAAATCCTCAAGTGTTCCCTTCATCCAATCAGAATTTTTTTATATCGAACGAAAGCTAACATTTCCCCCTAAAAACTCTTTTTGTCATTTGGTCAACAGCAATGTTTATAGCTAGTGTGGTAAATCTGTTGAAAACGACCTTTCGAAGCACGATTTTGACCAAAATGTAGGTTTTAGATGTCAAAACCTCAAGTGTTCCTTACAATATTTTTCAAATTTTACGTCATTAAATGAAAGAGCACACTTATATTGTCCATTATACTAGAGTCATTAGAATGAGCGATGGTCAATTCTCTTTAAATTGCAAATCTTGTGCAAAAAGTTACTATTTCCACCTGTTTTGTCATATACGCTTGTAAATCCAATGATCTATGACTTTGCTCAACAGCGCTTACAAATTGATATGAAATTTCACTTACTTCTTTTTCATTATTCCGTTATTTATGTTTTTTGGTGTTTTTAAACTTTGGCAAAACTAAAGCAAATATCTAAAGCAAAATCTAATAAATTTATCTATAGTGCATATTGAAAAAAAAAACAAGATTATCAAATTGAGTAACATGCAGGTTTTTCGTTCAAGCATAGACAGTTAAGGCGAATAGTTCAACATGTTCAAGAAACCTGGATTATCGAATCTCGGTCGAAAAAAAAAACTTTTAAAAAAAACCGCCCGTATCTAATTTAAGAAACCAGACAAATCGAATTTGAGTAACAAACAAAGTATGTCCGGTTTTCTATATGATAATACTTTCACAATGCTATGTTCATTTCAGTCTTTCGTAAGTTGTACAATCGGCATCCGGCGAGTCGGGTACGTCATGATCGTATACGGAGTGACTGACGCAATATCGTCTTTCGTAATCGGACGTGTCGAAGTCCACATCGGTCGAAAACTAATCTTCACTGCAGGTGGATTTGTTAACCTCCTAGTTATATTATGGATGCTGTTATGGAGAGCAAAGGAAGGCGTTAATCAAGGGTATCAACTATATCTGATGGCTGTCGGTTGGGGATTTGCTGATGCAGTTTGGACGACGCAGATTTCGTGTAAGTTCCGTTCTAGTACCTCGCAGTAAGTTTCGAAAATGATAGGGTTATGTCCGGAGTTTAGTAACACTGACTTTCACCATGCGCCCGGGTCTTATCATTCCTTATCTATATAAGACCAGAAAAAATGTGCACCAAGTCATGGAGAATGTGATCCGATTGTGAGATTTAACAGCTACCCGTGCTTCGACATAAGATAAGCAAAGATATGAATAGGTACGTTACAAATTGTCGTATAACTTCAGGACAAAATTATATATTAGGAGTTCTACATGTAGACGGCCCCTTGTACACTATGGGTTGTTCCTTGCTCAAACGATATTGGAGATTGCCATCATCTACTATAGAGATGGTGACTCTGAAAAGAGCCGTTGTAGTAGATGCCCCTTCAATTCTAATGAAGATTCAGTGGCTCTGAAAAAGGCCGTTCAGGTGAACTACACGCACATTGTCCACTGAGACTTTATCGTGCAATTTGTTTGGTTCATTTGGAGAATAGTCCATTTTGATTATTGTTCTTAAAACAACAACTTAGCAACAACAACAACAACAAAATTATATAAAAAAAACATTCATCCCACTCATATAGGAAAGCACATAATACTTTTTTGTTCATAATAACACGATTATTTGCTACTGGACACCACGAATCAGCCGTAAAGTCGGCCCGGTCAATTTTGTTTTATTTCGTGTTTTAGAAGCTTTAAAATGGTATATCATTTGACTTCAAACGATATCCAGAAGGGGTTATGGTTTGTTGAACTCTGTTCCTTCAACAAAATTGTACCTTTTTTCGGTTCTACATGTGTCTCTGTTTCCACATTTCTGGTAATAAATACCAAACAGTCATAATTGGCGGTCACTTTCAAATCATCCCCAAGTCAACGAGGTTCAGGAATGTCCTCTCATTGTTAATTGTTGGCTATACATAATACCTAGACAAAATACAATGCTTTGTTATCCACCACTTGAACAGGATTTAGCCAAAGCAAACAAAGACAAGAACTTTTTAAGGATTCTATAGAAATATGTAGAAGCTTATTATCCTCTTCAGCAATAGGATTATTGATTGGTTTAAACGGTGTTTGATGAGATACTTGTCGCACCAATTTTACACTGTAACTCAGAATACAATTTGCCGACTTTAGAGTGCACACCAGTTAAAACAAGTCTCCTACACCCTGGGAGGAAAAAAATCAGTGTTTCAAACGAGGAAACGTGTGATACGACTAAATTAAATACATTAGAAAAGGCTTAAAACCCAACTATTAAGCCCTGATTCATATTTAATCCTCATTTAGGCCTGGGAAATAGATTGTCTGTGAAAAATGAGCAAGATCCGACTTTTTATGGCGATTTGGCTAAACTTCCCAAATGTGTTACATTTCAGAAACACCAAGCTATTCGTAAGGTGGCGTAGGCTGCATGGGCTATAGGGTGATCTGGTCGGTATTTTTCTGGAAAAAATGCTGGACTCCATATATAATTTTTGAACAATGGATGTCTTCATCTGACCTTCAGCTTGCAGAAAGGGTAAGTTTTGAAGAACTGAGTCGCTCTGGAGTCAAGAAAATGACGTTTTCCCGGACCCTGTTTGTACACAAAGTCAATGGGTGCTATTAGAGAGATTGCGAAATTTACGTGAAACGTGACACGGGAACGCGAACGGCAAGCTACATTAGTCGAAAATCGGTTATTATGCCCTCTAGAGGGTGAAATCTATTGTGAATTGGTCAATCGTGGAATTACCGTAAGGCGATTACGTTGCGGTTGGTAGAAAAAAATGACGTTCCAAAATGACAAAAAAACGCATTATAAAATGCAGAAAAATGTTATGTTTATCATGTTATGAAACGAATCAAAGTATCCTAATAGAACAAGTAGAGTCCGACATGTATAAAATCCATTTTGGGGGTTAAAATTTGATCTCGTATAGACAAGAAGAAGTGAACAAATTTCGATTTTTTTCGACGCGAATTCGAACTGGTAGATTGCCTATTCATTTGTGTGTGGAAAATGCCGTCCAAAAATCAGCTTGCGAAGAGGCGTTTTAGGCAAGATTGCGTCGTGTTACGGCATAAATGCGGTATAATTGTCTGTTTGGGACGGGGAACAGAAGTTCGTGCAACGCTATTTTTCGCCTTGCTTTTTCGTTGTGCATTAAACAGCTGTCAAAGTGTTTTGCTTATGGATACTATTCAGCAAGCTCCCAAATGTTTTTAAAACATGATAATGCATGTGTTTTTGGTTTTAGTTAAAACGTTTTGATAACATATCGATGTATGTTTATATAAAAATCATGAAAACTCGTGTTATACGGAAAAAATAATACAACAACATTTCAAGCCAAAATTCGAAATGCTATAGTAAAAAAAACATTTGGCAAACATATTTGTGTTAGAACGTTTATCAGCAAGTTTAGAACAAAGGGTTTTTTGAATGTTATTAAAACTTTTAATGCCCTTGATCCTCACATAACCTTTAACCCGACATTTAACGTTTTCTGTAATATATTTGTGTTTGCTGGGTAGTAACTAGGCATATTAGATTATCTATTTTCATTTTGCTTTAGAAAGTAAACAGTGTATTATTTATGATAATGGAGTTTGTTTCTTGTTATTCGAATAATATACACCAAGACTTCCTAGGCATCCAACACCAAACTCTATTTAGATTATTTAGACAAATAGAATACACGTGTGAACATAGGCCTATACTCATTTTCCAATAGCCCGCAAAACTCAAATATCGCTAATCTGGACTGAATGCTTAGAGCATTATAGATACAGCCAGTCGTATTTGCATATCAATACCGAGGAAAGTAGTTCGATGAAAGAAGATAATCTTCTCTGGTTCGATGCACCCAAGGTGAATCAATGGGTGCTTCCTATTACCTTTAGATTATTTGTCTCAGCATAGCGCCATCATGATTGCAATTGCGTTTACACGTAGTCTTGGGTCAGACTCTATGCGGCTATCACGAACATACTAGGAACGACGAGCGTTAGGACCGACACAAACTGGCTGTGTAGGAGGCTAGTTTGGATGTGAACGGGACTATGACGTTCTACCGCAAAATGCAGAAATCCGTAACCCGTATGGCGTTTGCCGTGAACGCCTCTCCGCAATCTCTCTATTTACTGGTGTGCACCCTGTACGGCTCATTTGTATGACACTGGAAGTTGTAATGATTGATTATATGAATATGAAATATAATCATATGTACAGATTGGCCAACCTACTTTATTATCTAGATTAAAGCTCGAATTTATTAAACAATAACAAGCACATCGGAACAGGAACACTGATCATACTGATAAGAAAAATAATCCAAGTTCCTTGTTTTGTTTTCTTCTACAGCTATTCTTGGAGTATTAATGCCGCAATCCCAGGAAGCGGCGTTCGCCAACTTTCGAGTTTGGCAATCCATCGGGTTTTTAGTATCGTTTGGTGTCAGCGTCTCGAATAGTGTACTAGTTCTTTATAAACTCTTTGCATTATTAGGTTTGTTGGTAATATCAATGATACTATACTACATCATGGAATGTGTGATCCGGAGAGAAGTTACAAACACATAGTAATGAGCTCAGTATGTTTTCATCTTCAGTAGATAGCTAAAAACATATTGTCTATGCTTTCAAATATTTAGTAATTTCAAAACTTCAAATGCACCCCTACCCGGTCACGCATCCAAAGTGAGATTTTGCATAGGGTGCAAAGCGAGGATAAAAAAGACACATGCATGAAGACCGAGGTCTTTGTATTCTCACATAGAAGTGAGACGTATGCCTACATATCCCTATGTATAAAAGTACTAAGCATCAGGGTTTTGCAGCTTTGCTTTGTCCCTCGGTTTGTCCCTCGGTAAACCAAAAATCCTCGGTTTGTTGGTGTTTTGCTAAACACACTAATGGATTTGAATTTTAATCTATTAAAAATGGTAATCCAATTCAGATTAGCTCATTTTTAATCTAATAGATGAGTGAGCGGTGAGTTCCTTCGAACGAGACAGATTTGGCCTAGAAAAACGGTGACGTCATGAAATGAGATGTGCCCGCTTTGAGAAACGCTCTCAATGGACAGAACGTATACTGTTGTTGTTCACAGAAAAAAATCCAAATTAAGTATTACAAATTTAATGGTTTTTAAACATATGGATAAAATCAGCCGATTTTTTTTTATATATTAGACAATTGTAATATTACAATTCGTATGTATATCAAAATCATGAGAAATATTAGGCCTAAAAAATAAATACATAATTTGAGCTTAGAATTTCATCTGAGACTAGCATATAAATCCACAAACTCATGTATCTAATTTCCCTGTATATTGCAATGCTATAGTTTCAGTTGGATGAAATATTACAAAGCAAACGCATAGTAACAATACTGTGTGGGCTTTGTTCCCGAAATGAGAACAATAGTGTGCATATTGTTATGCAGCATTGTTATGGTAAGTGATAGTACAACTCATTGTTGCTAATGTCAAACTTGTCAAAGTGATTGTGATTGTATGATGAGAGCATGATATAGTGCCCGCTTCATTTACCTACGTCATCAGCCAAACGGGGGAGAACACGTACGCTTCAAACGGGGGAAGAACACGTACGAGGCTGAACTTTACCCACACAATTTCTCCTTTTTCAGGAGAAATACGCACAAAAAATTGCAACAAGTGTCAACTTAAATTATTCTCTTCGAATAGAGATAAACTTGTTTTTGCAATAGACCTGCCCTTTAAGAATTTTTAATATAAGCTTGGATTTGTCTCATCGCAATCAAATTAATTAACTTTTTAATCTTGGGAATTTAGAGGGTAAGTACTTTTATGTTCTTTGACTGCTCAGTGCCAGAAATGGGTACGTGCAATAGCTGCCATGTGAACATTTGGCAATTTACACATAGTATATTGTGCTTATCTACACATGGCAGCTATACAGCACTTAGTACAATACAAAACAATGTCTAAAATTTCCAACTTTGCGTGCAAGGGCGAGATGATCGTGGGAGGGGTGGCGCACAAGTTTTGACATGATGATTACGAAGCAGGCCTTTCGTCGCGCTTGCGACGCAGGGGTGTCTGAAGGAGGATGTGCGTCCCTCAGCCGTTGGAAAATGTTACAAAATGGGCGCCAAATGAAGGCATTTTATGGACATTTTTTGCACTATTATTGTGTAAAATGTTAGTTTTTGTTACCAGTGTGTTATAATTTTTAAAGAAAAATGCAAAAATAGTCACAAATTTATCAAGGGGTGTAGTACCACCTTAAGTCATTTCCCCAAAACAGAAGTACGGTACTTTTTGCATGCCAGACCATAATTATTATTTTTATTAAACCTTAAAAAGTATTTCATCCTCGTGTATAATACATCTATGGCAATAATTGGACAACGTTTTCGGAATCTTTGAACGACTCAGTTTTTTCTTAGTGAAAAACTTACTATTCCAGAAAATGTTATTCCGCAGCTACCCAGCAAACACACAAATATTTTAAAACGTTTTAAACATGTTATATTTTGGGTTTTGGTTTGGATAAAAACGTTTTAATAACATTAAATACCATGTTATATAAAGGTCATGGAAACGTTTTAAAACGTTTTGTATGGAAACACACTACAACAATATTTTAAAATGTTTTCAAAATGTTATTGTAAAATATTTTTTGCAAACATTTTTTCCAAATAAATTATTTTGTCAACACTTGAATAACATGTTAAAATATTTGCAGTAGGTTATCAACACATGTTTTTAAATGTTATGAAAACGTTTTGTACCCTTTATATGTCCCCGACATTTAAACGTTTTCTGGCTACCTTTGATGATGTCGAAAACGTTTTGTGTTTGCTGAGTACCCATCCCAAACAGTTACTTTAAAAAACAGTTTCGTCATCAGTTTTAGACCAAAATTGTGGTATAAATATTCCGCGTGTTGCAAGCACAAAATGTAGTAACCATAATAACAGCCATGATTATTTACCTTGGATATCCACGTTCAATACATTATAGTGCTATCAGGGGTAGATAGCAAAACAAGCTGCAACATCATCAGGGGTAAAGAGCAACACACACTGTAGGATAAGGGGGAATCAAATAAAAATTAGACCATAAAAGGAAGGGGGTCAAAAAAGTCCCCCTTTTTAGGGGGATCTATAGGGCGAATTTCTCGACGGGTGGCTTAGCAGTTGGCTAGTCTAGCCTCAAGGCTTAAGAGGTCGTAAGACCAGGCTTAACTGAAAACACGTTCCCCGAAGCACGGCTACCATAGCCTCGAGGCTTCGTTAGCCTGTGGGCCAGGCTTGTAGGATTAGCCCCAGGCTTCGGTAAAATTTGCATTTCTCGAAATCAGTCTTCTGTAGCCGTAGTCTACGCAAGCCTGTTAGGCCAGGCTTACAGCGGCTTTTCTTGGCCCTGCCTCAGAGCAGGTCTTAAGGCCCGGTCACACTATGACGGACGATAAGCAACGAAAGGTGACGAACGTAAAAATCACAAAATGTTGACGGCAAAGCGACGACAAAAAGAGGAAAAACAAGATTCGCTGACGAGTGGGAACGACCTTTAGCGACAACACGACGGCAAGGGACGAAAGGCTGCGGCAGGAAACGGAGACTAGCGACCAAAACCGGACGTTGTCTGGGCGGTGAGTGACGAAGTCTTGACGGAGCCCGACAACAAGCAACGAGGTCAGACGGCTGGCAGCGGATTTGCTTGCGGCAAGGAACGGCAGCTGACGGTGGATTGCGGTGATGATGACGTGACTCAGCAGCCGACATCAAAGCCTGTGTGTGTGCGGGTCGTATAGTCCCCTTTGGCGTTCCCACTCTTCACAACGTTCTGATCATCCACTCAAAAATATCAATATCAATAATAATCAAAAATATTAACATCAATATCAACAATAATCAAAAATGGTAAAATCGATATCAATAATAATCCAAACTATTAATATCTATATCAATAATAATCAGGATTATTAACATCAATATCAATAATAATCAAAAATATTACACATATCAATAATAATCAAAAATAGTACAAATTAATATCAATAATAATCCAAACTATTAATATCTATATCAATAATATATCAATAATAAAATATTAACATAAATATCAATTATTATAATCAAAGATATTAATATCAATATAAATAATAATAACAAATACTACACATATCAAAAATAATCAAAAAAATTAATATAAATATCAATAGGAATCAAAATATTAAAATCAATATTAATAATAATCCAAACTATTATATCAATATCAATATATCAATAATTATCAAAAATATTATCATCAATATCAATAATAATAAAAAATGTTAATATCTGTATCAATAATAATCACAAATATGTGACCGTACAGCACGAATGAGCCGTAAATGTCCTCAATTGTATTCTGAGTTACAGTGTAAAATGGGCATGAAGGTCGTATTCATAGGTACCTCAATTGGGTACTACGTGTACCTCATTTAATGAGATACACGTAGCACCAAATTGAAATACCTATGAATATGACCTTCATGCCCATTTTACACTGTAACTCAGAATACAATTGAGGACATTTACGGCTCATTCGTGCTGTACGGTCACATATTAACATCAATATCAATAACAATATCAATAATAATCAGAAATATTAATATTTTTGATTATTATTGATATTATTTTCTTTTTATATGAACTTTAAAATTGCATCGTGCCGGGTAGTCTATTGAAATCGAACTGACGTCAATAAAACGTCAAACATCGCACAAAAAGACTTGATTAGACCCATGCAAAATCTCTAAATTTTTAGACCTTTTTATTCGTCTTCAGTAGATATAATAGGATCAAAATATGACACAGCTACCACATGACCTCAAAAAAATTGCAACAGAAGGTTTTTTGGTATTTTCTTACAGTATGAGGTCTAATAAATAACATATCAAAAGTTAAGAAAAATTGAACTTGGGCGCCAAAATGGCCGCCAAAAGCTGGAAAAATACCCATTAATCTACTGATTTCATCCATTTTCACGCGTTATTGTGGGTTCCACTGGTGACAATCTTGTTCAGATGTACATTACTGGATGTAGTAATAAATTTTTATATTGTGGTATTCAGATGGATCGATTTGACAGCCATTATGAATTTCAAAATGGCCGCCGTTTTGGTACTTTGACATTTAAAATCAAATCATGCACGTAATTGTAAAGCGAAACTTAAAGCGTTGGCTTTTCTAAAAGAGCCAATATCCTTTGTACCCATATTCCATTAAAATTTATATAGAGGTAGGCATACGAACCAAATTGGCAGCAAGGGTGAATTTCAAAATGGCCGCCATTTTGGTATGTTGGCTTATTGACTTAAACTATGCACTTATTGCAACTTGAAACTTAAAGCGACAGAAATTCTAAAATAACCAACATCCTATGCACCCATAGTACCATTAAAATTACATTTTTAAGTAGGCATATGCACCAATTTGGCAGCCATATAGCATGGCTGTCAGCTATAATCACCATTATTGATATGTTGCTTACAGTATATTCTTGAAGTACACAAAATTTATCTTGCTATACCACGATGCGATGCCTTTGTTTGCAGTAGTAACATCAACCACATTGTATTATACATGTCTGTTGGTTGTCATCATCATCATTATCATCATCATCTGAGAATAGTTCTTGATCCATGTTCTCACATTGGCCTATATGTGTCCACATGCTCCAGTGAAATTGAGTCCATTCTTTCTGCATCTACATTTCATTGTGATGCATCCTGCAGAACAATTGCATCGAATCATCTTCATCAATGATTCTGGTGCCGGACTTCTTTTAATCATGAGTGGAACAAATTTGTCACCTTGAACAACCCATCCCATGTCACTTGGATTCATACCATCACTCATCCAATGCATGCCCTGTAGATACATTCTCCTGAAGTGACGCTTTGTAGCAGAGGGTGTGGGTGGAAGTCTTTCAGGTTCAACAAAGTTCTTCGCTGTGCAAACGTTTTTGGAAAGAAACATGTAGAGTAATGATTCCAAAGACTCTGATCATTAAACAGAGACATCATTGCTTTGCAGCCTTCACTTAATATATATTCTTGATCCATATTGAGAGTGCAAAATGCCTTGGAACAAACTTGTAATACAGGATCACCAATGATTTTGTTGAATACAGACTTGCCTACCCCAAATATTCTTGAGGTAGTGTCGCAACCTGAAAACGCATGGGCAAACAACAAATCCGAACAAATGTCATAACTGAGTAAGAAGTAATACCAACAGATGTGTCTTCTACAATTAGGGTTGTTGACTTAAGAGGAACATATTGATCAGTCCTTGGAATTGTCTCAGGGCCATCAGCCTCTGATAAGTCGCACGATCCTGTATGGCTTGTAATAGTGATGCAATGGTTTGGTCATCAGTGACCTTGACAGTCCAAGCAGATGCAAGGGATAAATGCTGTTGAGGATGTTAATGTGCAAAACCTGTTCAAAGTAGGTAAAGATACAGTCAAACAAATGGAAGGACAGGCTGTCCTTTCATATAGCTACAAATGGAAGGCTAGAGTCAAAATGTAAGGTCCAGGTCACTGATGACCAAACCATTGCTCCAGCTCTGTTGTTTCAAAGGTTCCTGGTTCAATCACAATCTGGAGATATGTGCTTAGATAAGGAAGTTTATCATGAACTATCACCATATCCACCATCTTTGTTTGAAGCAACTGAAGTATGTTTTACATAAGCCAGATAAAGCACCACTACTACAAGCCATGCTCCTGAGACAGTTCCAAGGACTGATCACTATGTTCTTGATGAAGGTTCTCTTCTACATCGCTGATGGGCAGAAGGAAGCACCCTTGCTGATAATTATGCATCTTTCACATTTGGTCACTATGGCAAGACCACAGTTGTCTTTGATGGATACACTGGTGGACCAAGCACAAAGGATAACAGGCATTAGCGCCGCAAGAGTCGGGTTGCAAATAAGGTACACATATTAGATGCTGGCAATTTGCTGGCAAGAAACGCTTACTCAGTGATGACATTTGTTCGGATTTGTTGTTTGCCCATGCGTTTTCAGGTTGCGACACTACTTCAAAGAATATTTGGCGTAGGTATGAAGTCTGTATTGCACAAAATCATCAATGGTGATCCTGTATTACAAGTTTGTCACAAGGCATTTTGCACTCACAGTATTGATCAAGAATATGTAGAAAGAGAAGGCTGCAGAGCAATGTATCCCTGTTTAATGGTCAGCGATCAGAGTCTTTGGAGTCCTTACGCTACAGGTTTCTTTCCTAAAAGGTTTGCACAGCAAAGAGCTTTGTTAAACCTGAAAGACTTCCACCCACAGCTGCAAAGCTTTACTCCAGGAGAACGTATCTACAGGTCATGCATTGGATGGGTAAAAGTGATGGTATGATTGTTCAAGGTGACAAATTTGTTCCACTTATGATGAAAAGAAGTCCAGCACCAGAATCATTGCTGAAGATGATTCGACGCAATTGTTCTGCAGGATGCATCACAGTGAAATGTAGCTGCAGAAAGAATAGACCCAATTGCACATGGAGCATGTGGACACATAGGCCAATGTGAGAATATGGATAAAGAATTATTCTCAGATGATGATGATGATGATGATGATGATGATGATGATGATGATGATGATGATGATGATGATGATGATGACAACTAATTCCAACATACATACAATGTGGTTGATGTTACTACTGCAAACAAAGGCATCGCATCGTGGTATAGCAAGATGAATTTTGTGTTACTTCAAGAATATACTATTGATTTTTATAATGGTGATTATAGCTGAGAGCCATTTTGAAATGTAAATATGGCTGCAAAATTGGTACATCATCTTCTTCAAGTTATGGCTCAACACCCCAGGTAGAGAAAAGCTAGTCGGTACATATGCCTACTTGAAAGCATAATATTAATGGTGCTGTGGGTGCAAATGATGTTGGTTATTTTAAAAGTTCTGTCACTTTAAGTTTCAAGTTACAATACGTGCATAATTAAACTCAATAAGCCAACATATACCAAAATGGCGGCCATTTTGAAATTCAATCTTGCTGCCAATTTGGTTTGTATGCCTACCTCTATATAAATTTGAATGGGAATATTGGTGCAAAGGATACTGGCTATTCTAGAAAATCTAAAGCTTTAAGTTTCTCCTTACAATTATGTGCATGATTTGACTTCATAAGCCAAAATACCAAAATGGCGGCCATTTTGAAATTCATTATGGCTGTCAAATTGAACCATCTGAATACAACAATGTAGAGATTCATTACTACATCCAGTGATGTACTTCTGAAGAAGGTTGTCACCAACCCACAATAACGAGTGAAAAATTGATGAAATCAGTAGATTAATGGGTATTTTTCCAGCTTTTGGCGGCCATTTTGATTAGGTCACATTTGGACCCTTCGCCCAAGTTCAATTTTTCTAAACTTTTGATATGTTATTTGTTAGACCTTATACCGCAAGAAAATACCAAAAACCTTCTGTTGCAATTTTTTGGGGGACATGTGGTAACTTTACTCTACTATGTCTGTTTAATGAGTTCAATTAAAATCCAACTTTTCAAATTTAGTTTAATTTAATAATTACGTGAAGATTTGGTACCCTACTCTTTAATATTCGAGAGGCGTGTCACATATATCACTGGGAAAATGTCAAAACTTGGCCAAACTGAATATATAGCAGGCAAAAATGTCCAAACTTGCACAAAATTGCATACACTTTTGCACAAAGTTGGGTAAACTTAATTAAGTATAAACATAAACTCTGTGAGTTGCGCAAGGTTGTACCAAGTTTAGTAACATTGGATGGCAACGTTGGCCATTTATTTTCACAATTTTGCGTAATTTTAGTGTTGTCAATTTTTGTCGTTTTTGACCAAGTTTAAACATTTTCCCATTGGGCATGTTGGGCCCGGGCATTGGGCAGTAAGACGAGATTGTAGAAAGCACGAGTAGAAGGCTAACCCGGAGACAAATCTGCGAGGACCGTCAAGTATCATAAGGATTGGCGATCATCCTTATCATAATACGAATCTGTTAAAGATAACAAAACCAGGGGAAAATTACGATTCACTATTGTTATTTAAACCTGAGACAATAATATTCTTTTCTCAGATCATTAAACTTTTAAACGAACAAGCTTCATCAGCATGCCCAGGAGGGCCCTGGTTAAAACTAGTAAGTTGTACAGCGCCATCCAGACATACCAATTGAAAAAGATATATTTATAATGTAATGGGACTCGCGCGCGATCTCAAAAACGATGTGACTTTTCAGATACATGTATCTTTATACCCCGGCTTTATACTTTGTATTGTCGATCTAAAAAAAGAAATGGTAGAAGGGTATTTGCTCAGGGGCGTAGCCAGGGGAGCCGGGGGGGGGGCAGAATGCCCCCACAGAAAATTTTCAGGGATAAAATGGGGACGGCAAAGAGTAAAGTGTCCTTAAAATGACTAATGGGACAAAAATTAACGAATTGGGACGAACATTTGGCTTTACCCCCTCACACTAAAATCCTGACTACGCTACTGTATTTGCTTGATTTATCAACCATTTGTAAGCAATTTCAGACGATTTTCTGAAAGCGTCTTTGCGTTAGAAATGTAAGAAAAAAGTTTTATCACAACTTTTTTTTCCTTCAAAGAACAATACATTTATAAATAAACCAATTAAAACCTATTGTGTGAACTGAATGCATAACAAAATAGGAATGATTTGAGAAAGCGCCACAAATCTTGACAATTGTTGATGACGACCTTGGTAACGTCAAAGTATGGCAGGTAAAAGTTAAGTGCGTTTTTATTGTGATTTGATTCAGGTAGACTTAAAACGAATAATATAATTATTTGAACCAAAATAACTCAAGGGTGATGAATACAAAAAGTGCGCCGTTAAGGTGAAGCATCGTGCTACAATGAAGGGCAGTTTTTATTTTTCTCATTTTTCTCAAAGGGCGCATTTTAGAGTGAAGTTCCCGGATCCCATAGAAGTTGGAATCTTCTTTTGTTTGTTTAGTTAAAAGGGTGCGTGCGCGTGGCGCATGCAGAGCTATAATAGTTAAATTTATAATTTGGTATAGATGTACCATGGGACGCTAAATCGCCAGACCCTGGGCACAAGACCATGCATGTACATGGAGCCCGTGGGGATACTATATTGCAAGTCACATCAAGTCACAAAAATATACTCCAAATTTCAAGGATTTAAAATAAATCCTAAGGGACTGTGATTAGGGACCAATCAAGTATTGGATTTGAAATTAAATCTTTCAGATTTAAAATCAAATCTTTAAGATTTGAACTTCAAATCTATCAGATTAATTTTAAATCTAAAGTTGATTGGTCCCTAATTTTGATTTACAATAAGGATTTATTTTTAAATCGTTGAAATTTAGAGTGTAGCTTGAATCTGACTCGAGTTTATACAACTCTGAAGTAAACTTGACAAATCACCTTAAGAGAGCGTGACCTGCCACTTAAAACGTAAATTAACGCATGAAAGAAAAAGTAAAAATTAGTGGCTATCCACACGGTGTGGTTTGAATCTGGATTGAACCCAGTATTCAGATTCGTTTTAATTCGAGTCCCATGAACTACAATGCGTCCAGGCGGGCAACAATGAAGACCAATTTGGATTTCATAATGCATAGTCGCAAACGCCAAACATTCTAAAAAAACATAAAACTGAATGCGTCACTGCTTACTTTTTCCGTTACATTATATATATGGGCAATTCCAAGCAAAAGTGGACATGACTCAAAAAAATGAAATTGCCAATATATATTTCTTTTAACTTTTATATTATTCCAAACAGATGTAAGGTTCAAGTTATAAACTTTTTTAGCATTTTTCTAACATTTTGGTTGTTTTTTTTAAGTTTCTTTGGAGAGTGTATTTTAAGTGAAAAACTCCTGTTCAACTTAGATATTTTCCAAGTGGGCCTATTTTATTAAACATGGGCACTTTTCTTTTAAATTTGGTACATTTTATATCTCTGAAATATGGTCTTCAAGAAACATCCAACACATTTTAAATAATCCCCACTAATTTTTTTTCTTTCATTGCGTTTTCATAGCACTAAATATGGCGTAGCACGAGTTACCGAAAGATGCATTTTTTTATGTATTTTCAAAATGTTGGCAATGTAATTGATGCCACTTATTATTTTCCTTCTACTAGTAGTGCCTTGAGTAAAAATAAGAAATTAATATACAAAACACTATCCATCACATAATAATGACCCATTAAAAACTGTAGCACGAGTTACCAGTAGCACGAGTTACCGATGTAGCACGAGTCACTATAGCCCACTTCCCCTGTACCAGCAAAGGTAATGCAAAATCTACCACTTGGCAGCAATAGAGGATCTCCCAACTACATGAATATGCATTTATATGTGACCATGGTATTGGTAACTATTTTTTTTCTTTCATTGCGTTTTCATAGCACTAAATATGGCATAGCACGAGTTACCGAAAGATGCATTTTTTTATATATTTTCAAAATGTTGGCAATTTAATTGATGCCACTTATTATTTTCCTTCTACTAGTAGTGCCTTGAGTAAAAATAAGAAATTAATATACAAAACACTAGTACCATCACATAATAATGACCCATTTAAAACTGTAGCACGAGTTACCAGTAGCACGAGTTACCGATGTAGCACGAGTTACCATAGCCCACTTCCCCCTGTACCAGCAAAGGTAATGCAAAATCTACCACTTGGCAGCAATAGAGGATCACCCAACTACATGAATATGCATTTATATGTGACCATGATATTGGTAACAGCTTTCTAGCAGCAGTGTAGCCAGTGTGGGGGGGGGGGGCAGCCTGCCCCATGACAAACTAGAATTATGCAGTTCGTAATTAAGGTGCCCATACACACACACACACAAAAAGTGTGTAAATAACAAAGGTTTGTAAATAAAAAATAATATGCAATATGCAAATAAGCTCATTAATATTCATAAATATGCAAATAACATGACACAAAATTATACAGCACATCAGGCCACCATATCCAACCAAACCAAGTTTGAAGTTGATTGGTTATTGTGTTTATAATGCTGCAAAGTGGATTAATGAAAATGTAGGCAAAATTTAAATAAGCTCACTAATATTCATAAATATGCAAATAACATAACACAAAACTACACAGCACATCAAGCCACCATTATTCTATCACCATACCGGTACCAAGTTTGTAGTTATTGTGTTGGAGCTGTACAGTGGATTAATGAATTTGCTTCCGCCTGGACAGCCAAACAAAGAAAGAAAAGAAACAAACAACCAGGCAACCACACATGTGTGGGGGCCAAAATTAAAGAGAAAAGTGACCTCCTGTCGCAGGAAAATTAAAGTAAAAATATGGAAGGCAAAGATAGAGATAAGATTCAAGGAGCCAGTTTCCACCCCGATCATGTGCCAAAATAGTGTAAATTTATTTATACCAAATTTTGCACACACCAATAAAGTCCTTTTTTTAAGCTCAAAGACTTTACATTGTACAGTCTCTCTAAAAAACATGCTATTTAGCATATATCCCACTATCAATACCTGGTCAAAATGATGCAACCAAAATTTTTAGCCCTCCACCCCTAGGATCTAGCCTAAGAACCAATCAATTAATATGGGCCTCATGGAAGAACAGAGGATACCTTAAAACATCCACTGAATGAGTAACCGAGGCAAAAGAAGAAATAAAACTAGAGCGGTTCTCGGCTTGCGCGGTTCTCGACGCAAAGCGTAGGCCGCAATGCCTCCACCTTGAGGCGTATCATGTTGAATGTACCCAACCAAGTTTCATGCCCATATGACGGTTTTTAGTAATTTGACCTCAGATGACCCCTGTGTGAACCCAGATGACCCCAAAATGTCCATCCAAAAATTTAACTTTAAATGTTGACTGTATCCACCAAGTTTCATGCCCATACGACAGTTTTAAGTTATTTGACCTCAGATGACCCCGGATGACCCCAACATGACCTTCCTAGAATTTAACTCTAAATGTTGACTGTACCCACCAAGTTTCATGCCCATACGACAGTTTTAAGTTATTTGACCTCAGATGACCTCTGTGTGACCCCAGATGACCCCAAAATGACCTTCAAAAAAATTTGGTTCTAAATGTTTACAGTAGCCATAAAGATTCATGCCCATACGACAGTTTTTGCTAATTTGACCTCAGATGACCCCTAGATGACCTTGGGTGACCTTGACCCACTAACCAAACCTACTGGAATTTGAAGACCGCCAATGACCATCCCTCCACCAAATTGCATCACTGTACACCAAGGTTCATGCCCATACGATGGCTAATTTGACCTCAGATGACCCCTAGATGACCTTGGGTGACCTTGACCCACTAACCAAACCTACTGGAATTTGAAGACCGCCAACGACCATCCCCCCACCAAATTGCATCACTGTACATCTTACCAGTTACGAGAAATTGCACCTGCAAGCTCGGACGGACAGATGGACGGACGGATGGACGGACGGACGGACGGATGGACGGACGGACAACCAGGAAACATAATACCTCCGGTGGAGGCATAAGAGGCATAACAAACAAAATAGATACTGGAAATCCTGAGATTAACAGCCACAGTGACATTGTTGATACTGAGATTTGTATAGTTCTGAGATTTGTTTTGGAAATTGGTTTGTTGTTGAGTGTAATGAGGCTCATTTTCCAGCTTAGTGAAGTGATTGAAATCGGGCAAACTAGAGTATTTACACCAAGCAGGAAATGGTCTCAACCAAAAGATGACCAAACATTCTATAACTCAGAAAGCAATTTTTCAAAAACTTACAGAGCAAATAACCATGAACATTACAAGTTTTGTGAGGGAATTTAGAGTCAAATAGCATGGAAGTAAAAGTTTTATCAATTGTTGACTGTTCAATTTAACTGTTTAAATTTAAGCCTTAGAATAAAATATCCAAACAGGATCAAGCAAGGTGTATGTAAGGCTGGGATGTTTGTATGTAATGTGTGTGGTACATTGTATGCTGGTACATACACTGAATAGTGTTATTTGTACATAGATGGGTTATTTGGGGGGTTATTTGTACACAGATTGAGTTATTTGATCATTACACCAGTTGTTGAGGAATTGTTATCAAAAAAAATTGACATTTAGATGAACAATACCATTTTATATATGGCCGGACAAACTGTAGCACGAGTTACCGTAGCACGAGTTACCATGTTTCTTGCCAGTCAATGTAAAACTATGAGGGGCACAACTTTTTAAGGTATACCAAAACAAACCTTATTATAGCAATTACTTATCATATAATCAATAAGGCTTTAGTGTTTTTTGTTTTAGCACACCATCAAAATAAAAATGAGTGATTTTTAAGCATGTCCTCTGCTCGTAGCACGAGTTACCGATTTTACAGCTGTCCCATACATACAAAAGTTGATATCCTGAATTAGCAATACTATGAGGATCTAGCCTTGAATGTTGGGTATTAAAATACAAAAATACAGATTCCAATCAAATCAATTTAAAAGCTGGAGCACAAAGTATGTAAAAGGACGCCATAAAGTGTAGCACGAGTTACCGTGGAATTGCCCATATATTATGTTTTATTGAAATACACACATGTGCAAGTGCAGCAATACCTAACAATAACATAACAATTAACATGGTTGTATAGTAAAACCATTAATGCAGTATAGATTCGCAGCATTATACAAAAGCCAAAAAACAAAAAAGAATCTTTTAAAATCAATCTCCATTTTTATAATGAGAATATGATTTCTCTGTGGCTTTAACAATCTCAATTGTTAATATTAAAAGATATCTCAAGGCACAACAATAATAAAATAATTTGGTATTACAATATCACAGTCATTAACAAAATGTTTTCTGGCATTTTTGGTAAGAAAAAGAACAATTGTGGTATTGTTCTATAAATTTTATGACAATTTTTAAGAACATGGTCACTCCTGAATATGACGATTATGTAACCACTCACATGCAATATTAATGCATATAAACGAACCACTACTTATATTTAATTCAGATTTATATAGAACGCATTGAACTAAATCAAAGTGTGCCACCTAGAGGACCCCCATTGTTGTAATGGACTAGCGAAATTGTAGAAAATAATTTTCATTCAATACTGGATTTAATATCGTGCAACAGGTTGCGTGTGCCCAGGCTGCTTAGCTGATAGAAATCGGGTGCAGAAGGATTATTATTTGCGAAACTGTAATTTGTGTTGAATTATTATGAAAATTGGTACCAACATTTAATGGCGTATGAACATTGTTGTTCAATTGTTATTTTGAGACTTGGTCTTAATTATACTAGTTATTACATGCTTGTTCGCTTGATTTAATTATAGAGGTGTGCCGGGGAGGTGTGTCGTAAGTGGACCGTGGGTGATCTACGAAAGAATTTTAAACGTCACCCACGACATTATGCTATATGGGAACGTGACAATCCAATCTGTGGCAAATGTGATTTCAGTATCTTCTTTTACTGACAACTGACCGTAAACATTTCGGATCAAAACGAGCCTCAACGAAAATTACGGATAAGAAAATTACAACCATCATGACATAGTTGTGGACCTGCGACACCATTATTTTATACATCTTAACTTTACAAATCTGCAAAAGTGTTAATAGTTCGTAACGCAGTTAAGTTCCACATCCGCCAAGAAAGTTTTTGGCACCGTTATCAATCTTACAGCTTCTTACGTCCTGATGGACGTATACGTCGTACTGGTAGTACAAATCTTCGAGGTATGTTTACATGGTAGTGGTTTATTGATTTTTAAAGCTTGAACATTAAAACTGAAGAAAATGCTGCTGAAGATAATGGACGGTTTCAAGAAAACAAAATGAACTCGAGACAAGGATGTCAAATGCTGGATATATCCGGGACGGTTTACATCTGAACATTTGAAGTGTGCCACAGGGCCATTCCTGGGGCCATTTATATTCTTCATATCTTCAAAGGCGATCTTAACTGCAACAACAAAAAAAATAAATAAAAACAATGGCAAGAACTATTCAGACTAAAGGTTCAGAATGTTGGAAGTTATGGGTGAATCTGTTGAGCTTGATGTTAATTCTGGTGCAATTGTGTCATACATGCAACGCTGCAATACCAAATCAAGGTAAGCGATTGTGTGCAGATCATGGGAAACGATGGATAGGTTTTATATTTGTTTTTCAGTACAATAGTAATAAAGGAAAAGTTGGTGACAAAAGATGAAAAGAGAGTTTGAAAGTGTGCTCAATCAATCAAATACGAACGTGATTTAATTTGTAACTAGCCTAACAATTTTGAAGTTTATGAGAAGTTGTGAGAGTATAGTAATAAAAGGAGCGTGCATTTTGATGGTTTAAAGTTTAAATCAATGGATGTTTAGAATTAAGATTGTTGCCATCGTAATACAAGTAGCTACAAGTGGCATATGCTATACAGACTGTATCAAAATGATTGGTACCCATCGTCTTGACCAAAATTGATAGTTGTGTAACATTTTACCACATCAATTAATCTACAAATTACTCACTGTAAACTGATATATATAGGTACCAATCATTTTGATACACCCTGTATAGTAACAACACATCAAACACAAAACGTTTTCGACATTATTCGCAAAAGGTTAGAAAAGGTTGTCAGAAAACGTTTAATGTCGGGTTATATATATAAAGGGTATAAAGGGTACAAAACGTTTTCATAACATTTAAAAACATGTTTCGAAAATTTATGGAAAAAAATATAATGTTAAAAGTGTTGACGAAATATTAATTTGGCAAAAATGTTTGCCAAAAATATTTTATAACATATTGACAACATTTGAAACATATTGTTGTAGTATCATTTTCCATATACCAAACCCAAAACCCAAAATGTATATGCTGGGAACAACAGAAGATGCAAGAAAACGTCTGCAACACTATGACAGTATGAGCAGCATAACAAGTTCTCTCAATTTGCAATATCAGCAATACAATGCAAATAATTCAAAACAACAGCGACGACGACGACGAATCCAGCAACAATGTTACTGAGTAGCCCTAAAATACATGTATACTTTCCAGGACAGTTACATTATAAAAGGTTTTCTCAAAATTAGTATACCTGTTCAAGCCACGAACTTTTCAACGAAATCGTTGTATAAGTTAAGTTCAATGTACAATTTCTGTCATCTCAGGAATTGTATGTTATAGCTTTTCCCACTTCGTCTAAATCCATTTAGTTCCAATTTACTATCTGGTCAATATAATAGTCCAATTTCCATTTTGTCTAATTACCAATATTACATGGTCTTGCATTTCGTCCAATTCGGTTTGGTACAAGTGATAACTGGGCGAAATAACAGACCAAATGAAAATGCTACAAAAAAGGCAATGTTGGACTATTTTGTGTGGATCAAATAAAACTGCAAAAATGGTACTAAGCCGTGTATAGCTATATATTAGGGCTTTATAGTGAAACTTGACCGAAAATATATTGATATCTTATTAGGAACAGAACAATATCATAATGGCATGTTGTAATTGAGTCAAACAAAATACCACGTATATTTTAAATAAATAATGAAGAAAATGTCAGTTTATGGCTGTAGTGCAGCTGAACTTTCCACTAGATTATTTAAACCTTTTTGAGTCGCTTTAGAAATAATTATTTGTGGAATGTCAGATGCTTTGTACCAGAAACTAAAGCAAGAAAAGGCTTTTCAAACTTCATCAAAGTCGAAACCTGCAGATATATCGCGTTGACATATGCTTAAATGCGTATCTCGTAAGAATTAAGTCCCGATACATGTATGAACACCAATAAAACTACGGAGTCACTCCCGTGCCGATTTGTGGTATGGGGCTAGAAAAGAAAGGCTGAAATATATGAACTTTTTTAAAAATGATAATATTGCTGCGTGTCGTGTTGCCAGGCAAAACCCATTGAGAGAGCAATATGTTATTTAAACTCAAAATGCTCAAGATCTTGGGAGAAAAACCGAAGTAATATTTAATTGCCAAGAGGTCAGGGATTAAAGGTGAAATGGATTATAAAATTGGGTATAATCGGATGTTAAACTTAGAGTTTTGGAGCAAAACCGAAATCACATTGCCAGAAGTGCGCAGAAAAGAATCAAAGGGGTTGCCAACTTAGACAAGTTAAGCCCAAACTGCTTGAATGCGAATTTTAAACAAAATGTTGACATATTGATGCCTAAATCGTAATGACGGCATGGCATACCCAAATGTTGGTACGAGTTGTATAAAGTTACGGAAATACAATGAAAGATATGCACAACAAGTTGCAGAACCATTGTAGTGAAAATTGTAGATTATGTACCGATAAAAGAATACAATATGTGACGTGTCATGTCAAAAGGAGACACTTTTGGGCAGGATCGTAAATGGAGAAATAGCCAAAAATCTGCCGGTGGGTGATTTTTTCACAATTTGGGTTTGTTGCAAATTTGTGATGTTATTAATGTTAAAAATATTGTCTGATAGTTTCAGACCGGAATATAACTCGCATCTTGTATTTTTTGAGACATTTTTCAAGGTAATTCCTACTCTCAACATTGTTAATAATATTTTTAAAGGCCGATATCTCAATTTCCAATTTTATAATACCATAACTTCGGAACTCAATATCT
Organism: Amphiura filiformis; assembly: GCF_039555335.1. Lineage (NCBI taxonomy): Eukaryota > Metazoa > Echinodermata > Ophiuroidea > Amphilepidida > Amphiuridae > Amphiura > Amphiura filiformis. The sequence continues at coordinate 15,848,921 of NC_092638.1, forward strand.
TCGCTTAGGAATGTCCGATTTCATTGGGGAAAACGGCGTTGTGGAGTAAAATATCTCTATATTTAAGATGTGTAAAAACCTCAAAATTGATAACCTGCCCAAAAGTGTCTCCTTTTGTCATGACACGTCACATATGATCTTTCTCAAGTTTGGATAGTTCAGTATAAATGAATTTAGGCATTTAGGCTACTTTGTAATAAAGTATATTAAATTATTCACTGGGGAAGTTATTTACTGAGTGATTGATACTATAAGTTACATTCAAACTGGTCATAATCACTTTATGCAATGTGCATCAGATTTAGATAGCATGTCTAAATGTTTAGCGCTGCCTGACGATAATGTTTAGCGCTGTCTACTGACGATAGCATAATGTTTAACACTGTCTACTGATAATAATAGTCGTAATAGTATCTAGACTGAATCTAGTCCGTAAGCCATTAAATATTTTATTCTTTCTTTGGTATCAATACCCAATAAATAGAAAATGCATAAATATAAATAAAAATCTGAATAATAAACATGATAGATACACAGTATTATATGATTCATGGGGTGCGGGGGACAAATTGAGTTCACCACAAAATTCGCGTTGTAATACACATGTATAACATGAACATAAACACCTAATAATAATAATTGTAGAGATTAGTATCTCATTATATTTTTCCAAATGACTAACTTTAGGCTTGGCTTCGTCAGTATGTAAAATACAAACATGCCGCCTATGCCGATACAATTTAACCACTGGGCTTACAAAGATATACCTTTAAAGACTTATCTTTTTTGTTTTGTAGGCCCAGTGAATAATAGCTATAAAATATAGGCCTAAATAATATAATATATAGTGGGAAAAACTACATGTGCGTATCAAAATGAACAAAAGTTTTGCAAAGCATGTTCCAGGTGCTTCATCTGACACTGACAGATAAACAAACAGTTTGATGTCCTTATCGTGCACATAGAGATCAAAAAGTGATTTTTCCTAGACCGGCGTCTTCGTTAACTAATTAAATAGTTTTGGTCACCAAAAGTCTCATACTGAGGGGTGGGTGTGTGTGTGTGTGGGGGGGGGATTACAGGGGTTAGGTCTTCTCTACAATAGTCCTACTCTCTGACTATGATCTAAACATGGAAGTGTTTCGTACTTCCGTGGTCTAAAGATCTTCTGTCATTTGTACTTAATTTGTATAAGTCGGCAAGCTTCTTACATAAAATTACAAGCAAACTTAGAAATCACTTTGAAAGAGTCCTAGCTTCAAAACAAGTGTACCGTAATAATAATTTGTAATTGGCCTTCGTATTGGTTCAGGTTCATTTGCACACTATAAAGATACTTAATTCACCATATCGGAAACTATTAGGTCGGCAACGCTTTGTCATCACAAAGTTTTATTTCTTCTGAACACCAAGGTGGAACCACGAAATGATCATTAAGGTTTCGCTTATACGAAATCTATAGGCGAGTGGGATGATAGGAGCCACATTTTGTCATGTACTGATTTCTGAACAAAAATTAATCCATTGATCTTACATCCCTTAAAAGGGCATTTCGTGATCCACAGCCTCATCCCCCCACTTTTCTCAAAAAAAGTTGAGCTTTTTACATCACTGGAAACCTCTGGCTACATAATGTTTATGTACAAAATATTTCTTGCAGATTAATTCGTTTAGCAAAGATATCGTGAAATTTGAATTTCGTTCTGGTGCACCAGAACGAAATTACAACGCATATGGCGCAGTGTAATACATATAGGCCTAATCATGCATAACTCGCGAACGCAAAATCGGAATCAACTGAAATTTTGGGAATAGGTTTTTTTCGTGGATATGTAATGAAAAATGACATAAATAGAGGATGCTAGGATCACGAAATACTCCTTTAAGTTATAGAAAAGTTCGGATTTCCGAACTTCATGTCCAGTCATGATTGTTGGAATTCAGACTTTTAAAGTGTCCAATGGCAAAAAAATCCAGCAAAGCATAATTGCATTTCCAAGCCTTTTCCATTTTTTACGACATGGCATAACTGGGCATCAACAGCTGCTGACGAGCTGCTGACGAGGAAGCACCCAGAAAGCAATTAACCTCCCTGCTGAAGCTGGCCTTTGATCTAGTGGCTGGAATACAGGCAGGAAGAGAATTCCATAGTTGTTTTCAGAAAGCAAACTTGGAAATCCAGATATTTCTTTTATTGAAAAGTTACTCCTCTCTTATAGGGGGTGTGCACTTATTTTCTGGAATAGCCCAGCCCATCAGTGGTTCAATTCCCACTGTGACATGTCAGAGTCGTGATCTTTTCGTTCTCTCATTTTACATTATGTCAGTATGCCTAAACATCACAAAGTCGAGTTTAAGGTTTGACACTATTTTAAAGTGCTGCGATTTGGTAGTTCACAGCATCTTGCGAATGGTAGTCAGCTTTGGCAAAAATCGCATTGCTCATTTCATAGCGAGTGTTTATTATAGGCCAAGAAGACAACTATCACAGATATACTTTTGTAGGTCCTGTGGTTGTTGAGTTATGTTGTAGGCGGTGTAGGCGGGCTGAAACACGTACATAACTCATTAACAACGATAAACCAAGCAAGGTTTGAAAGTATGGTTTGTAGAATGAACTTTTGCAAAACATCAAAGTGTTGTTTTTTGATTGATTTGCATAATGAAAATCGATATTTTTTGGCTGCTTCGACCAACAGTGCCTTGTCTACCCTTAAATACGATATATTTTGTAATGTTTGATCACCGTGATTTGCTTTCTTTATTGACTTGATTATATACTAGTAAGTAAACACAATTTCAGTTGTATTTTAAGACAATGACCCAGAAAAGGTCACGAAAACAAATTTTATGGCCGATTTCACACCAAATCGATTTATCGTGCAACAATATCATGGTCATTCGGAACAAATAAAACTCAATTAACTGTCAGAAACTTTAAGCTCAATCATTAAGATACAAGTTCGTCTTTATTTGTTATAATTTTTCTAATTGACTGAACTTCCTGGATACGGTACATTTATTCCTTTTGTAATATTCTTGTAGCAGATTTGTTCATATACATGTTCAGGTGTCTGTGCCATGGTGACTGCGTTTGTCCATGGTTTGTCGGCATACATCAAAATTAGCAGTTTAACACTATATTTATCATCGCACGTTTGATTTATACGTGATTATTTTTCATGTATTTTATTGCTGAAAACGAAGAGAATAATTACGCGCAAACATTGCCTTGTGGCAGTTGAGATTAAACTTAACAGTGTCAAGAATGTCCTTTCTTGACTCAAAGGCTAACAGTGGACCTAAACATAATTTGTTGGGAGTGGTTCCTTTCCTTTCCTTGTTCTTTATCTTCAATTCTGTTTTAGTTTATTTCCTTTCTATAGACCAGCGTGGATGAGGCTTTTAGCCTGGCTTGTAATTTTGCTTGAACCTGGTAACATCAGGACCCAAGTCACTTGGAAAGTGTGTAGCGGAGCAACCGTTTAGGCCCAAGCAAATGAATAAATAAGTAAATAAATAAATAAATAAATAATAATAATACAAATCACAATACACCTATTACCCACTCCCAATGCAACAGGCTTGCTTGCAAGGTAACACTATAAATGTACAATTCCGTTATACTTCTCAGGGCAGGCTATAAAAGATTATAGATACATAAAAGTTTTTCCCCATTTCATATTTTTCAAAGGATCGACCGCATCTGGTCCAGACAGAGTTACGGGAGAAAACAGTACAACTGTGAAAACATTACAAGGATATGGAACACAAAAAGGTAGGTTATTAAAACATAGCAATGCTAGAATAAGATGTTATCTACTGATGACGACCTTTACCTTTACCTACTGATGATAGCAATGCTAGAATAAGATGCTATCTACTGATTATAGCAATGCTAGAATAAGATGTTATCTACTGATGACGACCTTTACCTTTACCTACTGATGATAGCAATGCTAGAATAAGATGCTATCTACTGATTATAGCAATGCTAGAATAAGATGTTATCTACTGATGACGACCTTTACCTTTACCTACTGATGATAGCAATGCTAGAATAAGATGCTATCTACTGATTATAGCAATGCTAGAATAAGATGTTATCTACTGATGACGACCTTTACCTTTACCTACTGATGATAGCAATGCTAGAATAAGATGCTATCTACTGATTATAGCAATGCTAGAATAAGATGTTATCTACTGATGATAGCAATGCTAGAATAAGATGTTATCTACTGATGATAGCAATGCTAGAACAAGACGCTATCTACTGATGATAGCAATGCTAGAATAAGATGTTATCTACTGATGATAGCAATACAGAATAAGATGCTATCTACTGATTATAGCAATGCTAGAATAAGATGTTATCTACTGATGATAGCAATGCTAGAATAAGATGTTATCTACTGATGATATCAATGCTAGAATAAGATGTTATCTACTGATGATAGCAATGCTAGAATAAGATGTTACCGTAAACGTTCGCCTAATGGCGCTTTTGGATTCTTAAAATGTGAGAGCGCCATCCTTGTAAAATCTCAACAGCATTAAGGATACGTGTATGTTAAATTGAGCAACCTGGACATAATGCCTCAGAAAAAATATCGTGACATGACCCAATACTTTAGGTCACTAGGTTAGTTGCTAGAGCAGCAAATGTTTTTGGGTTTCTTCAGGTATTCTTTCTCAAAGTGTTATTGGACTTAATTTGTAAATCGATTCATACGTTATACCTAACTCATTTTGGTAAATCTTTTTATAACATTGTAATTTCTTCATATTTTTTCAATATTCTTCAGTTCAAAATTACACCCTTCTATTGTCTGACCCGTTAGCTCAATCGGTAGAGGGTACGCCTTGAATGGTGAATGATACCTGTTCGAATCTTGATTTCTGCCCCCACTTTTATGTGAAGAAGGGTCAAGAAATGTTTTTGGATTTTGTCCCCATTTTACGAAAGAATATTGTGAATTTTTTTAAATTTAATTTTAATTTTCTTATTTTTTTTTAGATAAATAGGCACTGCGAACAAACGGCAACAAAAACCGCTGACAAAATTTTCTCCACCTGCTACCTATCAATGCGTGATATATTCCACTACATTTAACAGTTAAATGACCTTTGAAAAATAGAACGGCCTCAATGTTTCAAATTGTGTTACTACATTACTTTATTCATTTATGCATTATAAATGATCAGCTATTTTTCTTTTCTTAAAAGGATCGAACCCAAGTAGATCAGACCATTGATCATATAACTATCAGACCACGGAGTAGTTACGTAACTCCGTGATGGTATCGGAACCAAGCACTGTTGGCGTCACGCTATTTTGGTATGCCTTTTTTGTGTACTGGTTCATTACTTAAGCGCGTGATCCCGTTGACATAGTAACATTAAGTAACTTCGATACCGGGCTTCTGAACTGAATAGTTGTTGAGTGCACATAATATGGAAAGCCATTGGGGTATTGTGTGCCTACCAAAGCGCCTTATAACATGTTCTCATTGTGTTGTGGAATCCTAGCCAGTATTCAATGATAGCTATAGAGGCCTTGCGTTTATCGATTGGCTCCAAACAAAAGATTTGAACCGGTTTCTTTCCCGTAATCATGGCGCAGTGCAATCCATTCAATCAAATGTTGTCATCAACCTATTTGATCGTTATCATCGTAGTGCATTTTGTTATGTGTGTGAGGTCGCGGTAGATGCAAATCATGCTTTTATGGAATGCATTTGAGTAGTCCGCCACTAGATTTACGGGATGATACGTCATATACACAGTCTCTATTCAGTTGGTCGTTGTATGATTTTGTTCGTTCACTCATTCAAATTTTATTTATATCATTTGAAGACTGAGCCTATTATGATACATCCTCCGTGGAACAGTTTCAAACAAATATAGCTAGGGATTATTGGGGCAGAGATTATCTTTTGAATCCTCTTAGAGGGCTATCATTTTTTTTTTTTTTCGGAAGGGGGGTCCCAAATTTACAAAAAGTCTGTGTCAATAAAATTGCGCACCCCCTATTGCGGCAACAAAAATTTTATGATCCCAAACCCCATAATTGTATTGAAATCAGTCTTTTTGAATAAAATAACACACTTTCTGTGGTCATCGTGTGACTCCCTACATTTTGGTCATAAAACATTTTATGACCCACTGCTATTATTCTTTCCAAGACTTTATGACCCCCGTATATTTGGGACCCCCTTCGAATAAAATGATATACCTCTTATGACCACTGATGCATAGGCAAGGACACTCGCGCGAATTGAAAGTTCGTCTCACACACATGACAAATGCTAGATACAATCAAATAGGTTCATTACAACATTTGATTGAATGGACTGAGTTACTTTAAAATGAAACGAAAAAACAAAGAATCATGAAAAAAGACACATACAAGATAAAATAATAAAATAATATAAACAATGTTAAAGATAAAATCAAGAAAATAGAGAATAAAATTTCCTCAAATCAGAAAAAAAACCATTGACAGATATCATAATCTGTCAGAAATTACTGCATGAGATTCGAACCATCAATCTTCTCCACAAGTTCTCTTTATCCTCGCACTATAGTCTAATGCTCTGCTCACTGGGCCACAACGTATCAGGTGAATGATTACCGTATTGTCATGAACAAGTTTGTCCGATCTTGCTCATAATTGTATGTGTCCATAGGTTTCATCCTTTAACTACACGTACCCTTAATGATCAGTGATAATAGTCGGCTTTTACAGGGATGGCGCTCTCTCATTTCCATGAACTCCATACCGCCATTAGGCGAACGTTTACGGTATTTACTGATGATAGCAATGCTACAATAAGATGTTATCTACTGAGGATAGCAATGCTAGAATAAGATGTTATCTACTGATGATAGCAATGCTAGAATAAGATGCTACCCAGCAAACACAAAACGTTTTGGACATCATTCGCAAAAGGTTATAAAAGGTTGTCAGAAAACGTTTAAATGTCGGGTTATATAAAGGGTATATTAAGGGTATAAAACGTTTTCATAACCTTAAAAAAACATTTTTTGATAATCTACTACTCAGCAAATAAAAATGTTTTACAGAAAACGTTTTAATATCGGGTTATATAAAGGGTATAAAAACGTTTTAATAACATTCCAAAAACATTCTTGAAAATTGATACAAAACATTCTAAACAGAATGATATTTTGCGGTTGAAAAAATATTTTTCGAAAAACGTTTGCCCAAGATATTTTCAATAACGTTTTAAAAACGTTTTCATGACCTTTATATAACCCGACATTTAAATGTTTTAAAAGGTTTTGAAAAAAACATTTTAAGAACATTTCTGTGTTTGCTGGGTTGAAATATTTTAACATAATGTTATTTAAGTATTGACACAATATTTGGCAAAAATGTTTGCAAAAATAGTTTACAATAACATTTTTCGAAAACATTTAAAAATATTGTTGTAGTGTGTTTTCATACAAAACGTTTTAAAACGTTATCATGACCTTTATATAACCCGACATTTTAATGTTATTAAAACGTTTTTACCTAAACCAAAAGCCACAATATAACTTATTTAAAACATTATTAAAACGTTTTTGTGTTTGCTGGGTATCTAGTGATGATAGCAATGCTAGAATAAGATGCTATCTAGTGATGATAGCAATGCTATAAGATGCTATCTACTGATGTATGAGTTTATTCAAGCGCACATGATCACTGACGTAAGGATAGCAAGACACCCATGTCCCCTTCGCCCCCCACACACACACACCCCAACCACACAAACACCTATGTTATTAAAACATGCAGTAGCTGCAGGTAATGGAAAGATAACTTTAATGCACAACTTATTCAAGAACACAAAATAACACAACATATAGGCCGGGCATATAGATAGCAAGACTTGTATGCATACATTTATATACTCAAGAACACAAAAAAACCAGACATGGAGACAGCAAGAAAACACACAAAATCCATGGAAAAACACATAGCATCATTTGTGTGTCAAGTATGTGCTATACTAAGGATTTGATTTTGTTTTAAACATCCTATATATTTTCTCAATATTACATTTCAGATAATCCTGTACCTGCAACAGTAGCCTACAAGATGACACACCATCACTCCTCTGTAGCCATCATTGGAGCAGCCATGGGCACTCTTCTCTCCATCTTTCTTATAGCATGGTGTATTTATGCTAAGCAGTTTCCAACCTCTAAATCAGGACAGGCGCTCATCAGAGTAAGTTCAATATAAGTTGTTATGATTGTGGCAGGAGTGTAAACCAAAGTAGGGGTATATGTTAGGTAGTGTTCAGAAATACTTTGGTGGTGGTGGCAGTTAGCAACCTGGACAACCGATTCTTTTGTTTAGCAAGGCTCACTCAGTCATTTAATGTGGCAATACAAACGATCGAATTTGGTGTTGAAACGAGCTAAATTTTGAGTTACACCTTTTCAATGTAAAATTAATTTTCTCGGCTAAATGAAATGCAATCATTTTCATTTTTTCAGTAAATGTCAGGTCAAATTGTAGTGCTTGATACTTATTTTTTTTTTTTTCAAATCCTAGTGTTAAACTTAGGCGTGAAATTCAGTCATTTCGTGTAAGATTTTCGATTTTGATAGGCTTAAACTCTGCCCGCGAGCCTTTTCTTGGATCAACCTTTTAGCTTTTCAAAGTAATATAGTTCGCTAATGAAGGATTTTCCCCAACTTTCTAACGCACATCACCGTGAGCGATATATCATAGTTTTGTCAGAATTTACGTTTTGATTTCACCATTTTTTCACCGGCTGAAATTTTTCAAAATCAACGCGTGAAATATAAGGCTAATAATACTAGCATTGTGGATCGATATCCCTGGGTTTAATAGGAATACCGGCATGATACAGTGTTGCCAGAACTTCAATATAGCAACGAAATAATTAATTCCCAGGCCTAATAGCGCTCCTATACTGATCATGTTTATAGCACGATGAGGATATTTCATCATCACGTGAGTGATTCGGACCAATGTGTTGAAATTTGCTTCTCCTCAAAACAACTTTGCCCGAAGGCTTACATGCAATTGGGCAATATTTTAAACAAAACTTTCTTTTACAAAACATTGTATTACGCTGTATGTTTTATGATCAAGCAAACTGTTTGGAACACACTTCCAAAGAAATAACCTTCGTAACCAGTAACGCCCCGGCGTAACGCCCCAGACTTTCGTTATTTAAACGCCAGAAATAGATTGTCCTTATAAGAACCATCAGAGATTGTGGCTTATAAGAACCGTTCATTATCATTGTTAACTTAAACAGGTTTTGTTTTTAAACATCTTTATAAATTGATTGTTTTTATGTTTGTTTGTAAATTTCGTGCTTTACGCGCTTTGAGTTCCTCATCAGAGATTGTGCCTTATAAGAACCATTCATTTTCATTATTAACTTAAACAGGTTTTTGTTTTTAAACAAAAACAAAAATTGCTTGCCTAAAAACAGAATAACTTGGATGTTAATACTTGACGTAGTGTTTCAATTGTCATGAAGGTGACTGGGTATGGTGCCTTTTGTTTGTGTTTGTTTGAAACTGCTTTTGGAAACCCACCGAAAGTCATAGGCCCTAATGAAGCAGCCAAAACAATACCAGGTTAAACATGGAAGTTTATAAAAACTTATTAAATAACCTTAAGGAAAAAACAAACATTTGTGGCAACAATAAGCCTTGCATTGAAAGTCATGGTTAAAGTGTGTTGATTACCACACCAAAGTTTCCCTACATACACCCCCCCACTACCCACCTCACACACCTCTGCACCCACCCCACCCTATAGGCCTACATGTACATGATATTACATAATAATATATACATTTAGGTATAGCGCTTAATTATGACAAATATGGTTAGGCCTATATATAGGCCTACATGTCAAATTAAAAACAAACCAGAACACTGATGAATCTCTACAGAAACCCGAACACAAGTCTGAAGGGTGTAATGAAAATGGCAACCCGCGATGGGGGGGGGGGGGGGGGGAGGTCATACAAAATTCACATGGAGATAGGAGGGACAGAAGATTAAAATCCCCTATAATAACACGCTAATTTTTCTAGGTTTGGACCGTGGATTTTCATGAACCTCAAGCGTGCGTCTCTTAATAACTAACCTAGGTAAACAAACACACAGACAGACAAAATGGTTTTCATCATCATGGAATCCATATAAATTGAAATTGCAGGCTATCACGGGAGCAATTCCGTAAAAAGCTCGCAGGCGAACTCAAGGCCTATAAAATCATAAATATCACACTAAAAGATACAATTTGATGCTTAATTTTAACACCAGGATTAAAAAAAAATGTATATCCAAGCACCAAGTTTTTAACTGACATTACTGAAGAAAAAAAAAAATATTGCTTTATATTTGACCGAGAAAATTAATTTCATAGCAAAAAGGTGTATCTCTGAATTGTGCTGATTTTAACATGTATCGATCGACTGTTAGCGCGACTAAGCATTTCTAAAGAATCGGTTGTCCAGGTAGGTGACTGGTGGGGCAAGTAACTTGAAATTGCATGTATAAAATCCTTTTTTACTCCCCCCTGTAAAACCCCAAACCCGAAACTTTTTTTACCCTTCCTGTACTTTGTGTGCCTCATAGAGGAGTTATTGGTAAACGCCCTGTGCAAAGTCAGGGAATGGCTCACAAAGGCCAAACGATTGCAAATTGGACTATTCCATTTAAAATCCACCCTATATGGCAATGGCAGGCATGACCTTAATCATGTTAATAGCTCTTAATCTCCCAAACAGAGTGTATATTTCAAATGGATTGGGCCCAATCACATATTCCCATTCAAGTTTCATACTCCCTGTGTGAAAAATCTTCCATAGGGGGTGCGTGGATTTAACTGAATACCCCATCTCAAACAAGTTGCACCTTTTGGTTGAAAATACCTTTGCCTTTGTGGTGTGTGTGAACCATGCAGAGCCTGAGAACATTATGGAGGGGGGGGGGGCAGTGCAGCCTGTAATGAAGTTAGACACAGTACAGAATGATGAATACATTTATCTCTATAATCGGTTAATTGGGTAGCTTTAAAAAGGGGTAAAATCCAAGAACAAGCAAATAACTAAAACAAAAACCAAAAAAAGTTCAGGTTTGAAATGTAAGGATGCTTTTTAAACTAAATACTCATCAACATTTTTAAATTCTTAAAAGATCTTGCCATTTTAATAAATCATCTCAAGTACTGATCTCGTTAACACAGCTTTATAACTGTAAAATAATCAAAAACTTATTAGCAAGAAGCACGATAACATACCAGTTTGTCTCTATTTTTGTTTCAGATAAAATACACAATTCAAAAGCGACAACCAGAATTAAATGCATATCATTCAGTACAGAACTGTCCAGAAAACAGCGTACCAGTATGACAACTGGTAAAACAAAGGAGACATACACTTTTGGGAGGATAGACATTCAATAACTGTTATCTTTATTCTAACGGAAGAGGATGGATCTATTTTCTGCAAACTTACATTGATTTGGACCGAACTCTTACCAAAGCAAACTTAATTTATGTTTATATACTATAGTACTTCAATTTGGTAAATTTGTATTATACTTGTATTTATTCTTTTATACTTAGTATAAGGATATAGGGCAAAACATACCCCTTAGACTAATGATATCTGGTCCTCTATCTGATTTAATGATGAAGCAAGAGCACAACTGGGTTCACTTTGTTGTTAGGTTTAAAGAGGCGTGGTCCGATTTTGCATGTTCTGTTTTCTATCTTAGAATGATGCCTACCTTTTAAAACAATTTGTTTCCAAATTTTGAGTTGCATTACTGCAGCGGTTTTGATATGAGAAGCAGAAACGTGATGTATAACAATGCCCTATAGGATATAGTACATACACCTCCGGTGTGGTAACCACAAATCACTGTTTTTGTTCACACCATTTAAACAGAACATATCACTTAATTTTCACTGGGGTAATGAGAATAATATGAGCTTTCTTCTGATACCAAAATCTAATGAAAATGGGGGATGAGCCTGTCGATTGGGTCACAGACCTTTAAATGACTCGCTGAGAATAAGAGACTAAAGGTATTGTTTTAAGCCTGTCATACATATCAACACTTCATTTCTGCAAAACAAAATACTCCGAGCCCATACTAAAGTCCAGTTTCACAATACAACCGGCATACTGGGAAAAATAAAGCTGCTTGGGAGCTGCCAATGCTTGAACACAGGACCTCGGTGGTGCAATGCACACTACCACTATGATAACCCACTCCCCTAAAAAGTATTCTAAGAACAGTGAGTTATTTAATGTATCATGTGAGATCAGCGGCGTAGCTGGAATTTTTTCCAGAGGGGGCAAGCCTGTATGGGGCAGGGGCCCAAACTAGGGGGGCCCAAATAGACAATTTTGCCAGGCTTATTGATAATTGCATATCGTATGGATTCCAATATCTCTCTTTCCCTCCTCTCCCTGGCTCCTCTCCCTCTCTCTTTTTTCCTCTCTCCCTCCTTTTTCCACTTTTTTCCTTGCACTAGGGGGCGGGGCCCAAATAGGCAATTTTTGCCAGGGGGGGGGCGATTACCCCCTTTCCCCCCGGCAGCTACGCCACTGTGTGAGATGATTGATGGATGATAAAAGTAAACCTTTTTTTTTCTTCAATCATTTTATAACAAAGTTTATATTTATATATAAGATCATGTTTATGTAAATTTGTATTATAATATTCTTTTATATAATAATGTAGGCCAAAACTCCTTTAGACTGATGATATTTGGTCCTCTAACTATAGTTCCATGGCAAAGCAAAAGCATAAAATAGTAAAACATGATAGGGCCAAGGAAGTAACAATGATTTTTGTAAATGCCTATTTTTTCCCTGAGGATAAGGGGTGTATGGATGTACACTGGACATGCAGGAATAGCCCATTATGCTAGCAGTAAAGCAACGATCCAAATCATTGTGTCCATGGCTAGACCATTTCAGGTTTAGTCTGCTGAACTGTTGAGACACCTTTTAATTTTTATGATTTGGTAACCTTAAATTTTAAGAGTATTATTTCCCTGGGATTATTTTAACAAATTTAATTAGTGCATCTTTTATGAACTATGCACACCAGCATCTTGGGTGATTGAGATAATGCAATGTTTGTTTCAAAACATATTTTTTATGTCGCATCCTGATATTAAACAAAATCAAATCATATTTTTTCTCAGCTGCTAAATGTGTGCACAAAAACATCCAGTGATAGATATTTATAACACAATCAAGGAAATCAAACCATATGTTGCATAAAATCAATTCCCATGTTTCTAAAAATCAATTTTTTTTTGCAATTGTAATATTATCTACGAGGTTGATGTATCACAAACTCAATACCTCACCACAAGAGATTGTAATATATATGAACATATAAAATAAATGTTGCACACATTTGTGACACGATCTGGTCCATGGGGGCCAAAGGCGGCAAATTTGAAACTGAGATAATGGTTAAAATATGGAGCAAAAAACAATAAAATACATCAGAAAATAGACATCAAAAAACTTCATAACTTTAGAACCAAGTAAGCTAGACCTTTGGTGTTTTCAGTAAATGATAGCCTATTGTATGTATAATGTAATAATTACAGTAACTCAATTTTAAAAAATGCCTCCTTTGGCCCCCATGGATCAGATCATGTCACATTTGAAGTTGAACAATAATTCTGTTATTGATCATATCTGAAAATCATTTTGCTTGATCCATTCATGTACAGGGTGTGTAAAAATTGTTGATTTGATATAATTCTCTCAAATGACAGTTAAATCTAGGAAGTTTTAATTTTGACCACATTTGCTGCATTTTAATAATATTTGTGAAATTTTGAAATGAACCCAACCTTGCAGATGAACTTCCATTAACAACAATACCAGGTTGTCCCATTGTTCCACAGAACCTCACAAAAACTACAATAATAAATACTTTACAAATGAACAATATGCAATTTAGTTTGTGATCATTCAACCGGACACTTTCCCACAAGTGCACTGTAAAAGTTGAAATGTTTGTGCCATTAAATTTTCATGCTTTGCCACTTTCAAACCGTTTTTAACTTGTTTTTTTATTTCACCGTTCTAAGCTTCCTTACACTGACCTATACACAAAAGGAATTTGTGATGTGTCATGTCAAAAGGAGACACTTTTGGGCAGGATCGTAAATGGAGAAATAGCCAAAAATCTACCCGGGGGTGATTTTTTTCACAATTTGAGTTTGTTGCAAATTTGTGATGTTATTAATGTTTAAAATATTGTCTGATAGTTTCAGACTGGAATATAACTGGCATCTTGTATTTTTTGAGACATTTTTCAAGGTAATTCCTACTGTCAACATTGTCAATAATATTTTTAAAGGCCGATATCTCAACTTCAAATGTTATAATATCATAACTTACAAACTCAATATCTTTGCTTAGGAATGTCCGGTTTCATTGGGGAAAACAGCGTTGTGGTGCAAAATATCTCTAAATTTAAGATATGTAAAAACCTCAAAATTTATAACCTGCCCAAAAGTGTCTCCTTTTGACATGACACGTCACATTTATTAGCACAATATTATTTTTGTGGCAGAAGCTTGTAATGCGACAAGAATCGTGAAAATTATGCAACAAGGAAATTTCAAATTTTACCATATTCAAGTTTGAAATTGAGAAATCAATTGGTTGTAATGTACTCTTGCATTGAGTCCTTATTGACACAATTGTTATTTCATTTTGCCTTATTTTATACTACCGGTACTTGCTTTGTAAAAATGTTCTACAAAATACCCACTTTGTCTTTTACCATATTTAGTTATATTTAAGTTTCCTTACTTTTGGTATTCAAGATTCAACTTCTTCAATCAAGCTTGCAAACTTTTCATTACATTAAACCATTAGGTCCGTATGCCCAAAAGAGTTAGACCTGGTCTAAGTGGAATTTAGTTCCATCAGGAATGGTCCTTTACTATTATTTCCTTCCTAGAGTAGCTAGCAAATTCTAAAGATTAAAATGCAATGTTCAAAAATAATACAAAATAACTTAAGCAAATGTAAAGGAAAATGTCCTTTCTCCTGAGATTAAATTTCACTTAGACCAGGTCCAACTTTAAACCCGGTTAACTCTTTTGTGCATACGAACCTTAATCTATAAATTGTATTTCTACGGTAACGCGTACATGCAGTCGGTTATCACAGAACTAGTGCAGCCGGTCCATGTGCGAGTGGTGAAGCTTTTGTCAGTGTGTCTTAGACTTCATCAGGACTGTCTACATGGTTAATATGATATCAGAAATTCTATGACTTATGAATTACCGTCGAGAAAGCTTTTAAAAATAAATGGAAGTACTTCCTTGTGGTATTCAAGGATGGAGGTTGTTTATTAGGGTTCGACTTGCCTTTTGCACCTCACCCTTTCAGTACACATGTGACCGTCCACCACATATGGGATGGTATGTAGGCTTTTTGACTTTGAGATATTGAACAGGCAAATTCTTCTCAAAATAAGATTTACTGACTTATTACACATCCCTATTGCTTGATAAAAAGGGAGTAAAAAATAAATGTGTTGGAAAATTCTTTTGTTTTCTATTGTTTTTTAAGATGTTCAAAGGACTATAAAATATCTCAGAACTTGCCCTACATACATTATGGCCCCTTGTGGTGGATGGCCACATATGAGAAGGGCTTGTACTTCACACATCCATAAAACAAAACCAGAATCAAATATATACAGTATTGCAGATCTTTATTTTGACATATAACCACACATACAATTCCTGTAAAGTTACATTTTAACACTATTTCATCAGGTTTATCCTAGGATTTTGATGACAACATTGATAAGAGTAACTTATAATAATAAGTTCTACTTCATTTGCGTTTATATATCTTGGCAGACCTTAATATGATTTTTGAACATAAAGCACCCTAGCATCACCATCAATTTATCATTCAACTTGATTTTAGTATTAGTTCACATGATGACAAAAATGGCAATGTTCTTTTGGGAGTAAGTGGTAACAGGGGATAAATTATGTTGCCAAAATTGATTCTCACAAACTTATCTGGCAATTAGAAATCCATACAGGGAGTGTGAATTTCAAATGGGGTTTCCTGAATGGGTGACTCCAATTGAAATCTACACCCCCTGTGTGGAAGATTCAGATCATGTTTTCCACAGGGGGTGTATACATTTCAATAGCCCAATGAAGTGAGAATTGACTGATCATCATAACTTACTGCAGGCAAAATAGGCATGAGTTTCTGATGATTTATGTAACCAAGTTTAGGAGAATTGTTGCGAGAACAGATTCTGTTTTGATTCACATCAAATTTGAGAAGGGGGCTTCTCCTTCAAGGTTAAACTAAATCATTGTTCATATTTAGACCTTTATCTTCAGAGCTTTATGAAATACTTTAAAATGTGGTACCTTTACTACAATATGTAGCTTATTATTATAATATGGAATGTCCCAAAACCAGAAAATTAGATACGATACTATGTTTACCAATTTTCAAGCTCTAACACCAAACATACTAAATCAAGTCGCTGATTATAGGTTAATAACTGCGCATTGGTTATTTGGAGGGTATTGTGAAAAATCTAAACATTTTGCCTTTGGAACCGAGGAAAATCCCGAGGTCCAAAGCAAAATGTTTAGATTTTTCACAATGCCCGACATATAACTGATGTAAAGTTATTAACCGAATTCATAACCATCATTTTTAACTCATCACTCAACCAAATCAAGATTTTATTATCTGAAAATTGTTGAAAAAAAACCAATTTTTATCAAAACTTATTTTTCGCCCTTCAAAAAGTCGAACAGGCTAAAACTGCCTTACCAATTACAGCACTGCGCAATCACGCCATGTGCAAATATGGTAGTTGCGTGCGCGTGAGTGTTCCGGCGCAACAGATGCGCACACGCGGAAGTCATTGTACCGCGTAAGCATACGCGGAGGTCATTGATGGATATCAATAACCTCCGCGCCGGTGTGCGTATATCATCTAACGAGCAATTTGATTGGGACGCACATATGGTGTAATACGCGGAGGTTATGAATATGTTTTACTGTATAGTGGACAACTTGTACAATAGATCATCAAATCACTACATTGACAATGGCCTATTCCAAGTACTGAAATCTATACACCTATGGAAGACATGACCTTCCACGAAGGGAGTGTGAATTGAGTTAACTCCAAATTCCACACTCCCTGTTTGGTTGATTGCAGTCATGTCTTCCATAGGGGGTATATGGATTTCAATTGGAATAGCTAATTTGGAACTTATTTGCAATGTTCCTTGCTAATGCTATTGATATTTTGAACAACTCTAGTATTGAAAATGTTATATGTGACCCCTCAGCACAACTGAGCCCGGATGTCGCCAGTGCCACTATTGAGATATGCTCCATTGAAATTAACAATAAACAATAGGAAACAAAGGATTTATTGACTGTTTTATTGATTTTTCACTACTTAAATGTCAAGTACTATAGACATGACATACATCATTTTAAAGCTAATTTCAAGCAGAATATTTTGGTTGAATATCTCAAAAATGATGATTGGCGACTTCAGGGCTCAGTTGTGCTGAGGGGTCACATATGTGCTTTCATATTTGTTCTCCTATCTAACAATTGGTCAGTGCATCCAGGGTGTTGCTTTGGGATTTTGGCAATAAACACCAGGATTCTCACCTTGGCAAAACTAATATCTGTTTAGTTTCTTTATTCAATTGATCATAAGTAGACCTCGCATTAGTAAAAAGGAAGCCATCATCTATCTTGATTTGGATTGCTTATAATTAAGTTTATCTTAACAATCATTACAACAACAATTTTATGACATAGTCATTATACATGTAGAACTTAACATACTCAAACACTGTTACCTTCTAAAATACTACACATTTTCATTTTGAATTATTTTCATATCACTTTCATTATTAAAGTAGGTATACCTTTCTTCCAAGTACAAAACATCCCCTCATACGACATGATTATTACCCAGTTTGAAATCATTCCAACAACACCCAAAAATAGCAGACATTTTAAGCATATTTAATTAATTACCGTATATATGAGCATTCAAATGTGACTTGTCCTCACAAAAATGAGCACAAAGTTGACAACATAACCGGTCTGGTTAGCTGAAGGTCCCAGGTTCAAATCCTGGATGGTCAGTGAATTTTTTTCTTTCACTGGCTATCACTTATGTATGTGGAGACTTGTGTTAAAACCTCTCTCAAAATCTGAGATATTTAAGATTTGAATTCCTTATTTTAGAAGCTTTAAAATCATACCAAACATGTTTGGCTTGCTCCTTCTGTTTATCTTCAAAAATAACTATATAAATTCCTTTGTTTTTTACTGAATCTTGCCATATTTAATGAATGATATCTTCTATAGCGCCCTGGCAACTTTAGGCTCATTTTGTGTAAGCAGGTCACACACATTGTATATTTTTTGGCTTTACGAGATTGTTATCTACACCACTGCTTTACAAGCAAACTATTTAATGGATACACTCTACACCATCGCTTTAAAAGCAAACTGATTATCTGAAACACTAAACTTATAAATTTAAATAACAACAATTAGCATATGAAGTGTTCAAACAAAGTGCAGTAGCTGCCTTGTGTGATTTTTCCATTTCTTTTTAACCCCATGAGAACTACCTGCCGATTGGCCAAAAAGAAGATTTCATTATCAATTGGCCCAATCAGCAACATTGTTAGAATAATTTCACCACACCAAAAAATTGGGGCGAATTATTTGCAAAGCTCCGTTCTGATTGGTGTTTAAAGTAAAAATATCATGTAATTGACCAATCAGAGTTAATGTTAGATCGACAGGTAGTGCTCAGGGGGTTAATGACCTCAAAACTTGTGATACTGTATTCACACTAATTAGTATCACTCCTAATTAGCGATTACGAAGAATGTCATAACATAAAATAATAACAATATTAATGCAACAATTACACATGGCAGCCGTATCGTCACGGGGCGGGAAAAACCTCATAAGCCTTGTAGACGTAGATTTTATATTGAAGAGGTTGCTTCATCTATGTTCAAGAGCCCAAAGTACATGCAGGAAACACCTCATATTTACTTTTGGCCCTTGAAAATAGATTAAGCCTAGGTATAGACTTTTATGGTTTGCTTCATCTATGATCAAGGGCAAAAAAGTACACAAGAGGTTTTTCCCGCCCTGTGACGATATCACCTGTTGTATTTGAACCCTTACTGGTCTGTGTAGCAGAACAGCTACATTTACACACCTTCTGTACTACTGAGTATTTGGCATCCACAATACAAGGCAGTTGACTTCCATCTACCCGCTACAATTGAAGACCAAATTAAAAAGACTAGTTTGTGTATGACGTCCTGTCAACCAGACCAAAAATGCCGTACTGCGCAGGTCAGCAATCAATCACGGTGCACCTATGTCCTGACATCAGACGCAAACTGGTCTTTTTAATTAACTTCAATTATACACATAAATTCATTAAAATTTCACCCACAGCTTGTTTCTCTTGGCCCTGCAGCACCGTTTGGGTTAAGAAGCAAACTGTAAAAGCAGGAATTGATTGTAATACCGCAGGAAATTCGGCGGGTAAAATGGAGAAAAAGCTAGGATTATTTCAGTTGAACTGTACTTTTTAAGGTGTACTCCACAACATTCTATTTTTTTTTTATTCCAACTTGGAACCATGCTGTATTTGAAATTCAATGGATATACATATAGGTAGCTGAAGTATTGACTGCAATTTATAGACCCCTCTAAGCAATCAAATAGGCTGTGTATACAATATATCGTTGTCTGCATCACATACTGTGATATCTCAAAGGCTGCCTTGTGTGATTTTTATTATCATTGTTGTATTGTGTTAGTTTATATTTCAGTAGGTTTCTTTCTTTTAAGAATGGACAATGTGATAATAATATTTTGCAAATACCTCAAAATTAATATAAGCAAATTCTACAGTGTGTATCTCACTTAGATGACAATAATAAAACAAATCACACAAGGCAGCCTTTTGAGATATGACAGTATGTGATGTAGACGACGATATACACGATAAAATCAATCTACTTCTTACGTCCTCTCCCACGGCGACCACCACGTCCCCGTGCTCCTGTCCCTTTGGCTGGTTTTGCCTCCACTACTTCCTCTTCCTCTGGCTCCTCCTGTGAGACCGGTGCTTCTTCCTCCTCCTCCTCCTCAGCTGCATCTTCCAATATACTCTCCTCCTCCTCCTCCTCTCCACCTTCCTCCCCATCTCCTTCATTATCATCACCAAGTAGAGCGTCATCGTCATCATCTCCGCCATTTTCTCCGTCATCGGCCTGATCCGTTTCCATCTTTGTGGCTGCTTCATCATCTTTTTTCTCGGTTCGTCGGTAGCTGACTGTATAAAGGCGGCGACACCTTTGGCGGCTACCTCTTCTTTACGCTTGGTAGCAAGCCATTCCTGTAAATTGTTGTAAAAGGGGGAAATATTTATAACAAGCCATTCCTGTAAATTGTTGCAAAAGGGGCAAATATTTATCAATACACTTGATGGCAGCTACCTCTTCTTGAGGTAGCTGGGTAGCAAGCTTGGTAGCAAGCCATTCCTGTAAATTGTTGTAAAAATCACCCGAACCTACTTGAAAGGGCTATTTTTTTGTTACTTTATGCGTAAATTGACGAGTCATTCTTCATAACGTAAAATTTATGTCAAGCAAGTTTTTCAAACTGACTAAACTGGTTTGCAAATACTATTTTGTGACTATGGATCTGTTGTAAAATTTTCAAAATGTGACAAAAGAAACCTGACATCAAAATAATACTTCCCAAGAACATCAGCCAATGAAATCAAACATAACTTTTATTCAGCTTATAAAAAATAAATAAAGAGTAATATTTACGTATCCACATAAAGAAATGCATATCAATAGGGGAAATGTTTGATTACATTGTTTGTTTAACCAGTCAGTCCTGGTGGACACACCTGGGTCCTGATGGGACCACCAGGCTCTAGCAAAACGTTCAGGTCAAACTTATAAGCATGCAGGCCTGTATGCAGGGACTGCGTTTTGGAAAACACCTGGTGTGCTGCAAACAGCACACCTGATAAATGAGGAGTGCTCCGAGATGTGTGATTGCACTCGCACACCTTAAAACTCAGTTGGAGTCAGTCCCTGCCAGGTGTGCTGCAAACAGCACACCTGGATTAACCAAGGTATGCTCCGAGGTGTGCGATCGCACTCGCACTCCTTAAAACTCAGTTGGAGTCAGTCCCTGCCAGGTGTGCTGCAAACAGCACACCTGGATTAACCAAGGTATGCTCCGAGGTGTGTGATCGCACTCGCACTCCTTAAAACTCAGTTGGAGTCAGTCCCTGCCAGGTGTGCTGCAAACAGCACACCTGGATGAACCAAGGTATGCTCCGAGGTGTGCGATCGCACTCCTTAAAACTCAGTGCCTATGTATGAAGAGAAAACTAGAAAGAAACATGATGAAGGAAAAGAGCAAGGTAAAGAAAGGCCACTCCCAAGAAATCAAATTGTACAATTTTGCTCTCAGCCCTTGGGATGAGAATTGTTTTTGCTTATACTTGTTTGTTACTTACCTCAAAGTTCTTGTGATGTTCTTCGCTGCAGCAGTGCTGTTTCCTTGTACAATCACCAGATGGGTAGAATGTGGTACACAGCTTACACCACAGACCATGCTGAGCAAACTTCATACCTATAGCATAAATAATAATAATAGGTACAAGACATATAGTTACAAACTTTACACAGTAAAAGAAATGGTCAATTCCAGTTTAAATCCATACAACCTGTATGATAGGCCTTAATCTTCCACACAGGATATTTCAAGTTGAGTCACTCATTCAGGTAACCCCATTTGAAATTCACACTCCCTGTGTGGAAGATTAAGGTTATGTCTTCCACAGAAGGTGTGAGGATTTCAACTGGAACATCCCAATATGGCAATCTGGAATTCTATCCAGATGTTAATGCATCACATGACATCAGATCGTGCAGTAGTATATTTATAGTTGGCCATTAAAAGCTATTCCAAAATAATACAGGAATAACTAAAAACGTGTCATATGTGACCGTCCACGGCGAATGAGCCGTAAATTCCTCCCCCGATCAATTTTGTTTTATTTCGTGTTTAAAAAATAAACATCATAAACTTAAAAATGGTATATCATTTGACTTCAAACGATATCCAGAAGCGGGGTTATGGTTTGTTAAACTTTGCTCCTTCAACAAAATTATAGCTTTTTACGTTTTTTACATGTGTCTCTTTTTCCACATTGCTGGCAATATATATCAAACAGTCATAATTGGCGGTCATTTCAAATCATCCCCAAGTCAACGAGGTTTAAGAAAGTTCTCTCATTGTTAATTGTTGGTTATGCATACCTGTACAAAATACAATGGCTGGTAACCCACCACTTGAACAGGATTTAGCAAAAGCAAACAAAGACCAGAGCTATTAAAAGTTCTATAGCCGGCCATCTAGGTAGAAGCTTATTATCCACTTCAACAATAGGATTATTGATTAGTTTTTGACTATCAAAATAAGACGGATGTCGGGCCAGCTTAAGTTATCGATGAATACGACCTTCGTACACATTTTACACCGTAACACAGAATACAATTTAGGGAATTTACGGCTCGTTTGTGCTGCCGGGTCACATATAGACCTTGCAAGGAATAACATAATATCCAATTCAAAATTTAGCACAAGTGGCATTGGAAATACTTTGTTTTGCAAGTTTTCCTAAAATAACATTCACATAATTTGCAAACTTGGTGCAATTCTTTGCATCCATAATATCTGGAGTATATATTGAATTCTTCCTATCAATCTTTCAGGGTGGATGTAATTATCAGCTAACATTATTTATGAGAAAAACAAATTGATTGAATACATGTACACATACACCCCCGACACACCCCCACCCTTACTTGTTTTGTGTGACAACCAGGGACACACATTGACACAATACTCTGTTTACATATCCCCCCCCCACCCCAAAGGGTGGTATCTAGCATAAGTAACTCCAACAGGTGACACCCCCAGTTTTTGAAATCCCTAGTTTTACGAGTCCCTGATTGCCGATAAAAACAGCCCCCATCCACAAAACACACACCCCTACACCAGACTTGTATCAAACTCGAGTCAAGTCAGTCATCTAGGGTTCGAGTCAAGTTATCATAAAGTTCAAGTCATTTACAATTTAAGACTCGAGTCAAGTCATGAGTCCTAAAATTTTGAGTCGAGTTGAGTCATTTGAGTAGAGTCACACCCCCACACTTACCAACTGGGTTATCCTGTGTAGGTGATGCTATCCCAGGTGCTTTATCCTTAGCAGCTTTAGCCTTAGCACTCATACTTGCTACAGATGTTGGTACTTGTACAGGCTTGCCTTTGAGACCACACATCTGCCAATCAAAATATAAAGACAGGTTGAAATCAATAACAACTTATCTGTTTTTATGTTCCTTTAAAAAATATAGGCCTATATGTTTGCATGTCCCTCCTCTGAAAGGTTTTATAATTTAATTAAGGGTTGGTTGGTTTCTGTTTGTAATGGTTTTACATGAAGATCAAGATGTAAATAATAGGCACATCAGACATAGAGCAGAGGATTGTTATGACATGTTGAACATTCTTCATTATTCCAAAAAAAAAAAAAAAAGGCGCAGTGTGTGATTGGTTATGGTGTTTTTGTCTACCGCACATAACATCTTTCTGAACTAGTTCAGAAGATTTACGATTAGCTGTTGGAAAGGCATATTACGCAGTCCCATTGACTGGCTGCTCAAGTGATCTGTTGATATTAAGCCCCTCCCTCCCAGTTAGCATATGCTGATGGCTGTGTACACAGATTCATGCTTCTAGTTTAGCATAAGTTTGAAATAATAAGATATTCCCTAGTATAACCCACCTTCTTATGGAGTGCAGTCTGGAAGTGATGGATGAATTTCCTACCACGGTTAAAGAACAGATTGCAGTCCTCACACCATTGTTGCGACTTCTCAAGATACTGTGGAAATATAGAATCATGGATTGAGTCGAAACAATATATCATGTCTTTAAAGTCCATAGAATACAGATTCATCAAAAATACATCATCAAAATTACACATTATAACATGGAGTAACATATCAGAGGTGAGTTGTCAGGTGGGGGAAAAAATTACATTTTTCCTGGTATGCATCATTTTGGCTCGGTATACATGTACTCATATATGTATACTAGGCCAATGTTTTTAGACGGAATGTGAAGTTTTTCCACTGACAGGGACAATTGGGGGACAAAGTATACACAAATATCCCCCCCCCAATCAAGGAGAATTTTGGTGTTCACCAGGCCAAAAAGATGCCCTGGATAATTTTGTTTAATTTTCTGCTTAGTAGATGGAGCTGGTTTGCCAGTAAAAGCCTTCCACGGGCACTCTCTGCACTTTTACAGATTGAATGTGCTGTATCTGGAATTACTTCATTAGCACAAAATGTCTTTTATTATATATTTTTGATCTTGATCTACAGCTTTTATAAATTAGATTTCGCAAAATTCTAATGGTGAGACCTGTGCAATTTACGAAAGCAGCTTAAAGCACTATCACTTTTAAAAATACAAAATAAAAAACACAACAAGCAAATGTTTGAGTTAAAATTCTTGCACATTAATATACCTTATGTTTTTCACAATCCATATGAGCTTTTATTGGTCCAGGATTGATGGATAGACAAACACGGCAGACAAAATAATAGTCGTCTTTCTCAAGATCTTGAGGCGATTCCTCCTTCTCCCCATTCTTCTCAGTTCTGTGAATAGAAAAATACAGGATAATCAATAATCAATAGTCGCAGCAAAAGTGGACAATTTTACTCTAGTGGTTTTAATATTTGATTTTCATGCAGCTATCATGAAAATAATAATACCCAATCCTTATAAACCATTCCTATAATTGGCATGTTTTGCTTTTGATGGGGTGACCATCAATATCACATAAGGTCATGTTTTTTGAGGTGGGCACCCAAAAAAGGTGCAGCTGTCACATTTTCCAAAATTTGTTCTCTTCTTATTCCTATATTTTTGCTAAAATCAATCATAAAGAAATGGTTTTGGTCTTATTTTGAAGATCATATATACTACAATTAATGGCACTTAGGGAAATTTTACACTAAATTAAACAATTTAAAATACAACTTTTTTCACACCCTGTATAACACAATGGGTTTAACAAATATAGTGCAAACTATATATTTAATGAAAGGACTAACTGTGTACATTCCAAATATCAAGTTCATTTTCCAATTTAATATACTATGTAGAAATATTGGAGTGGTAAAGAAATGTAATTTTTTAGGTCAGCGGAATCACCCTGTATATTTTTGGCACACCCTGTATATCCACTCAAGCTTTACAGATTTGCAATCCTGACAATATATGCTTTCTAAAAATGTATACTTTTACATAGTTTGGCTGAAAACTTTTTTGAAATATAATCAGAAATACAAAAAAGGAGTTTTGACAAATTGCAAGATGTGACACAATTGGGTCCCACCTCAAAAAACATGACCATAACAAAAGCCAGGACAAAGGTATTACTTGATTATAAAATAGAAAAGTGAGGTCAAGAAGGGTGTGATATCCATGTTTAACCCATCAACAGTAGGAAAATGACAATAATAGGAATGATCTATAGATGAGTTGACCTCAATGTTTATCAACAAAGGCAAGGGACCGGTATATACAAACTACAATTGCCCTCCAGTAAAATCACACCAGCAGATACGGGCACCGACCCCCAATTCTTGTTGGGATTTCCAAAGGGAGCTCTCTATTTCTAAGTGAAATTTACTCTACATAAAAGGAGCCCAGGTGCGCTATTAGGTGAATCTTTACTGTATTATCCTTAGGTCAAGAAAACAATTTTTAGCTTGCCCTCAAATGAATTTTAACAATTCTCGCTATTCACAATAAGGGCGCCGCCAGCGGTTTGCGATGTAATTGTGATGTATCATGGGAAAATTCGACATCAAGTCCAGCATAATCTGAATATTACCATGCTATTACATAGGAACATGTGACAATATTTTTTAGCTTGTCAAAATAAAGGTGTTACACTTAATCGATACTCAATAATACTTAATAATGTGATTTGAAATGTGCACAATTAATTTTTTCTCTATCGATTTGCGCGTAATACCGTTATATTGACAAACTAAAAATATTGTCACGTGTTCCTATGTAATAGCATGGTAATATTCAGTATTATGCGGACTTGGATGTCAACCTTTTCCCATGATACATCACGATTACATCGCAAACCGCTGGCGGCGCCCTTATTGTGAATAGCGAGAATTGGGTCGGTCGGTCAGGATTTTTTTAAAAATTACTAGCAAACTCTACTGTTTGTATTAATCAAGGCTCAAAATATGAAAAATCAGACAATTTCGATATCAAAATGAATCAACGAACATTACAAAACAACTAAAATGTTGAACACAACTTCTAAAATTCCTTTTTTTACATCTCCAGAATGTAAAAATTTGAGAAGAATTTTTTTTTTAAAGGAATTTCCAAAAATAGGGTCGGTATTCTTTTGTACAGTAAATAGAAAAAACAACAACTTTTTTCTGATTTCCAAAATTAGGGTCGGTCGGTTGAGGGCAAGCAAACATCTTTTTTTTTTGCCTTACCCTACATCCTTATCTGCCTCTTCCGTGACAACAGCAGCAGGAGCATCACCCTCCTCCTCTTTAACCTCAACCTTTTCCTCATCTTTTTTCTCATCCTCATCCGCAGCTTCAGCATCAGCCATCTCTGCATCCCCGCTTTCAGCTTCTGTTTTCTCAGCATCAGCTTCAGCAGTTTCAGTTTCTTGTTCTTCAGCAGCAGCAGCAGCTACAGCAGCAGCAACAGCGGCTGCTTTCTTCTCAGGACCATGGACGCTGGGTAATGCAGACAACTCCCGCGCAAGAGCCACGCGACGAGTGGTACCAAAGTCAGTTTTCACAGAGCCAACATTCTCTTTGTGTTTCTTGCTCTCCAGATGAGACCAATAGTTCTGAAACAAATCAGTCATTTTATGTATTCTTTGAGTGATCTTCCTTTAACACGCAAAAATAGTGGTATGATTGACGAAAATTATATAAATAAACATTTTTTTACCAGATTTGCCGTCGCAAATAATAAAGGACACAAGCTGTAATTCCTGTTGATCATGCCACTATTTTACCTGTTATATATCCTCACAGGGAGGATGGCAATTTATTTCTCGCATTTACGGCCCTAGCTACTATGGGATATTTGCAGGGAGGCGATAAGTTTAAGTGACTGCTTATAGATTCAAATTTCAACCAGCCTAATCATGAAGCCCCTTTTTCTGCTTGTCTGCTTTATTATTTGCGACGGCGAACCTGGTAAAAAAAACAATGTTTATTTTCCTTTAATACAAAAAGCTACAACCATAATATGTCCTTTCTATCATAAACCAATAAATTCATTCTCTATCTTCTCTTCCATCAGCATACTCAGCACCCTTCGAGATTCTGATAATTCTGAAATGGCCTGAATCATTACTGTTCATGCAAGGAGATAATTAATACTGATGAAACTTCAGCCAGGCACAAGTGACCTGGTGAAGGGGTTACTATGATAGCTGATCACAATCACATGTTACCCTGCTTAGAACCGAATGTAACGAGGTCTTTATCATCTGCCCTGCCTTAATTGTCCCAGGTGAGCCACAGGGAGAGTGGATTTGATTTTTTTTTTGACCTGCAGAAATTTGAACCCAGAACCTCTTGCACGAAAAGCAAAGACCTAAACCAGTGTGGCACACTGCTCCATAGCCTAATTAAATCTGAGAATCAACATTAACTATCTTGTTTTGTCAAGTTTTCTATCACAAAATTTCCAGATCTGTGAGTTTTTGATACTCCAACAAGAGTACATTTACTGGCAACTGTCGATATGGCACATAATCAACACATTTGTCAAAATGTTGTAATAAACAAAAATACTCCTGTTGAAATCAATACACCCCCCCCCCCCCATGGAAGACATGACCTTAATCTTCTACAAAATGTGAACTTCAAATGGGGTTACCTGAATGGGTGACTCCAGTTGAAATCTACACCTGTGTGGAAGATTAAGATCATGTCTTCCACAGGGGGGTGTATGGGCTTCAACTGGAATAGCCCAATACTTGAACGCATTTATACGTAAAGTGATCTAATTTACTGTGAGTCAACTTACCGGCCACTGCCAACACGGCACGTTACATATGTAACAGAAGAGATCCTTCAGCACCTTATCATACATGAAGAACTCCATCCTGAACATCCTCAGAAGTTTCACCTGGAATCAAGGACAATGGGTTTTTGATTAGTTACTAGTTAGGTTGACTAAATGTTTCAACTTGACATGCAGAGCACATGCACTCATGCATGACATTGCATGTGCACAGAGCTCAAAATTATTTTAAAATTATTTTGAACAGATTTAATGAAAAGTAACCTTTGGGTGTACTTGTAAGCCTTTCTGTGTTACTCTTTAATATTTGACTAATATTGTGGGTCAGTTAGTTACCCTAACCCCTATAACCTCTGACCCCAATTAGCATATGGTGATGGTTTGTCTCAAATGAGACGTCTACCAATATTTTAATAGTCTTGCAACCTCAAACTTCCCTGTTATGAAAAAGCTATGAAATTTTCTATGCATTATTAAAAAAAAACATGTTATGCTAAAAAAATTGTTATGTCTGAAAGCCCACGGCAGTTTAAAAAATTTTTAATTTAAATTTTTTTTATTAAAGATTTTTTTAAAAACTAAATTTTGAATTAAGATGTCATTTTTAAGTGTTCAAAAGTACACAGCATAAAATTGTGGTTGATTTACGCAGTTGAAGTACAAATATCAATTGTCTTATATCTAAACAATGCGAGTATCGAATCAAGTAATTTTTCTTCCAAATTTGTCTCAGAATTTCATGATTTTACGGCAAAAAATTAAAAACTAAAAAAAAGAAATTAAATGAATTTGCTGTTTCAGCTGACATGGACGCGCTAAGAAAAACGAACGTGTGCGGGTGCTTTGAGCCAAAATAATTTTTTAAGCCTTATTGTACTGTGCTCACCTGATGGACCACAGTATTGTTATGTACAATAGGCGTTCCCTGTAGATTCATCACATCAGTGCCTTCTTTGCCTTCTTCATCCTCATCCGCATCTCCTCCTCCTTTCTCTTCTTCCTTGGTATCCTCTTCCTCCTCCTTCTCCTCTCCTTCTGCTTCCTTGCCTTCTCCTTCCTCCATCTTCTCTTCCTTGGATTCTTCTTCTCCTTCTGCTCCAGGTTCCTTGCTCTCCTCTTTTTCTTCTTTCTCTTTCTCCTCTTCTGGTAAAACAAGAAAGATATAATGATTAATATGTTTGGAGCAATTACCGAAAAGGGTGCAACTCTATTCGTCTTATTACACGACTGCCCTACCCCAACTCTAAACTCTGTAAACGAGGACTGGACTCAATTCTAGCTAGTTTCACCCTATTCGGTAATTGTACCATATGTTTTTGTGTGCATGTTGATGCAACAACTCAAATGGTGACGTATCCAGTGTTCGAAATAAATAAGCACTACCGCAGTGCAATTTGCACCCCAAAATTTGCCTGTTGTGGTACACCTTATAAAGTGTGGTGCAAAAATATTCATTCGTCGGATGTTTGACGAAGTGACCACCTGTGACATCACTATGTAAACAACGTAGAGGTATTAATAATTAATTAGGTAATACCAAGTATGGAGGTATCCAAAAGTATGCTAATTAGAAGGTTCAACAAATCAGAATACGATCCTGGAATCCAAAATTATGCAAATGAGTTGAAGGAGGTTACGTGAACATGTCGAGTATTTTGAATCTAGGGGATTCATGTGAAACCTATCTACATCTAAACTGAATACTTGTAATTTACAGTCTCTTTTCCTTTCATGTGAATCTGACACACACACCCCCCACACACACACACACCCCCTACATATGCATAGAATTGTGTTATCGTACCTTCCTTCTTAGGTCTGCTGATTCGTACTGATGTTTGCAAGAGGTTGGTCAACAAATCAAACTCTTCCTTAGTGTGCTTGTTTTCCACATGCGACTTGCCTCCTCCACGCTTCCTGGCACCATATTTCATACCTAGTTTTTAGGAAGTTAGAGGGGGGAGGAAATCAAAATTTGGGTTAGGATTATGTAGAGCATCATTATATCGACATCGAACACTTAAATTGATGTACCTTTGTTTGACGTACTTGTTATGTCATTTTGGGTCAATTTTATATCACTGGAGTAGCGTACATTATACCAGTTTAAATGAAAAAGATTTGTACATAAGGTTTAAATTGACACACATAACGTAAACAATAAAAATGTATTTCAAGTTTCATTTCAGTTTCAGCAAACAAATTAATTTGATCAAATCACGAATATTTCCAAAAACAAATTTGGCTTGTTTTGATTCCAATACTTTTCTTGTGCATTTCATTGCTGTGTTTCCTTCTTTTTTAATCAAACAAAGGTACATTTTGTTAAAACCATTGTCTCCATCTTTCTGAAGTAGTGCAGTCCAGAGGCTGTAGTAGTGCAGCAGTACGATTGAAGTCAACCCCTCCCTACGGACCCCACCAAACTCCTAAAGCTTATTAGCCAAATATCAAGCTACTGAAACCAATTGATTACTTCAAATCAATTACGATAACAGTATCTTGAAAAACTGTAAAATTTGTTGCTTTGATGGATGCAGGGTCTCTGGTGGAGAACCCCTACATGTATTTACTTTTTTCTCTTTAAACATTCCAGTCTATAAACACCTTTGTTGATGTTGTACAACATTTATTGGTAGAGTCTCCCTGATGCCAACTGAAAACTCTACCAGATGCTAATTAATCATGAATATTCATGATTGCATCACCAAATATCATTAATATTAATGTGATTAGGTTATCTAAACCTTCATTCCCTATTTGTCTACTTCATATAGCACTGTTCACTATGAACAACTTAGGAGAGCCTTTATACGTCACCAATAACACACAGAGTGTGGTCATGATGATAAAACTAGTCAAATATCATTAACAGCATTTTACAATCAGCATACATGCAGTCCACGTTTCGAGTAAAACAAGCATCATACTGTCCATCGGAATGAGGATTCTTCTGAACAGAAATTTATAAAAGAAATTTATGCTTTTAACAAGACATTTTGGCTTATTTGCCAACATGTAAGTAACATTTAAGAAATGCTAAAATCCGCTTTATAACTTGTTTTACATGTGGACGTTGATGGCAAAATATGCTGCCAAAAGAATAATTTAAATTCAAATTAATGCTTATTTGCATAAGTGTATGTTCATTACTTATAAACTATAATGTTCATACAAATAATCCTCGTATAAGAAAAATCAATAGAAAAACTCGTGTCAATAACGAGCTACCCGACAGTTTCTCATTGCCTTCACTAAACGAGTCACGATTCTCGTCTTCATCCTAACGAGTTACGACTCTCGTTCTGAAGATTTGGACAGTGTTCGAATCGAATCGCCATCGAACATTGTCCGCCACAACGCAAAAGACTGTCGGGATCGTCTGTCAGTAGTACCTGCAGGCCCGCTGGACGCAATTAGCTTTTCGCAGTTCGTTTACGGTCCATTCGTCCACCACCGCGGTTACCCCAACCCCCCGAGCCCTGATTAGGACCTCCTCTTTTATTGCCACGCATATTTCTTTGATAGTTTGAATAACCCCCACCACCGTATGGGGCCATGCCGCCTCGGGGTGAAGAACCACGCATGTCCTGTTGGAACAATCAAACAAGTAGTCATTTGTTAGCTGCATAATTCTTTCTCAGACGCTCTTTGTGACAAGATCCTTGATTGGCAGAAATATATATCACTGTCTACATAAATTTCAAAATAAACTTTATACAGTTAATATTGTTAAAATTGTTTTAAATTATTATGGATGGATGATTAATAAAATCAAAAACTGAATTAAGAAAACTAGCTTGTGTCTGACGTTGTTGTCAATCAAACTCCCCATGATCCTTGATTGCTTAGTAGAAAGGAACGTTGATTCACAGATCTGGTGCCGATTGAAGAAAAGGAATAGAGGTTATCTGTGTTCTATAAGCTGCATATACTATCAGCGACTGCTACACCTTGTTTAGGAATTTCCAAAAAATGTACCTGCATGTGCAACCATCACAGTTTCAAAATAGCCCACCAAAGTCATGCAGGTTAACTCCGAGGTCGTGCATTGAATTGGTTTAAATAAGGAATACTACGGAAACCAGCGCCTTTTGTTAGAAGTCACACATGATAACCTCTATCGCAGAAACTAGCGGCACTTTTACAGAGCAAAAAGCAATTTTTCTAGGCATTGTTAACATGGTGCCTTCAGAAGCTAAAACATCACAACACTTGTGAACATACCGTGTCCGCGTTGGATTGACAGATGACGTCAGACGCAAACTAGTCTTTTTAATTTTGACTTTGATTATAGCAAAATTGGGTTAGGCAATGGAGCCATATTTGTTTGATCTTTTATAAATCGACCATCAACGCTTGGTATTTTATAAAACTTCAATTTAGTTGTGAAAACATAAATTTCATCTTTGTATGTAACACATTTCAAAGAACATTTTTTTAAATCAATTCTGATTGATGAGTCGATACTTTTTAGCTCACTTCAACAGTTGATCCCAATGATCAAACATATTTGGTTGCAGTGCCTTTCAATTACACCACAGAAAAAAAATTGTCTCAAAGCTTGTGCACAAATTAGTAAGTCCATGTTCGTCTATCTGACAATCACACAAATTCCTGTTCCTGTCCTTCAGATGCAATAATTTTACATGCATGTACTAAATGCATGACGATTCACACACAACATGCATCTGGCCAAATTTTCTTGCCAAATAGCCTCAGTAAACCTTGTCCTGAAACATTAAAGGTTTTTAACTTGAAGGGGAGCAAAGAGATTTTGGCTGAAGCAAGATTCAAACTGGTGACCTCTGGTTTGTGAGACCAGTACTTTACCATCTGAGCTATCCAGCCCTATGATGGACGGCAATCCCAATTACCAATATCTTTGCTCAGGTATTTTTAACTTCTGACAACTTTTGAGACAAACTTTTTTCAAAAGTAGCCTTACATAAAACATTACAAAATAGATCAAATGAAAATAAAATGTTAAAGAGACATACATGTACTATATTTGACTTAATTAGTAATTCAAGGGCACTTATTATATACTATGTTCAGAAATTCAAATTGGGCATTTTCCATACTTTTAGAATTACGCAATGTTGCAAATCACAGTAAAAAGAATTGTAAACAAATGCCACAACCATTGAAACTTAATGATATAAAAATGGGTTTCCTGTGATTTAGTAAACACTTTATTTTTTTATATTTTTATTTTATTATGTCAAGCTGAAATCTAGGAGATAACACTGAAGAAATTTTGGTCAGGCACAAGCAACCTGGTGAAGGTGATCGCCATAGATAGCTAGTCAGGGCATTTTTTACATGACAGGCAAGTGTAGCTAACAATATGGCTTATTACCCCGCCTTTACCAGATATGCCACAGGGAGAGCGGATTCAATTTTTTTGGGTCATGCCAGGATTTGAACCCGGGACCTCTCACACTCAAGACAAAGACTTTAACCAGTGTGCTACACTGCTTCCTTGTACCCAGTTACATGCTAAAAGAGCACTAAAAGGAAGATGGTTAAAAAGATGCAAATCAGAAAAGTGCAAATGTGGCGCTAATTAGGATGGGGCGCTAATTAGCTAAAGTATGTTAGCCGTAAATATGATTCTCCATAAAATTCATTAGTTAACAAAAGATTATCTATCAGAAAAAATATGGTTAATAATCACACTTCTCACGTCTGTGCAACATCCTGTTTCAGATTTTAATTACAACGTAGCATGTCCTTATTAACTCGTAGCTTATCAGAAAGTGTCATAATAATTTGTCACTTGCTCATGACAATGTTGCATACAGTGAATTTGATGAAGGACAGTTTGATAAAACTGTTCATTCAAAGTCTTGCTAAAAATACACAGGTCTCATTTAAATGGTAATGTACAATGTACATAGCAGCGTGTATACTGATATTGGACTCTGTCATGTTTGACATTTGCTTAAAAAGTTACCTTTTTCAGAGTCTTCATTGAGCAGCGACGTAGCTTGCGACACCATCACGGCTGTGATGGTGTGCATAGCTTCTGCCGTGATGGTGTCGCAAGCTACGTCGCTGCTCAATGAAGACTCTGAAAAAGGTAACTTTTTAAGCAAAATACAATGTACATGTTGGACAGCATCAATTAGCCCTTTGCAATACCAATTGTGTATACTCAGTATGTAGGAGGGGGTATCCAAAAGTTTTTGACATCACTCAGAAGTGAAAGAGCTATACCGATGAAATTTTGTCAGTGTAATCACTGGTCCTTATGTACATTATGGTCCAAAAATGGTCTCATAAGTAAGTTTACTTTTTTTTACAGGTGGCGCTAGATGGGCAGTAGGCGTATAACCTGCAAGATGGTGAAAATTGAGGCACGTAGCGTGATTAAGTTTCTGCATTTGAAGGGTTAGGCCTACAATGCTCAGAAAATCTATGATGAAATGAAAGCAATCTACGGTGATGATTGCCCATCATATGGCACTATTGCTTTTTGAAATAGGAATTTCCAAACTGGCCACATGTCCCTCACAGATGAGCCAAGAAGTGGGCGTCCATCACTTATGGATGATGCGGCCACAGTGAAAAAACTCAAGAAAGTGGAGGATCTTATCATGAAAAGGTTATCCCATCTAGCGCCACCTGTGAAGAAAGTAAACATTTTTGGACCATAATGTACATAAGGTCCAGTGATTACACTGACAAATTTTCATCGGTACAGCTCTTTCACTTCTGGGTGATGTCAAAAACTTTTGGATACCCCCTCGTATGTCACAGCTGTCACCTGTTCAGTGACACTTTCCATTTAAAGCCAAATTATAACATTTTCATACAAAATATATGAGTATTTCTTTGCCATAAAATGTTAGCTTTTACTATCAGATATGTCCCCTTTTAATTTTTTGTAGAACAACCGAGGTAAAGCAAAGAAAATTGGGATTTACTACTAGTGCCAATGTCGCCATGTGTAACACTCCGTCGGTTGTGTTACGGTACTATCCTTTGATGTGTATATCAGTCCCGCATGCCACATACGTAATGTGTGTTATGAACATTGTGTCTGCGTTCGATTAATATTTCCATCGTAATAATAAAACGATGGTTCCTGCGTTTTATTCAAAATCTCAGATTTTGACAAAACTACAGCACCTATAGTCTTGATTTTTGCAGGGTATGTTAGTTTAATATTTAAGTACAATATAATCATGTAAAAAAAACAGAATTTTGAAAAATATTGTGGGCGTTCTCCTCAGCAAATGTTATAATATGTCTTTAAGTGATCACTCTTGTTTACACAGCTAATGGAGGCCTGTGCAAATAGTGTATTAAAATATATATTGCAACGGCCACATTTTTTTCCATAATTTGTAAACACCATGCAAATTTTGTCCATTTGTGCTTCAATCACATTTGGTATACATGTACATGCAATTTTGGTAAGAGTCTGAAAAAAAAATCAATCTATAGTCTTATAGTGAATCTATTTTGTTATTATAATCTCAATTGAATAGAGTAAACTGTCGTTTTTTTGCGTAGCATGCCGTTTCTGGAAGCCTTTCTGCCTGGCAGAGATCTCAGATATTGTGTTTTCACCCCTTTAGCCTGTACCTTGTCTTGGGTTAATTTTGGGTTCTTCTAAAATGGGTTTTCAAATAAAAAAAATAAGCATTTAATGTGTATAGTTTGACTGGTAAATACTTACTCCCATTCTAGGGTACTTGGCTTGTCCTCTTTGGTTATCCATCATACGTCTCTTTCTCATCATGTCTTCTTCCATTCTATGGTATTCCTGCCAATAGAAATTGTACACATTTATTTCATATTCAATGCCCCATAGCCAATAGAAATTGTACACATTTATTTCATATTCAATGCCCCATATGGTCTAGGCAGAGAGGAGGGTAACCTAGCTCAGCCCATATTTTGGGGACCCGGACTTGCCAAAATACAGTTCGGACCCCTTACTTTTTTATTTTCAGAAAGTTCAGGGTCCCTGCGGACTCTGGAATGTTTTGTTCTAGTGCTACCCCTGAAAACCTGGGTGCCTACAGGGCAGGGCAGAGCGGGCAACACATAGAGTACATCTGACCAAACACCCATCAGGGCATTGGTCTATTCCAGCTGAAATCCACACTACCCCTGTGGAAGATTTTGGAAATATCTTCCACAGGGGGAGTATGTTTTTCAAATGTGACACGATCTGCTCCATGGGGGCCAAAGGAGGCATTATTGAAAATTGAGTTACTATAATTATTACCTTAAACAAACAATAGGCTATCAGATACTGAAAACACCAAAGGTCTAGCATACTTGGTTTTAAAGTTATGAAGCTTTGTGATGTGTGTTTTCTTATGTATTTTCTTGTTTTTTACTCCATATTTTTGCCTTTATCTCAATTTCAAATTTGCCACCTTTGGCCCCCATGGACCAGATCATGTCACAAATGTAATTGGTCAGAGTTTTGAAACCCATACTCCCTCTGTGTTATGGCTTTGCCTATATTCTACAACTGGAGTGAGTATTTCAAATGGAAGTTACCCACTTGTCTATTCTTTTATAATTTATACTCCCTCTGTGGAAAATGTTAGCTAAATCTTCCACAGGGGTAGTGTGGATTTTAAATGGAATAGCCCATAAGGGTTAATATGGTAATGACCATGCTAAATCATTCAATCAATGAAATATCGGTGATCTTTGATGTGGCATCATTTGTGACGTCCCAGGTCAAAAGCAGACACTTATAGACAGGACTGTAAATGGAGAAATAGCCAAAAATCAGCCCGCGGGTGATTTTCTCACAATTTGGGTTTGTTGCGAATTTGTGATGTTATTAATGTTTTAAATATTGTCTGTAGTTTCAGATCGGAATATCTTGGCATCTTGTATTTTTTGAGACATTTTTCAAGGTAAACTCTCAACATTGTCAATAATATTTTTAAATTCCGATATATCGCAATTTCCAATTTTAGAATACCATAACTTACCAACTCAATATCTTCGCTTAGGAATGTCCGATTTCATTGGGAAAAACGGTGTTGTGGAGCAAAATATCTAAGATACCGTAGAATTCCGTCTAGAAGCATATATGCCTCTAAACGAGGGTTTTTTTAACGAAAGATATGAAAGACCAATACCCTTCTCAAAAACATTGCAATAGATTGGTCTTACAAATATACATGTTTGTACAGCCGCCTTAATCAGTAATATAGTTGTTCAAACTCCAAATAACGTTTTTGTTGAGAGTGTCTGCCTCTTGTCTCTTGTGTCAAAAAAACCTCGTTTAGAGGCATACATATGCTTGTAGACGGAATTTTACGGTATATGTAAAAACCTCCAAATTGATAACCTGCCCAAAAGTGTCTCCTTTTGACATGACACATCACAATTCATATTACCAACCTGCATCATTTGGTGTTGTTCTAAGTCTCTTAGTCGTCTTTGTAACTGTACTCTTTCCATAGATGCGTCACCACCACCCCATCCTCCTCCTCCTCCTCCATAGCCTCCTCCACCTGCTCCATAACTATCTCCGCCTCCATAATTGCTTCCATAGCCTCCGCTTCCATAGCTTCCACCTCCATAACCACCTCCTCCATACTATTTGAAAACAGAACGGTTTTAACAATTATTATTAAAATGGGATCCAATGAGCAATACAAAAATATTTGTTTGATGATGCATAATCTTACCAATACGACTGTCTCAAACTAGAAATTGAGGTTATGACGTCATGGTTACTTGTGCTTAATTGTTGTCAGCCTTCATTGTATTATACATGTAGGACGTCATTGCACAAGACAATTTCGGCGCCTGGAAATTTTGAATATTATCGCGTTGTGTATTGAGAGACGGCTGTATTAATTCATTTTTATGGTCAATATGAGTTGTTTCAAATAAAACCACATGATTCGCGCTTGATAATTAATTTTCTATCATATAAGGCATAATGTTGTGATTGCCAGCCCGGGGGGGGTACTCAGTACCAATGACCATACGGGGACGTGCCGCAAATATGGGTAGCATTTTCAGCCTCTTGGTATATCAATGACTCCTTTTTCAAAGCCTATTTTGGTATATGAATGGGTCTTTTTTTCAAAATTTTCTTAATTTTTTCGGAAATTAGCCCAATTTTTCCTTAATCTAGCCATAATTTTCAAAATTTTCCCAAAATTTTGGGAAAATTTGTAAAAACTAAGACAATTTGGGATAAATTCGGCCGAAAATTTGACTTTTGGTATATCAATGGGTCCAAATTTCTTGAAAAATTGGTATATTTATGGGTCCACTTTCAAATTCTCAGCGGCACGTCCCTACCAAAACCAAACTTGAGTACCCCCCCACCCGGGATTGCCAGAGACATCCTTTAATGTACTGTTGCTTCTATTGAAGAGCCAGGGACATATTGAACATGCATTGCTAGCTGTTCAATAGAAGCAAAAGTAATTAAAATGTACAACTTTATCCAGCTTTGAATAAAAACCTCAGAACTTTTATTTAAATTTTTTTTTTTAAATAGCAGTTTTTCTCTGGTCCCAACCTTGAACAAGAAAGTTGATGATGCATAACTATAACTATTGAAAAAAGCAATTTTTAAGACTAAATCAAAATGATGACTTTTGTTGTATTGTGGCAGCACATGTTTTAGCATCAACATCACATTAATTTGAAAAGAAACTTGTATGGAAGACTGGAAGTACAAAAATTTGCTAAAAATTGGCTCAGTTTGCACATGTTTTTGCACCTGTTTCTGACAATGTTTTGGACCAACATAGAAATGAGAAAATTTATCATAGCGACTGGAGATGGAATATCACAGCAAAATGCACTTTTAATTTAATTTGAACAATTGAATAGAGGTTATCCACTTCACTCATGTGTGACTTCTAACAAAAGGCACTGGTTCCCGTAGTATTCCTCATTCAAACTAATTCAATGCACGACCTCGGAGTTACCTGCATGACTTTGGCGGGCTATATTGAAACAGTCATGGTTGCACATGCAGGTACTTCTTTAGCAGTGTTCGATTTACCTGGATTCGCATCGCAAAATGCGAGTCATTTTTTACAAACTGCTACTCAACTACACAGACCAGTAGCAAAAAATGCGATCCCAAAAAATTGGGGGAAAATGCCTACTTGCGATCGTGAACCACGCTGATATACCATCATTTGCAAGTTGCCATTTGTCGAAGTCAAAAATGTTTCCATAAATTCTATTTCCAAGAAAATAATCCACAAAAATATGACCCAAAAGTCCCTAAATCGTGATGTTTACGCCATTAAACTAAATACAGTATCCTCCCTTGTATGCAAATTTTTTGTTGTGTTACAAACTTCCATGTATTCCATGTATTCCATGTATTACCAGATAACTAAAAACGTGCATATTAATTTTATGACGTCATAGAAGTAGCACTGTTTATATGGTGTATAGTTCAGTGGTGAGATGGAAATATCGTGTGTCCTTGGTGACAATCTTCCAAAATTATACAAGATTTTTAGGATTTCATAGATTCCTCACATTATTTTAATGCTTCAGCTAATAAATTAGTGAGTTTCCTCTACTCAAAAATGTAGGACTTCTCTTGATTACTGAAGGAAAATTTGCGTTTAGAAAGGGCACACGATAATCAGCTTAGGAAGTTTAGGTGCCGAATTTTGAACCACATTCGGTCTGCAACACTGCAGTTGCATAACATTTTTTAAGCATTGAGTACTGGGATTGAGTAATCTGTGAGAAGATAAGAAAATACCAAAAAATCTATAAAATATGGTGAAAACAAACTGCTACTCAAAATTTTGGAATTGCTACTCAAATCTGAAAGTGAGTAGCAATTTTTGCTACACAAAAAAATAGATGAAAATCGAACACTGTTCTTTAGAATGTCCTAAACAAGGTATAGCAGTCGTTGATAGGATATATGCAGCTTATAGAACATGGATAAGCTCTATTGACATTTGATGAGGTGTAGACCCGGGTATGTGTAGCAACAACGTCCCATGGATTGCCATTCTTATCATGGCATACCGTGGCGTTTCTCAGCATGATTAATCATGAATTTCAGATAGACGCACAAATATCCGTCTCTGGACGCAAGTTTTTACAACCTTGTCGGCAAACTTGCGTCCACACGGATACATATTTTTAAAGCCGTAACGGGAACCCTGAGGTCAACTATTTACATATTATTCATAATGAGGTCAAGTACATGTACAGCGCTGGCCATAGCCGGTATCATGGAGAAAAATGCTACTCATGTTGATCACTTTGCTTGAAAAAAACACAAAATCATTAGCAGAATTGCGCCACGCATTAAAAAACTGTTAACACGCTTGAAAATGCACAGTAAGTAAGCAAGCATAAATTACCGTAAAAACGAGCATACCTCAAGGCTTCAAGCGCTTGTGCTACGGCAACTTTCATGCTTTTCGGAGCAGGCATCATGATATGACATCGCATCGGTTTGAATTTGGCTCTTTTTAAACGTTAAAAATAGCGATGAAATAAAAGGTATGTTTGTATAGCTAAAAACATAACCTTGAATGATGCAAAAGTTTATCTTGAAAAATTTGTAATTTTGACATAGCTAGCTCGGGTGGTTTAAAAGAAAAGATCGCCATCACATCATGACATGATCTAGTCCGAATAATCAGACCCAGAACAAAATATTAATTTCTGACATGATCGTGTTCTGGGTCTGAACTGTTTCCATTCGAAATCTTGATGCCAAATTGGACAAAAGAAGCACATCATGGTCCTACTTCACAGTGTTTTAATCCCCTGGCCTATTGCATGAATCACTCTATTGTGGACCATCCTTTTGATACTTGACAAGCGGAACAGTTTTGACAGGCCTTTTGTCTACCTCTCTGTTTGTAAACAAACGAGGAGGTCGAAATTGTCCTCCTCGGCGAAGCGTATTAAATAGTACGGCACTAGACATGATGATGATCATGATTTAGGTAACCCAGGCAAACCTTAGTTAACACATTTGCTGGTCAACCAAATTCGCCGACAATGTCAATGCATTTTTACATAGAAAGAAAGAAACCTACATAAATATGTTTTCTATACTTCACTTGACCCAAATATATAATTTTTTATGGTGATAAGTCACCCGCACATGGAATTTCAGAGGATTTTGATAGCAGTTCCATTAAAAAAGCTGCTATCGCCATGAGACTAAGATCTAGAAACACCCCGAAATGCCGTTTTGGGGAATTTTGCTAGATGAATCTTTTTGATGAAAGTCAGGCTTTGACAAGATGTAACTTTGCTACGGAAAGTGCTATGAAAAAAAGGTTTTCAGTTTTGGCTTTGTTTACTCAAGGGCTTTAATTTGGGCAATATCGTATTTCACGGCCCACTATTTTGGCGCCAAAGTTGGACCCCCTAGCTTACTGAAAATTGGTCGCACTATACGCAAATAGCAAAAATGATGATGTTTTTGAATTGTTTAATGTTTTCTTGCTGTATTGTCCTATAATCTTGTTAAAAATTTGGTAAGATATTATATTTAATGTGTAGAAATGTTTCTTGGTGAAAATTATAGTAAATTAAAAAAAATGAAATAAAATACAGTTTGCCAGTGTTGCTTTTGTCTTTGAGAGCATTTTCTTTCTTGTATTGTCCTATCCTACTATGCCTATTAAAACAAAATTGGGAGCGGTAAAAATGAAAAGCATTTATTCCGTTGTTTAATCGTATAGTTATAGGTTCATCATCCAGTACATTTTGTAAGCGTATGCGTTTTTAACCCGGTTTTTAACGGAATAAATAGCAATCCAGAGGGCCTATACTATGGTATGCCATTTATTCCGTCAAAATTATGCAGATAAATATGTTATTGTCGCGTGTCGGCTATAAAATGACGGAATAAATCATAGTAGTAGGCCTAGGCATAAAGTATGCAATTTATTCCGTCAAAATTTTGTCTGTAGGCCTAATAATATAAAATTTTTTTTTTTTAATTATCAGTTTTATTCTTTTAAAACGGAATAAATCGAATCAGTGTCACTTCCCAACTTTTAAACACGGGATCAAGTCATAACATGTTACAGTAATAACGGAATAAATCATAGTAGTCCTAAGGTAGGGTGTCCAGGTCAAAATTTTAAATTGTTAATTGTGTATTTTTTTTAATTTTATCCTAAAGAGTATGTTGAAAGACACTCATTAAAAAAAAAATTATCAAAATCGGACCATCCGGTCCCCAGAAACAGCCGTTTTAAGGCGTCAAAAAAGCGCAATTTTCGTCGTTTTGGTAAAAAGTGCAAAAGAGGG
Organism: Amphiura filiformis; assembly: GCF_039555335.1. Classification (NCBI taxonomy): domain Eukaryota; kingdom Metazoa; phylum Echinodermata; class Ophiuroidea; order Amphilepidida; family Amphiuridae; genus Amphiura; species Amphiura filiformis. Next base: position 15,891,517 of record NC_092638.1, read on the forward strand.
CGCTTTTGTAGACAATATGTAAACAAAATTACTGTTTCTTTGACACTGCAATGTTTGTTATTGGAAGTATTCATCCCTTGTCTAACTATATTCCAAGTTTTATTCAAATAGCTATAGCCATTCTTGAGTTATCGCACTTTGAAAAACATCGTTTTGCCTCATATTTGATATTACCCATAATGCATTGCTTTCATGGCTCCACCTGTGAATCAAGCCTGTACAATCTCTATGAAAAAAAAAAAAAAATTGTGCTACATTGAAATACATTTTCTAAAGTACTGTTGTGAAGTTATTTGAAATGCAATTCTTATGTAACTTGGCATGTTGGTAGTACACATAATGTGGATCAAGTTTTATGTTCAATAATTTGATGTTTTGTTAGTTTTAAGGCTTAATTTGCATAAATTAGCATATCTTACAGCGATGGTACAAATGAAGCTCAAGATTTGCTATAATAAATTTGTTTGGTAATGTTTGCAATGTGATCTGTTTACACTTGACAGCAACTGTATAATATTGTTGAGAAGTGAATTAAGTATGAGTGTTCAAATGAACTTTTAAAATAAAAATAACATACTTAAAATGGGATGTTCCATTTAATTAAAGGGGTAATTTTAATTGTTCTTCAATTTCGACCCTTTGTCTCTTGAGGGAACACATGATACATGAATGCTCACATTTTCTATTGTAATGTTGCTAATAAAATATACCTGTACTTGAAAGAACACAATTCTAGTCTGTGTCATTTTTATAATGTATAAATATTTTTGTTGAAGATAATAGAGTAGGCCTGCTCAATTCATGGAACAAGTATAGTGAATCAATCCATGTTGAGGGATTTTTGTAACTTCAATTTAGGTTCATATGTATTTAAATGTAGGCTTTATGAATTGTTTTGATTATATGTAATGTACATTTGTTTCCTATTTGATGTAAAAATAGGATGGTTGAAAAATAAAATAAAAATCATTTAATACAAGTCTCATTCAATTGCAAACTGAGTGGAATATTCCATTTTGTTTATGGGTATTTCAAAGTATAGACCGAGGAGCAATTTAACCCTTGCAAAATGTGAACCAAAAATTAGAGCTAAGATTAATATGAAAGAACATCAACAAACAATTCTTTAATTGACTTGATTGAGCATATTCAAAACAAAAAACAAAACAAACAAACAAAAACCTCAAAGATAAAGTCCCTTAAACTCTCCTGTTTCATGAAATTACCAGTAACTTGAGAACTGTTATATTAAAATACGAAAACATTTAAAACACATTTGTGAACAAGTCTTAAACTTTTTAAAGAGATTTATTTGCATGTCTTCCTTTCACATCTCATGCCCCAAACCCCTTCCCATCCCTCTTTCCCGGTCCCCCTCCCCCCTCTCACCACCCAATGTTGGGGTGTATTTTTTTTTAAATTAAAAATATTTTTTTAAAAACGGGCTTAAATTCGAAAAAAGAAACAACAAAAATGTTGTATATAAAATAAACATACTAAATAAATAAGTATTATTTAAAAAAAAATGAAAAACTAATCTAAATTTAGGGCTTTGAAAAGTGCCCCTCCAATATCATACACATCACCCTGAGACATCACCCCTATTCCAAACAATGGAATAGCCCAGCTACACCTCGTGCTTGCGACTGCAATCCTGCATACTTGGCCTGTTGGGTGATACCATATTGACCAGCAATCGTAGTAGACAATTAATGAGGGACAACATATTAATGGTTTGCGTGGTTGCATTAAAAACAAATCATTGCGTTAGAAATAGAAATAACATTCTATTCACCATCTGCAAGCCTATGATCTTTTTAAACAAAAACCTGTACCACATAACTGCCTGGTTTTTATTGTTTATAAAACTCGGGATAAAACATCTCTAAAATGTACCAGAAGATGAACAGTCATTTTTTTAAATTACAATCACCAACACAGAACCGGCCCCAACCGGCTTCGAGCGAACCACGTGTTAGTTGAATACGGCAACACATGCAGACTCGACAGCGCCGTCATACAGAACAGGCACATGCCTTGGTTTTGCACGTACGCTAGTCATGTGCACTAACAGCGGGGACGATATTGCGTGAGCTAGCTGGCAACACGGCAGCTGATTTTCACCTTGTTTCTCATTGAAACCAACGGGCGGGTATGGTATGACAATGTATGGGAAAGAAAATACACGTGGGCGATTTACAGAGATTTTTTTTAATGGATCTTGTAGCCGACAGAACAAGCTTTATTTTGATATCAAATCCAGTATATTGGGCCACGGGAACCATATTTCCGTAAGTGATACATTTTAAAAAAATATTAAAATACTTTCCTTTATCAAAAAATCTAGGGATTTCAGTATATAGGGCATTGAAGTCTGTACTTAATATACAATTAATAAAAATAATCATTTATAGGTCGTGTAGTTTCTATTCTGAGATATAAATCACCATTTTGTGAAAAATATTGGAGCCATCAGAAAAAAAAGCGACCAACATGGCCGCTCGAGTCGGAAAAAACCTCAACTTTGGAAAATCGTAGATGCAAAAATACTCATCGGATTTCAATATTTTTTGGATTTCTATTTGATTTCATCCCTTTTTAGTTGTATTACGAAGTTGTATAGCTCTATCTTAAATATTAAACAAATGAGAGCAATTCTAAAACGTTTGCTTTTTGCGTTCAACAAGCCGTGTGCTTGTGTGTGAATGGAAAACAACGGTACGCCGTGCGCTGCACAGTGGACACCCTACCTAAGGCTAAGCATGAAGTATGCAATTTATTCCGTCAAAATATTGCCTGTAATAATAATAATAATACTAATAAAGGTTTTGCCAACTCAGGGGATGTTGAACCCACCCAAAAGTTGAGATCAATGTAGATCAATTATCTCAACTTTGGTATGGTAATATAGTATAATGGGATTAAAATCATCCATATGCGCCCAAACTCTGGTACAATGGGGATTAAAATCATCCATGCAGGCCAAAACTGTCCTTGAGAGTTCCTCGTCTACAATCCTTGGAGCCCAAAATGAGCCCACATATTGTGATGTTTCTTATTTGTGGTACAGATATGAATAGAGTGCCCTATAACTCAGTATGCTGAGTTATAGTTACTAGAACTAGATTCATGTAGGCCTATGTCAAGTGTATTACACTTGACATAGGCGTAAGCTTACCCGTTGTTGCTGTCTCTGTCTTCCCCCTCCACCACCACCACCACCGCCACCCCCTCCTCGTCCCTTTCCACGACCGCCACGTGAATAATTCTGCATCGTCGATTCAAGAACTGATCTAGCTATGCGATTGCAAAATTGAAGTGTAAAATCTACTATATTTCACGGCGCCGAGTTTAATGCAGAAACAACATGCAATGCCGGCTCGCGGAAAGAAAGGAAAGTCAATTACAGGGGAACGCCGCGCTTGAAAGGTATTGGTACCTTATATGATTGACTTCACTCAACATCAAGAATCAAAAAAAATATAGTTTACGGCAAAGTCATTCAATTAACTACTTACATATATTTAAAGCTCTTCGAGTTATTATGGTGTACTCATTTGCAAGTAAGTGACCCTGCAAAAGTAAGCTGTGCGAATCCAGTATGTGCACCCCCGATACAGAACCCGGAAGTGTAGAAAAATTAATAAGCTCGTTTATATGTTTGTCACAGCGCAACTCTGCGATTCTCGCTTTTCGTATGCGGTTAATGTTTAGGACCGTTCCCCTGTTACTAATAAAAGTGGCTTTGAGACTAATTAAAGAACTTAGTCATTAGTTCAGATTCAGAAGTTAGAAGTCAGGAACCAGATTCCATGATTCAGATATTAAGTCAAGTTCATCTGGTTTACGTTCATTTGCTTTCTACAGAATATATTTCCATTCAACAAACAAGCTCCAGCCTCTTTGGTTATTTGGTACTGCACTGCCAAAAGGGTATGACCTGAGGCCAGCACTTCAGTTCAGGTGACAGGTAGGTAGCATGGTATGGGCCATGGCCTTCATCCCCGGCCTCAAGTTCAAGGGCAAGGCTTGGCACCCGGGCTTGGCACATGATGGACATCACAGATTCACACATTATGCCTGCACATGCAGCATGCACAGATTCTAGAACTTTAGAAGGAATCCTCCTAGAATCTGTGATGTCATGGCCATGGTACAGGGAACGTTCATAAATACTTTGGTGGGGGGGGCTGGAAAATTCCAGGGGGGGTCAAAATGTTTTGACCTAGGCGGCCTACCAAAAAGGGGGGGGGGGGGGGGGCAAAAAAGTTTTTAACAGGGAAAAAGGGGAGGGGGGTCAAGAAAGTTTTGACACCCATATTAGGCCATTTACAATTGATCCTTATAGTTTCCTGTTTCCCGCCCGCGTCCAAAGTTGAGACATTGCAAAATATTTAATTATTTTATTTATAATTTGGATTTTTACTTAAAAAATAACTTTTAATGACTCCCATCTGCTACTTTCTGACTTTGTTCATATCAACTATAATGACGAATAAACAAAGAACATATAACTGTACCATTACTTTAATATATATAAAATCAAACATATTTTGTAAAATAATTAATTTAAATGCATGTTCCTTGTCAAACGGGTTGATGTAGGTTACGACCACTTGTTTTAAAATAAAGAAAATAATAGATAATTAATAATTAATAATTAAAAGTCGCCTCAACCCTTGTTTTCAACCATGAAACAGGAAACTAAGAATTAATTGTGAAGGGCCTTAAAAAGGTGGGTCAAAAAAGTTGTTTTTAAATTATTGTCAATATCGTAAAATACAATAAGAAATTAATATTTTATGTTATTTTTGCTAATTGGTTATGAAAAAAGATTGGAAAATGTGTTTTCAAAAAAAATTAGAATACAACTTGAAGTCTTTGGGCTTGATTGTCACAGAATAAAAAAAAAGGTCGAAAAATGCCCTGAAATTGCATGTTTTTGGCCCTTAAAATTCAAATACCAAAATTTTACTTTCATTGCCATTTAGGACTAACTAAAGGATAAGGATTTAGCTAGATGTTTCATTTAGCAAACAGGATAATATTTTTAAAAAAAAAAAAAAAATAGTGCTGTATTTTTGAATAGGGAGTACAGGCTGAGAACACTGCCTGCCACACTGACCAAGTACAAAATTGAGTTACCCCGGCCCGTAGTCTGTGTTACAGACTGGAAAACTGATAACTACCCGCGAGCTACCAACATGTGTAGGAGTATACCAGTAACGCTCCCGCGGCGACCTGGTGCGCGACCTGATTTGATTTTCAGCGCAAGGTTATTGTGAGGTCATTTGGGGTCATCCGGGGTCAAATCGCCATATATTGTTGCAGGTTCATGAAATTTGGTGGGAGCGCCCACTGTAGGAAGACAAAAATGTCAAGGACATTTTGGGGTCATCCAAGGTCAAATCGCCATAGATTGTTGCAGGTTCCTGAAATTTGGTGGGAACGACCACCCTAGCAAGACAAAAAATGTCAAGGGCATTTTGGGGTCATTCAGGGTCATCCGGGGTCAAATTGCCAAATATTGTCGCAGGTTCATGAAATTTTGTGGGGACGACCACTGAAACAAGGGGTCGGGGTCAAATCGCCATAGAAATCAGGTCGTGAAATTCGGTAGGAACGCCCACCTTAGTGAGGCAAGTAATGTGAAGGTCATTTTGAGGCCAATTGAAATTGCACCAGTTAAAATGATGGGCGTCAAGGTGGATCGAGGCATTGCGGCCGACGCTTTGCATTGAGAACTGCGCAGGTCGAGAACCGCAAAATTCTAGTTCTCATTTTAAGTGTGAGTTAATTGGCAAAGTGCAAGAAATTGCACTTATGAAAATGACCAATTATTAACCAGGTGTAGTATCACTAAACATCCAATCACCTTGGAAGTGATCACATATTTATTTCTATTCAGTTTTGCACAGTGCAACTCAATCATCATATTCTGAGGCTAGACCAAACACTCTTCTTGACCATAAACAAGCAGTTCTTTTCGAAGTTTCAAGAATCAGTTGCAGACCTAGCTGTACTACAGTACTTTACAACTACTACTAGTCCTAGCCTGAATTTGTACTTTGGCCGAGGCTTGCTGGTCATCTAGAGGTAGGTACCATATATTTAAAGGCTCGAATGTGGCACTTGCCGTGGAGGTAGCTGCGTGCAGTAAGCAGCAGTGTATCCAAGGGTGCTGTCCCCCTGCTTTGGAGCATCTTTCTCCCTCTCCTGTCGGATGCTGTCCATCATGTTATTTTAGATTTAAGGGGGTACTACACCCCTGGTCAATTTTGTGCCTATTTTTGCATTTTTCTCAAAAATTATAGCAAATTAATGACAAGTAAGAATAGATATGTATATTATAGGGGCAATGACTACAACTACTGTACTGAAAATTCAGCAACTCAAAGCAAGTAGTTATTGATTTATTGATCAAATATTGGTTTTCCCTCACAACTGTTGTCTGTGCTGAAATAAAATTTCCAGTGCAGTAGTTGTAGTCCTTGCCCCTATAATATACATACCTTAGTTGTCCCCAATGCGCTATAATTTTTAAAGAAAAATGCAAAAATAGGCACAAAATTGGGCAGGGGTGTAGTACCCCCTTAACAGCTATAGTACACAGGAATTTTGACCATTTACATCAAATTTCCCCTTAAGTCCCCAAAAGTCACCTTTTTACCTACTCCCTGGGAAAAATCTGACCTATACCATTTGCACAGGACCTTGTTATAGTAAAATTTAATAGAAATTTAGAATGATGTACAAAAAGTTGCTTTCCATGTATGTAACATAGCCAGTGGGGGAGAGCTGGGGTAAAATTATGTTTTTCGTCTGAACATGCACAAACCTGTGTACCTCCTTTTGAAAAATGGTGCATTTCAACTTGAACCTTGTTGATTAGGCTTTGTAGCACAAGCAGGTGATTTTGCATTATAATTTTGCATACCATTTACATTTTGTATTAATCCACATGGTGCTTTTAATAGCACAGGGTTTCCCAAACCATTGGTTGTGACCCAAATGTGGGTTGCTAGCACTTCTCAAGGGTCACACACCTTTAAAGAACAATAAAGTAAAACATACATAAAAGTAGGACAATGCGTAATTAAAGTTAGAGCCACATGCACAGACTACTATCCATTAACAGTCAAAGTCCTGTGTTCTAGCTGTTTCTGTGAATTCTCGCATATACATGAGGGCCAATTGTTTGATCGTGCATGTCTAGCTGCGTGCTTTCGCGATATAGCTTTGTGTGTCTTCATATTTACACGAAAGACTAAAAATATGCGGCATGTGCATAGCAGTTTCGTCTGTTTATTATTATCGGGTGATGCTGAGACTTTAACTGTTTGTGGTTAGTCGGTAGTACGTAGTCTGTGGTTTCTGCAGCACTCGGGTATCAAGTCGTACTATCGTTCAACATTGGAAGTCAGCTCAGACCAGCCCTTGAACATATAGAAACGTAGTCTCTTTTGCTCTCAAGAATTGTCCACTGGCTCGTACTACAGCAAATCACTTTGTCGATTTCAGCTGGAAAACGGTCGATGGTCATATTTTAATTTCTAAAAAAAAATCCAAAAAAGATACCAACACGGGCCGTTCAGCATTTAATAGGTTATAGTATTTCCTAATTAAGCTGTAAAAGTCATAAATGTAGGTTATTATCGCAAGGCGGACGGAAATTACAAGCCCACCTTTCTAGTATCAAAAATGCCTCATATTCAGCATCCTCACACAGAGATTTCACGTCTTTCGCCAGCTGGGTGATATTCCTGAAACCAGTTCTCCTGAACGGATTGGCCGATGATGGCGGGTTTTTTTATGTTCTCTTCGTAATTTATTCACAAAAAATATTATGTAAAAGTTTTTCTGATTGGTTAAAAAATTTCGACGGACGGTAGGAAAACGTGAAGCCCCATCCAATCACGATAGTTGTGACATGAGCCGATCACACGAAGACCGTAGGATAGGAATGACTGCGCATGCTCCAATGAACTGGACGCTACCTCACCATTCATGAGTATGGGGAACACATGCAAAATATTAATAAATTCAACTGTTGTAATTGAACATGTTTTATAATAAGATTCAAATGTAGGCTTACTACCAATAGTAACTAATTTATGCCTTTGATATGCTTCCGTTAGAGTGATAAAAGTATTTTGAACATGAAAATTAATGCTTTATGGTCTCATTGTTTATGTAGGCCTATTGATTTACCCGTGCAAGAAAATGATATTGCCCATGCGCTATTAACAATAGCCTGTCCTTGGAATCATTGATCTGTGAAATGTAAACATGGTAAACCATGGAAATAGTAGATGAGAAGGAATCACAACGAAATCGATCGCCTGTGACTAATCCCGCTTATCTATTCTTCATTACAAAGGAAGAGGACTCAACAAATTCTCTTTTGAGGACACTCATATTCTGAGACGAATATACCTAAGGTATATTCGTCTCAGCTCATATTGCCGCCAATAGCGTGATTTGGTTGCATACCTGGAAATTCATAGCGATAAATCTTTGCGCACAAACAAATTTTGAACCGGTTGTTGTGACCTTAGTTGATGAAGCGCACTTTTAACGTTCATTTAGACTGGATTTGATAAACATTTGCAACAGATTTCTGCATTTTCAGATGCAGAGAAGTCAAAACAATACAAATATTGGGAAATTTAATCACATTGTATTTTCGACTCAAGACACTTTAAAAAAAGTTTTACATTTTGTAAGGATATTCGTATTTTCACTGACCCCAAATTTAATTAAAATGTAAAGGTATAAAACAAGTTGTTCCGATTGTTTCCGAAAAATGGGAACAGATTCTATCATAAGACACAACAGAAAATCAATTCTATCAAATTGCCTTCACATGTGCCCCAGACCGCCCACATAGGTAAATTTGCCCCTAAATGTTTCAAATATATGACTTTCTACTTCCGATTTTGGTAATACATCCTTCCCACAAGGCATTATTTTGGGTTATGTTATCCCATCTGTCCCATAAATGCATTCATATTTCCCGCCCTTTCCTGCTCACAAGGCCGCATTTAGGCCATAAGCAATGGTCGCTTGACTGCAGCTTTAGAATTGAAAATGTCATGTCATAGAAATGTTACGTCACCGATGACCATCGTGTTGGGATATAATCCCGAGGATTATGGTATAACTATTAGGGGTGGTGCAATAATTATGTGTACCACTGGGGGTGAATTCTCAAAATGGTCTGCCAAAAACGCTTGCCCCCTTTGGCCATGCCAAAAATCTTTGCCCCCCTTCGACATGCCAAAAAACCTTTGCCCCCCCTTTTGATGTGCCAAAAAATCTTTGCCCCCCCCCTTACACATGCAAGATTTTGGGGGAACCTGAATTTAAAACCTTAAATTGTCTTATCATATAATGCGAGCGCAGCGAGCAGGAAATTTTGCATATTTGAATGTGTTCCTAACGTTTTCCCACGCCTTTTTAGGGCGTAATATAGAAACGATACCCAAAATATCTGTGCCAAAATTGCTTGACCCCTTTTGACCAGCCAAAAATTCTTGCCCCCCTTCTGGCCTGCCAAAAATCTTTGCCCCCTATAATTCACCCCTTCGGCGTGTTGATGTGTATAGAAACGTCAATGTACATGTCGGCAATGTGTTTGGAACTTTGATGATGGTTAGTTGTGATTCCTTCTCATCTACTCTTTCCATGGGTAAAAACACATGCACTGATAATGCACATAGCTTGGAGCACATCGTTCAGCATTTAAAGAGACTTTTGCACTAAAACATTTCCATATGTAAGGATCTGAAGGGGCACAGCAACTTTTTAGGGCAAGTTGATAATTGCCTTGGATATTCACTGAAAAGGCAAGGCAGCACGGCAGTTTGTAATAATTCAAGAGGGCATCATCGCAACTGTTGAAAATTTGAGAAGGGCACCAAGGCAATTTCTCAAAAGCGAAGAAAACACACAGTCTGATAGATGATTTTATAATGAAGGGGCAGGGCTGGGGCACCGACGGCAACTTCATTAGGGCACAGCAAGTGACTGCCGTCAGTAAGGGACCGTTCACAAACACTTGTAAGGGGGGCCTGATGCAAAAAATTTTTATCGCGAACATTTTTCGGGGCCCCCCCTTTACAGACCTCGAAAATTTCAGGGCCCCCCTTTTTGACATGAAAATTATGGGTCAACCCCATAGAAAAGCATATAAACTCAATTTTTCCAGGAAAATTTGTGGTCATTTTTTTTCAGGCCCCCTTAGGAGGACCCCCCCTTTTTGCATCAGGCGCCCCCCTTACAAGTGTTTGTGAACGGTCCCTAAAGGACATATTTTGAGGGCATTACGGCAGATTTCTCAAAAGCGAAGAAAACACACAGTCTGATAGATGATTTTATAATGAAGGGGCAGGGCTGGGGCACCGACGGCAACTTCATTAGGGCACAGCAAGTGACTGCCGTCAGTAAGGGACCGTTCACAAACACTTGTAAGGGGGGCCTGATGCAAAAAATTTTATCATGAACATTTTTCGGGCCCCCCTTTACAGACCTCGAAAATTTCAGGGCCTCCTTTTTTGACGTGAAAATTATGGGTCAATCCCATAGAAAAGCATATAAACTCAATTTTTCCAGGAAAATTTGTGGTCATTTTTTTCAGGCCCCCCTTAGGAGGACCCCCCCTTTTTGCATCAGGCGCCCCCCTTACAAGTGTTTGTGAACGGTCCCTAAAGGACATATTTTGAGGGCATTACGGCAGTGGGGATGGGCACCCACAGCATTATATTCGAGGGCAAGCTGGCTCAGACCTGAAATGTGAGGTTTCTACATCACTACTTAAACTTTGACAGACTCCGCTCAAATAAGTAGGCACACACGTCACGTTATAGTTTAGGTAAGTAACATCATTTGTATTATGCTCATTGCAGCTGCGCTGTGTTTGCACATGAAATGTATGTCACAGGAAAAAAGTTTGGGAAGCCCTGGCTTCACATGTGTATGGCAATTTGCGTCAATAGGGACATCTTGTGTTTCTGAAGTCATGTATAAAGCCAGTTAATACATTAGGTGGGGGTGGGAAAAGAGAGCTTTTACCGGGCATTCCAGCACAATTTAGGATCAACTTGATTATTTGCTAAATATAGTGTGAAATTGCACTCTTTCTCTTCTTTTTTTTCCTTTGTTTTCTTTTCTTTGCCTTTTGTTTTTTACAAAAAAGGGCTTTATATTTTGAATCTCAAACATTTTTATTACTTGGTTTTATTGGAAGTTTTTTCATTTAGAATTGCTCAACGAGGATTATAATGTTCATTGACTATATATTGTTTTTCATTTTGAAAAAAAATTGTAAAAATTGTACATGTGCTTTGTAAAGTTAATCAAATCATGATTTCAGTTTATCTTTTGGCCTCTGTATATGACCTTGAAACCACCATTACATGAAGGATTCCATTGTGCAGCTATGACCCAAGTTGGGTTGCAATAGAATATTTGAACTGTATAACTGTTTGAATTAAAATTCATATGAGACCAAATTTTAACCAATAGCCTTACAACACATGTACTGACGGATGGGCACATGACTTGTGATGCCAAGAGGTCTTTAATTTGTGCACTTTATCATGTGCACTATAAGTTATTGTCGATTTTGTAATCATCTACTTCGAATCAGTAATCATGTCAGCAGTAATGTCTTATTTTTCATTTTTAGAAACATGACTAGCCAATGCAGAAAAGGTTCACCTTGGACAGCACCCTACGTTCAACCTTATATATGCAAATACTGCAAACTTGTTTGCAAAGATTATGATCGGTTTGTTCATCACCTCCAGCGCCATAAAATGAAGCTACACATATATATAGGCAAGGCTCTTTTCAACATGCTTTAGCCAGGTATTGCCAATCATTTACTTACCATTGTGGTCAAAAATATGATGACATAAGTTTCTTTGACAGCACTGAGAAGCTCTGAGACTAGACATGCAAAGATGTTAAAGGAACCAAATCATTTCATGCAGCCAAGGGACAAGACAATACATCAAAGATTTTATACCAATAACAAAATTTACCAATGTAAATGCTGCAACAAGAGTTTCTTAACTAAGAAACTCAAGATTATCCATGAAAGGATTCATTCCGGTGACAAACTATACCAATGTAGATACTGCGACAAGAATTTCTTGTTCAAAAGCATCAGGTCTGTACATGAACGATGCCATACCAAAGAGAAACCTTACCAATGTAGGTACTGCAACAAGAATTTCTCAACGTCAGGCAACATGATTGAACATGAAAGGATTCATACCAAAGAGAAACCTTACCAATGTAGGTACTGCAACAAGAATTTCTCAAAGTCAGGCAACAGGACTGAACATGAAAGGATTCATACCAAGAAGCCATATCAATGTAAATATTGTAACAAGACTTTCTCAGTCGTGTCTCACAAGACTGAACATGAAAGGATTCATACCAAAGAGAAACCATATCAATGTAAATATTGCAATAAGTGTTTTTCAGAGGCCCATCACAAGACTGAACATGAAAGGATTCATACCAAAGAGAAACCGTACCAATGTAAATATTGTAACAAGAGTTTCTCACAGGCAGGTAACAAGAATAGGCATGAAAGAATTCATACCAATGAGAAACATTACATGGATAATGTGTGAAGAGTTTCTCATCACCAGATGAGAAGACTGTACATGAAAGGATTCATACCAAAGAGAAACCTTACCAATGTAGATACTGTGTGATTTTCTCATCATCAGGTGAGAATGAATATGAAAGGATTCATACCAATCAAAATCCATACCAATGTAGAATGTAACTACAGCAGTATTAAAGAATTTCTCATGCACAAGTAATTGGTCTCCACATGAAAGGATTCATACTAAAGAGAAACCTTGTCAATTCAAATATTTTACAAGACTTTATCATAGCACAAGAGAAAACATGTGAGACTTCATACCAGTAAGAGACCTTATCAATATCAAAAATGCAAACAGACTTTCTTGTGGGTAGCAGACATAAGGACACATGAAAGGGTAAATATTGCTTCAAGAGTTTCTCACATGTGTCACAAGACTAGACATGAAACATGAAAGACTCCATACCAATGAGAAACCCTAATATCAGTGTAAATATTTTGTAACAGTTGTTTCTCGCTGGCACATATAACAAGAGTAGACACAAAAAGATTCATACCAAAGAGAAAACTTGAATTTGAATACTGCAACAAGTATTTCTGATCTATAGGTTCATAACAATTCTTAAAATAGTGAAAACTAATAAATAATAATAATAATAATAATCTGCAAGAGAATTAAGAACTTTTTGGGTCATACCATTACTGAAAAATTACAAGTAAAATTTGACACATTAAAAATTGTATAAAATTGTTAGTATTTAGAAAAAATCAAAATATTAAAATTCTGTTGTGGAGAAAGATGGAATTTGTTTACAGTTGTACAATTATTATACTATATCTCAGACTTCTTGAAGAGATACTAATTGGGTGACAGCAAAGTAAAAAGTGTGGTCATTTTGTGAAAGGGGGTTGAGTAAGGGCAGTCAATATCACATATTTGTAACCCATAGTACTAATGAGTGCTCTCCAAGGAATTTATTGGGGGTGTGGGGTGGGTATTGAAAAGGGTGTTTCATATGTGACCATGAAGTCTCAAAAAGCACCCTAAATAAGCTTTTATGAAGTTTAACAATGCACCCCCAGAAAGTAGCACCACTATGCAAGTAGCCTTTCGTCACCCTCATAACAAGTCATTATTTATTACATGTTTTTCATTTGCAATTTTGAGTTTCTGAGTAATAAACCCATAATTAATCAAATTTCCAGCCGCATTCTTCATTAACTTCTGGAATACATCAAAAGAGATGTATATATCCACAAGCTAATGAAGAATGTGGCTGGAAATTTGATTAATTATGGGTTTATTACTGAGAAACATGTAATAATGACTTAGGCAGTTTTGTTATGAGGGTGATGATTTGCCTTGTTTCACTTAGAACATTAACCCTAACCCTACCTGTGGTTTTTGGCTATCGGAAGGAAAGAAGGAGCGAAAAGGAGAGAAGATGAAGAAGAAAGTCACTTGGCACCCCGGGATTGAACCTGGGACCCTCGCAGAAGATCCCCAGCATGTAGCTACACAGGTGACGTTGGCCCGCCAACGATTCCCTGGGTATATGACTTGGTCTGATTGCGTCATCAAGTCCCGTGGAATGCATGCACGCAGAGCGGTTTTAATAGTGAGCTTTAGTGAGTCCTAGTTGGGTTAGGGTTAAGCAGAATCCAGTGTCATTGTGGACAGGAAATTTGCTCCTGGGTCAGTCAAAATTAATGCCTGTGACATATATGCTAACTTTGAAAAATATTGTTTTAGTAAGTTCTGTGAAGTCAAAACAAGACCATACTAATAAATGAATAGCTTTTTGAAGTTTTGGTGAAAATGACGATCACCTGTCAATCCTAGCGGAAGGGGGGTCCCAAATTTACAAAAAAGTCAGCGTCAATAAAATTGCGACCCCCTATTTTGGCAACAAAAATTTCATGACCCCCACCACCACTGATACACATAAAATTGTATTGAAATCAGTCTTTTTGAATAAAATAAACACACTATCTTTGGTCATCTTGTGACTCCCTACATTTTGGGTATCAAATATTTTATGACCCCCTCCCTGCCTATTTTTCTTTCCAAAACACAAAAGTTCATAACTTTTATACCATTCTAAATCATTTGTCCCAAAGGACTCTAAACACTGGTTTTTTAATGACAAATTTCAAATTTGCTTTAAGGGATCTAAAATGAGCGTTTATTGGGTTTCGACAGTATTTTTTGTGGGACCTGAGAGCACCCCAGACCTATCGAATTGCATTCTGAATCTGAAGCATGTCTTTCTGATATCAAATAATTTTCATTTTTGAAAATCACAATATAATACAAATTTTATGACAAATTATAAAAATTGGATATTTTTCAAATTGTTGATATAATACAGTCCTCGAAGTAAATTATATAAATCTAATGATATATTCTTAAAGTGTATGTAGCAGGGAGGAAAAGCCGACGGTCAATTGAAAATTTTGACCTTTCATATTGAAGATATGGATTTTTTCCCAAAAGACCTAATTTTTTTTGGTGTTTTGGGAAAAAATCCATATCTTCAATACCAAAGGTCAAAATTTTCAATTGATCGTCGGCTTTTCATCCCACCTAAATACACTTTAAGTATAAATCATCAGATTTATAAAGTTTACTTCAAGTACTGTTAAATATCAAAAATATCAATTTTAATGATTTGCCATAAAATGTGTGTATTAAATTGCAATTTCAAAAATCAAAATTATTTGATATCAGAATGACATTCTTCGTATTCAGAATGCAATTCGATATGTCTGATGTGCTCTAATGTCCCAAAATAAATACTGTCCAAACGTTCATACCCCAGCCCTTAATGTATAAAATTTGGAAAAAAGCAAAACTTGAAGCTGTTTTGTGAAATTTGTTACACTAGGTTAAAAAAAGTTGCCATTCTACTGTTATTTGTGCATATCCCTGGGGTATCACAAGAAATCTTTCAAAGGTGACCCATGCCTAAGGTCTTTTTCTTCAAAACAGATTAAGATAAGAAATTCTCCTGAAAATAAACTTTACATATTTACCCATACTCTGATCTCAGTTGTTTATACCCCATTAATGTATCCCAAAACTTGTACCCGGCAACCAATCTGAAATTATGCCATACAGGTGCAGATCTAGGAGGTGGCAGAGGGGGGTGTCCCCATCCCCCCATAAAATAGCAAAGGTAGGGGTGGTTGCTGCATTTTAAATGTTTGTTTTAAACATTCATTTTCTTCAAAATACTGATAGATTTGTGTACAATCAAAATAAATTTAGTCATAAGATTACTAAAGTGGTTTGCTAAATCCAGGACCCAACCAGATGTCAATTGCGTAATCTTCTACTTCGAATTAAGCATGTGATTTGAACAGTAATTAATTATTTTTGATTTGTGTTGTCATTTTTAGAAACATGACTAGCCAAGGCAGAAAAGGTTCACTGTGGGCAGCAGCACCCTACGTACGACCTTATATTTGCAGATACTGCAAACTTGTATGCAAAGATTATGATCGGTTGGTCCGTCACCTGCAGCGCCATAAAATGAAGCTAAACATATATAGGCAAGGCTCTTTTCAACATGCTTTAGCCAGGTATTGTCAATCATTTACTTACCACTGTGGTCAACAATATGATATAGGTTTCTTTGACAGCAGCAAGACAAGACATGTAAAGATGTTTAAGAAACAAAACCATTTCATACAGGCAGGAGTCAAGAAAACACACGAGAGATGTCATACAAATAAGAAATCTTACCAATGTAAATACTGCAACAAGAGTTTCTTAACTAACAGTCTCAAGATTATCCATGAAAGGATTCATTCCAAGGAGAAACCATACCAATGTCAATATTGTAACAAGTGTTTCTCACAGGCACATCATAAGATTATCCATGAAAGGATTCATACCAAAGAGAAACCTTACCAATGCAGATACTGCATGAAGAGCTTCTCACAAGCAGGTGAGAAGACTGTACATGAAAGAACACACACCAAAGAGAAACCTTACCAATGTCAATATTGCAATAAGTGTTTCTCAGTGAACCATAACAGGATTAGGCATGAACGGATTCATACCAAAGAAAAACCTTACCAATGTAAATATTGTAACAAGATTTTCTCACATGCTGAGAGCAAGACTGTACATGAACGAATTCACACCAAAGAGAAACCTCACCAGACAGGTTCTAAGACAGTGCATGAAAGGAGTTATGCAAAAGAGAAACCTTACCAATGTGGACACTGCATGAAGGGTTTCTCATCATCAAGTGATAAGTACAAACATGAAAGGATTCATACTGCAGAGAATGCACACCAATGTAAATACTGCATGAAGAGTTTCTCATCATCAGGTGAGAAGGCTGCACATGAAAGGGTTCATGCTAAAGAGAAACTTAATAGCAGTGAGAAACCTTTCCAATGTAAATACTGTGTGAAGAGATTCTCACAGGTTAGTCAAAAGACTGTGCATGAAAGGAGTCATACCAAAGAGAAATCTTACCAATGTGGATACTGCATGAAAGGTTTCTCATTATTAAGTGATAAGAACAAACATGAAAGGATTCATACTGCAGAGAATGCACACCAATGTAAAAACTACATGAAGAGTTTCTCATCATCAAGTGAGAAGGCTGCGCATGAAAGGGTTCATGCTAAAGAGAATCTTAATAGCAGTGAGAAACCTTTCCAATGTAAATACTGTGTGAAGAGATTTTCACAGGTTAGTCAAAAGACTGTGCATGAAAGGAGTCATACCAAAGAGAAATCTTACCAATGTGGATACTGCATGAAAGGTTTCTCATCATTAAGTGATAAGAACAAACATGAAAGGATTCATACTGATAAGAAAACACACAAATGTAAATACTGCATGAAGGGTTTCTCATCATCAAGTGAGAAGGCTGCACATGAAAGGGTTCATGCTAAAGAGAAACTTAATAGCAGTGAGAAACCTTTCCAATGTAAATACTGTGTGAAGAGATTTTCACAGGTTAGTCAAAAGACTGTGCATGAAAGGAGTCATACCAAAGAGAAATCTTACCAATGTGGATACTGCATGAAAGGTTTCTCATCATTAAGTGATAAGAACAAACATGAAAGGATTCATACTGATAAGAAAACACACAAATGTAAATACTGCATGAAGGGTTTCTCATCATCAGGTGAAAAGACTGCACATGAAAGAATTCATACCAAAGAGAAACCATATCAATGTAAATTTTGCAACAAATGTTTCTCGAAGGTACATCACAAGACTACCCATGAAAGGATGATTCATACCAAAGAGAAACCTTACCAATGTCAATATTGCAACAAGCCATTTTCAGACGCAGGTCACAGAACTAGACACGAAAAGGTTCATACTAAAGAGAAACCTTATCAATGTCAATATTGCAATAAGTGTTTCTCAGAGGCAAATAACAAGAGAAGACATGAAAAGGTTCATACCAAAGAGAAACCTTACCAATGTCAATATTGCAATAAGTGTTTCTCAGTGAACTATCACAGGGTTAGGCATGAAAGGATTCACACCAAAGAGAAACCTTACCAATGTAATTATTGCAACATGACTTTCTCACAGACAGGTCACAAGAATACCCATGAAAAGCTTCATCTAGAAAGACCTTACCAATGTAAATATTGTAACAAGATGTTCTCAGATGCTAAGGAGAAGACTGTACATGAAGAACTTCATAACAATGAGAACCCTTTCAAATGTAAATACTGTGTGAAGAGTTTCTTACAGGTTCATCAAAAGACTATGCATGAAAGGAGACATACCAAGGAGAAATGTTACCAATGTAAATACTGCATGAAGAGTTTCCCATCATCAAGTGAGACAACTGTACATGAAAGGATTCATACTAATGAGAAACCTTACCAATGTAAATACTGTGCAAAGAGATTCTCACAGGCAGGTGCCAAGACAGTGCATGAAAGGAATCATATCAAAGAGAAACTTTACCGATGTACATACTGCATGAAGAGTTTCTCATCATCAGATGCAAAGAACACACATGAAAGGATTCATATCAAAAAGAAATCTTATCAATGCAGATACTGCATGAAGACTTTCACAACATCAGAGGAGAAGAATGTACATGAAAGGATTCATACCAAAGAGAAACCTTACCAATGCCGATACTGCATGAAGAGTTTCTCATCATCAGCTGCTAAGAACAGACATGAAAGGATTCAGATATATTGCATTCAGGCTTTCTTATTTGCTCAGGCCAAAACTCAACATGACTGATTCATACCAAAGAGAAACCTTATCCATGTAAATACTTATACTACAACTAGTGTTTCTTGTTGGCATATGACTATCTGTATATCTACCTCGAGTCAACAGCATTAGCTTTGAAGTTCAGCATGTGCTGCGTTGGATTAGCATAGTTTCTTGTATGTACATATACGGTACATTGATCATGCATAAAAGTTTGTACACGCACCAAGCAACGCTAAGCTAACGCAGAACATGCTGATCTTCAAAGCTAGTGCTGGTGACTCCCTGTAGACAGGGGTAGCGCTAGATTTTCAAACAAGGGGTCTAAAATTCGAAATTTTGTGAAACTATGGATCCAAAACAATAGAAATAAAGGGTTAAAATGACCCTTAACCCTAACCCTCCTAAATACTACAAAATACTACTTGATATATGCGCTGTTCGTGCATGCATCCCACGTGGTGTGATGACGCAATCGCCCTAAGTGATATGTAGGCACGGTTTCGCTGGCCAGCGAAGCCCAAGACCCGTGGTAAAGTGTCGCCGAACGAGTGCTTGGCATGCGAGGGGTCTCGGGTTCGAATCCCATTCAGAGCAAACAACCTCTTTCCTTCTTTTCTGTCTTTATTCTTTCCTTCTTTCCCTTCCCGTCGCCAAAAAGCCATTAGGCGGTTAGTGTTAGGTTACCACTATCGAAACTCAGTATAGGCTTCCTTAACCCTAACCCTCCTAAATACTACAAAATACTACTTGATATATGCGCTGTTCGTGCATGCATCCCACGTGGTGTGATGACGCAATCGCCCTAAGTGATATTTAGGCACGGTTTCGCTGGCCAGTGAAGCCCAAGACCCGTGGCAAAGTGTCGCCGACCGAGTGCTTGGCATGCGAGGGTCTCGGGTTGAATCCCACCCAGAGCAAACAACTTCTTTCCTTCTTTTCTCTCTTTATTCTTTCCTTCTTTCCCTTCCCGTCGCCAAAAAGCCCTTAGGCGGTTAGGGTTAAGCAACCTCTAAATGGTAGTTTTGTGCGCCAAAAAGCTAAAAGAATGCGCCTATGACCCCATGGCGCAAGTTAGCGCTACCCCTGCCTGTAGAAATACAGACTATAGCCATGAGAGGATTCATACGAAAGAGAAACTTTTTCTGGGTCATTAGATAGCCGCAACCCAAAAAGGGGGTCATTGCATGGGTAGCCCCACCAAAGGGGGGGGGGGTTATCTGGTACGACTTTTAAAAAAGGCGGTCATTGGGTTTAGTCGACTTCAGAAGAGGGGTCCCATTTTCAACAGACACATACCGTCACTGCTAAAAGTTGAGTGCCCCCCTGGTTAAGTAGCAAGACTATAAATGAAAGACCTCATACAAATTAAGAAAAACCATTTAATGTAAATATAGCAATAACAATTTCTCACTGTCATATGTGACCGTACAGCACGAATGAGCCGTAAATGTCCTCAATTGTATTCTGAGTTAAAGTGTAAAATGGGCATGAAGGTCATATTCATAGGTATTTCAATTTGCTGCTACGTGTATCTCATTAAATGAGGTACACGTAGCACCAAATTGAGGTACCTATGAATACGACCTTCATGCCCATTTTACACTGTAACTCAGAATACAATTGAGGACATTTATCGCTCATTGCATGTACGGTCACATATATTCATGTATAAGACTAGCCATGAAAGACTTGGTACCAAGGAGAACCCATTCCAATGTAAATATTGTGACAAGTGTTTCTCTTGGATAGGTGACCAGATTGTACATGAAAGAATTTATACCAAACCATAGATCATATTTAGATGATCTATGACCAAACAGAAACCATGTCAATGTTTCTCACAGATACATATGACAGCATTCAAGCTTTGACTTACGTTTGGCGGACAAAGTGTGAAAAAAGTATTTGGTATAAGCTATAGGGATGTTTTAATTGTCTTTTTGCTCAGTATTTCAATAGCTAAATGGTGATATAACAAATAAGTAAGCTAGATTTACAGAAAAGAAAATAACTTGCAATATGCTACCGGCTACCCCTACCCCTAAGAATTTTGAGGGCGTGAAAAAAGTAATGGATTTTGTTAAAAACATAAGTCCTTCAAAACTGGGAGGTATAAGGCTAAACAAAGAACATGTTGCTCTTACCAATACCTTTCTCTAGAGCAACATGTTTTTGTTTAGGCCTAAATATCTCCATTTTGAAGGACTTATTTTTTAACAAAATTTTCGCTCAAATTTGAGGGTTTTGGGCAGAAATATGCCTGTACAGTGCTATGGGGAAAATTTTCAAGTTGATGATTATGCATTTTTTATGTCAGATTCAGTTTCTACACAAAATTTCACCCAAGAAAATGTTCCTTTAAGTAGGATATCTTTCACTTTAAGTTTCCACCATTCTGTCCACCAAACGCAAGTCAAAGCTTGAACGCTGTCATATCTAAACAAGCAACAGGACTGTACATACATATCTATGTAAATTTTGTAACAGAACAAGACTAGGCATGAATTACGTCATACCAAAGAGAAACCCAACTTTAGGCTGAACAAAAATGTTTGTGTTTATGGTAACATTCATTGAACAATCGACCAGTCATATCTATTATGTTACAAACACTGAATATTTTGAATTTTGACGGAAATTCAGCGGGAAAACATTTTGTTGTAAATAAATATTTTTAACTTTAAAATGGTTTTAAAACATACCCAACATGTATATATTTTAATGACTATTCTACATCTATGAAAATATAATTACATTAAAAATTTGTGGAGGTTAAACCGCATACTCTAGTTTTGTGTTCTGTAACGTAAAAACCTTTTTCCAAGATTTGCAAGATTATTGTCGATGTAAGCCCTCAAACCTGTTCAGCTCCAGGGGGGTGCCACAGGCCCGTAACCAGGATTTATTTTGGGGGGCTGATTTTGAAAAAGTGGACCTTTTTTTCAAAATTTGGACCTTTTGGACTTGGGGGATTTTGAAAAAAAGGACTTTTTGTCAAAACCCTCTATTTTAGCGATTTGGGGCCTAGCCCCCATGGTTCTGGGCCTGGGGTGCTAGTTATATAGTCATATCTACATAGCTGGTTAGAAGTTGTGTGACTAAGGTTCAAGCCCGGGGTGCCAGAGGTTGCCGATTTTAACCCTGCTGGTGGTTCCCGTGGTGGTTTTAGTGAACTTGCTTCTAATTGTCTTCCCTGTGGAATGTCTAGGGTGTGCACTCTTAATGCTCTGCGTGCTAGCCATGCGCTTCAATGGAAAAAGTTCAAGTTTTGAAATATTCTCTCAAAATATCAAGAGCTATCTTAAGAACTACTGAACCAATACCAGGCTTGTTTGTACTCATTTTAATGCATTTGTCAAGCTGATTCCAAATACGGTCATGAAAATTCTGCAGTTTTGTGATGTCTATTTTCTTATTTTTTACTCCATATTTTTGCCTTAGGGGTGGTGGAATAATTATGTGTACCCCGGGGTTGTGAATTATAGAGGGGGGGGTCGGGGGTCAAAGATTTTGGCAGGCGAAAGGGGAGGGTGGCAAGCACTTTTGCCAGGTTGAAAGGAGGTCAAGCAATTTTTGGCAGGTCGAAAGGGGGGGGGGAGCAATTTTTGGCACAGATATTTTGGGCACCATTTGTATATTACGCCCTAAAAGGTGTAGGAAAACGATAGGAACATGTTTAAATATACAAAATTACCTGCTCACTATGCTCGCATTTAAGATTTTAAATTCAGGTTCCCCAAAATCTTGCATGTGTAAGGGGGGGGGGGCAAAGAGTTTTTGGCACATCAAAAGGGGGCAAAGATTTTTGGCATGGCCAAAGTGGGGGGAACAAGCGATTTTGGCAGACCATTTTGAGAATTCACCACCCGGGGTACACATAACTATTGCACAGCCCCTTATCTCAATTTCAAATTTGCCACCTTTGGCCCCCATCGACCAGATCATGTCACATATGATTTCTGTATGCTTTTTACCTATCATGTCATTCATGTGCACATAAACTAAAATCATTCTTAGAATATAAAAATTTCAACTTGCCCAGAGTGCAGGACGATCGTATTTAAAATAATCAAAATTCAGATTTTGGTACTTTGTCATCTGTAATATATATACTGTCAGAATATAAATTTGCTACATGTATTTGAATGGGGCTTCAGCTCAGATCGTCAATACTGACGTTTTTTTGCCAATTTTTTTCATTTCAAAAGTATCAAATGTGAGTGACTTATCCTTCACTTATAAACAATTTTAATTTTTTTACACTTGTGCTGGGATCACTTAATGGGTCTTTAAGGTTGGTCTGAACCCTGGAATTATGAAAACTTTCGGGCCTCATAACTGCTAAATTATTAGTCTAAAGAATATAAAAGTATACATTTTTAGACTGGAAATGACTTGCTGAATTCATCTGTGAGGTCCAATTTGGGCCAAAATGCTCATTTTGGAGAAAATTAAAAAAACCAGGTTTTTGGCCCAAATTTTTTTTGTGCAACGTAACAAAAAAATTGTTTGGCTAAAAAATTTTTTTAATTAATTTTTAAAAACTAGATAAAAATATCTAGGGACCATTTTTTTATTTTTTGAACTTTGACCAACTTTGAAAAATTTGCACCAAAAATGGTCAAAAAATGCAAAATTTTCAAAAAAATCATAAAAAAGCCTGATTTTCGCCCAAATTTCAAATATTTTTGGTGAAGTTGGTCAAAATTCAAAAATATGAAAAAACGGTCCCTAGATATTTTTATCTAGTTATTAAAAATGAATAAAAAAATTTTTTGGCCAAACAATTTTTTTGTTACGTTACACTAAAAAAATTTGGGCCAAAAACCTGTTTTTTGGATTTTCTCCAAAATGAGCATTTTGGCCCAAATTGGACCTCACAGATGAATTCATCAAGTCATTTCCATTCTAAAAATGTATACTTTTATATTGTTTAGACTAATAATTTAGCAGTTATGAGGCCCGAAAGTTTTCATAATTCCAGGGTTCAGACCAACCTTAAATGTTTATTGTATACATTCATTTTCTTCTATATAATGATAGATTTATGAAATCAAAATAGGCAAATTTAGTTAGAAGGTGACTGAAAGTGGTTTGCTATATCTATATCCAGGACCCAACCAGATGTCAATTGTATAATCTTCTACTTCGAAATAATCTGCATGTCTGATTCTAGCATTTGTGTTGTCCTTTTTAGAAAAATGAATAGCCAATGCAGAGAAGGTTTACCTTGGGCAGCACCCTACCATGGGCAGCAACCTTACCAATGCAGATACTGCATGAAGAGTTTCTCATCATCAGGTAGGAAGACTGAACATGAAAGAACTCATACCAAAGAGAAACCTTACCAATGTAGATACTGTGTAAAGAGTTTCTCACAGGCAAGTTCCAAGACAGTGCATGAAATGAGTCATATGAAAGAGAAACCTTATCAATGTCAATATTGCAACAAATGTTTCTCACTGCTACGTCAGAAGATTATCCATGAAAGGATCCATACCAAAGAGAAACCTTACCAATGCAGATACTGCATGAAGAGTTTCTCACAGGCAAGTGAGAAGATTGTACATGAAAGAATTCATACCAAAGAGAAACCTTACCAATGTCAATATTGCAACAAGAGTTTCTCACGGGCAGATACCAAGACAGTGCATGAAAGGATTCATACCAAAGAGAAACCATATCAATGTAAATATTGCAGCAAGTGTTTCTCGCTGTTACATCACAAGACTATCCATGAAAGGATCCATACCAAGGAGAAACCTTACCAATGTCAATATTGCAAGAAGCATTTCTCAGACGCAGGTCACAGGACTAGACACGAAAAGGTTCATACCAAAGAAACACCTTATCAATGTCAATATTGCAAGAAGTGCTTCTCAGAGGCAAATAACAAGAGAAGACATGAAAAGGTTCATACCAAAGAGAAACCTTACCAATGTCAATATTGCAAGAAGACTTTCTCACAGACAGGTAACAAGATTCAACATGAAAAGATTCATCTAAAGAACCCGTACCAATGTATATTTTGTAACAAGAATTTCGCAGAGGCTGAGAGCAAGATTGTACATGAAAGACTTCATAACAATGAGAAACCTTATCAATGTAAATACTGTGTGAAGAGTTTCTCAAAGGTTGGTCAAAAAACTGTGCATGAAAGGATTCACACCGAAGAGAAACCTTACCAATGTCAATATTGCAACAAGTCTTTCTCAGACGCATATCACAAGACTAGACATGAAAAGGTTCATACCAAAGAGAAACCTTATCAATGTCAATATTGCAAGAAGTGTTTCTCAGAGCCACATAACAAGAATAGACATGAAAGGGTTCATACCAAGACAGGTCACAAGACGACACATGAAAAGATTCATCTAAAGAATGAGAAACCTTTCAAATGTAAATACTGTGTGAAGAGTTTCTCTCAGGTTGGTCAAAAGACTGTGCATGAAAGGAGGCATACCAAAGAGAAACATTATCAATGTAAATACTGCATGAAGAGTTTCCCATCATCAAGTGAGATGACTGTACATGAAAGGATTCATACCAATGAGAAACCTTACCAATGTAAATACTGTGGAAAGAGATTCTCACAGACAGGTGCTAAGACAGTGCATGAAAGGGTCCATTCCAAAGAGAAACCTTACCAATGTAGATACTGTGTAAAGAGATTCTCACAGGCAGGTGCTAAAACAGTGCATGAAAGGGTTCATACCAAAGAGAAACCTTACCAATGTACATACTGCATGAAGAGTTTCTCATCATCAGATGCAAAGAACACACATGAAAGGATTCATATCAAAGAGAAATCTTATCAATGCAGATACTGCATGAAGACTTTCACAACAGCAGATGAGAAGAATGTACATGAAAGAATTCATACCAAAGAGAAACCTTACCAATGCCGATACTGCATGAAGAGTTTCTCATCATCAGGTGCTAAGAACAGACATGAAAGGATTCAGATATATTGCATTCAGGCGTTCATTTCTGCTGAGGCCAAGACTCAACATGACTGATTCAAGGGTAGAATAAGGGGAGATGCAGTCATCCGTGCCCAAATGTGAGATTTCTTGATCTTATAAACACGTAAACATTTATTCTTTCACTTGAAATTGATAAAATTTTAATATTCCTTCCTTTTTTTCTTGATTTAAAAATGACTATTACACTCTTTCCAACTCTAAAAAGGGACATCGCTCAAGAAAGCCGAAAGTAAATTGAATGGAAAAATATGAATGCATAATGCGCGTATGCAAAATACCTGTAAGGCTTTATCATGTGCTGAGGCCAAGTCAAAAATGATTCATACCACAGTGAAACCTTACCAGTGTTGTAAATATTGGAGCAAATGTTTGTCACAATTCAAGTGATAAGAACAACATGAAAGGACTCATATCAAAGAGAAACCTGTTAATGTAAATTTTGCAACAAAGTTTTCTCATGTAGGTACATCACAAGATTAACATTAAAGGATCCATATGGAAGAGAAATATTACCAATTGATGTTAGTGTATCTCACAGGTAAAATAGCAAGAGTAGAAATGAAAGATCTCGTACCAAAGAGAAACCATTTAATGTAAATATAGCAATAAAAGTTTCTGACTGTCACATTCATGTATAGCCATGAAAGACTTCGTACCATGGCAAGGAGAACCCATACCAATGTAAATAATGCGACAAGTGTCTCTCTTGGTTAGTTACCAGATTGTACATGAAAGGATTCATACCAAACAGAGACTATGCCAATGTAAATATTGCAACAAATTGTAAGGGCTGTGCAATAATTATGAGCCCTGGGGAGGGTAAAATTGGTGGGGGCAATAAATTTTAGCGAGCGAAAGGGGGGAAGCAATTTTTGGCAAGCCGAGAGGGGGGGGCAAGCAATTTTTGGCGGCAAGCGATTTTTGGCGAGCCGTTTGGAAATTTATACCCCCGGGGGCTCATAATTATTGCACAGCCCCTAAGATTGCACAGGATTGAATGCAAACCAAAGAGAAAGCATATCAACATAAATTTTTAAGAATCTCTCATACAAAGACACATATTTTAACAAGCAACAGAACTGTACATACATAATTATCTATGTAAATATTATACCAGAACAAGACTAGGCATGAAATAAGTCATACCAATGAGAAACCCAACTTTAGGCTGAACAAAAATGTTTGTGTTTATTGTAACATTCATTGAACAATCGGCCAATCATATCTATTATGTTACAAACAGTGAATATTTTGAATACTGGACAATTGCTGTCGAAAAATTCGACTGGGGAACATTTTGTAAAAAGGTTCTAAAACATACCCAACATGTACTAAATTATATATGTATAATGTATATATTATATATATATTATATTTTAATGACTATTCTACATCTATGAAAATATAATTACATTAAAAATTTGTGGAGGTTATAAACTGCATACTTATCTAGTTTTGTGTTCTGTACATTAAAAACCTTTTTCCACGATTTGCAAGATTATTGTCGGTGTAAACCCTCCCTTTAACCTGTTCAGCACCAGGGGGGTGCTGCAGGCCTGGAACTTTTTGGGTCAAAAGGGTCTTTTTGGGCCTTTGGCGATTTGGGGCCCCCAGCCCCCATGGTTACAGGCAGGGGTGCTAGTTTTATAGTCATATCTGCATAGCTGGTTAGAAGTTGTTGGACTAACAGTCAGAATTAATAGGTAAATTTTCATGGGAAAATTTTCTGGACACGTGACACCCATGGGCGCAGACATATTAGCATTATGGAATGTGACCCCGAGCACAGCGGGTGATCTTCCAATGTATTTGAATAGGAAGAATTCCTCCTTTGATGCAAAATAAGTAACTTGTGGCAAGTTAAAAATATTATGGTAAGAGTTTCCGTAGATAAATATTTTTTTACGTAGGTAGATATTTTTGAAATTACGTTTTGATGATATTGTGAAGAAATTAAGATTGCATGATATTCAATAAATTTGCAATACACACATTTCTATTGAAATTGCGGCCAAGAATACTATTCCAATTCAAAATTACTAAGACTTGAATAGCGAGGTCACCGCCGTCACCGTGGGGTCAGAGATCAGGCTCGAGGTTACTTACATTGATACGCATTGGTCACGTGTCCAGAAAATTTTCCCATGAAAATATACCCATTAAATGACTAAGGTGGACTGCAAGAGGTTGCAGATTTTAACATTGGTGGTGGTTTTGGTGAACATGCTGCTAATTGTCTTCTTATAACCTGTCCGAAACTCAGGGAGCTGATTTTTTTTGTCCCTGCCCCCATGGTTACAGGCCTAGGATGCTAGTTTTATAGTCATGTCTGCATAGCTGGTTAGAAGTTGTTGGACAAAGGTGCAAGAGGTTGCCGATTTTAACCCTGGTGGTGATTTGAGTGAACTTGCTGCTAATTGTCTTGTTATAACCTTTCGAAACTCAGAAAGCGTGATTTTTTTCCCCATCCCCCATGGTTATGGGCCGGGAAGCTAGTTTTATAGTCATCTGCATAGCTGGATAGAAGTTGTTGGACAAAGGTGCAAGAGGTTGCAGACTTACCCCTGGTGGTGGTTTTCGTAAACTTGCTGCTAATTGTCTTATTATAACCTGTCGAAACTCAGGGAGCTAATCCTGGCTAATTTGTGGAATGTCTGGGGTGCAGTGGTGGCGCCAGAAATTTTTTTGGGGGGCACTGAGGGGGCAAAGTGAATTTCAGGGGGGGCAAAATCAACAAATTGTGCACAAAATTGCAGCAAAAAGTGGACATTTTTTACTGGGGAGGGGGCAACAGGGGAGCAAGAGTTCTGACTGGGGGCATTTGCCTCCTCATGCCCCCCATGGCATCGCCACTGCTGGGGGTGCGCTCTTAAGGTGGTACTATACCCCTTGATAAATTTGTGACAATTTTTGCATTTTTCTCCAAAAATAATTAAACACTGGTAACAAAAGTTATGTATATTATAGGGGCAAGGAATTCAGTTACTACACTGGAATTTCAGTGACTCAAGACAAGCGGTACGTTATTTATGATAAGAAAAGAGGTACCGCTAGAATGTACCTCATTTCTTATCATAAAATGAACCACTTGCCTTGAATCACTGAAATTTCAGTGAAGTAATTGGATTCCCTGCCCCTCCTGCTGCCCCTATTAATATATACATAACTTTTGTAAATCAATCCGCCATGCTTTGTTTGGTCTTGCCAATGTGCAAGATGCATGGCGGATCGATTTACAGAACACCTTGGATCAATCCGCCTCAGGCTGCAAGGTTTGCCAGGAGCTCAACATTTCTCCGGCCTTGGACACAACACCACACACATCAAGATTTACGGAGTCTACAAATGCCACGGTGATAACCAATCCAGAAGAGACATGGAACAGAAATTAATCTCTAGGATATATTTGGTTAAAGTTATATATAATGGATTTGTCAAGGCTAAATTGTTTCCAGAGGGGCGTAAGTTAATAATAGAAACAGCCATGCAGAAAAAAATGAACTCAAGCGTACTTGGTGTATCAATCTACATGCATGCACAATGACCACGAACCTATGAAACCGTGGCATGTGAGTCATCCTATGTTGCAGGGATAGGGAGGGGGGAACCATGATAGGGGCTGTCAGGGGCGGTTTTCTGCAATTTTCCTATGGCATTTTCTAAATTTTCAATTTTTAAAATATTATACTTAGATGATATCTGTCGTGAAATAAACGAATGCTGCTATAGGCTATAATAGGCCTACCCTGATTATGCAATATATACAACAATAACTGCAATAACAAAACCAACAACCAATATCTAATTTGTAAAAAATATTCATGGCGACATAGGCCTATAGGCGGCGCCTATTTTGACTAGTAGGCCTATTCCTGAATTATATAATAATAAAAAACCCGCAAAAACAATCAATCACTGCAGTCAGAAGTCGGATGTCGCTAATATTGATTTTGAGATATTGGCAAAGAAAATTCTTTTGTTTTATATTGTTTTCAGCGATTGATAAGTTGACCTAACTTCCCAAAGAAAAGTCATATCAACATGGGGTTTTCAGTTTCTGAAAGCTCTAAATGTCCTCTTTAGAAACCTATGTAAAACTCATTTTCGACCAGGGTCGACATGTGACTCATTCCCCTC
This sequence comes from Amphiura filiformis, assembly GCF_039555335.1. Classification (NCBI taxonomy): domain Eukaryota; kingdom Metazoa; phylum Echinodermata; class Ophiuroidea; order Amphilepidida; family Amphiuridae; genus Amphiura; species Amphiura filiformis. Next base: position 15,921,485 of record NC_092638.1, read on the forward strand.
GATCAAGTCACATATGTATTGCTTATAGCTTTCACTCCAGGCTTTCCTTTTAAAGGGAATTTAATAAATGAAAGAATTTTTTTGTCAATTTATCACTACGCATGCTCAATACAATTAGTAAAAAAACCTCTAGTCTTGGTCCTAGCTAGCTAATTGTGCTCCATCGTCAAAACAAACCATTTTAATGACAGAGGGACACACACCAGCTGGAATCGAGACAAATCAACCTCTATCCAGAAAAGAAACTATCAATTTTGTCTAAAAACACTATTTTCTCTGAAAATAGTGACATTTTATATTTTTGGCCCCCACATATATGTGGGGCTTATGTTATCATCCAGATGGTTGTTTGTTTGTTTCTTTGTTTGGCTGTCCGGGCGGAAGCAAATTCATTGATCCACTGTGCAGCTCCAACGCAATGGCCGATCAACTTCATTATTATGTCTTCAGAATCTTGCATTCTACACCTTTGTAAATAACCGGGCTGTCCGATAAATTTGTGTATCGGTCTCCTGGGGCTATAGGGTTTTTTCATATCTGTAACCTCTTCATAGAGTTTATAGTTCATATAATTTGATTATATGATTTGAACAGTATAATTTCCTATTTTTTTGTGTTGTCGTTTTCAGAAACATGACTAGCCTGTGCAGAAAAGGTTCACCTTGGGCAGCACCCTACATACAACCTTATACATGCAGATACTGCAGACTTATATGCAAAGATTATGAATGGTTTGTCCGTCATCTCCAGCGCCATAAATTGAACCTACAAGGCTCTTTTCAACATGCCTTAGCCAGGTATTGTCAATCATTTACTTATCACTGTGGTCAGCAATATGATATAGGTTTCTTTGACAGCAACAAGACCAGACCAGTAAAAATGTTTCAGAAACAAAACCATTTCACACATGCAGGGGACAAGATGAAGATACCACATGCAAGATGTCATACCAGTAATACACTTCACCAATGTAAATACTGCAATAAGAGTTTTTTAAGTAACAGTCTTAAGATTATCCATGAAAGGATTCATACCAGTGAGAAACCATACCAATGTAAATATTGCAACAAGTGTTTTTCATTGTCCCATTACAAGATTGGACATGAAAGGATTCATACCAAAGAGAAACCATATCAATGTCAATATTGTAACAAGACTTTCTCACAGGTGTCTCGGAAGACTGTACATGAAAGAATTCATACTAAAGAGAAACCATATCAATGCAAATATTGTAACAAGAGTTTCTCGCTGTTACATCACAAGACTGTACATGAAAGAATTCATACCAAAGAGAAACCATATCAATGTAAATATTGTAACAAGAGTTTCTCACAGGTAGGTCACAAAACTGAACATGAAAGGATTCATACTAAAGAGAAAACATATCAATGCAAATATTGTATCAAGAAATTCTCGCTGGCACATAACAAGACTGTACATGAAAGGATTCATACCAAAGAGAAACCATATCAATGTAAATATTGTAAGAAGAGTTTCTCACGGGCAGATTCCAAGACTAACCATGAAAGAATTCATACCAAAGAGAAACCATATCAATGTCAATATTGCAACAAGAGTTTCTCAGTTACAAGAAGCAAGACTGTACATGAAAGGATTCATACAAAAGAGAAACCTTACCAATGCAGATACTGCATGAGGAGTTTCACATCATCAAGTGGTGAGAACAAACACGAAAGGATCACTCATACCATTGAGAAACCATACCAATGTAAATACTGTAACAAGAGTTTCTTTACAGACAATCATAAGATTATCCATGAAAGGATTCATACCAAAGAGAAGCCTTATCAATGTCAATATTGCAACAAAAAATTCTCACATAATAGTAACAAGTCTAGACATGAAAAAATTCATACTAACGAGAAACAGTACCAATAGTCGAGAGCCGTATGTCATTTTGTGAGAAGTTCGTGTTCAATCCAATTTACATCATTAGGTTTCACTACCTGAAGAGAATTGGTCAAAAATTAAATTCCCTCCTGAGGTTGGTATCTGTCAATAAGTTGACCAGATCATTAGGCTATCATTATAGCTACAGGCAGTATATGACACAAATGGATCTACGAGTTACATAAAATGAACGTGTGTAGTATTTAGTTCCCAGGAAATTAGATTTGCCCGAGGTATTTGTTGTTAAATGTTGAGCCCTCACTACAAGAGTTATTACTGTTGATTTGGTTGAACAAGGCGGTTCTCGAACCACTAGTCTCGCCTGCTTTTGCGATCGCCTGCTTTTACGATTACTTTTGGTAGAAGTAAATGAACCTGCAACAACCCATGGCGATTTGCCTGTTCAATTTGAGCTTGATTGGACCAATATTGGAATTTGACCTTTGATCCCTAAATTTTGGTGGGTCTTGGCTGGGCACAATTACCTGGCTGATGGTGACTGTACCCACCAAGTCTCATGCCCATCCAACAATTTTTACTAATTTGACCTCAGATGACCCCTACTGACCCCAAAATGACCTTTCAAAAATTAGGCTCTATATGTTGACTGTACCAATCAAGTGTCATGCCCATACAACAGTTTTTAGTCATTTGACTTCAGATGACCTCTGAGTGACCTCAGATGACCTTGCAATGACTGTCCAAAAATTTGGCTCTAAATGATGACTGTACCCACCAAGTTTCATGCCCTGTGATAGTTTTTAGAAATTTGACCACAGATGACCCATGAGTGACCTCAGATGTCCCTGAAATGACCTTCCAAAAATTTGACTTTAAATGTTGACTGTAACCACCAGGTGTCATGCCCATGGATGACCTTCGATGATCTCAAAATGACCTTCCAAATATTTGGCTCTAAATGTTGACTGTACCCACCAAGTTTCATGCCCATACAACAGTTTTTAGTAATTTGACCTCAGATGACCCCTGGGTGACCCCGAAATGCCCTTCCAAAAATTTGACTCTTAATGTTGACAGTGACCACAAAGTGTCATGCCCATACGACAGTTTTTAGTAATGTGACCTCAGATGACCCCTGAGTGACCTTGGATGACCCCGAAATGACTTTCCAAAAAATGACTCTAAATGTTGACTGTACCCACCAAGTTTCATGCCCATATAACAGTTTTAAGTCATTTGACCTCAGATGACCCCTGGGTGACCTTGGATGACCCAAAAATGACCTTTCAAAAATTTGGCTCTAAATGTTAACTGTACCCACTAAGTTTCATGCCCATACGACAGTTTTTATTAATTTGACCTCAGATGACCCCTGGGTGACCCCGAAATGCCCTTCCAAAAATTTGACTCTTAATGTTGACTGTAACCACTAAGTGTCATGCCCATACGAGAGTTTTTAGTAATTTGACCTCAGATGACCCCTGGGTGACCTTGGATGACCCCTAAATTACCTTCCGAAACTTTGACTCTAAATGTTGACTGTACCCACCAAGTTTCATGCCCATATGACAGTTTTTAGTAATGTGACCTCAGATGACCCCTGTGTGACCTTGGATGACCCCAAAATTACCTTCTGAAACTTTGACTCTAAATGTTGACTGTACCCACCAAGTTTCATGCCCATATGACAGTTTTTAGTAATTTGACCTCAGATGACCCTTGGGTGACCTCGGATGAACCTGAAATAACCTTCCGAAAATTTTACTCGAAATGTTGACTGTACCCACCAAGTTTCATGCCCATACGACAGTTTTAGTAATTTGACCTCAGATGACCCCTGGGTGACCTCGGATGACCCGAAATAATTTTCCGAACATTTGACTCTAAATGTTGACTGTACCCACCAAGTTTCATGCCCATACGACAGTTTTTAGTAGTTTGACCATAGATGACCCCTGGGTGACCTCGGATGACCCCGAAATAATCTTCCGAACATTTGACTCTAAATGTTGATTGTACCCACCAAGTTTCATGCCCATCGACAGTTTTAGTAATTTGACCTCAGATGACCCCTGGGTGACCTCGGATGACCCTGAAATAATCTTCCGAACATTTGACTCTAAATGTTGATTGTACCCACCAAGTTTCATGCCCATACGACAGTTTTTAGTAATTTGACCTTAGATGAACCCTGGGTGACCTCGGATGACCCCGAAATAATCTTCTGAACATTTGACTCGATGTAGCGCCCCAAAAGAGACCATTTTTGACATAAAAACCCGTTTTAGAAATTTTTTTGAAAAAATGCTTCCTTCACCCTAAAAAGGTGGTTTTAAATGTTCAGTTTCCTATCCTTTTGTACATACTGAGACATTCTTCAAAGTCTTTTTTGGCCTAATAACTTGGCCTACATGACCGAAATTGATATGTAATTAATGCGCAATATAAAAACAATATTTCATTAAATTTTTGACCCCCCCCTCAACTTCGAGTGTGTGGGAGGGGCCACATGGGTGGGGTACTAGTGTGCATGAAGACTACATTGTATGATAGACCATTTTTGACATAAAAACCTGTTTTAGACACTTTTTGAAAAAATGCTTCCTTCACCCTAAAAAGGTGGTTTTAAATGTTCAGTTTCCTATACTTTTATACATGAGAGACATTCTTCAGTCTTTTTTTGGTCTAATAACTTGGCCTACATGACCGAAATTGATATATGTAATGCGCAATATAAAAACAATATTTCATTACATTTTTGACCCCCCCTCAACTTTGAGTGTGTGGGAGGGGCCACATGGGGGGGGGGTACTAGTGTGCATCCTCTGGTCATACTATCCCCTACCACATTATGTTGAACGTACCCACCAAGTTTCTTGCCCATACAACAGTTTTTAGTCATTTGACCTCAGATGACCCCTGGATGACCTTGGGTGACCTTGACGCACTAACCAATACAAACTTGTTCTGTCTGGGGTGAAGATGCACCCACCCACCAAGTTTGAAGAACGTGCGACCCCTAGTCTCCGAAAAAATAGGTTTTTGCATTTTATGCATAAATTATGCAAATTAGGTACTTAATTACCATATTTTGGACTGAAAATCGAATAGGGTTGAGATCCTCTGGTCATACTACCCCCTACCACGTTTCATCATCATAGGGATTAGGGATCTTACGAATCCCCCAGATACATCTCCACAAGGCGGATTTCTTCAGATTTCCAACCATATTTGTAGAATCGTTCCGCATAAATTATGCAAATTAACAACTAAATGCACATACTTATCGCCGAAAAACTAATCAGGTGATCAGCAGGTGTGTATCATTCCTGTCACCAGGTTTCGTTACCATGCGCCCGACGGATCTTGAGATAGTCTGTCCACAAACTCCGCTATCAATTTGCGCTGATTTTAGCATAATTATGCAAATTAGCTATGTTAATTTGCATATTTTTCACCGAACCATACAAACATACGGTTACGGAGCAAACTTGGATACCCTTCCTCCCACCAAGTAGCGTCGCCGTAGGTCTTACGGTTCCCCAGATACAGCTCCGGACGGACACACATACATCCACACATACATCCACACACCCCCACACCCACGCCCACACACACTCAAGGACAGACAGAAATAGTGACTACTAAGTCCCATCCTGAACAAAGTTCAGGCGAGACAAAAAGGAGGCGAGACATGATCGATTCTGTTCAGGCAGTGAAACCTAATGATGGACCACTGAATTAAATAAACAATGCTGCTAATTTTTCTGATTGGGGTAAGGGGTCAAATCTAAGATGGTGGCTAAGTTAAATAACAAAATCATCATGGTCTGATCAAGTTGACCAAGACCTCAAATTCATCCACTAATCATAAGGAACAAAAAAGTAATGGTCACATATCACTAGGATGATTGCTTTAGGGGGTACTACACCCCTGTAGTAAATTTGTGACTATTTTTGCATTTTTCTAAAAAAATAATAACACACTGGTAACAAAAGTTATGTTTATTATTGGGGCAAGGAATCCAATTACTACACTGAAATTTCAGTGACTCAAGACAAGCGGTTCAGTATATATGATCGGAAATGAGGTACATTCTAGCGGTACCTCTTTTCTTATCATAAATAACGAACGGCTTGTCTTGGGTCACTGAAATTCCAGTGTAGTAATTGGATTCTTGCCCCTATAATATACATAACTTTTGTTACCACTGTGTTATTAGTTTTGAGAAAATGCAAAAATAGACACAAACTTATCGAGGGGTGTAGTACCCCCTTAATGAGTTAGATGGTAAAGCATGCAAAAACTATACTGTGTCTCATCTCAAGTTGAGAGTAACACCAGCGGCCATGTTGGATTTTGCAGTGGCAGATTCGAATCAGTAGGTTTCTGCAATTGCATCATCAGTGTATGGACAAATCACTTTTCTAACCGTGTGTATACACCCCGTGGAATTAGGTTAGCGTGCGATTCAAATCTGCCACTGCAAAATACAACATGGCGTTACTCTCAACTTGAGACGAGATACAGTATAGGCCGCCATCTTGAATTTTATTCCACCAGAAAAATTAGCAATTGTCTGTGTAGATTGGATTAGTTTAAAAAAAATGAACAATTCACCCATCACAAGAGCAGCCATGAAAGAATTCATACCAAATTGTACAGTTTCCTGTCTGTGTGCCTAGAGTACATGGCCTGTAAATCAAGTAAATGTAAGCTGTATTCTCTTCATTATATTTAGTTCAGAAAAAGGTAGAAATTCAGATTTTTGTGGTGTTGTTTAAGGGGCTGTAATTTTCTTCGGAAGGGGGCGTCATGAATATACTGGGGGGGTCATAGAATTTTTAGACCAAAAATCAGGCTTTAATATCATAAACTGGACGTGTAATCTGTAAGGTCCTCAACAGAGTCATTGCTTGAAAGCTCTTGTTACAAAACCACTCCACAGAATCTTTAACAGTCCTCGGGGTAAACTTTATCAATCTAATGATATGTACTTAAAGCGTATGTAGCTGGAAGGAAAAGCTGTCCATCATTTGAAAATTTTGAAATTTAGTATTGAAGATATAGGGGGCCTACATTTTCGCCCCAAAAGACCTAAAAATTTTAGGTTGCAGAATGCAACCTAAAATTCAGGTTGCATTTGATGTGTCTGATATGCTCTCATGTCCAAGACAAATACTGTGCAAACGTTGCTATCCGATGCCTTAAGAAATCTGAATGTACATTTTCAAAGACAACTGCCGTGTTTTGATGTCACATGTAAAATGTCAGGTTAAAGATGCACTAAAAATAATTTCTTCACTTAAAGGAGTATTTCGTGATGCTAGCATCCTCTTTTTATGACATTTTTCAGTACATATCCACGAAAAAAGCATATTCCCAAAATTTGAGTTGATTCCGATATTGCGTTTGCGAGTTATGCATGATTATGTGTATTACACTGCTCCATAGACAATACGTTGTAATTTCGTTCTGGTGCACCAGAGCGAAATTCAAATTTCACGATATCTTTGCTAAACGAATTAATCTGCAAGAAATATTTTGTACATAAACAATATGTAGCCAGAGGTTCCCAGTGATATAAAAATCTCAACTTTTTTTGAGAAAAGTGGGGGGATGAGGCTGTGGATCACGAAATGCCCTTTTAAGGGATCTGGAGTGAGCGTTTTGAGCGTTTCGACAGTATTTTTTGTGGGACATGAGAGCACATCAGACATATCAAATTGCATTCTGAATACGAAGAATGTCTTTCTGGTATCAAATAATTTTCATTTTTTGAAATTCAAGATATAATACAAATTTTATGACAAATTATTGAAATTTGATATTTTTCCGATTTTTGATATATAACAGTCCTCGAAGTAAATTTTATAAATCTAATGATACATTCTTAAAGTGTATGTAGCTGGGAGGAAAAGCCGACGATCAATTGAAAATTTTGACCTTTCATATTGAAGATATGGATTTTTTTACCAAAAGACCTTTTTTTTTGGTGTTTTGGGAAAAAAATCCATATCTTCAATATGAAAGGTCAAAATTGTCAATTGATCGTCGGCTTTTCATCCCACCTAGATATACACTTTAAGAATAAATCATCAGATTTATAAAGTTTACTTCGAGTACTGTTAAATATCAAGTTTTATTCATTTGCCATAAAATGTGTATTACATTGCGAATTTTAAAAAATCAAAATTATTTGATATCATCAGGACATTCTTTGTATTCAGAATGCAATTCGATATGTCTGATGTGCTCTAATGTCCCACAATAAATACTGTCCAAATGCTCATACCCCACCATCCCTTAACAATGACAGAAACATAAAGGTTGACATGCTGGGAATGGTTTTATTTGAATTTTATTGCTGTTACTGATGTTACCACTTACCACTGTTGAACAATTTAATACAATAAATATTAATAACATAGTGTTTACAACATTATATGAAATTATGTAATATTTTTTCACCCCAGCTGTTGCGATACAAAATGAATGATGAGCCATAATTTGTCAGAAACTAATTTATCGTGCACTGTTCTTGAACATCAATGAAAATCTCTTGATAATTATTATGAAGTGTCCCAATTTTTCCATTGCTGTTCTTGAACATCAACCAGTTGATAAATTGGGTGTATTATAATATTCCTCACACCAGCTGTCAGTCTATAATATCGAATTGATTAATTTGAATTAAACAATTCATTGAGTGACCATGGGCGGCGCCATTAGACATGTTACAAGACTACCAAGTGACAGGTGATGCTCATACCATCGAGGTAAAAATACACACACAAATGAATAGGCACTGTTTTGATAATTTTGATCATTTTCATCAAGGTTACTGTTGTGATATGAAATGATTATGATTGAAATGCGCTATTCTTGAACATGATGGAAATAAAAGTTTATTACATAGCCTATTTTACTTGCAATGAAGCCTTTGAGCTGTTTGTTATTGTTTTGTTGTTTTGATTCGTTTTTAGTTTCAAAGAGTTCCGCATTAAATGGGTCAGTAATATGTGATGCAATCAAGCAAAATTAGTCTGATGTCGATCAAAATCAAAATTCAGTTCTCAATCTCATTTACAGGAGCTATTCTCAGACCTTTATTTTGCTGAAAACCCCATTATAATTAGACTTACTGTTTCAGAGATATAGCCATTTCAGTGATGCTCAGAACAATAAAATACAAAAGAAGTTTAATACTATTATTGGTTATATCTCAAAATCAATATTCCCGACTCATTTTGCTTGATCACATCACATATTTTGGCATTAACTTTCGGCAGTTCGGAAAAACTTCTCAAACTTTTCCGTTCGGCATGCTCCAAAATCGCACATGCTATGTCAAAATGGTCCAAAATCTGGTGACACATAGTACAGTTCATTTTCCATAGTTTTGAAAAACCTCTTGAATTTACCCAGGGACCTTGTATGGAGGGACTGGAAATGCCTTCCATCCATTGTACCATGCGAGTTGCTGGTTTACAAATTATCCTCAGTTGAGCAAGCATGAATAATACGTTGATCAATAGACCCTAGTACGAATCCAAGCACAGTTACAACATTGCGCTTGGCTTGTACATTGCAAAATGAACCTACATGTTTGCTAGTATAATGACAGACTCTAGAAATGCCAACATAAATCTTCAAAGAACATCATCTTAAGAATTATTTCAGTATCGAAATCAGTAGGAATACCAAACGTACGGTGTACACATTCCAGAAAAAATATAATTTTGTTTGTTCTAGCATTCTGTATCTCCACAAAATTATCACATTTTGTCTCTAAAATCCTATGTAAATGATTCTCGATGCTACACAAAAATTATTTTCGACAAAGGATAGACATTTTACACAATTTTATCTTCCAAAAAGATATTGGAATACTTTGATGTGTTTTTGATATTTTGTAGAGCAACATGAGTAAATAATAAAATTCAAACATCGCGCCCTCTGCGCAACTCGCATACAATCGAAGGTTGTGAAAGATAATCTGATAACAATAGCTTGACAATAGCTATCAATAATCCCGTTTCCAGTCCCTTTATACATGGTCCCTGATTTACCGCACTGCAAGCTCTGTCTATATGCCAAATCTGGTGACACAAAGTTAGAATTAATTTAGCAGTTCTGAATAACCTCTTGAAATTTCCCACTTTACATGCTCTCAAAATGGTCCTAAATCTGGTGACACAAAGTCTAGCTATAATTTTGCAGTTCTGAAAAACTTCCAAATTTCCCGCTATGGTGTCAAAATGGTCCAAAATATGGTGACATGAAGTAGAGTGTTATCCAGCGGTGTGAAATCCTGTTATAAACAGTTTTGCTTCTTTGTGGCAAAATAAAATTCCATCATCCTATTTAGATATAGGGCCTATGTTACCATTAAAGTTGTAATAGGCCTATGTGACATGATCAAGGGAAATGAGTCGGATGTCACTAATATTGATTTTGAGATATTGGCAAATAAAGTGTTTTTAGTTCTTTTGTTTTATATTGTTTTCTGCGATTGATAAATTGATGTAACTTCGCAAAGAAAAGTCATATCAACATGGGGTTTTCAGTTTCTGAAATGTCTTCTTAGGAAACATATGTAAAACTCATTTTCGACCATGGTCGACATGTGACTCATTCCCCTTGATCATGTCACATATAATTATTTTAGTTTAATGTACCTTTGCCAAACTTTGAAATAATGATTTTCTGGACATTTGTGACAAATCACATCAAAACCATTCACTTGTCTTCAAAATAAGAAAATGGATATTTAAAAACTAGGATAAACTGCTATTTTTAGCTTTAAAATGACACCTTACTTGTTCAGATACAGAAAAAATATGCTATAAGGCACATTTTCATTATATTTTTTGCAGTTCTGAAAAACTTAAAAAATTTCCCGCTATGGTGTCAAAATGGTCCCAAATATGTTGACATGAAATAGAGTGTTACCCAGCAAACACAAAACGTTTTCGACATCATTCGCAAAAGGTTATAAAAGGTTGTCAGAAAACGTTTAAATGTCGGGTTATATAAAGGGTATATTAAGAGTATAAAACGTTTTCATAACCTTAAACAACATTTTTGATAATCTACTGCTCAGCAAACAAAAATGTTTTTAGAAAAGCGTTTAAATGTCGGGTTATATAAAGGGTATAAAAACGTTTTAATAACATTCCAAAAACATTCTTGAAAACTTGATACAAAACATTCTAAACAGAATGTTATTTTGGGAGTTGGAAAAAATATTTTGCGAAAAATGTTTGCCCAAAATATTTTCAATAACGTTTTAAAATGTTTTCATGACCTTTATATAACCCGACATTTAAATGTTATTAAAATGTTTTGAAAAAAACATTTTAAGAACATTTCTGTGTTTGCTGGGTTCAAATATTTTAACATAATGTTATTTTAAGTATTGACACAATATTTGGCAAAGATGTTTGCAAAAATAGTTTACAATAACATTTTTTGAAAACATTTAAAAATATTGTTGTAGTTTGTTTTCATACAAAAGGTTTTAAAGCGTTATCATGACCTTTATATAACCCGACATTTTAATGTTATTAAAACGCGTTTTACCTAAACCAAAAGCCAAAATATAACTTATTTAAAACGTTTTTAAAAGCGTTTTTGTGTTTGCTGGGTATCCACCGGTGTGAAATCCTGTTATAAACAGTTTTGATTCTTTGAGGCAAAATAAAATTTCATCATCCTATTTAGATATAGGGCCTATGTTACCATTAAAGTTGTAATATGTGACATGATCAAGGGAAATGAGTCGGATGTCACTAATATTGATTTTGAGATATTGGCAAATAAAGTGTTTAAATTCTTTTGTTTTATATTGTTTTCTGTTATTGATAAATTGATGTAACTTCGCAAAGAAAAGTCATATCAACATGGGGTTTTCAGTTTCTGAAAGCTCTAAATGTCGTCTTAGGAAACATATGTAAAACTCATTTTCGACCATGGTCGACATGTGACTCATTCCCCATGATCATGTCACATATGATTTTAGTTTAATGTACCTTTGCCAAACTTTGAAATAATGATTTTCTGGACATTTGTGACCAATCACATCAAAACCAACCCTTGTCTTCAAAATAAGAAAATGGATATTTAAAAACTAGGATAAACTGCTATTTTTAGGTTTAAAATGACACCTTTCTTGTTCAGATACAGAAAAAATATGCTATAAGGCATATTTTCATTATATTTTTTGCAGCTCTGAAAATGGTCCCAAATATGGTGACATGAAATAGAGTGTTATCCAGTGGTGTGAAATCCTGTTATAAACAGTTTTGCTTCTTTGAGGCAAAATAAAATTCCATCATCCTATTTAGATATAGGGCCTAAGTTATCATTTATAGTTGTGATGATTTTCTGGACATGTCACCCATCACGTCAAAACCAACCACTTGTCTTCAAAAAATGAAAATTGATATTTAAAAACTAGGATAAACTGCTATTTTTTAGCTTTAAAATGACACCTTACTTGTTGAAATCAGATACAGAAAAAATGTGCTATAAGGCACATTTTTATTTTATTATATTTTCTCAGTTTCTTTCATTGTTATCTGCAAATGAAGCCAGCCGACAAGTGGTCGGTTTTGATGTGATGGGTCACATTTAAACATTTTTAAGCTGAAATAATGAAAGAAAACTGCCTACTATTTGGCTGGTTATTTACGGGGTTATTTATTGTCTTTCAATAATTCAGGAATTAATTCGAATGGTGTTCTCCTAATTAACTCAACAGGACAACAAATATGCCAAAAACCACATTATTTGAAGCAAATTAATACAATGCATTTAACGCGGCTGTGTACTCTAGACATTGTTTCTTTTGTGAAATTGAGTTTTTTTGATATGTTTGTACTTTGTTATGTTTTTTATAAATACAAGGAATGAAAATCAAGATTTGTAAACTCCAACTGCAATATTTTAAGGATTTTATTTCACTATTCCACTCGTGTTTGAAATTGAAAGGAAAGAAAATCTTTGTTGTACCAGCAGGGTACACGCGTTAATTTGTTAATGCACAAATACGCTACGATCTGCTGACGCTTATCTGCATCATGGCGCATCTTATGGAAAACACCGCGGAAGCACTGATTTCACAAAAACCTAGCGGTCAAATGGCTCCGTTTTAGCTGATAAAATGTGAATTTTTTCATGTTCTTTCCCCCAATTTAAATATCAAGTTGTGAATGGATTTTGCTCAAACTTCTCAAGATTTACCCGATGTTTATGTAATGTAAGGTAGAAAAACAAAAACTGCCGCATTCTCCTGTGAGATTCGATGAAAGTGCAAAATGTGACCACTTTAAACTTCAACGGCCATTATTTCAATGTTCATTTTCTCGGTAAAATGACGATTTAGGTACGATAACTCAATAAATACAGCATCTATAGGTAAGCAAATATGATCATCGTAAAAAGCATGATCGACTCAAGACTCTCATTTTTTTAATATTTTGGTCTATTTCCGATTTTAGGCATCATTTTGTGCAAATAGGCATTTGTGAATTTTAAAAAGTTCAATGTCTTGCGTGAATAATTACAAAGTTATTGCACTTTTACTACATGCGTGTCTGAGAGTACACAGCTGCCTTAATGTACATGATGGCTTTAAGCCAGGCATAAGCATGTCATCAAATTAGCTTGCTGAAAGTAGGATAAATCCCACCATCACTGTATGATCACCTCATACTAAAAGCACCAGTTCAATGCATGTATAATGGATACTTGATTAACTAGCTAATTACTTAGAGAATAAAAGATAGGATTTTGTCTTTTGCCTATCCAATATCGTGTCATAATGGATGGCTGGCCAATATTTTTGTGGAGGCCGGCAATAAAAATATTGGCCACCCCATCCATTATGACACGATATTGATAGGCAAAAACAAAATCTATCTTTATTCTCATTCTTATTCAGTTTTAATGTAATTTTTGCGAGAAAAACTGCCTTTTTTCAGAAAGAAATAAAGTTACGTTTGTGAGGACATCCCCGTTGTTTTAAATGAACGAAACCATCACGAACATCTAAGGCGCGAATCGTGTTCTTAGTTCTGCGCGTGTATTACGCTTGAACGCATTATCAGCGATCATTGAGGAGCAACAAGCGTGCACGCCCGTTGCGTGGCGGTAGCGCCCTGACTAATATCACTATCAAATTACGTGAATTCTTTACAAGGCCCCATGTCACAGGGGAAGTTGCTCAACTTCGTCCAAAATTGTCAAAAATGACCAAAGTTGCACAAAGTTGCCTTAAGTTGCCTAAATATTTTGCAAAGTTGCGCAAAGTCGCTTTAAGTTGCTTAAATATTTTGCAAAGTTGCATTAAGTTGCCTAAATATTTTGCAAAGTTGCGCAAAGTTGCTTTAAGTTGCCTAAATATTTTGCAAAGTTGTCCAAAATTGCATTATGTTGCCTAAACATTTTGCAAAGTTGCATAAAGTTGCATTAAGTTGTCGAAACATTTTACAAAGTTGCGGAAAGTTGTATTAAGTTTCCTAAACATTTTGTAAAGTTGCGCAAAGCTGCCCATATTTATGCAAAGTTGCCCAAAGTTGTGTAAACTTCTCATACAATTACGTCAAGTTGCTGCTGGTTTTGCTGACTCACCCCAGAAGATTTTAAACCCTAAAACCAACCCAAAAACACCCCCCTACCTGCCTACATAGGCTATGCAATATAAATATGTCAAATGGCGTCCTCAAAATGTATAAATGGCCCCCTGACTTGCATCACTGTTATTGGAGACTCAACTCTCATGTCAATTGGGATATTCCAGATAATAAAAGACCCCCCCCCCTTATAGAGGGCAAATGTTTGTTTTTTTTAAATCTGGGATTCCAAATTTGTTTTGCACAAAATATCTGGAATTCCAGACCAAATCTCCACAAAAGTATGGAATTCCGGCACCTTCCACCAAAACCCTATTTTTTTTAAAATAAAAAAAAGAAAAAAAAGTCTGGAATTCCAAATTCATTTTGGAAAAAATATCTGGAATTTCAGACCCAATCTCATAAAAAGTATGGAATTCGGGCATATTCCACCAGAACCCCTATTGAGGGCAAACTTATTTTGGGGGAAAAGTCTGGAATTCCAAATTCATTTTTAAAGTAATTAATTTTAATTTTAATTTTAATATGTTTAATGCCCGGGTTTATTGCACAAGAAACAAATAAACAAACATCGACAAGATGTGTTGTGCAAAAAAGGCATATAAGGCCCACGGTTGGACCTTTTAATACACATCAGGGAAGTATACTAGTATTATAGGCCTACAATTGCAGAGACAAACACATTTGCAAATAAGAAATAGGTTATGTTCAAATTGACAAATTTAAGTAAACCAGAAATTTAGGCTATTCGTACATCAAACATACTATTTGAAATTGTGTCCTATCAACTTTTATAAAGCGAGCACGATTTTTCACTGTTTTATGGAAAATTGTATACGCATTGTATACACCTAGTATTATAAATATTGAATAATATATTAACAATATAAAACTAAAAGATGATGAACACAACCTTTTTAAACATGTTTAAACAGATCTTATGGCTGATTTTTTTGGTACTAGTAACTTATGAATGATTGATTTTGCCACTTGTTGCATTTATTTTAATAGTATTAAAGACTACTCTAGTATTTTAATCATGTAAATAATTCAAATACATTGTACATACAGAAGGCCTATGTTTAAGACTCATATTTATTCACTGCTATTATCTTATCAAAAACACTATAAGAATGTGTTTAATATACTCCAACCAGGCCAGTGAGCCTTTAATCATGTTAATCACAGTACAAGAATGCTCCAAATGCCATAAAGCATGTTACCTCTTGCCCCTAGCTCAGCCCTATTTGACCTTTATAATATAGTGGTAGGTTTGAATTCACTGTGGTTTGAATTGGTAATAGCTTTACTTGCCATATTTGCTCTGGTATTTATACAGTATAACCAAAATACGTATTTACTGAATGGAATATTTTCAATAAACTTAAACATGAATAAAAGTGTCATAACAAATACTCATATTTTATAAATGAAATAATTAGGCCTTATTTGATAAGTATAAAAGTAATATACAAATCTACAAAGAACCTAGTGATATAATACTAATTACTATATGGTACACTCAGTGAATTAGAAATACATGCATGTACTTCTAAAATATTAGAACTAAGCCTAAGACAGTAATTCGCACATCATTATAATAAAATATTTGTGTACATTATATAACACTTTTCAAACACTTTAGCAAATTAGCACATGAAAGTATGAGTACTGAGTTGCTTTTTATTGATAAGATTATTAATGTTAAGGGAACTGGAATGATGGCGTTTTGATGCGTTTCGACAGCATTTTTGTGGGACACGAGAGCACATCAGACCTATCGAATTGCATTGAATACGAAGAATGTCTTTCTGATATCAAATAATTTTCAGTTTATGAAATTCACGATATAATACTAATTTTATGACAAATTATTAAAATTTGATATTTTTCACATTTTGGAGATATAACAGTCCTCAAGTAAATTTTATAAATTTAATGATATAGTCTTAAAGTGTATGTAGCTGGGAGGAAAGGCCGACGATCAATTGAAAATTTTGACCTTTCATATTGAAGATATGGATTTTTTTCAAATTTTCAATTGATCGTCGGCTTTTCATCCCACCTGCATACACTTTAGGTAGAAATCATCAGATTTATAAAGTTTACTTCGAGTACTGTTAAATATCAAAAATATCAATTTTTAATGATTTGCCATAAAAATGTGTATTACATTGCTAATTTCAAAAAATCAAAATTATTTGATATCAGAAGGCCATTCTTCGTATTCGAATGCAATTCGATATGTTTGATGTGCTCTAATGTCCCACAATAAATACTGTCCAAACGTTCATACCCCTTCCCTTAATTTTAATACTTTAGTGTTGTTGTTGTGTTGTGACTGACTTCCTGCAAAGTGCCATTTGCTGTTTAGTTTTCGTTGTTTTTGGTATTAATCTTGGTAGGCCTATTATGAGTGTAGGCTATATTGGTGGCCTATAAACTTTTCTTATTTGCAGACATATTCAAATTAGGATATAAATGCATTTCAGACTAAAATTTTACTGGCGACAATTTAGGCCTACATGTTTAATATTTATCTCAATAGAATTTTTAGTATTTAACAGAATGCAGGAAGAATCACTTTATTTGGGCAGTTTTTGAATTAATATTAATCACCATCTCTTCAAAAGTAACAAGGTTAACATACCGGCATGAGCTGTCATGATAGTATTAAAAGACAAAGATAAATGCAATCAGATTTTGGAAAAATCATGTGCCTAGTTTTTGTTTGAAAAATAATTTTCAGCGCTTTTAGACCTTCTTAGCGGGCCTGAATAGCCCCTGAAAATGTGGTTCATTTTCCAACAAACAAACAAAAATTACCATAATATTGTGTAATTGAACTGAAGTTGAGCTTGAGCCTGTAAAAGTTAATGAAGGCCAGGGCCATTATACATACACAGATTTTTTTTGGGAGGTGCAGGAATTCCAAAAACCGGACTTTCAAATGATAGGCCTAACTGTACTTGGGCAGATTTGTGTACCCAAATCCCTCTACAAATTGCCCTTGTCTGTGTAAATGCCTTATCCCCTTTTTTCACGGCAGTGAAATGATGCCACTTTCCCCACATCTCATATGCACAGTTTATCCCTTACATATCCTGTGTCATGAATAGGTATTGTAGCCCACCAGCCCTGTGGTTATTAGTCTAGGAAATAATTCCTAATATCTCATACCCTTGTTTGTATGCCTTTATCTAATCTTGCCACACATGACAACTTACTAATTAGCCCTAACCTGGAAAAGAGTCTGTCCAGGAGTAGGAATTTTTTAGCCTTTTTCAGAAACATGTTTGTAATTGGCTTATAGCCATCACATGCTGACAATACACATAACTGATCGATTAATCAAAACTAGCAGGTTCATGGCCAGGCCTGATTACAAAGTAAACATTCTGTATAGAAAACTGTGCAGCAAGCGATTTACTTCAGAATTTTACTATATTGCACAAAACTAAGTCTATATCTATACTCTATAGTTAATTGAATGTTAGCTAATGTTTATTGACTCTTGTAATAACCCATGTGTAGGCCTATAGGCCTAAACCTGTATAATATTGGTGTTCATACATATCCCTGACCCTGACAAAAAGCTAACAAGAGCAAGCTGTGTAATTATTTTGTTTACTTGTGATAAGATACAATTTTCTTCGTAGTAATATAGCCAAATTTGTTTCCTAGTAGGTGACTTAATAAAAATTCCTTTAAAAAGGAATGGGCGCCCAATGTGAGCTTGGTCGTGATGTGGTAAATTTCATGGTGTTTAGATTTGGTATTATTATCTCTGGCAAACCCGGTGACACCTCAATATAGAAATCAGACCTGACAATAGGTTGTAAGAGGGATAGCCTTTTCCAGGCACGAATTGGGTCATATATAAAGAAAGTTTTGCTACTTTGCAACACAATAAAAACCTAAATGCAAAACGAGATCCTGTAGGTGGCTCCCGAGGTGGCTTAAAAAACTAAATGCAAAATGAGGTTTTAAAAATATTGTTTTCAGAGTCAAGACGCATGTATCATTATTAAGCATCATATCACTTATTTATTGTCGAATAAGTGCAGAGCTAGAGTAGGTTAGATATGAATATTGAATGTTAGACCAAAGTAGCTCAAAGTACATGTGCTATACACCTGATCCGTGAACTTGTCTTTTTAAAGACAAATTCTTGTTAAAATTTGTTCTCCCACATTTGGACCTTTTTATTGGAAAAATAACAAAACGGACCCTTTTGGGCAGGCGGCGGATGACATGATCGAGCCGGCAACTTGTGAAACCGCCCGGCCGTATGGCATTTTCCAATATGCTCGGTTAGTTTTGTGGGGTTCATTATCGAACCCCAACGGTTTTAGCTTGTATTTATATTATTTATCAACATAGGCCTATTTGTTTGTGATATTTCAAGCGTTTTAAAATTTCAAAATAATCCCATTCAATTACACGGTTGACGATGGAAATTTACTGAATTTAGAGAATGCACGTCGTGCTTTTGGGGGTGGTGCTGCCGCTCCTGTACGGACTTGACGAAGGCCAAAGATACTAATTTAAAACTTAATGTGTTATTTGCACCACAGCGACGCCTTCAATCAGGGGCGCAGCCTTTTACTGTGGAGGAGCAAAGCCAAATTTTGTCCCCGTTTGTCCATTTTTGTCCCATTTTTAGTCATTTTAATGACACATTACTCTTTGCAGTCCCCATTTTTTCTGTTGCCACCATACCCCAGCTCTATTTGCGATAATTATAAGCGCTGGAATGAAATAGCAATTTTCTCTGTAAAAAGTGCTTTACCTCATTTGTTAATTTTTGTTAATTAAATGGGGACATAATGTGATCAATGAAAACTAACATTTTGTGGAAAACAAATATTAAGAATCTACTCTTTGTTGAAATCGCACATTATTGCTTTAAAAATGTAGTTTATTTTTAGCACTGTATTTATCCCAGAAAGTGAAAATATGACCATAACTTTTGAATACATTATCCTGTTTTGCCAAATAAATCATAGCCAAATCACCTACCAATTCTAAGAATTGCATTTATTTTGTATAAAAATTCCGTATATGGGGTTCCTTACTAGTTCCATTTTTTCATTGATAATATCACCATTCTTTTCCAAAGTGATTCCAGATACATGGTGTAACAAAAATTGTTTTCTGTAACCCATTCATTCATAACCTGTTCTTTTTGTTTATATATAAAATTTGATATAGCTTGTTTGCAACAAGCAAAATGAAATTAATAACAATTAATGAGTAATGTGTAGGCCTAACTTTATAATATACATATACATACATATATACATACATACATTAAATTCTTATAAGGCGCAATATCCATTATGATCAAGGCGCCATACAAAATACAACAAATAATACCACATGAAATATAATACAAAGCAAAAATACAAATTCATATTAAAACAAATGAGTTTTCAAGAGTTTTTTGAAAACTGCAATTGAGCCGGCATTTCTTACATGCTGCGGAAGTGAGTTCCAAAGTGATGGGCCTGCAACAGAGAAGGCTTGTTCACCTATACATTTCTTACTAAATGGTATTGCATTAACCATTTTCCCCAAAAAATTACAATATCAATCAAAATTAACCAGGCCTCAGTGCTGTATAAACTTAATTGTTTGCATTTTTAAACACTACCTATTTTATAAACACCAGTTTTATTTTTTTAATAAATATTATAGATAAATAAATAAATAAATAAATAAATAAATGAATGAATGAATGAATGAATGAATGAATGAATGAATGAATGAATGAATGAATGAATGAATGAATAAATAAATAAATAAATAAATAAATAAATAAATAAATAAATAAATAAATAGATAAACTATATACTAAATAGGGCCTAAATGTTAAGAATAATAGATCAAGAATAAAAAGCAAATAAAATCAATTAAAAAATAAGCAAGAATGTATGTATGTATTTCTAAACTAGGCCTAGTATATTTTTCTGAAATCCTTAGTTCATCCTGGCATTACAATATTAAATTAATGCTTCAATACAAATTCCTTGCAATTATTGCTATTTTGCAGGGCAACACTTGCAAGCAAATCGTGCCCATTGTACTAAATAAAATGGATGCATGGGACAATCTAAAATTCAACAAAAAAATGGTACCCGACAATCTACAGCTTTTTGAAAAATATAGCGGTATTAAGGGATGGGGTATGAACGTTTGGACAGTATTGATTGTGGGACATTAGAGCACATCAGACATATCGAATTGCATTCTGAATACGAAGAATGTTCTTCTGATATCAAAAATTTCTGATTTTTGAAATTCCCAATGTAATACACATTTTATGGCAAATGATTAAAAATTGATATTTTTG
Source organism: Amphiura filiformis (assembly GCF_039555335.1). NCBI lineage: Eukaryota > Metazoa > Echinodermata > Ophiuroidea > Amphilepidida > Amphiuridae > Amphiura > Amphiura filiformis. The sequence goes on from NC_092638.1 coordinate 15,942,351, forward strand.
ATATTTAACAGTACTCGGAGTAAACTTGATGATTTATAATTAAAGTGTATGTATGTGGGATGAAAAGCCGACGATCAATTTAAAATTTTGACCTTTCGTTTTGAAGATATGGATTTTTTTCCAAAAACACCAAAAAAATTAGGTCTTTTGGGGAAAAAAATCCATATCTTCAATATGAAAGGTCAAAATTTTCAATTGATCGTCGGCTTTTCCTCCCAGCTACATACACTTTAAGAATAATATATCATTAGATTTATCAAATTTACTTGAGGACTGTTATAAATCAAAATGTGAAAAATATCAAATTTTAATAGTTTATCATAAAATTTGTATTATATCGTGAATTTTAAAAATGAAAATTATTTGATATCAGAAAGACATTCTTCAGTATTCAGTTTCAGATTCGATATGTCTGATGTGCTCCCATATCCCACAAAAATACTGTCAAACGCTTCAAACCAGATCCCTTAAAATTTAATATGAAAATTGAGGAAAAAATATGGACTGATCCCAGAAATTGAGGAGTGGACGCGAAATGAATTGATTGAAGGGATCATTTGATGAGAGTCAGTTAATAAAATGAGGGTCAACAAGTTGAAAACTTGGCCCAGAAGAGCAAGTGAGATATTTTGTTTTCAAAAGTTATTTCGTTCATCACACAAAAAGGAAATTTACATTTCATTTATAGTATTTACACATGTTACGGTTATGGTTACCCTAGCTCTGAAAATGCTATTAGCCTTTGACCCCTAGCCAGGTTCAGCACAGGGCCGGGTAATTCAAAACCGTCTATACATCTATGTAAGCTTCTGTAGATCAAGATGAATCAAGTTATGACATTGGTTCTTACTTTATGCAGACTGGCAGACTCAAAATGATGGGAAGGGTAATGTTTTTATTTGGTATTGCAGTGAAATATAAATGTTTTGCCTTTTACTCTGTAACTTTTTTGTCACAGAGAAAGCGTCACTTACATGATAAATTTAAATATACCTGTTTTGGATGAATGGCATTTTCTAAAATGTATTGAAATTATTTGATGAGAATGAAAATGTGTTAAAACATGAACAAAACTATTTCTAAAATTTATACATGAATTATTTCAAAACCAGTATTTGTCCAGGTATTTACTACTATAATTCCAATGTTTACAAGTATTTCCCAGTATAATTTCCAGTATCAGAGATGCCGCCTTTCCTTCTCATGTCTGAAGTCAAAATGTCTGTACTTTTAATATATATATTCAGCCCATTTTTGGGACTTTTATCCAAATTTACACACTATTACAAGCTATTCCTATAGCATGAGTAAATAATTTTTCCAAATTGTTATGTTGAATCTTTGTTTTCCATATACCATGTATACATTTCTTAAAAGCTCTTTTGTTACTTTTGAAGAGATGGTGCCCGTAACTGGGAACTACTAATTCAAAAACTGCTCAATATATACGTGACCCTTCCTGCATGCTTATAAATACTGTAATTTATAAAACATTTGAAAAAAAAATGAAGCTACCGGTTATATTAAGAAATAGAGTCTGAAAGGCTTTTAATATTAATTCAATTAAATACCGTAAAACCCCGTCTACAAGCATATATGGGTTTTTTTTATGAAAGCTTAACTAATACTAATTTGGCGTATGATATACCAATACAACATATTGGTCTTACAATAATACTTGTTTTTTATCCGGGGGCACTCAACACAAATGACCATACGGGTATGCTCCCCGGAAAGACCCCCCTTTTGGGTTTCGCAGCTCGAAAGACTCCTATATTTGACCAAAATAAAGCTCCGAAAGACCCTTGATTTTGATAATTTCAGCTCTAAAAGACCCAAAATTGCTCATTCCTCGTATTTCTTGTTTTTTTTTTTTTTTTTTTACCAAATAGTCAAGAAATAATTTTTATTTGGACTTTTCGCAGCTCCAAAAGACCCCATTTTACTTGTTCACAGCCCGGTTCGCAGCTCGAAAGACCCCTTTTGCCGTGCACGCCGTCAGCTCCCAAAGACCCACCACCTCAAAATTCGGGGAGCATACCCACCAAAAATTTTGATGTGCCCCCCGGGGTTTTATATGCTTGAATCTGTAATTTATTTGTTCAAACTCCATAATGGCGCCTGGAATAAATTAGCTTTCATCAGAAGCACTCTATATGCTTGTAGACGGGTTTTACGGTATGTCGGTCAGCAGACAAGAAATATTATTGCCCAATACACATTGATAGGCCTATATATAGCATGTCCAAAACATATTTTCGCGTGCCAAACAGTATACTGCACTTGTTGTTTGGGCTCTAATATATATTTTAAGCTATTTTAGGAGAAGCAGGGTATGATATCAAAGTCAAATAATTATAACCACCATACTATGTTCTTTATATAGATTTTGTACCCGGATTTTGTATTTACATCATCAGATAATTTATTATAAATTTATTATTTACAGTGTATGTGTAAATGTGTAGGCTATACTCACTATACTGTAGGTCCTATAGTATGGCTAACATGCTAATACTAGTAGCAAGTACACAGCCAGTTTGAATTTCCCACTTTTTACTACAAAAGATCAATTAGGGGTAACATGATAATGGAATGTGTGTGCACACTGTCATTAAAGGTTGGGGTTAATTTTGGTCAGAAACCCATATACAGGCGTCACCATCCCCTATGATAATATTCGGGGGTTATCCCCATCCCGGGATCTACGCCTATAACTCATTTAGCTGAAAATTACCATTTGGAGTTATTACTCATTGGAGTCATAGTGTTACACCCAAATTGTGAAGTGCACACATTTTGTTGATTTGAAGCTTGAGAGTACACAATTGAATACTTAAAAGTTAGGAATGTACATGCCTTCTAACATTTTACCCCTGACTTTTACCCTTAAATTCTTTTGATACCCCGTATTAAGGACTGATTTTGTATCCCCTTTTTCGGACCCACCTTTTGTTTCATCCCCCACCATCTTTTCCAATCCCCCCACCGAATTATTTATGAACACTCCCTAAAGGGGAAAGAAGAAGAATTTTAAATGGATACTGGGGTTAAACAGTAAGCATATAGCTGCATGGTAAGAAGCTGTAACACTGAGAGTTTGTGATACAGTTATACAGCCATTTGCCAGTGGCGGCGCCATTAATTTTGTCGGGGGGCATTGAGGGGGCAAAGTGAATTTCAGGGTGGGGGGCAAAATCAACAAATTTTGTGCAAAATTACGGCAAAAAGTGAAAATTTTGGGGTTTTATTGGGGGCACTAGTAGTACTAGGGGGGGCAAGAGTTCTGACTGGATGGGGGCATTTTCCCCATGCCCCCGATGGGGCCGCCACTGCCAGTTGCAAATCTGAGTATATGAGACCACATTTATGCCATTATTATTTGAGGCCTAGCTACACTGAAGTCTGAATTGAATCCTGTAATATTTATGCCAAACCTTAGCCTCACCCAGCACACGCTGAACCCCAAATGATTCTCTCAGAACTCAGCATTTGAAGAGCAGTAGAGCTGGGGTATGCTCCGGGAGGGGCTTCAATATGAAATGGATATAGGTGTAGGGCTGGCACTCACACAGTAAGGGCATTCAGTGAGAGCAAAATATAAAACAATATGGGGTCATTGGGTGAGAGCATAATTTTTGGCATTCGGTGAGAGCAAAATGTATGAAATATATCATCTGTCACCATTGGGTGAGAGATGAACCGTTTGGATCTAAATTAGGGGGGCAGTGGCTGGCTGAGAATATGACCTCTTTTAAAATAGGGTCTTTGGGTGAGAGCCAGAAAAAGCCTAAAGTTATAATGTGTGATATCGTCAGCCTGCTACGCTAATTGCCTAAAGTCATTTTTGTAATTTTAAGAACAAAGAACAAAATGTGGTTCAAGCATACATCAGTTATCTAATATTCCTAATTATTTGGGATTATTCCCTTTCATTTCATTATCATTTGTAGGCCCTACTTGTACAAATATTGGTGAATAAATATGTTTAAATGCATGCTTGAACCATTAGTATTTTGTACTTTGTTCTCAAAATTACAAAAAATGACTTGGGTAATTAGCGTAGCAGGCTGACAATATGCTCTAGCAAAGATCAGTAATAGAAGGGTCAGTGCTTTGTGTGGGTAGACCCTATCACAGATCATGAAGCTGAAGTCGGTCTACTGTTCTGAGAGAGGCACGCGCCTACCCCCATTGGGAGTTTCATCATTAGGTCAGCCATAGCACAGATCCTGGAATCCTGGCCACTACATGTAGCAACTAGCTTCAGCTGTAGCTTGTAATAGGCCTATACCACAGGCCCATACGCAGATTTTTTTTTTTTTTTGGGGGGCGATTTTGTGAAAAGTGGACTTTCTTTCAAAAATTTGGACCTTTTTTTTTTTTTTTATGACTTTTTTTGCTCGCTACGCTTGTAAATTCTGAAATTTTGGGACTTTCTGTACACTTTGGCAAATTTTGGTGTGGGGTGAGCCTCTTCAAAACCCAAAAGCTTTCCGCGCTTGGGTTGGTCTAAGAAATACTGGCATTTTTATCATAGAATTTTAGATCTCTTCAAAGTAGGCTACAAATATGATTATGTACCAATCTGATCAAAATACAACTAAATCAAGAAAATATTGAAAATAAATTGGATTTCTTTGCACGTAAACTGCACACTTCAGTTTACTATTTCTCATTGCAAAATTATTTTGTACACATATAAGGCCCATGGGTAGATTTACCATAGGGCAGAGTGGGCACGCAGGCCCAGGTAATGGGGCCAAAACTGATCACATTGTACCTGTGTACATTTTGCGTGACCAAATTAATCTCATATTTGACCATTTTAGCTTTTTGCATTAATTAGTTCCAATTTTAACAATATTTGGCCAAATTTTTTTTGCAGCGGTTCGCAAGCATTTGTACTATCATAGCCACGGATCCAAATTATCTATTTCATTTATCCCTGTAAAATCAGATAAACACAATGATTTGGGACAAATCTAAATTAAGTATAAAATGAAAATTTCCTTGTGCTTGTATTTCATGCTTAATTGTCCCACCGGAATGTTTCAAACATTTGCCTCCCAGATACCACACCACTGGAAACAACACTATTAAGTATGTTTGTTATTCTATTTTAAGTGCTTATGTTCTGTACCTTGTATTAGTAAGGTTTTGAACATTAAGAATCTTGAATCTTGATAAAGGGGTCAACAAGTTTTGTCTGTCAAAAGAGGGGTCAAAAAGTTTAGCGGTCTATGGGGGGTCAAAAGTTTAAGGAAAAATTTAAGGAAGACCAGCCCCCTACCAAAGTATTAATGAACACTCCCTATCTCCGGATTGTTCCGATTAATTTTGATAACTCCAAATTGTTCTGACTAATTTCAACTAACTGCGGATTGTTCCAAATAATATCGATAACTCGGAATAACTACAAATAAATATTGCAATTCCGATAACTCCAATATCGGACCCTGAAATCGGAATTAATACCCTGTCGTGGGGCCTAATATTGGATCCAAAACATAATAATGATAAAATTGGATACTTTATGCCCAATATTTATTGGTCGAGCTATGAGTTTTAACTCGAGTACGCCTCGTCAATAATAAAACTCATAGCTTGACCAATAAATGTGGGCTCAATCGATCTAATTTTATATCAAAGTTGCACAAAGTTCTGCAAAGTCACGTAAAATTTTGCAAAGTTGCACACAGTTCCTCAAAGATGCCTAAACATTTTGCAAAGTTGCACAAAGTTCCAAAGTTGCATAAAATTTTGCAAAGTTGCTCAAAGTTTTGCAAAGTTACATAACATTTTGCAAAGATGCTCAAAGTTGCGTAAAATTTTGCAAAGTTGCTCAAAGTTACGTAAAATTTTGCAAAAGCTACACAAAATTGTACAAAGTTGCGCCAAGTTCCTCAATGTTAATGTAAAGTTGCATAAAGTTGCACAAAGTTACTCAATGTTAATGCAAAGTTGCACAAAATTGTCAAAAATTTTGCAAAGTCAAATGACAACTTTGAGCAGTTTTACACAATTTTTGCATAACTTTGGTCATTTTGACAATTTTGGACGAATTTGGGCAACTTCCCCTGTGACATGGGGCCTTTTACAAGACGCACTCATTGAATAAGAATTAGTAATCTTCTTGTCACTTCTGCTCTAATCATCACGGTCATCACTAACAATGTTGTTTGATAATCCCTGCCTGTTTTCTGTAATTTGAAATAATGAACCATTCATTTATTCAGTCTGTCCTGTGTACTATATAAGACCAACAAAATTTAAAAAAATGAAAAAACAACTCCTAGATATTTTTATCTGGTTTTTAAAAATTAATAAAAAAAATGTTTTTTTTATATTTTGGGCCAAAAATTAGCATATTGGCCCAAATTTGACCTCACAGATGGATTTATCAAGTCTGTGCCATTCTAAATATGTATACTTTTCGAATCCCGGGGGTGCCAAGTGACTTCTTTGTTCATCTCTCCTCTTCCAGTAGCAAAAAGCAGGGTTGGGTGTTAGGGTTAAAGACATGGCAGAGTAGTGTGGTGCTACATACTAAGAGCATCAGTTAGCACTAATAATACTGCCTGTAATTACAAAATTTGAGACGGTGGCCCTCCCTTTAATTATGTTACAAAATTTGGCACTTGCTCTTGTTACTACACAAGTCTTGTTTTCTGGATACTCTGAAATGCCTAAATACCCGGCCTAAATATGGAGTAACTTGCTTTAAAGACCCATTCAGTCAGGGGCGTAGCAAGCAGGGGGACAGGGTGGACCCGGGCCCCAAGGGCTCAGGGGCCCCGAGCACAAAAGCAAAAATTAAATAAAGGCTGATAATGGAGAGCAGGGCCGGATTGACCATTTGGTCAGATGGGCCCCAAAATTGCCCTATGCATCTTTCTTTTAACCCCAATAACAGCATGTTTTTTGGCCAAAATAGGGCAAAATTGTAAAATTTTCCGTGCTTCGCGCACATTCAAATAGCAAATGATCTGGGGCTAAAATAGTCTGAAATCTAGTAACATCGGAACAAAATATGTTAGTCCCCCTCCCTCTGACTTGAGTGCACATGCCTTTCTCAGCACGTGAGTTCGGGGCTTCCAAATGTTGGCCTGGCCCAGGGCCCCCATAAGGTATATCCCGCCCTGGGTAAAAAGGGCCCGTACTGCTCCTTGTCCATGGGCCCCTGATGCTCTTGCTACGCCCCTGCATTCAGTGATCCCAGCGCAAGTGTAAAAAAATTAAAATTGTTTATTAATTTCTTAAAAGTGAAGGATAAGTCATTCAAATTGTCATTTGGTATTTTTGAAATGACAAATTTGGCAAAAAACAAAGAAAACAGCAGTACTGATGAAGTTGAAGCCCCATTCAAATACATGCAGCTAATTTAGATACTGTCAGTAGGCCCTATCTAAATTACAGATTCGTGTAAAATGTCTTATTTTGGCTTAAATACACAGCTTTCGGCTGAACGACTCGCAGGCTATATTAGCACATCTATGACAATGACAAAGGTACCAAAATCTGAATTTTGATGATTTTTACGATCATCCGGATAAGCAAATCACTGTATGGGCCTTAATATAGGCCTACCTACACATGAGCTTGTGTAATACAGATCACACTACAAACCGGGTTAATTATTTCAAAGTACCACCAATGCAACAGGGATGGACAAGAACAGAACTATAGAGCGATATCTGTGATAAAAGTGGAAGTGACCGGAAGGATAATTGGTGTCGGATCCAAATTATAAAGTAATTACAACTGTAATTACATGTAATTATCCATCATAATGCATGGAACTGGTGCTTTTAACCCTTACACCCGAAAATACCACAGAATACTACGATGAAAAATTCTGCGCATGCATGCATCACAGGGTCTGCGATGACGCAATCACCCTAAGTGTCAAATGCTCACGGAATTGCTGGCCAGGCAGCAATAACCCGAGTAGCTCCCGGTCCGACGATCGTGTGGTTGGCATGCGGGGGGTCAAAGGTTCAAATCCCGGGGGTGCCAAGTCAAAAATTCTTCTTCTTCTTGACTTTTTCGGATCTTCTGTGACTTCCGATAGCAAAAACCTGGGTCAGTAAGATGTATTTTTCCAGATTAGAGCCTATATGTTACCCGGTGGGGTCACTCCCTGGCAGGGGGGACGCATAGGACTGTTACCACAAGTACAAATTACCCCCTTTCGCAGTCAATTTCAAGGACAAATCATGAAATTTTATCCCCTTTTTTACTTCAAAACAAAATGGTACTCTGAAACACCCCTATTTTTTAGATTCCGAGGACACATTTGCAATTTTGACTCTATTTCAACATTTCAAGGAGAAGGCTTTTATGAATGTTTTTTTTAGTAATCAACAGGGCATCACAGAATTCAAGTAGTAGGCCTACCCCTTGCATATAAATCAGAGATACATAGTGGTGGTTGTTGAAATACAATAACTGCATCAATTTATTCCTGTGATTTATTTATCTGGCCAGCTCCTGGGGGCCAGCTATCCACGGGATCGGGAGAAAATAATAAGAACCCCTTTTTTTTATTTTTGTGGATATTTGTGCGATAAAACACCCCTATTTTTCCAATTTCACAGACAATTTTGTCCGCGGACATGCCCTAAAAATGACCCCTTTTTCCGCGATTTTGGTAACGATCGTGCGGTCACTATTGCAAGTTGAGTGACCCCACCGGGATATGTTAACCCTTACACCCGAAAATACCACAGAATACCACGATGAAAAATTCTGCGCATGCATGCATCCCAGGGTCTGCGATGACGCAATCACCCTAAGTGTCAAATGCTCACGGAATTGCTGGCCGGGCAGCAATAAACCGTGTAGCTCCCGGTCCGCGATCGTGTGGTTGGCATGCGAGGGGTCAAAGGTTCGAATCCCGGGGGTGCAAGTCAAAAATTCTTCTTCTTCTTGACTTTTTCAGATCTTCTGTGACTTCCGATAGCAAAAAACCTGGGTCAGTGTTAGAGTTAATAGTTTTTGAGGTGACCATACAGCTATGGATTCGTCCATGGATTTCATGAAACTTGATTTAATATACCTTGTACATTCTAGACTCTGAAATGCTAATGATGCAACTTGGTTTAATATTACTTGTACAGGTCACTCCAGATGGGTTCATTATAACAAACTATGGCCAATGCAGCATAGATGGACAAGAACTTTATATCCAATCCATGATATTAAATGGTGGAAGTGACCAGAGGCTACTAATTAATTAATTAATTAATAAGTATCCATTAGGGCTATACAATATATGCATAGAGCTCTGGTGCTTTTAGCCAATTCCCAAGCTGATTAGGTGACCATACAGGGATTTCACCAAGACAGAGAAAGTGTATGCAATTTGACAGCCTGTAATATATTCCTGTCTTAACACTACAAAATTATTTTGAAATATGTTTAATTGCGCCAGAGAGATTGTCAAAATAATAACAAGGTGTCATTTTTGTACAATTAAAGCAGAAGCATCCTAATTCTCAATTGCATTAACTAAAAATCCCAGGGGGGTCACTCCCATTATGGCCTGTACACCATCTCCAACAATCAACTTTTGAAAAGCACCCTAAACAAGGATTTATCCCTTGGCTAAAACGATACCCTAAACAGGTAACAAGCGCCTGTTTTCACACCCTAAACAGGGGTTTTATTCCTTTTTTTATTCCTTCACATCAAATTTCATACCCTGAATTTCATTTCCGCATATTAGCAATTACAATTTTGCAACCCTATTTTCCATGTTTTTGACACACTAATCATGTTACGCACGTACCGTGCCTACCCACGAAAAACTACCCTTTTTACGTGTTTTATTATCGCAGATGGTGTACAGGCCACAATGGAAGTGACCCCCCCGGCTAAAAATATTATTATTTTCACCAATGCTATTGGCCTCAAAAAATAAAACCTAACCTTTGTACCACTGAATATAAACCCCAAGTAAATAAATACCTGTCACTTCTAAAATCATACAAAAAAGTGAATAGAAATAAGCCAATTCTGAGAATTTTAATCCTAATCCTTAAAGAACAAAACAAAAGGCCCACCTTAATCTTAACCATTGGTGTAGGCGAGGGGAGGGGGCAAGGGGAGGGCAGCTGCACTCATGTAAAAAGTCTTGCCCCCCCCCCCTTGAAGATTTTTTGGCCTTTTTGACTTTTTGGACCGTTTTCATCAAAATTTCCCCCTTCAAAGTTGCCTGGCCCGCACCCCCTCTGAAAAACACCACTGACCCAAACACACAATGCTCATGCAGGGGCAGATCTTGGTTTTCTGAGTTTCATGCCACCCAGTGTATGAATCGGTAGCCACTATTATTATTTTCCTGTATTCTTGTTCAATCTTTAGGGTCTATCATGATTACCAGTGGGGGCGCCACTGGGGGGCATATTCCCCCCAGAAAAACACCAAAATCGCAAAAATTTCCACTTTTTGCGGTACGCAAAATTGGTTGATTTTGCCCCCTGAAATTCACTTTGCCCCTAATGCCCTCCCCGAAAAAATTCCTGGCGCCGCCACTGATGATTACTTATGTTCAAAATCTATCCTGGAAAATATAATATCTGCTGACAAATTTCAAATAAAATTTTAACAGTCTCTCACACAACGCAGCCACGTTAACAATTAGTGGGCAGCAGTTTTAGGGGTACGGCATGCATTTACCGCTTTGAATATAACAGGACACCATTACCATACGAACGGGAGCATTTAATAACACACAATTTGCATCAATGAATAGGCCTAAAAGAAAAGGGTATGGTACTGATATTGAATTCCGACTAATCACTAAACCAGTTTATTAGAACTGGACAGAGCAATTATACATTAACTATAAAAATTGTCCAATAAAGCACTGTACGGTGTAATAACTTGGAGCATGTTGAGTGCCTATTGATGTCAAATGCAATTATGGTACTCAGATATTATAATTTCATCTCTATCTGTCTATAATGCATTTAGGATACATGTGGCATTGATGGTAGTGCTAAGAGGGTATCATTTTTCCGGCATAATGAAAGCAATAAATAATAAGCTTTGGCTGGCTGTTATAAAAAATGAGACTATACCTCCTACATATTGGCTATTCCAGTTGAAATCCATACACCCCTATGGAAGACATGATATTAATCTTCCACACAGGGGGTGTGAGTTTCAAATGGGATTACCTGATGGGTGACTCCATTTGAAATCTACACCCCCTGTGTGAGAGATTAAGGTCATGTCTTCCATAGGGGCGTATGGATTTCAACTGGAATAGCCCAGCAGGAGGACAAGTTGATTTCCTGTATGCCACATACATTTCTTTTTTGGAAGCAATTTACCACATTTCTTTTCTTTTTACTTTTCTCTCATACATTTGTTTACAAGCAATATTAAATTAAAAAAAACTCCTATAAAAATCAATCTGTTTCCTTCAATTTTCACATCGAGTCTACTTTGCACTGATTATTTGACAATAAATATAAGTAATCCCGAGAGGCATATGAACCATACATCCTGACTCTAAAAATAATGAATTAAATTATATTAAAAAACACATTTTGTATTTAGGTTTCCAGGTCACCAACAGGGACTGATATTGCACTACTAAGTGTCAATCTAGAGTTTTATTTTGTAATTTGAAAATAATTAATCATACATGTAAGCTACCCATGCAGGAAACACAAACACATTTTTAAAATGATTTAAATTTTTTGTTTTTGGTCCAAATGTTTTAACAAAATTTTTTTATGATCATGATTAAATGGTTTGGGCAGGGATGTACAATTTTGATTCCTAAAACATACCCAAATTTTATGGAAAAAGAGACCCCACAAAATACACAAATTTTCACTTATTATATTTTTCAAAATTACTGTAATTTTGTTAAAACCAATGAGGAGTCTACATTTTTTTTTTTTTTGTGTGAAAAAAACCTGTTCTGAAAATTGCAACAAAAGTTAAACCAAAAAGCCTGGAAATGCACCCAAATCTGCCTCACATCCCCATCCCTCGCCTTTGTTCCATAACCATTCAGGTATAGGACATGTTTTGTTTTTGCTATAGCCCCCGAATGAAATGTACTAGTATTCAATTATGTTTGTACTCACTCAGGTAGCATTGTGTGTGAATTACATCCGAACTATATAAGTACTATTCTTTTTTATGGGCATTTTAGTGTCTAAAATAGCCCAAAATGAGGGTTTTTCAATATTGCCGTCCATTCTAATCGTCACCCCCCATAGACTTTACATGTAAAATAAAAAGGCTCATAAAAATTTAATAGCACCTAGTTCGGATGTAAAATTCACACAAAATGCTTTTTGAGTGATTACGAAGATAATTAAATACTTTTCATTCGGGGACTATGTGGAATTTTTTTAATGTATTCCTTGTACAATGACATTTTACAATAAAATGTCCATTAAATGTGCCTCACATCCCCATCCCAAACCAATTGAGTACCTTAGCTTCCTGGGATGTTGCATCTTGAGTTTTGGAGCACTTTTATAAGAAAAGATTTTGATATTTTTAGACTTAAAATGCAACAAGCTTTTTTAACATGTCAACCCTTTAATTTCTCTCTCCTTTAGGTGTTTTTCATAACTCATATAAATTCAAATTGCTGTCGCACAGGGTATACACACAGTATACATGACACGTTCTCATATAAATTTGATGACAATTAATTTACCAAGATTCATGTGCCATGATGATTAATTTATTAGCTTTTTATACGTCAACATGCATCTTATTGCGCTAGAGCAAGTTACAGTATCATTGATTTAGACTTCAATGTTGTGACAGTGCACATTAGCAGGCGTGTTCAGCCATTAATATGCTGCCTTTCAATTAATCCACACCCGGGATCCACACACTGATGCAATTGGTAGATATCAGGTTTCCATGGCAACCACGCATCCACTCAGAGCACATCATAATCTCAGCTCACTCTAGTTGTTAACTACTACCATTACTGAATCAGCCAGCGGCGGGAGAACAAACTTGTGTCAAATTGTCCTTGTTAATTGGACATTTTCATCAGTATTAGATGTACACACTGTGTCTTAGTATTCTTCAAATTTTGCATGTTTCATTTTACATGCAGTGTTGATTTACACTCCGACTTGGATATACTTTCAAAATTTTGTTGTGATAAATAAAATTTCACCATGGATGGGTCAAATGTATTCATTACATCTTGCTGTCGCCAACACAAACTTATGACTGATATGCTGTTATTAATAACCATACTCTTACTCTTAATGACTTCTCATGCTGTGTTTGCTGCACTTGAAGTTGCTTCTGTGCCACATACAATATCTTGTGCAACGACCCAAGACACTTACAGTTTACTGATAAATGGAAATACAAGCTTTGACTGCAGTGTTGAGATCAAACCCTCACTTTCAATTAACAGCACAATGATTCTATACGGACCTTTCATGATTGGCTCACAAAATGATATGCACATCAATGGTACAACAGGATGTTCTATGATCAGTGTTGGAGTATCATGCACCACATTATTTTCAGGGAATAAATTAACATTGCACCTAAGTGGTGCAATGAATCTCCTTCTTCTGGAAAGCCTACCTACTAATGGACATCAAATTTGTACACAAAACGGGATGCTATCACTTTACACTAGTGAATTGTGTGCAAGGAGCTATACAAATTACACTTCTTCTGTAATTTGTAGCAAACCAGGTAGCAGTGAAGGACCTATTTGTAATTTAAGATGTCCTAAGAACTGTACCTGTTCTTTGGAAGATAATATGGTGACATCAACTTGTAGCCAATATCACAAAGCGCTTGTAGTGTTTACACCTGGAATCACCATCCTCACCCTACAAAGTAATAGCTTAGTACAGTTAGACTTGATAAATATGAACTTAAGAACTGAAAAAGTTCAAATCATGAATTTACATAATAACAGTTTGGGATTGCGGGCGAATATGTTTAGTAGCTTAACCAATCTCTTTTATCTTGATCTAAGTAACAATGGTTTGGAGTTTTTACCAGATGGTGTATTTAATGGAACTGATAAGTTAGAGATTTTGTATTTGGAGTGTAATAATATTACTTCCATTGCTCCTAGTAGCTTTAAGAATCTTCGCAGTCTTCAAGAACTAAATATGGCAAGCAATAATCTAGAGTCACTTCATGCAGATGTTTTCAATAGCCTGACTCAGCTGACTGACTTGAAATTGGATAAAAACAGTCTAGAACCACTCAAAGTTGGTATGTTTCATAGACTTGTCAATCTAAAACATTTATCTTTGTCATTCAATCATCTTAAAACTTTGACTTTTGGTATCTTTCGAAATTTGAAAGAATTATTGATACTAGATATTAGTCATAACAATTTGGTAAATCTTCCTGCAGGAATATTTCAGCCTTTGCGGAATCTTCAGGATCTGTATCTGATGACCAATAATCTGACATCACTCACCGTTGGTGTTTTTGATGGCTTGACTCAATTGCGTGAGCTGAATTTGCACACAAACAATCTAGAAACACTTGAAGATGATATCTTTCTTGATTTAACCCTTCTTACTTATCTATCTCTTGAAGACAATGCATTGAGTACCATTACAAGTAACTCCTTCAACGGACTGCACCGCATAGCCAATATCTATCTCGACAACAACAAACTCACTAAACTTCAAGTTAGCACATTTTTAGGTCTCTATACTTTATCCAACCTCAACTTGGTGGGAAATACTTTGAAAAGTCTTCAACTTGGGACTTTTTATGGTCTATCTGGACTACAAAACTTATATCTCAACAATAACACTCTAATAAAGCTAGACATTGGGGCATTCACAGGATTGTCCAGTTTGAGTAGACTAGACTTGAGTGATAACTGCATAGACGACCTACCATCAGGTGTGTTCAAAGAACTATGGACCTTACTCTATCTGGAGTTATCCTCTAATGATCTTCATCAATTAAAGCCAGGATTATTTGATGGATTGGATAATCTTCAGCAGCTATACATTGATAGGAACAAGTTGAAGAGCATCCATCATGCAACATTCAGCGGTTTTTCCAACTTGAACACATTACTTCTGTCACACAACAATCTGGTGGATTTAAACAAAGGATTGTGCGACTTGGTTAACTTACAAATGCTAGATTTGACAAATAACCAACTACAAGATCTTCCAACCTTAGGCCATATGTCAAAACTAGAAACTCTTAGGCTTGGTGGAAATCCATTGCACAAAGTCACCAAACAAATGTTTCACAATCTTCCGGATACGGTAAAAGTTTCATCTGACAAACCAGAAATTTGCTTATGCTTTCTTCCTTCTCCAGCAGTAAACACCTGTTTAAGTCTTTCACTACACAAAAGATCACATTATCTTACTTGCGAACGACTACTCCTAGAAACACCACTTGTTGTTTTCACATGGTTACTCGGCTTCTTTGCGCTCTTCGGGAACATCTTCGTGATCGTGTGGCGACAAAGACAAACTCAAAGAGAACACCAGGTACAAGGGATCTTAATCAGTAACCTAGCTGCATCCGATCTTCTCATGGGTATATACTTGTTGATGCTTGCATCCGCTGATGCCCATTATGGGGATTTCTTTCCGATGTATTCCAGTGCATGGAGACTTAGCACTGCATGCAAAATTGCAGGTGCAATTGGCATCGCATCCAGTGAGGCATCTGTTATTCTTGTGACCCTCATTAGTATTGATAGATTTATACGAATCAAGTATCCAATGACTACTCGCAAACTGCAGCTTAAGTCAACGTACGTCATACTGATCATCATGTGGGGCTTTGTAATTACTATTAGTCTTATTCCATCAATTCTTTCAGGTAAACATACAAATTTCTATGATAACTCCCATGTGTGTGTTGGATTGCCTCTTGCTCGCAAAATCAAACATACTATCCAGAAGTCGCTCATAAAATATCAAAACATTGAACATGAAGATTTTCTGCGTGTAAATACAAGCATTCCTGGAGACCGGATACCAGGAATGTACTTTTCCTCAGCATTATTTCTTGGTTTTAATCTTATCTGCTTTCTGATCGTAGTAATCTGCTACGTGGAACTTATTCGCAAAGTGTACAGAGCGTCAATACGTGTTCGTCGCAGCAAGGAAATGAAAGATCAGATTCGAACAACCGCCAAAGTGGCCGCTATTGTTGTCACCGACTTCCTTTGTTGGTTTCCGATCATAGTGATAGGGATTTTAGTTCAATTTGGTAATGTAGTCATTAATCCTTCGGTATTCGTATGGATTGTCACATTCGTGCTACCATTAAATTCGGCTTTAAATCCATATCTGTATACTTTAGCTTCGATAATAGCTGATCATCTGGATGCGAAGAAATCGGACATAAATAGTCAGGAGAGTAGGACACGAGTCGGTGGACAAAATCTTGAACTTTTGCGGATGGTTTCACATCCTAACAGCATGAATGATACAAAGACAAGTTGTCTCCTTGTGCAAGACAGTCAATGTATTCCATCAATATCATGAATATCATACATGTAACATAATATGACTGTGCGCTATCTGTTTGGAGATCATTGCAGGAAATTGGTTAGGTTTATTTTGGTCAGAGGTAATTTTCTGATGGAGCGTAAGCTCCCAAAGAAAAATACCAAGGACCAACACAAAACCAGACAATTTCACCCAATGACTGTAAAACAGATGGTGCAAAGTTGTGTCAATCATCTAGGAATCGTAAACGAGAGGTAAGATTCAATCTAGTCAACCAGAATTTCCAATATACCTTGGAGCAACCAACGTTGCACCCAGTACCACCTTGACTCCCGATGACGTCACCTTGTGACTTCATCGGGAGTCAAGGTGTGTAACATCACAACCCAGCTGAAGGTCAGTGGTACTGGCCACAACGTTGGTTGCTCCAAGGTATGTTGGAAAATCTGGTTGACTAGATTGAATCTTATCTCTCGATGGTGCAAAGTTATTATTGTCATTTATTACTGCCATTTTACAAGTTTGTTTCATTCAAATAACACAATTTTTTGCTTAAAAGACTATTCAAAATTCCCTGGGTGATAATTGGTAAATACCAATATCAACCACCTTGGTATTTTACCTTAGTATATATTTTGTCTTCTTAAAACACATCCCAAAATTCTAACAAATTTACAGACCTTATAACTGATACAGAATTTGTAAACCAAGAAACAACAGCTATAATGTTATAGGATTAGGTACATACAATCATGACAATGTTATAAATCATCAAGAATATAACTTTTTCCTTTTTCACATTGGCAACTATCAAAAGGTCTATTTTCTTATGATAAAAAGAATAACACAAAGGTCCATGCTGTCCATTCAGTGAGGGCCCAGTAAATTATCTTTATCTATTGCCCTGCCATTTGGCAGCCCATTGTCATGCTCAGGGGCATTTGGCTTGGGGGAAGGGGGTATACTCAACTTTGTTTTGGGTAGGGATGTGACTCTGTGAATTTGAAGGTGGACCCATTCATATACCAATTTTCCAAGAAATTAGGACCTACTGCTATACCAAATGTTTGGCTACAATTAAACCCATATTATAATATTTTCAAACAAAATAGATTAGCATTTCTTTGCCATAAAATGTTAGCTTTTACTGTCAGATATATCCCCTTTTGAGCCGAACAACTACAGAAAAGCAAAAGAAAATTGGAATTTACTACCAGCGCACATGTCGCCAATACGTACCACTCCTTCGGTCATGTTGTGGTACGACCCTTTGTTGTGTATATCACCGTCCCATACGCCGTGTATGTACTGTGTGTTATGAACATCATGTATGCATTCGACTAATAATTCCATCGTAATAATAAAGCGCCGGATCCGCGGCGTTTTATTCAAAATCTCAGATTTTGACAAAACTACCGCACCTAGAGTCTTGATTTTTGCAGGCTATATTGGTTTGATAAAGTACAATTTAATCGTGTAAAAAAGGAATTTTAAAAATTCAGTGAGGGCGTCTTCCTCAGCAAATGTTATAATATGGCTTTAAGTGGCCAAAATTGGCATTAAAAAGGGGTAATTGCCCTCTTTGGTAATTCCCATAAGCATTGTGGGTAGGCCAGAGGTGTCATCATTTGATGTCACGTCGATGTGCACATCATTTAGCGAACATTATTACTGCGCATTTGAAAGCGGTTAAGTGTGCAGTAACAATGTCATGAAGGCATAACAGGTCTACCCGTAAAGGCTTTAATATGGGATTTACCAAAAAGGTCAATTGATATACCAAATGGCTGAACATTAGACCAAAGTTTGGGCATTTGTACTGAGTATGGGCATTTGTACAATGCCTCCCCCCCCCCCCCGCCCCAGAATTTGGCCCTGAATTACCTCTCATCCCCTCAAAATTTCTTTGTAAGCCAAAATAAGATATCTATATATGGGTTCATATTTTAGTCTAGTCACCGGGTGGGTTTTAAACTTGCTCTGATTTTGATGAAATTGGTGTCAAAATCTTTGTGTTAATAAATGATCTTAGATAATGCTAGTTCACTAACATGACTAAGATGAATTATTTCACTTGAAACTGATAAAATACAACTTTGCAATATATTATTTAAAATAATGATTTTCAAATAAAATTGTATTCTGAATTACAGTGTAAAATGTGCATGAAGGTCATATTCATAGGTACCTCAAGTTGGTGCTACATGTATCTCATTTTGCTATAGAATTCTTAAATAGCTCTAGTCTAGCTTT
This sequence comes from Amphiura filiformis, assembly GCF_039555335.1. Taxonomy (NCBI): domain Eukaryota; kingdom Metazoa; phylum Echinodermata; class Ophiuroidea; order Amphilepidida; family Amphiuridae; genus Amphiura; species Amphiura filiformis. The sequence continues at coordinate 15,961,076 of NC_092638.1, forward strand.
GTTTGCTTTGGCTAAATCCTGTTCAAATGGTGGGTTACAAAGCATTGTATTTTATCTAGGTATGTATAACCAACAATTAACAATGTGAGGACATTTCTGAAACTTGTTGACTTGGGGATGATTGAAATGACTGCCAATTATGACTGTTTGATATTTATTACCAACAATGTGAAAAAAGAGACACATGTAGAGAACCAAAATAAGGGTACCATTTTGTTGAAGGAGCAAAGTTCAACAAACCACAACCCTGCTTCTGGATATCATTTGAAGTCAAATGATACACAATTTTAAAGCTTATGATATATATTTTCTAAACACGAAATAAAACAAAATTGACCAGGGGGGCGGCTTTACGGCTGGATTTTGGTGGACAGTCACATTTAATTGTGCTGATTGTATGTACCGGTATGTCAAAATTTTTAGGAATTCTGGGAATAAATCTGCATCCACCTTGCCATGGGTAATTAATAGAAAATAAATCTTTCACAGCCAGCTGAACAAAACAGTGTCATCATATGAAAAATCCCTGGAGCAAAAAAGCTTTTTATGTGTCAAACTCAGGTATAAAATAACATGGAGGGGTAAACCTGTGAATTCATTATGGCAATTATATGTAATCAGCTGCCGATTTAATAGCGTTCAAAGACCCTATGGATGTCACATTGATTTAACACAATGTGCAACAAGTATGAATCCCATTTACATACATCATTGCCTCCACTGACATTTAATCAGTATATTGCAACAGGGAGGAATGGGGTTTAATTACTGAATTGCTGAGGGAGTACTCAAGTTTGATTTGGTTTGGGTTTTCTGATAATCCAAAAAGTGGCCGACCCATCACAATACCAATTTTCCAAGAATCTTTTACGCATTGTTATAAAAACTAAAGCCTAAATATTCCATTAAATTTATTATACGTTCCAACTACGGTGACAAAATCCATGCACTGTGAGAGGAGGTTCATGTGAATGCAATGGAGCAAGCAAATCTGCAATCAATACAGCATTGATTTGCTAAGAATTGAACAGGGCACCTGTCTCATCAAATCCCTCTAATACCTAGGGTTAGGGTTAGAGGTGACAGAGGTGTCATCAAAGTTGGAATTGATAATAAAATAACCAATTTTGTTTTTGGTTACAATGAGGCAAATTTAAAATTGGGTTATTTGCTAACAAATTTATGAGAAAATGACACATCAATAAACCAAATTTGACCATGAGAGCTCATGAGACAGGACATTTATTTACCAAATGGCTGAAAATGTGACTTGTGATAGGCCCTTGTAGTGGAAGGTCTTTGATATCTGTTTTGCATGGAAAATGCAGGCATACATTTGTCTCATTATAGGCCTACATGTCAATTGTACACACATGCGAATAAGCATAGCAGTAGCAGCTTGGCAAGAAAAAGCCCCATCAATTTTGCCTCTCATGTCACGCAACAAGAAAAGTCAAAGACCTAGATCAGTAAGTTTGTAGAATAGCAATTACCATTATGTATGTTGAGTCACTTAAATTTAAATTTGATCTCATTTCAACTATACTGTTAATTTATTAGGCAATAAACTTTAATTAGACTTTGTTGCATTACTTGATGAATGTGGGTGTCATGGGAATTACTCTTTTCATGTTATTATCGAGCGTGAAAAATGAGGTGACAGCACCGAAACCATGGACCTTCCCAGGCAGTGGTAGTCAAGATATCCAAAATGTTAATGCCACCATAACCATCGGTTTAATAATGCGAATACAATAACTTTTTCAAATAATATTCCAAATTTGTAACATTTACCAAACAATATCTCATTTTAAAATCATTGGAGTGAGAGAATGAACATTGTATTTGATCATTTTTGTATTAAAATGGTTTAAGTACATGACCAAACACCCGGTCACATAATCCGGGCACATAATACCATGTTGCAGGAATAAATTTTCTTCCACAAATTTGTTACAATTTCCCCTTACATGTTTAGTTCTGTAATTGCATCTACTCAAAATGTCACCTTCTGACCTGCTTCAAAAGACACTGATTAGTGACCTGAATTTAGCAGGAATAACTCAATTTTTTTAAAATCTTGCCTTGAAAATATCATATCAAAAAGACAAATAACATAATATAACATGCTGTGCCGAATAAATGTTCTTCAACAAATTTGTTACAATTTCCCTTCCATGTTAAAAGGGCATTTCGTGATCCACAGCTTCATCCCCCACTTTTCTCAAAAAAAGTTGAGAATTTTATACCACTGGAAACCTCTGGCTACATAATGTTTGTGTAACAAAAATTTCTTGCAGATTAATTCGATTAGCAAAAATATCGTCAAATTTGAATTTCGTTCTGGTATACCAGAACTAAATTACAACAGTGCCTTATGGAGCAGTGTAATACGCACAAAACGGAATCAACTGAAATTTTGGGGGTGAGCTTTTTTCGTGGATATCTACTGAAAGATATCATAAAAAGAGGATGCTAGGATCACAAAATACTCCTTTCTGTAATTGCATCTATTAAATGTCACAGTATCTTTCAGCCTGTTTCAAGAAGCACTAACAAGTGACCTCAATGAGCTAATAAAACATGTCTTCATTATTCTTGCCTGCTAACATCCATTGAAATGACTTCAACTAATTACTCCTGTCAAATCATATCAATTTGCAATGAATAAATTTCTTCACTAATACATGAATAATGTAATTGCTACAATTACCAGTATGTTCTCCTTTCATTTAGTTACCTTGGGTTGACCTATTAGTGTGTTTAAATTTTGTCCTTGCAAACATCATTCAAATGACCATATCTACAATCAAATCATATCAAATTTGAACTAAGCAAATTGTCTTTGCTACAATTTCTTGTACAATTACTTTTCCCTTGCATGTTTAGTTCCGTAATTGCTTGTCCTTTATAAATGTCACCTTCCAACATTGATTAATGACCTGAATTTAGGAGCAAATAACTTAAATTTGCTTAAACTCTTTTCTTGATTGCCTTAAAATATCACTCAAACGACCAATCATCCCTGTCACAAAAAAACATGATGCACTGAATAATTTTCTTCTACAAATGTTACAATTTCCCCTTCCATGTTAACATGGTTAAGTTCTGTAATTGCATCTATTCTAAATCATGTCACAGTCACAATTCCAGCCTGTTTCAAAAGGCACTAACAAGTGACCTGAAACTGAAAGGAGCTAATAACTAAAATTATTTTAAACTCTTGCCTGCTAACACCCATTGAAATGACTTCTTAATCTATTTACTCCAGTCAAATCCTCAAATTGCAATGATTATTACATTTCTTCACTACAAATTTGTTGCAACTAAGACCCTGTTCACATTAGAAAATTTCTTCATTCAACGAAAATAAGTTTATGTTGATTAACTAATTAAGCATGCGTACACATTACGCTGAACGAAGATTGAACAAATACATTGCTATACACATTTCATGAGGTCAAAGCTATTAACGTTCGGCTATTAATAAAGCCAGCGAGGGTCACTTGTCACATGATCACTTTCCTTTGTCGAACAAAGCGAGCGTACACATTACAAAATTAGCTTCGTCGAACGAAGTATTCCTTCGTCGAAACAACCTTTTTAGCTTTGTTGAACGAAACAATTTTAATCTTCTTTGAAGGAAGAAAAGTGCGTACACATTAGGAAAAAACAATTTTTAATCTTCGTTTGAGCTTTGTAGAAAGAAGAAAATTTTCTAATGTGAACAGGGTCTATAAGTTCCCCTTACATGTTCAGTTCTGTGCAACCTTCTGAATATGCAGACAAATGACCTCCAGAAGCAAATAACTAAATTTGTTGAAACCTGTGTCTTGCAATTCAAATTACCATATTTAATTACTGCAGTTGATCTGAACAAATGGTCTTGCCCTTACATGGTTTAGTTCTGTATAATTTCCCTGCCTCAGTTCTAAATGTCATCACCATTTCTGCTGTTGAAGTCCTGTATTGTATAAGCTTAAACAAAACCCAGAACAAGTTGCCAGACATGTTTTTGAGTTAGGCCTTTAAAGATAACATCCCATAAAAAAAAAATCAAATTTTGGAATTCTTAATTTCATAGTATTTGATATGTGGGATAAGTGGACTTTCAAATCCTTGAAAGTACTAGTCGTATTAAAAAGAGGTTTATTTAATCAATAAATAACAGTTGAACTATGATAATCCCTATTCAATCCTGTGTAAGGCAGGAAACTAATTGACCCATTACTCAGAATAGCAATTTGGCAAAAATATCAAGGTGTCATTTACAAAATTATCTATACCTTGAAAAGTATTGATTTTCTGGTATATTTAAATGTGTATACACATGATAAAAGTTCCACATAGTTTGAATCAGCCAAAATGTGTTGTGTTTGTAAGACAACAGAGGATGTTTGAATTACATCCGGCAACCCCCCATAGAGCTATGTTAAACAGCCAAGATAAGCTATGGGGTATATTTTATTTTGCTTCATTATTTTGGCTTAAGGTTGGTCTTACCCCTGGAATTATGGAAACTTTCGGGCCTCAGATCTGCTAAATTGTTGGTCTAAAGTATATAAAAGTATATATTTAGAGTAGCAAAGACTTCATAAATTCATCTGTGAGGTCAAATTTGGGCCAAAATGCTCATTTTTGGCCCAAATCCCCCCAAAAAGATAACAACATCTAGGAGCGGTCCCGGGGAGTGGTTTATATATCTTTTGAATTTTGACCAACTTCACCAAAAATATTTGAAAATTAAGCATTTTTTTGACTGCGATATACTTTAGAGATTTTTAAATTGATACAAAACCTGGAGACACATTTAAACAAGGTCGTGTATGCATTTTAAAATCTCAAAAATTCACCACATTTTGCTGAATTGAGACACAAAATGAGCATTTTTGGCAATTTTAGCTAATTTTAACAAAATTTCCACTTTCTTGCATGAAAATTGTAAATTTTTCACAAGTTTTTATTTTTTGGCCATGTTAAATGACTTGGTGATGTAATTTAGTCAACCTACAATGATCTATAGTTGGTTACAGGCCAATAAAGTGGATTGGTGATTCCAAATAGATGCCATAACAGAGATGGAACACACATAGCAGCATCTTAAAAGTACACACAAATAGGCTGCTTCCTATCCCTGTAGGTATGTTCGTCTCAGTTTTTCATATGATGTGACAATCTAGCCCAAAGACTTATTTCATCATATTGGGGGGGGGCACCAACCATGATTAGGCGGCTCCGGTCTGATGGAGGGAGGGCAATTTTCCTATACTAGGTCACTATTATACATTCTAATTAAGGCAGGCAAAATTGAATGCTTTTGGCCCATTTTCCCTCAAATTGCAAAACTATTAATTTTAAATTTGACTTTTATTGCCAGTTAGAAGGATTAAGATTAAGCTATGTTTCATTTGGCAAAACAGGTTAATATTTTTTCAATCCAAAAAATTTAGTTCTGTATATTTCTGGAATCGGGAATAATCATAGGCGTAGATCCCGGGGGATGGGGGGATTTATCCCCCCCAATATTTTGCCAGGGGGGGATGCTCCATACAATCATCCCCCCCAATGTTGACGCCTGAATATAGGTTTCTGATCAAATTTATCTCACATTTGCCCATTTTAGCCCCAAAAGTGCAAATTTTTGCGCGCTTCGCACGCATTTATTCAACTTTTGCACCATATTTCATCAGTTTAGCTTCAAAATAGCAAAATTTTTCGCTCGCTTCGCGCGCATTTGTAACATCAACTTATTCTGACGCCAAAAGGTGCTGGATTTACTATTCTTCAAGAATTTTTTTCAACAAAATCCCCCCCAATGTCAAAAAGAAATCTACGCCACTGGGAATAATCATTGACCTTTCAAGGACTAAGTTCTGATGGTGTTGGGAGTGATCATTAGATTTTGAGGGGATATGCTGTCAAGATCGATGTCAATACCTGGAAAACCACAATAATTTTATAAATGTACAATTTCCACCAAATTCTAATTTTGTTATTCTGTACCCAAAATGCTAAAATAATATTAATGATATTAAACTGCCAGGAAAGGTTTGTCCATTTTAAGCTGAAATAACCCCGGGAAATAACAAAGTAAAGTGAAAGCCGGGAGTGAAAGTAACCCCACTGGCTACTTCGCCATTGAACATACATGTAGAACATGGGGGTCAATGGCAGATTTTAAGTCATAATTATGACTTAATGTCAAAATTGCCCTATTGACCTACAAACACAACAAATTTGTCAAGATTCCATTTAGGTGTAAGACTGGACATGTGTTCACATCACAAATATGCCAAAAAAATCAGGTTTGAAAAAAACAACCCACAATTTCATATTAAAGATCTTACATTATGGCTTAAACCAAATCTAATCAGACAATGTGCTGCAGGGTTTTAAAGGTAGGTCAGGTGATCCAATAGACAGCCTCTTCCCTTACTTAATATGTACTGCATCAAAAGAAACACTGTGTTTTTCTCAAAGCCTCAGTAAAATTTAGGTCTGCTATAATATATCTTTTAGATGATATGAGCAATGGTCATTGTGAGTACAAATTTTGCTTCTAATATTCAATCCATTTGAAATCCAAATTGTTTTATGCTGGTTTCACACTTTCTGCTGCTTGATGCCGAGTGGTGGCACACTGATCTGCATGACGCTGAGCGGCATGACGCTTCATCATGCTGCTTGCACTTTTCTGCAAGCGGAGTAGCACGCCACTGAGCGACAGTGCCATGACTTTGAAAGCCAATGTTGCTGCTCAGCACCGCTCTCTGCTCTTTGGCCAAAAATCATATCCTGTTCATACGTCAGAGCAGCACCACTTCAGAGTTGACTTGAATTCAACTCCTAGTGATCTGCCGCTTTGGGCAAAGAGGTGGAGTGATTACTATATTGGATTGCCACTGGTCACCGCAAGCATTTCATGTGCGACTGCACAGTGAAGCAGAATGATACCAGCATTAGTGATCAACCTGGACCTAAATGTAAGCCAGTTTATGAAAAACTTGAAATCGGACTATGTACCTTTAAGTAGTCCATACCCACTTTATTAAAATTTACAAATTAACGAGTTTCATTTTTTTAAAATTAAATTTTGAAAGCCCACTGTTCAGTGACAGGCAATATTAATCAATTTTTCTCATTAAATATTTTTTTCCTCATTCAGTACAATAATTGTGTTTAGTTAATGATAATTATGAATATTGGGTTATTCCATTTGAAATCCATACATCCCTGTGGAAGCCATGGCCTAAATCTCACACAAAGGGAGTGTAGATTTCAAATGGAGTCACCCATTCAGGTAACCCCAATTGAAATTCATACTCCCTCTGTGGGAGATTAAGGTCATGTCTTCCATAGGGTTGTATGGATTTCAACTGTAATAGCCCATTGGACCCCTGGAAGATGACATTTACTAGCTAAGGGAGCGATCATTATTTATCAAATAATGATCGGTCCCTAAATTCCAGCTGACTATAATATGAGGAGGCAACCCAAGTGGATTATTTCATAAAGCAGTACATACCGAATTGGGTCCAGTCCTCATTTACAGAGTTTAGGGTTAGGGTTTATGGTTGGGGTAGGGCAGTCTTGTAATGAGACTAGTAGAGTTGAACCATATTCGGTTATTGATCCCATATACAGCTTATGTTGATATCCAGCTGAAATTAATGGAAATCAAGAAATCCAGCCAATCTGGACCCTATTTAGAATTTTTTGTATGGAATTTCAAAATTCTTTTCCACTGTTTTTGTTGAATTTGGCCAAGAGTTCCAAAATCTTCCTCAACGTAGTGTGGGTTTTTTCAGGCAATTTTTTTTTATCTTTGCCATTGTACAACTTGTTAAATATACTTGCTATCAAGGTGTTAACCCCTGTGAAATAAATGACTTTGGCATTATAAATACATCCATCACAAGCTAATGGTCAGGATTGATATTTACAGAAGGAACCACTTGTGTGAAAGTCAACACTATTATCCTATCTATTATAATCAAATTCACCTTCATAATGCTTACTGATCATTTTATGGAGCAGAGACATGATTTTTTACAGAAAACGCCACCTTGTTTAAATTGTAAGGCTCAGGCCAAAAAAGGTCATGTCTTCAAATACCCGTGCACATTGGTTTTCTTAGCACGTTAATTTCAGCTGAAATGGCAAATTCATTTTTTATTTCCTTTTTTTAAAGTTTTTTTGCTGTCAAATTATGAAATTGTGGGAAATATTTTGAAGAAAATATACTTGATTCGATGCTACCAAATTTTTGTAAAATTAATTCAAAATTATCTTTTAAACGCATTCCTCGTTCATTTGGCTTTTGCGACATGACATTTTTTCTATTTTATATTACAACACCCTACTGATCTTCCATAACTCCACTTTTTATGCTGACTTTTCAGCAGCAATCAAAAGATTTTTTTTTTCTACAAGTACAAAGATATTGTAATTTTAAATGATTTTTTCCCAAAGCACTCTATATTATCTAATCAGTCTATAGACTACAGGCATGGTTGCCAATCCGTGTAAAGGGCATTCAAAATTTGACCATATTTCCCGATTTAAAAAAATATATACATATCACTCAAATAGATGGATAACACTTGAATACACTTCCTCTGTAAGGTTATCGATCATGAAGTGCCCATTAAGGGGTGGGGTATAAACGTTTGGACAGTATTTATTGTGGGACTTTAGAGCACATCAGACACATCAAATTGCATTCTGAATACGAAGAATGTCCTTCTGCAGATATCAAATCATTTTAATTTTGTGAAATTTGCAATGTAATACACATTTTATGGCAAATGATTAAAATTTGATATTTTTGATATATAACAGTACTCGAAGTAAATTTTATAAATCTGATGATTTATACTTAAAGTATATGTAGGTGGGATGAAAAGCCGACTATCAATTGAAAATTTTGACCTTTCGTATTGAAGATATGGATTTCCCAAAAAAAAAATAAAGTCTTTTAGGAAAAAATCCATATCTTCAATATGAAAGGTCAAAATTTTCAATTGATCGTCGGCTTTTCCTCCCAGCTACATACACTTTAAGAATATGTCATTAGATTTATAAAATTTACTTCGAGGACTGTTATATATCAAAAATGTGAAAAATATCAATTTTTTATAATTTGTCGTAAAATTTGTATTATATTGTGAATTTCAAAAAATGAAAATTATTTGATATCAGAAAGACATTCTTCGTATTCAGAATGCAATTCGATATTCCTGATGTGCTCTCATGTCCCACAAAAAATAATGTCAAAATGCTCATTCCAGATCCCTTAAGCACTTGTAAAAGGGTAATTTTCCAGACTAAGCAAGTGCTGTCAGTCCTATTTTTATGGTCATCATGAAAGTATTCCAAAGATGGGATATATTGGGCATTGTTCATTAATTTCAAGTATCCCTTTTCTTCTGCTTTTTGTCAGGAAACTCCAGCCAGAATTCCCATCAGTATAGAGGCCATGCAGCCAAAAGTGATCTATTTAACCAGTGAAGGTGCCAGAAATATTTTTTCGGGGTGCAAAGTGAATGGGGGCCAAAGTGAATGGGGGGGGAGTCAAAATCAACCAATTTTGCCCATTATTATGTTTTGATGAATCCAAGTGTGTGTAAATATTGGATCCAACACATAATGATGATAAAATTGGATGCTTTACACCCAATATTTATTGGTCTCGCTATGAGTTTTAAAATATTGGACCAATATTTTAAACCTCATAGCTTGACCAATAAATATGGGCTCAATCGATCCAATTTTTATATCAATTTCAAATAGACTAATCATATATCAAAATGTTTAGAAGAATCTGGTGAATCTTTTCTCCCATGTTGCCAAAATTTTAACCCATGCATTCTATTGCATTTCCATGGCAACTGTAAAGCTATTAAAACATTTTTTGTCATTTTTTACCTTTACCCCAATAACTATTTCTTTAAAACTAAATGGAGTTGAAACTTTGTATTTGGTGTGCAGAACACATGACACATTGGTATTTAATATATGTGAACAAAATCATCACTTACTTCATAAGTTATATTTGAGTATGGGTGAAAATGCCATTTTTTTGGAGATTTAACCAAAAAAAAAATTTACATGGGAAATTGTAATGACTTATGCATCCTTTAAAGTGTATCAATTTAATAAGATGGATGTTTGGATCAAAAAAGACAATTACATTTTTCTGTGACCTATGCTTTTTGACCTATGACCTCTTGAAATTCATAAATAGGCATAAATGCAAGTGTGATTTTGGTCATTTTGTTGGTCAAAAATGGACCCTTTTCACCATTTTTAGCAATTTCTTTCATTGCAAAAGTTTCAATTACACTTTATATTATTGATTTACATGTTTAATTTAATGTTAAGCTATTAAGAGAATTCAAATAGAGTAAAGCAGTTTCTATGGCAACAGCAATTTATGCTCATTTTAAGCCAATTTCCCCAGTAAAATTGACAAATTAGTTCAAGGGCTAATTTGAATCATCATAGCAGTTGTTAAGAACAGAATTGCTCCTGTAAAGAAATACCTCTGAGTTTTATTTAACACACATTAGGCCCTTCACAGTTGATTCTGAGTTTACTGTTCATGATTTTAAAAATAGGACGAGGTGACTTTTAATTATTAATTATTAATTATCTTAATTTAGAGGTTTAAACCTTTGATCACAACACAAAAAAGTACCTGGAATTTTCAGCGACACTTTGACTCATCAGCAGATTTTCAGTCGACACTTTTGACTTTCATCGGCCCCCGCCTCAGACTGGTTCAGACTCAAGCTACCAGAGTGTATGACCGATTTTGGGGTCCTTGTGTCCAAAAGGTCGCTGACCTCTGAATTGAGTTGCCAGTCTCTGTTGATGAAAGTCAAGTGTCGACTGAAAATTCCAGGTAACGCAAATTTTGTGTTGTGATCAAAGGTTTAAAACTCTAAATTATGTTTACTACCAACACAGATGAACTTTCATTCTAATATTAATTATCTATTATTTTCTTTATTAAGTATTAGTTATCACAACCAATTATCAACCCGTTTTGACAGGAGTCGGCATTTAATTATTTTATCAATATGCTTACTTTTACACATAGTATAAGGTGCAGTTATGCTGTTTGTTTATTCATCATTGTTGTTGATATGATTCATGTTAGAAAGTAGCAAGTAAAAGTCAGTAAAAGTTATTTTAAAGGAGAAAATCCAAAATAAAAATAAAATAATTAAATATTTTGCAATTTTCAATTTTGGATGCGGGCGGTTAACAGTAAACTAAGAATTTAATGTGAAGGGCCTTATGTACACAACATTGGGCTGGCATATAGTAGTGCTAGACCAAGTGCTAGACCTTTGAACTAACCATTCCTTTGCTATCCAGGCAGGATATGAATTTTTTCACACAGCAATGATTTCCATTCGGACAATTAACACAAACTGTAATGCCATTAAAATATTTTTGTATCTTTATCTTTGTCATTAATCTTTACTTTCACTTATGCATTCTTTATGCAGTACACGCAGAGCCAAACCCAGGGTTGCCAAACCCGCCATTTGGTAGCCCAATTGGGCGACTTTTGAAGATTTTGCCTGCGACTATTGCCAATTTCCTGTCCCATAGAAACCAATGGTTAAGAAATAAATTGGGCGACCTTTCGGCATTGGCTCTTGCGACACCCAGTAGCATCCTGGCCCATAGAATTCAACGGCTAGGAGAAAAATTGAGCGAGTTTTCGATTATTTGACATTTTTTGGCAACCATGGCCAAACCATGTCTGATAGTCGCAGTTGCTGAAACAAATGATTTCATTAGATTCATAACATATTCTAGTCTTTGGATTTGTAATTGAATGTTCTGGAAACAAAAATCTCGACAATTTAGGAATTTGTGGCAACAAATAAAAATGCATTCATAACCATAGTACAGTTATGTAAATGCATATATCATGAATAAAATGCTCTGTAACACTTCAACCTTAATTCAAAAGTTAAATACTTTACCAAATGAGAACTAAATTTGTTTTGATGTGGCGACCAGCAGAAAAAAAGGACTTGACTTTCACTGGGCATGCGATGTAATCAAGCAAGAAATCAAACAAAAAACTACCATTTTGAGCAAAGATAATTTATTGCATTTCATGAGCAATAAATAAAGTAAACAAACACCTTTATGACAGTTTTGTCTTACATCTGATACTACATGTACAAAATATGGAGTTTATGAGTCAGTCCACACTAGTATTTTTTAGTCATTATGTCATAATTTCCCGATTATGCCACGCTTATAATGAATGATGAGAGTGAGCATTCACACGGTCAGCACTCGTCATTAGAGACCTTGCGAAATGAAGTTACTTTAACTTTATCTTTAACGTCTAGAGATTATAGAGGATTATGTATTCAAAACCCAAGGTGGTTTTGAATACATAATCCTCTATAATCCTCTAGACGTTAAAGTTAAAGTTAAAGTAACTTCATTTCGCAAGGTCTCTATTGTGTCGTAATCACTTCTGGTTATACACACACATGGCAATTACAAAGTCTTTCGAGGAAACATGATACAACTACAAAATGCGTACACACACAATTTGCATTGGTAATTACGACACGTTCATGCTACAAATCAGCCCAATGATGGAAATTTTCATATTCGTGAATGATGACACGATTGTAGCCATAAACTGGAAACTGGACTGTATCTCAAATCAATGAATGAAAACATTATCTAGACTGGATCAAATCTAAAATGGTCACAACTGTGGTAGAGTCGTTGATGACATCGGTCATATCGACATTTATGTTGACAGAGCAGATATCCGGCATGTCAATATATGTTGATTACAAACAAAATTAATACTCTTTTTTCTATAATGGTAAACAACAACATGGCAGATTCCACGGAATGACACTGCCATACAGCAATCTTAAGTGATGTTAACCCCTTTCATTATGATTTTATTCATGATTTCAAAACAAACTATTATGATTCAGATTTTTACTATCCAATTGTATAATTACAATATAGTAAGGCACCACATCGAATTTGGTCCTATAGAACTATCATGTACCGATGACTCTTAATATCACTCCCTGGAGATGTAATAAATTGTAACAAGCATAAAAGTTTTTCATTTAAATAAAAAACAAACGCACTACACAAATGTTCAGGGTACTATAAGAAGTCCCATCGGTACCTCTTCGGGCACCGATAGCGCTATAGGACCAAAAAAGGTTGTGCCTAAAGAACCAAATTATGCTGTCCACTTGATTATGTGTGTCTCAGTGGTCATTCTCTTCAGAAAGTAGGTGCATTAAGGAAGTATTTTAATCCCAAAATAGCCATTTTTGCAAACATGAAGACTTTTTTTATTTTGTTGTGCTAAATCTTACTTCACAGTACTAAAATTGACATATAGCCTGCATCATACTATCAATCGCTAGTGATCAACCACCGGTAGCATCTGCACTATACCATATTTCACCTTATGTGGCAGTGACATCAGTGCACATTTCATTAGGCGCGGCTTCAAGTAGTTAGTGGACGCTCATAGCGCTGGCGTGCGCACGCACACGCTTAAAGACGCTGCATAGATGCGCACACAAAACAGCTGCCTCAACGCGTTGATGTAACTGTCATCAGGGTGAAATATATTATACTAGCATCCAGTCGTGGCTAGTGACAAAGTTGCTTCAAGTCAATGGGTTGTGAATTGACGCTAGGGCATGCTACCAACTTATCAATCAGATATCAACAATCTCTTTTCCGATACGCGACAGAAGCTACGTCACATAAATTTTACTTTACTGACTCAAGGAATTTATAGATCACTTGACATCATTGTTTATCAACAAAGGCGAGGGACTGGTCTATTGATATGCTTGAACGAACCGCTACACTGCTCAATGGCTTTCTTGTACTATATGAAATGTGGTGAACGATTTAAAATGCATGTGCCCTGAGCAAACTACAATGTGTAGGCACACTGCAGGGCAAAGAACAATGGAAATTGCCATAATTCGCGCGTATACTACAGGGCATTGACGTCACATGTCAAGTGGTCAATACACACTATAAGAGTGAACAGTGGCAGTCTGGTATGTGCTGAATTTGTCACAATAAATCAGCTGTGTGTCATCATGATCCACTGAACCTATCAAAGTCAGTGCATTTGATTGATGTACATGGCTGATTTGATCAACATTTTGGAAAACAGTGCACTTAACTAAGAGATCACAACAGCATAAAGGTGATGATGATATCATCGATGTGTGAAGTATCCCTGCTGTGGGTAGTATCGATATGGTCTGCTACGACTCCTGCCCCTATAATACAGAAGAAAAAATACAGAGATGACCAAATGTTAAAACGGATCATGAAACTTAGATATACCAATGGTAAATAAGAAAGGCAGTGCATCCATGCTCAGTGGGGTAACTCTTTTTTTTAATGTGATTTTGTTAGAATTTGACAAAATTGTCTGAAATTTACCACAATTTATCCAAATGTCATGTGACTTTTCAAAATTTGACACAATTTGCAGTGATCTATCAGAATTAGTGCAATTTTCACCTATTTTGCTTGGGAACAACAATTTAGATAGATATTGATAATAACACATTTCGTTGCAAATATTTTTTCCCTCATTTTGTATCATACTGCATGTACAAAAGCACATCTTGATCTATGAACACTCCTTCAGACTTCGCCGCTTTAATGTGAGTAACATTTTCTTAAGTGAAAATGGATCAAGTCATAACAATACATGAACAAATACCTTGTAATCCTCATGTACATCTTCTCCCTAGCAAATTCCAGAGGGCGCTCTGCTCCTTCATCTCCCATGGTCTTGGTTTCTAGGTAGACATCAAAGCACATCATGAGACGTTGCACCTGATTGGCCAGCAGGTAATCGTCTGCTGTGTTGAAAGTCAGCTCCTGGTAGTGCAGATTTAACTCTTCTTCCATTTCCTGTTATGATATGGTTACAGACAAATGAAGAGGGATAAAGGGACATACTATTTATTATGTAAATAATGGTGGTGTGTTGATTACTGGAAACAAATCAATTACCAACTCTACCACACGTAACATTCTTTCAGTCGGCATGACGTCAATTGCGATGGATCGCTTCATCCCCATGGTTGTTTTTGAAGCGATTCAGCTGTTCCATCTCGCGCCCCTGGACACGAAAAGACACTTACTGTTGCACTCAATGGGGGAAATTACAAAACATGCCATAAAATAAATACCTCTGGGTGAAATAATTCAAAAAGTTCATAATTTCTTGAAAAGGAAAAGCAAATTGGTGTTTTCTATGCGGAGAAAATCGGCTGGAACTGGTTGAGACTTGTGCACTTATCATAAAAACAAAAAAATGTCAAAACATCACACTGCTCTTGCAAGTTACCTTGTGGTGTTTCAGAAAGTATTGACAGTTCCATGATTAGCAAAACAAACACAAATATTTCCTAGGTCAGTATTTTTCTTTCTACAACACACAGGGACAAACCGTTTCCAAAATAAGGCGGGGCCTCGAGCCAAAAGCCTTTGAACATACTGCAGGCCTACCGATACCTTATACTGCAAGCCCGTGAAAATTTTGTCACCAAAATGATTTCAACATAATCCATCTTAATTAAATCCTGTGTCTCAAAGCTGCCACACATTAGTAAAATCATGCACGTAGTCTTCTTTGAAAATCAAGAAATTTCTTTTTTTTTTATTTCTTTTTATTTTTTTTTAACATAAAAAATTAAAATTAGAAAAGAAAAAAATACAGTAAAAAACACCACATTCCGCATTAGGTTTTGAATTTCTCACAAGCTTTGAGACATAGGATTTAATTAAGATGGCCTTACTGGTTGTTGTTAATTTGCGAATCTGAAGTCTAACAAAGTGTCACAAAATGTGGACCAATGTAACATTAACATTTGACAATTTGAGTTGGGCCTTTGATAATTGATGAGGGCCGATACATTTCAAATTGAAGGGCACAGCCAAATAACAATTGAAGATTTTTGTTTATTTCAAACAATGAAGCACTACAGTAAAAACAGACAAATAAAAACTTAAAGGTATCTGCACAGTTTATAGAGCTAATATTTAGAATTATCAGGGGTCCATTTCATGAAACTTTACGAAGCTTCAAAATCATTTGTAACTTACGATGAGTCGTAAGTTCCATCTCACTAAGCTTACGGTACTTATGAACAGTACCCTTCTTAAGTAATAGGGATTTACTACAGGGACCCTTCATAAAGTTACGTCTAGTATAGGGTATTCGTAACTTTACGAACGGTTACTTGAGTTATGAAGGGTTAAAAGTTAAGTGAAATGGACCCCAGATCAAAACAAGTAGATTTCTTACCCTGATATCATGATCATTGTTAGCATTGTGATCCCCATGCCATGTGATACCAATCATGAATTGTGGTGGTGTTGTCGGGTAATCTAGACTCAGCAGTACTACTGCTTGAAGTTTGGCTGAAAGAAAGTCACAAAGAGTTTCATTAATATTTCAGTTTATGACAGACTAAGGGGGAGTACATATTCAACAACTCATCCTATAGACCACTTGACATCATTGTTTATCAACAAAGGCGAGGGACAGGTCTATCGATATGCTTGAACGAACCGCTACACTGTTCAATGGCTTTCTTGTGCTATGTAAAATGTGGTGGGCGATTTAAAATGCACATGCCCTGAGCAAACTATGATGCGTACGCACATTGCAGGGCAAAGAACTATGGAAATTGCCATAATTCGCACATATACTGCCGGGCAATGACATTACATGTCCAGTGGTCTATACCTTTGTATCGGAGCCAACTATTGTAAAAAGGGTGACAAATCCACACACTCTTACTGTAGCGTATACATGAACGCAAGTTAATTGAAGCCTCATACGCATAAAATTCATCATGCCTAGAACTTGGGTGCATATACACGCTTACATGTTGAATTATTTTAGAGGAAGCAGCTAAACATTGCCGTTTTATTCTGTAGTTTTTAGTTTTATTGCTGATATTAACAGAAAAATCAACTGAACCTGATTGATCTTCTTGTAATGTTGAGTGGCAATGACTAACTGACATTCCTCATCAAATAATCATGTAAATTAGATTTATCTTGATTTTGTTGTTGAAAGAGATTCAGTCATGTTACAGTGGTTCATTAGATATTATTAAAGATGCCCCTGACGCGGATCCGAGTTGTAATGGATCATGACTTGTGAGTCCAGGTAAAATGAGGCGACTGACTCGAGTGATATTCAGCTGACTCGACCCCATTGACTTTGTACAGTGACTTGACATCACTTGACATCACTTGACTTGACTTGAGCTAAAAGAATAAGCCACATGACTCGACTTGAGCAAATTTTTGGTGACTCATTACAAGTCGGTGAATCATTGTTAATTTCTGATGAACCACTTTGTAATATGATTGAATCCTAAATCAACAGTGTTCTTGTTTACCTGATCCTCTCTCACACGTAGCCAGGAATAGTTTGTGTGACTCCACTATTAGTTCTTTAATGGGAGATTCCCTGGTGAAGTGAAAACCCTGTAATATAATGAAAGAACAAACATGTTGGTATTATTGTGTGCTATATCCAATGTGTCTATCTAAATTATCTGATCAGTCAAGCACACAATCAATGTCTAAAATACTTTGCTTAACACATTTACTCGTGATTATAATATAGCGTTCACATTCAATCAAAACGGTGAACTGTATTGCTCTTCCAAATGCATTGGAAACATTCTTCCATACCATTTTAGTAATGGGTCATAAGCAACATTAGACCTACCAAATGCATTATGTACCCACCAGGCCACCAATGATTTTGTAATTGGTAGAATTATTATTATTAACTATTATTAACATCGATCTAATTGTTTCTATTTATTAATAAGATATTAAGGTATATATTTCAGCCAAAAAACAAAAACAAAATTCTTAATTAGCTCTATATGGATCTCTATATTATCTGGCCATGTGATGTGATCATCATAGAAAATCATGTTTTTAAAACTTCAGCACCTTTTTTTCATATGCTGAAGCATTCTTCAGGACAACCCTATGTTGCATACACCACTCAAATACCATCTCTCAGTGTAATTACCCCATATTGAGTAATCTTTGTTGTCCAAATTTGAGCACTTTGGGCATTCAATGCAGGATTACACATAATTACTTATCCGGATTTTCCTTGAGTAATAGTCTTCCATGAGGTTAGCTGAGTGCATATCTTAGCAGGGAACAGCCTCATAGACTGAGAAGGAACTGACTTACCTCTACATCATCTTGAGTAAATAGTCTTCCATGAGGTTAGCTGAGTGCATATCTTAGCAGGGAACAGTCTCATAGACTGAGAAGGAACTGACTTACCTCTACATCATCTTGAGTAATAGTCTTCCATGAGGTTAGCTGACTGCATATCTTAGCAGGGAACAGCCTCATAGACTGAGAAGGAACTGACTTACCTCCACATCATCTTGAGTAATAGTCTTCCATGAGGTTAGCTGAGTGCATATCTTAGCAGGGAACAGCCTCATAGACTGAGAAGGAACTGACTTACTTCTACATCATCTTGAGTAATAGTCTTCCATGAGGTTAGCTGAGTGCATATCTCAGCAGAGAACAGCCTCATAGACTGAGAAGGAACTGACTTACCTCTACATCATCTTGAGTAATAGTCTTCCATGAGGTTAGCTGAGTGCATACCTTAGCAGGGAACAGCCTCATAGACTGAGAAGGAACTGACTTACCTCTACATCATCTTGAGTAACAGTCTTCCATGAGGTTAGCTGAGTGCATACCTTAGCAGGGAACAGCCTCATAGACTGAGAAGGAACTGACTTACCTCTACATCATCTTGAGTATTAGTCTTCCATGAGGTTAGCTGAGTGCATACCTTAGCAGGGAACAGCCTCATAGACTGAGAAGGAACTGACTTACCTCTACATCATCTTGAGTAATAGTCTTCCATGAGGTTAGCTGAGTGCATATCTTAGCAGGAACAGCCTCATAGACTGAGAAGGAACTGACTTACCTCTACATCATCTTGAGTAATAGTCTTCCATGAGGTTAGCTGAGTGCATATCTCAGCAGAGAACAGCCTCATAGACTGAGAAGGAACTGACTTACCTCTACATCATCTTGAGTAATAGTCTTCCATGAGGTTAGCTGAGTGCATACCTTAGCAGGGAACAGCCTCATAGACTGAGAAGGAACTGACTTACCTCTACATCATCTTGAGTAATAGTCTTCCATGAGGTTAGCTGAGTGCATATCTTAGCAGGGAATAGCCTCATAGACTGAGAAGGAACCGGAACACTGTTACGCTCTGTAAAAAAGTACAATTTTGTTTGGATAATTGGATAAGGAATACAGTATTTGACCTACTCAACACTCCAGGTGTTTAAAGTCAGTTATTCTTTGGCAGCGCTTATTAAAATAAAAGTCAAAATTGAGATTTTACACACAGACACATTCAACATACAGTGTATCTGAAGTCGACGTCAGTCATAATCCTAAGCCAAAAGTTGTAAATGGTAAATTTATTTTGACATTTGACCAATTTTATTGTTCAGGTACGGTACACCGAAAAGGGGTTGCTTAGACAGGTTTGCTTAACAAAATTAGTAAGGGCACTTATTATGGGAGGGGCACTGATTAAGCCGAATATGGTAGGTGTTTTACACATCATTATGCAAAATTCATACACACATTTGGAGATGGCTGGAAAGTAAATTCTTTAATAACATTTTACTTCATCTAGAATGAAACTTATCGAACTACTGACACTGATCAAAGGAACCTTAAGTGTTGTGAACGTAACCTAGCTAGTCAATGGTATAATTTGTTTCACCTGCATATTTGAGGTTTTATATGAATAAGGGGCTTGTTGTCTCCATGCTATGCAGTATATATTGTGATAGTGTAACAGATTAGGTTACTTTTACATCCTATTTTGGTCAATGGTCGAGGCCCAATGCCTTTTAACCTAACTCTAAGGTCATTTGGAAGCTACTATAGGAAATATCTAGACCAAAGCTCTAACTAACACGGAATTTGATAAAATGGCAGCTTCAACAAATACTACAAAGAGTAACCTATGACGATCCCAATAAACGTTGGGCAAATATTATGCATGTCACTGGGCTATTCCAGTTGAAATCCATCCACACACCCCCTATGGAAGTTATGGCTTTAATCTCCTACACAGGGGGAATTAGATTTCAAATGAAATCACCCATTCTGGTAACCCAACTTGAAATACATACTCCAGACATGAAAGATCAAGCTCATGTCTTTCACAGGGTGTGTGTATTTCAACTGGAATAGCCCATATTGTAATACCCATATTGCCACTCTGACTTTACCTGACCCATACCAAAGAAACTCACCAAGAGAAGCAAGCTGCTTCTGTATTGCTAGTCGTGCATGGATACGATCATAAAGCGCCCTCACAGTGTCCTCCATGTGGCTAGCACCGATAGATGTTTCAGGCCTTGTCTCTTCACCACTATCAGGTAAGAAGTCTAACCCTGCTAACCACTGAGCCCAACGATATGGATGTCCTGTTTGACTGATGTAGGTACTGAGAGATTCCATTCTGCAAACAAGAGGGAACAAAATAACCATGATATAATTGTATTTTATTTACCAATAAGTATCACCAAAGGAAAGATTGGAAAAATACTCTGCATTTGAAACAATTAATATAATAATTTATTTAGAAATATAAATAGAGAACATAGTAAATCACTATTGGCAGAAGTACAAAGCCTGCATTATAACATTAACAAACATAGTACATTTTAGGGCTTGAATGTGTTTCGCTGATTTATATCAGATTAACTACCATAGCAATAGGTTCAAACAATTTTTGAATATACCATGCTGCACTGGTACGTTCACACGGTACCGCTACATTGAACCATATCATGCTGATCACTCCCACCTGTAAGATTAGTATCTTTGAAAAGACCAATACTGTATTCAATCTATGATTGCAGATATACAAAGGTGATGAGTGCAATCTGCTTATATTGTTTTCACCTATTGCTATGGTAGTTAATCCGATTTATTACATCACTTCGCCAGCGTATTTAAGTGAAATAATGTTTTGCACCTATACTGTGTCACTTCTTATCACAGACGCACATCACTCACAGATTAGAGACATGTTATTACCAGCTTTGGCTGAGTAGCAATTTCTAAAATGTGTTGAAATTATTTATTTGAATAAGAGATTATGAAAATTATTGGTTTGCTTGTAATTAAAAAAAAACCATGGACATGATGAACAAAATATACATACATGGGATACATTAATAAATGTTCACAAATGTAATAATTAAAAAACCCATGAATATGATGAAAACATACATGGGATGCATTAATAAATGTTCACAAATGTAATAATTAAAAACACCATGAATATGATGAACAAAACATACCTGTAATATCTGAACACCTGACAAATGGTCATAGAAAAAAATGTATACTTCTCAATATGTTCAAAATTGTTTTAATAATTCTCTAATTTCAACTTCCTATACTACTGAAACACTGTCCGTCTGCTAGACTGTGTGATATTAATTCCTGAACTTCTTAACTTCATTAAAAATAAATCTGGCAAATATTTTGAAATGATACATCACTACCAAATAATATAGCTACAGCTGCTTTCAAAAGATATCATCATGGTACTAGTTTTACGATAATCATCTATGGTGCCCAATTTTTTGTGGGCAAAATAATTTCTGGATGGGCATTATTGGGCAATGGGCATGTTGAATTTACAGAGTGGGCAAAATAATTTGCTGGTAGGTATTAGCACATCCAGTTTACCTCCCTGGTCTTGAGGTACATTAACATTCCTGTACAGCTCAACTGATCATACTTTTCCTACATTCGACCTTGCATGATTTTTGAGTTGACACAGTCATGAAAATAACTATAGATACTTGACAGACCATTAGTAGCCCAGTTCTGAACCTTTTCATTGATCATTCATAACAATAGGTATCTGATGGATCAGTGAAGATAAGAAGGATTATAATATATCCGTAACCTTGATATTATAGTACATCTCGAGGGAAAAAGTGCAATGGACATGTTTTCATTTTATGTTTCAAATATCCCGCGCATGAAAATTGAGTATTTAACCCAAAATGGAAAATGGAACAATTTATTGGAAATCTGTTTTAACAGATTTTTTTGACATCTTTTTCTGCACTGTATTATACCTAAATTAAGAAATTTGATAAATATTCAGAGAAAATATAGGTCATCCAAAAAATGTTGATTTTTACACATTTTGGGTCAAAAAAGGAAAAATAAGCAAAAATATCAAAATCTGTTTTAACAGCTTCATTCATCAAGTCATAACAAACGGCCTACATGCTTAATTTCTAATAAAATATTGAAATTGTGAAAAATATAGGTATTTATTGATTTTCATGTTTTTTCTTGCAAATATGCTAATAATATGCAAATTATGAAATTGCAAAATAAAGTTTCTACATAGCATACATCTTTCAAGTGTGATGTTCAAAATAACAGACATCAAAAAGAGATTCGATGAAATGTAAAGGTGTAGTAACCATTTTGGCATGGACTGTCTGGTTAGGAAAAGTACGGTAAGTTGAGCTGTAGTTTGAGATGGTTAAATCACAATTGTTTTGAAATTTTACAAGGTCACATAACTCACCCAAGTTTCCCGAGTTGATACTCGTTGGTCGGATTAGGGGATTCCTTGCCATCATCCCCTGGGTAGAGGCAGGTCAGTAAATCACTGGGAGACAAAAGGTCACTGTATCAAAGAAATACGACACACAATATAGTTATGAGGATATCGTTGGTTGGATTGAGTGATTCCTGGCGATCATCACCTGGGTAGAGGCACAGATCTGCCATCTTGCTCCCAAAACAAGGTTCTCTCTGCAAACACATCAACAAAAAGTGCATTTTTTTCTCACATTTCTAGCAATGCACCAGAAGGCTTTTGAAAAGTGTATGCAGTAATTACGCATACATATGAAATGCATATGCACACACAACATACACTTTCAGGGTAGAACCTCGTTTTGTGATGAGCGTGCAAAAAAATCAATGGGGGCTTCAGACCAAATGCAAATATTTAACAAACACATTTATCCAGTCGCTGACATACGTTTGAGTTTTATTCGCTATCCAAGTGCGGCCTGACCAGACTGCAGTATTTGCCAACACATGATGCATTTTTATGCTTTGTTCAATTTTGTACCACTATTCAGAAACATTGGATGCCCATGGTCATGTGCATCCACTGTTACACCCAGAATTTCCATGTGTTCTTGTTTTCCCTGTGATTAAATGCACATGCATGCACCCCCCACACACATAGGGGAGAGCGGGGAGTGTTCGCCCTATTTTTTTCTGACCAGCCTAGCGATGTCAATTTTAAGGTTAGGGATGACCTGATTAGCCCATGTGAAAGCCCTATGTCTTAGCTATATACGGCCACAATCCCAGACCTATAGGCCTTACAATAGCAACAGGATAGAGCAAACAAAAAGTTTTATAAAGTGGCGAACTTGCCCCATATTGGGGCAGGTTCGCCCATATGGTGGGGTAAGTTCACCCTAATCACAAAAAAGGTTTAAACATTGCATAACAATAACATATATTCAATGCTAACATTTAGCAAGAGTATACAGGGCATTCATTCTTTTCTGGAAAGTCACTAAATTTGTTGCAGGGGTCGGGTCAGGGTAAAATGTAGGGGTCCAAAGTATCATGTTTACAACTTCGGGGAGAAATGGATTAGGACATAAACTGTGGTATGAGTAATACCGATATCACATAACTTTAAAAAAACATGTTTTTCAGTAGTTTCACCTTGTTTAATGGTTTAATTATCAATATTTTGCATAATACGCTGATGGGGCAGGTTCGCCCTCCAGTTTGGGGTAAGTCCGCCCGGGGAAGATAGAGGGCGAACATGCCCCATCATCAAAAGGGCGAACGAGCCCCTTGTGCACCTTTTTGTATTTTCTTCAGGGTATGCAAAACACAAATCGAATAAGGAGATTATAACTGCATTAAATCTTTGACAAATCCCATATGTTCCCAATACAGATTTCCATTAAAACCATCTGTATTTATGTATCAATGATAATACAACATTATGAATGCAAGAAAAAATTACGTTTTGGTGTAATTTTTTTGTTTTGGCTGCAGTTCGATGAACACGTCCCTATATGTCACGTAGCTAATATGAGAAGTTTATAATGACCTATGTCACCTAATTTTGCCATCACCAAATTCCCTGATAGCCGTAGTGCTGAGAAACAAGGGGTGGGCGAACCTGCCCCTAGGGCGAACACTCCCCGCTCTCCCCTACTGTAAAAGTAGAAATTTTCGCGAGATTTTTATTTTCGCAAATTTCGCGAGTGGACATAAAATTGCGAAAATGAAAACTCGCGAAAATAACCTTATGCATTAGGTTTCTATTGTATCAATATCAAAACCGCGAAATTTATCTTCAAAATCGCGAAAATATCTTCTCGCGAAAATATTGACTTTTATAGTACACACGCCAACAAACTTTTTACCTCTCTGTTATAGATGACACTAATGCATTTCTTGGTTTGAGATCTATCTACAGTAACAATCTGCAGTACCACCAAGTAGGAAAAGGTGAGTCTATGTAACTCACACCCTCTGACCCACCCATCAACACACACAGCCCATTTAACCTGGCTGATATAGATAATACCAGCGCTGTGTTTCCTGGTTTGAGATCAATCTGTACAGTAACAATCTGTAGTACCACCCCATAGCCTATATAACAGCTATACACCAATCCGACTAGGCCATTCCTGCGGTGTCCCCGACGTAAAACTGCGGTGTCCCAAGGTCGGGGGTTCAATCAATTACTTGTTAGTGTGCTATACAGAATTGTACACAACAGTAATTTTCAATACACGACCATGAATTGATTGAACAAATTAAATCTCCCGCACTGGTACAATTGTGGTTCCGTCAATAGAGGGCCAAATACAGTAAACGCTTCTCGGATTGGTGTATACACGCCCAGAATTATACTCTGAATATACATACACTACAATTGGACACCCATCTGCCAACACCCCCAACACACTTAAACCCACCCCACACAATTTACCTGGCTGATATAGATGATACCAGTGATGAGTTTCCTGGTTTGAGATCTATCTGTACAGTAACAATCTGCAGAACCACCAAGTAGGAAAAGGTCAGAGTCAATGTAGTACCATCTGAAACAAACATTAACACAAAATATCACTGCACTGTATCTATATATTGCATTGACAGTATTAACTTCCAAGCAGGGCCTCATGATTTGATTTGATAAAAGCCCATACACAGAATTAGAGAAGGAGAACCGGGACTCCCTATACCACCACGTACAATCACGCATCAACTATGGGGAGAAAATTGGGGGTATTCGGGTCCTTGTCGACAGTGCGCGGAGATGAAAAAAACCAATTCTGTGTCTCATTTGAAGTGTCTTGGTACTCTTGTGCAGGTCACATCAAGTGCGTCTCTCAAATGCGCCCATCATCCATGTTGTGCGTGCATGACAACAAATACCTCAAGCACATTCCGAGGGAAAACGAATACCCTCAATTCTTGTTCCATGCCTGTATCAAGATGGCAGTCGAGTCCTGATTCTCCTTCTCTAATTCTGTGTAAAAGCCTCAATTTATTACAGTATTATGTAATTAACACCCATATGGACTCATCTAACTTCCAGGGAAACTATTTAGGCATCAAGTTGCAAAGTTTAACCCTCTATTATAAACTGACTATACATGGACTGTTGTTGCCCTGATGGATTGCTGAATCTGATGATGGCTTCACAAAGGTGTAAAGCATCTGCAAGCAGCACCTGCCAAATGCTATATGTATCATGGGATGAATGATTACAATTTTAATTCACAGACTGATTTCTATGTTACTTGAACTTAATTGACAATTTTTACTAGTCCATATCCTAGCAAATGGCCCTATTATTTGTGTTCCAGAATACCCACTCCATTATAGCAGATCTGCCAACGTTTGAGATCACAAAACTGTATTCTGAAACCCGCAAAGTCGTATTTTTCATTAAAAAAACGCATTTTCCAAAAATATCAAGCATTGACGAGCTTACGTAGAATGTTATATGATTCACTGGCAGTGTGAGCGATGCTGAAAATCCACACTTTAAATTGCATATCGTGCATGATTTTCTCCTTTCCGAGATGACTGTATGAATTGAATTTCCATTTCACCGCATATTCTGTTTTAAAGGATTGCTTCCTTTGATCTTTTTTGGAATTTTGAGTTGACAAAGTCAAAGCCATATTTAAAAATTCCATGCTCAAACTGATCATGAAACTATTGTCTTCGCTGGCACTCGCTGCTCAATGCATGAATAGCAGCCATTGATGATTCTCGCAGGGTACCTAGTGCTTTCGTATGCAGTATTCTGATTGGTTAATATACCTTTGTTTACATACCCATGCACCATGCGCTAGCTTACAAAATCAGGGCTTGTGTTTTATAGTCTGCACTTGCAGCCAATTTGAAATGGGATTTAAAAATTTTTTTGGTCAATAGTCAAAACCGTATTTTGTTTTTAAAAACGTACGCCCGTATTTTGAACAAATTCCTGTAAAAAACATACTAGTTGGCAGATCTGCTACATGTCTCTTTGACTTGAATACAAAAATGGTTGTGTTTCATATTTTGATCATCCTCCTAAGATGGAAACCAATGCTAGATACTAGTAACCTTTTCAAAGCTTGTCCTTAAGTGCACATTCAATACCTTTTTATAACTGACAATGTAATTATGATGTAAACCCTTTTATTTTGTACTGACTTACCTTTAAGTTTCAGTGTCATTGTGACTTGCAGTGGATGTTTGGTCAACACTTTCTGTCTCTTCTCTTCTAGACGGTTGCCAACTGTCTTTCTTCTTCGTTTCTGTTTCACAAACACAAAATAAAAAGTTAGTAAAAAGGGAAACATTAACATGACTTTCTGATTTACAGATCTCAGAGAGTTTTGATGATACTCACATTGAAATATGTTAGTTTGTATAGGGAGATTGGTTCACTATGTTCTACACATCGTCGTTGGGCAGGAAAAACCTCCTATGTGTCATTGGCCCCTGAACATGTTTAAAGCAAAACCTACTATGGCAGTTTTGTTTTAAACATGTTCAGTGGCCACAAACACATAGGTTTTTCCTTAAACATGTTGTATGGGCAGAAAAAACCTATGTACTTGTGGCCCTTGAACATGTTTAAAACAAAACTGCCAAGAGGTTACATAGGAGGTTTTGTTCTAAACATGGTAAGGGGCAATGACACATAGGAGGTTTCCCTGCTCAACGATTTGTGTTCAACGAGTACACTACATTGTACAAGATTCCTATTGCGGCCGCCTGCACAGGTACTCTGTTGCCAAGGTACCTGACATGTACCCACAGAGTACCTACACAGCACCAATGCTGCTACTGTTTACAGGACCCACCAGCAGTGGTACTGCACTGGAACTATGCTGCTCCTCCCCTGGTACTGCACAGTACCATCCAAGTACCTTGGCGACTGTGTACCTGTGCAGGCAGCTGTAATAGGAATCTGGTAGTGTATAGAAGCCCTGCATGCTTTTATCCATTGACTGCAAACAAAGGATTTGAACTAGTGCCCTATACCATAATGTAGCCTATTCAATAAACTGTTGGGATCAACCTAGTATGGTGCACATTTTATATTTTCTGTGGAGTATAAACTGGTGTGTTTGTGAGAAATATTGGAATGCTTCTGTTGAACAAAGTTGAACATTTTCGACCATGATTGCGACTATAGTAGGAATTCTAATTAAAAGAACGCGACTAACTACAAATGTATGTCACATACAGGGCTTCAATACTCTCAAAGAAAACTGGTAACTGCTACAAGTATTTTTTCCAAAACATTTTGTACAAAAACAGTCACATTTTCGGGCACAAAATCTCATTTTCACTGTGCCAAAATAATGACAGAGTCTCAGAGTGAACGCTGTATGCCACACATATAACCAGACACAACTACACAACCCAACAGTCTCTGACACAACACACTACTTACAGATTCTGATAAGGCTTCCTCAGTGTCCGAGTCACTCTCATAGTCCAACAACAAAGATGCCACAGAGATGGTTGACCTTACAGCTTCTGTGTCACCTTCAATCTTCAAAGACATGGATGGATCTGTATTTACACAAAAATAATCAAATACCGTAAAAACTCGATAGTTAGCATATATGTGTTTACTATCGAGCGCTTTTGAAAACATGAAATTGTACCAAAGTCCGGCACTTTACCAACTGAGCTTATGTCGTTGAGACACAAATTTGCAGGTTTACCTGTTCGTATATAACTATGTGTATCGATGATTTGCTCAAAACCTTTTACACTTTTGTGGACGGGCACTTCATGTTTGCATGTTTTAAAAACACTCGTAGTAGTATGCATTTATAGAGCACCCAAGCCCGCAAGAAAAATGCCATAGTGCTGCTATTCAGTGAGTAAACATCTGAATCAGATCGCAGGCAACAGGTGCAGATCATGTCTGTATTTAGATTGTGTAAATCCAAACAACATTAGTACGTATTGGGACAGTCAGGGTCACCTGCACTTACTCTTTTTAAAACCGACTATTGAGTTACATATGAATACCTGAGTGGAAGAAGGGCCCAACTCCATGAAATCTGTTTTTGAGATATTAAGAAAAAACTTAATATTTTGAAAAGTTTTATAGACAGAATGTTTTCATCTTCAGGGGACCTTTAATACATGAACATACAATATTACATACATTCAAAAATTATATATGATGTTTCCATAGCAACGGTACATGTCTTAATACGAGTTGGAGTTGGGCCCTTCTTCCACTAATATACTGAAAGTGCCAGTTCCGTAAGCAAATGTGTTATAAATAGCTACAGAAATTTGGTAATTATCCATTAATTGCACAAGTAGAAGCATGTAAATAATAGCAAGAAAGTTTACTGTAGTGAAAAGCAGATTTCATGGATGAACAAAATTCCTCTTTAATCCAATATTGTGAAAGAAGGGCCCAACTAAATGGAGTTGGGCCTTTCTTCCATGAAAACCATGATAAAGTGTACGTCGAAGACCATTTAGAGAGTGAATTTTGGCTCATCTTTCACACACAAGGAAGAACAGTCTGCTGGCAATAAAATGCTGGGTAACTCATTTTGGTAAAAAATTGGAGTTGGGCCCTTCTTCCACTCAGGTATTCATATACAGGTGTACCTTGTCTTGTATACAGGACCGAACTGATCCTCCACTGGACAGAGTACTCTCAATATAACCATATATAACCTATTTAAGCATCCTTCCCCTAATAAGTACCCCTAAGAAATATTCTAAGTAACAAGGTTCTACATGTAAGTGCTTGCTTGTCAATGTACCTTTACAACTAAATTCAAATGTCTTACTAAAATTCTCATCAGAACTTTCTAACTTAGGATGATGATGATTACAACTTCAGATACAATGTATTTTCAATGCTATGTGTGTAAATTCCCAATTCTTACTTTCATTTTGTCATTTTAATAAGTCGTCTATTCCCCCAATTAAGTTGCACACAAGAACAATCCTGACCTACGGTCAAGAAGTACTATACACAATCAATCAGTAGTTTCTAAACACTCATGGACTTCGAAAGATGGGATTTAGAATCAGTCAAAATGCCAACAAATACAATTAAGTTGAAGAGAGACAAAAGTCTTACCACATGCTTCCCGATATGCATTTCCCTGTACAAATAAGATATACAAGGGTCTGGGAAGGAGTCTAGCTGTCTGGTGCTGGGTTTGTTTCTCATGGAATGGCATGGAGAGATATTCCTGTACTGGTATGGTGGTCTGCAAAAATCAACCAACAATTATATCATAATAAAAACAAATAGAATAGTAGAATTGCCATCAGTTCTGAGTACTAGTATTACTGCTATATTATGCGCATGTCATACTAGTACTCGCAGTATCACACCAGCGTTTGCATAATCACTGGTCAGCATTCAGCTGCGGCTGGTGATGTAGCGTCCAAGTTGCCTTGAAGTGAATTTATTGCGATTTGATGATCAGGCATGCTAGCAACTTTTTGATCAGATATCACTTTTCTGACTAAAGCGTCAAAAGTTATATCACAAAATATATGTTCTATGCAATTGTTCAGTGTGATATGGGCATAATGCATGCAACTACTGAAATATTTCAGCTCACCTGAAATCTTTCTAACTCTAAACAAGAAATTCATTTCTGACAAGCCTTTATCAACAATAAGTCTTTTACCTGAAAATGCCATCTGTAATTGAAGGTCATATCAAAGTAACCTAACATTCATAAACTTAACACATAAATTAATGTTTTGTGAGCTGCATGCTACAATAAGTGATATCACTGACCTCTAGTATTTTCTCCAGTCTTGGTTGTAAGCTGTCAATGTACTCTTGTTTAGTCTGTATCTCCCTAATCATGTTATCTGTGTTGCTTTGGCATTCCTTGAACTTCTTGGCCAATCTGAATGGGGTTAATCAACATGTAGATTATTAAGTAATATAAAGCTTCATAAACCCATACCTGACAGATATGTGTGCTTTGTTCTGATCTGCATTATGAACATCAGAGTGCTGAAAGATCCCGATTTTGATCATTTCATCTCTAAAAGACCCCTGAATTGCTCATTCCTCACATTGCTGGATTTTT